>NC_141695.1:1156378990-1157041803 GCF_964263255.1 Lissotriton vulgaris | reverse complement strand
GAAGTTGTTCCCGTGCAGGGAGGGAGCCATTTCAACAAGCTCGGGGTGCAACCACAAAGGGGGGCAGGTCTCGCTTTGGACAGACATTGAACAATTTGCATAACCCAAAGACAGTGAAGGCGTGCCCACTGGGGAGTACGTAAAGAACACTACATTGCCCACAAAGCAATGTGAGAGGCCACGCCCAAGTTCCTTTTAAATACCAGCGCTCACACTGTCAGATTGCAACTTTCGCCACTGACGAGAGGAGTACCTTGAAACGCGTATTGCGATTTTTATTCAAAACACTGCTGTTCCTTGGAAGAGTCCTGCTGGCAGGCTGCATCCCTACACTCATGAGCTCCATGTGTTCCTCGAGAGGCTCGTTTCAATTTGGGAAGCCTGCGTCGATAAATATATATATATATATATGTACATACATATATATGGAAATTTATACACACAGACTACACACAAATATACTTACAATGCGTGGTAAAGGCATGCAGGGAAAAGGCATATGTGTGTTAAAAATGTGTGTGGTAAACGATGCATGGTAAAGGCATTGCATGGTAATGCCTGCGTTCTAAAGGTTGCTTCCCCCTGTGCCTGGATGCACGGACCTTTGATTCAGAGCAATACACGTACAAGCACTAAGAACTAGTGGTTTCAATGGGCAGGGACTCCCAGGCACTTCATGTCTGCACCTTTTTTTCATTTATAAAGGGAGAGTTCCTTCACTTCTCAGCAAAGTTTGAATGCTTATAATGGAAGAGTATTGGGTCGCCTTGGTAGCAAACAGGCCCTCTGGGATACTAAGTACCTGCCCCTTTATAGTTCTATCTCAGGCACTAAGAACACAATACTCTCAAAAGACTTTTGTTTCCTCCTAGAGGGCATGTTTGATCAGTAGCGTTGCTATGATTTTTCTTATCTGATAACATACTATTAGCTCGAAAAACGTTGATATAGTTGCTCAAATGTGACCATAGAAACAAATCTCCTGGACAGCAAAATAGATGCGTCTGTCAGGCTTCAGAGACATATTCCGTCTGACACTAAAGCGTGCCTGTTACTGACCACAGGCATGTGTGCAATCTGACGGCTCCCCTCCAGAGGTGGCCCTCGCCTTCCATTGTTGGTTTGTGTTAGGTTATCATTTGCTAAGAACCTATTTCATTTGCCTATCGGTTGATTTATTTATTTGGTTTTACAGAGCGATTCAGTAATGCTTTTACTGCCACTTCATAGCTCTAAATAGCAAGGCAGGGATACAGTAACATTTCTGGCTGAGCAGCTTGAACCACTGCCCATTGGTGGAGTCAAGCAACTCAACAAAGGAAGGGATTTGTGGGAACCAGATGTGTTTGAGAACACCACCTCACTATAAAATTGGCTTTCTGAACCACTTTGGAGTACCCATCTGTAGGCTAATCGCTAATGTGAACCACCAAACAGAAGACATTACTCATTATCATTCAGCTGTGCCAGGACTCTTACGTCCAATCCCTGAGCGAGTGTTGAGCCGGTGCGCCGCTCTCCAGCCCTTCTTGCTGCTCAAGTTACCTCATATACGATTTCCAAAAGGCTCATGCCAGTCTGTTCTGATAGGTGAAAGGGGAATGATGTGCAAGTGTTGGCTGTGCCCAGGAGTGGGCACACCTACTCAGCAGAAATGCTAACTGAAAAATATATTTCACTGTGTGACTAGGGGGAAGGTATGGAATGGAACCCTGTACCCCAATATTTATGACTGCACTCCAATGATTATGTCGCCCCGGATATGTCAAAATAGCACAGCTTTCCTCAAGACATTCCACTCTGTATTGATATTGTGTGAGAGAATACTCCAGCCAACATCAGTTTTGCAGAGTGAAATAATAAGTGATAAAGACCATTCCATAAATGAGCTCTATATCAGGGAAGAATTAATGAGTTTTATTTAAAAAAAACCTAAATCAATCAGTACAGAGTAAATGCCAAAAAAACTCATAATTTCAAGGATATGCAAACTATTCAATAAGTCAATAAATCATTCTAAGTCTCAAACGAGCAGCAAAATCAAGAAGGAGTCGGACAGCATCCATACTAGCATCAGGGAAAGGCCAACGTCTTCTGGCTCACCCACAAAACCAGGGGATTCGTATACACAATTCTTGCAGAGAAAATTAGCTAAATTCAGCATGGCATTATACACATAACAATTCTTTTGGGAAAGAAGAAGTGCAGGGGATCTTGTGGGAGGAGTGGACGCAGGAGCGAAGACACAGAGACAGAAACAGCATCCATTTTGACAAGTAGGGCAGTTTCATTAACCCCTTGGTTGCGGCGGTAATTCCGCAGCGGCGTTGTGGGGGGGGGCGGCACCGCCATGCTCGTGATGGAACCACTCCGTCATGAGCCACGGACGAGCTGTGCTTGTGACGGAGTGGTTTTGTCACGCCCCGCCCACTCATTAGAACGGCCGCGCAGGCGCGGGATTCCTGCAGCATGGGCGGGGCAGCCACGCCGTGATGGAACCACTCCGTCACCAGCACAGCGCGTCCGTGGCTCGTGATGGAGTGGTTCCGTCATCAGCACGGAAGGGGTTAAAATGTGGCAGAACCAAAACATGTTAATAAACAGACTTCTAGAACTTATAGTAATCCTCGTTTGAACTGCAAATATACTATTTCATTGCTTATGTATTAAATTCAAACTACAAATCATTCATTTCAATGTTATTTGTAACATGAAAAATTTAAATCTCAAAAAAGATCTCTCCCACAGGGACTTGAAGGGGGCGAGGCTCATGCCAGGACCTATTTAAGAGACATTTTGACCGCCCACCCCCCTCCTCCTTTAAAAACAAAACAAATAGCAAATGGTCGCTGAGGTCCATCACAATGTTGATATAAAGTATCATGAAATAAGAAAAAGTTGTTTTAAAGAAAAAAATTGCAACATATCAAGCAATATCATAGAGCGCTCATACATGTAGATTGCCTTATCTCTAAAGTAATGTTTACATGCTTGGATCTCCAGGTTGTGAGCAATGCACACTTAAAGAGAAACCAGCAACCACATCTATGGTTACCAGTATGTTACTTGCCTTCCAAGGTATCTCAACAACCTTAGTGATAAAATCAGTGCTGTCCCCACAATAATAGGGTAGGTTTAGTACATAAGGTAAATACATAAGGTAAAATAAAGAAGTCTAGATACTTAGAGGTTACTTCTTATATATCCTTTCCATGTCTATTGTTTAGTGAATTTATTTAAGGGTGATGATGCATGTAAATTACACTGGCCGTGAGGAAGACCATTCTGATTGAAATGCGTTGCCAATAAAAACTTTGAAATACCATCCCTGGAGTGCGAGCGATCTGTGTCTCCTCTGTGCACTTTAGATCATTCATTTGGATTACAAACAGGGACTTGCATCCTCTGCTCAACACCTGCAATATAGTGACAAGTTTCTTGCCAAAGCTGGGTACGTCCACCAAGTTGGCCAGTGTTCGGTGCATAAGACATAGATCACTTGCACTCCAGGCTTTTATTATATATATTACCTACTGGCAGTCGCCAGCAGGTAGTTATAGTTAAGACCAAAGTTTCCATAGGAAAAGCATTTTTTGTTTTGCCAATAACTTTGGCGCAGCTTGACAAATCTTCACAAAGTTTTCCAAAAATTCCCTTTTTGGGTCAGCAGCTGTGTTGGAAGTTTCGGGGTGATCCATCGAGCGTGGGCCTAGAAAAAAGGGGGGTACCAAACACGTTTTTCCCATGTTATCTCTATGGGGATTTTTCATTTTTGAAATTGAATACAGTCTGAACCGCTGAACAGTATTGCAGCAAATTTGGCAGAAATCTAGATGTTGGTCCAGAAAGTGTGTTTTTTGTGATTTGGTGAAAGTCCGTTCAGTAGTTTCAGAGATAATCAAGTTTAAAATTTATAGATATCTGGTAGCCCAAAATCCTACTGAAATGCTACTGATATTTGATTGGCTGAAAATACTCCAACCAGAAAGTGCCGGCAGCCATCATCTTGGTACTCGGTTGAGCCCGGTCCCCAATAAAATTTCAAAAAAGAAATGGGGGCAGGGTAGAAACACCCTGAACCCCCAGGCATCTTGGGGGGGGGGGGGGGTTCCATGGGGCCCCAAGCAGGTACAGATAATTTGGCTGAAAGTTTTTAAAAAGTAAAGCACTTCCTGCATTAGCCAGAGTTAACTGCTTAAAAATGGAGAGAGGGCGCACAGGCCTCCCCTCATGAGGCTGAATATTGGCCCTGGGACCACCACATACCTGGGGCTTCTTTATTTATAATTAGGGGGCCTCTTGGAACCCCCGGGGACCATCACCTCTCCAAGGGTTTTGCTACAAGAATGTGGGGGCCATCAAGGATCCCCCGCAGCCCCGGGGGCCACCAACTCCTTGGGATTTAATATGAAAAATGTGGGGTTGCCACGCTGACCTTCCCCGCAGCCTTTACATTGAGTGTTGGGGCATGCATCCCCTCTGCAGCCCCGGTGACCACCACCTCCCCGGGGCTTTAAATTTAAATAATGCTGAGTGTCTGGGTGGACCCCCCAGCAGCCCATGGTAACTACCACCTCCCTGGGGCTAAATCAAACAATGGAGCGGTGCTGTGTGTCCCCCACTCCTGGCTCCATTAATGGCCCTGGGGACCACCACCATGCAGGGCCGGCTCCTGTTATGTCCTGGGGTGCAAACTCCTGAGACATTGGAGTTTGCTATGGCTTGGTGGAAGTACTGTTCCCACTAAGCCATAGCAAACTCTGCTCTGCTTAGTGCACATGAGAGCGTGTAAAATGCCCCTTGATTACACGAAGCAGAGCAGAATTGCTTTGGACAGAGGGAGTTGAATGTTAGCAGCTCCCTCTCTCCAAAAGCAATGCTGGCTATTGCAGGATGCAGGGAGCTGGCAGGGACCGCGGGGGTCTTCAGGCTCCCAGTGTTATCCCCGATGAAAATGACTGGGTGCCCTGGGTGGGGCCAGGGCACCCAGTATTGTTTCCAGGCCCTGGGGGATGGGTTCCCCGGGGCCAAAATCAGCTCAGGAGGTGGGTCAGTGGCCGCCCTCCCTTCCTTTCTAAGAAAAATAGTAATAAAGGGCGGAGGCCAGAGGATGGGGTCTCCAGGGCCAAAATCAGTCCAGGGAAGGGTGACCATATGCCTTCCCTTCCTTTAATTATAATCAATAAATAAATACATTAAAAAACTCTGGGGGATGGGGTCCCCAGGGCCATAATTGGCCCTGGGAGGGAGACCGTGAGGTCCCTCTCCCCATTCTAAAAATGCCTGGCACCAGTGGATGGGGTCTGTAGGCCCAAATACGGCCCAGGGAAGGGGGGCCTTGTGGAAGAAAAAAGAAAATGCTACCAGCACGATGCTAGAGGCCACGCTCTCTTTCTGAAACACTCTACAATCACGCCTCTGGGCTCGCTACTGGTTGGAGGATGAATCCCCTTGGCTGCTTGGGGGCGAACAACCCATCCTGCTACCTCCAGTAAGTCCTCCACAGCAGGATTGCTAAGAGATCTTCAGAGGCCATACCTCCTTTCTCTCCCACTCTGCAAACTCCAGTACTATTTAAAAAAACATAACAATTCACTGAAAAACCAAAGGTTACAGGGATGTTATAGTTAGGAAATGGAATAAAAAAAATGAAACAAACTATGTTGTAGTTAGGCTTAGGTTTGACCCATACAAAACCAGTGCTATTCAGCCTTTGCAATGCACTGTTTATGACATCGCATATTACATCACTCAAGATATGGTCAGTGACATCACTGAATACATCACTGAATACATCACTGATGATATCATCCACAAAATCACTAACATACACACTCGCACCCCATAGGATCTTTCATACACCCACTCCCACACAACCATTCCCAAACCCATTCACAGACCCATCCCAGTACTTACACACCCACTCACTGATTCATAGATCTGCACACACAACCACTCATACACTCACTCATGAATACAGCTATTGACATATTGACTCATACACACATACAGCCACTCACACACTGAGTTAGTCACCCATAGAGCTACTAACATACCTACTTACTCATCCATACAGTCAATCATACAGCCCCCTACTCACCCATACCGTTACATTCACACCCACTTACTCATGCAGATACTAGCATGTACTCCCTCACCTATACAGTCAATGACACATACAGACACTTACACAAGCACACACGCACCCATACAGCCACTCTCACATTCACTCACTGACCCATACAGCCACTCACATACCACATCACTTATCTATACTGCCTTTCACATACCCAGTTACTCACCCCTATTCCACAGGCACATCCACTCACCCACACAACCATATACATACTCACTCACCTATACAGCCCCTCATACACATATTCATAAACCCATACAGACACTCACTCATCCATACAGTCAGTCACATACATCCTCACCCACTCACACAGACAGTAAGACACCCACACAGGTATCCAGACAACCAGTCAATCACCCATATAGCCACTCACTTACCCACTCACACACTCATACAGCCACTTAGACACCAACTGACAGACTGATACAAGCATTCAGACAACCAGTCACTCACCCAGACATTCACTGAGACACCTAATCACTCATGTATACAGCCACTCACAAACCCACTTAATAATCCATACATGTACTTATACTCCCACTGATTCACCAATACACCTGGGTAAATATATATTTAACAGTCATACATTTTTTAAAATACTTACTGTCACCGGATGATGTCATCAGTGATGTCATTTGAGATGTCATCAATGATATCACTGACGATGTCATGAGAGATGCACTATATAAGGTCATAAGCAGTGCATTGCGGGTACACAACTTAGAGTTAGCTCAACTAACTATAACTGCCGAATTTCACTGGTTTTGCACAAATGAAACCTGAGCCTAACTAAAATATCCCTGTAACCTACGTTATAGTTAGGCTCAGATTTCACTCGTACAAAACTGTCAAGAAGCAGTACTTGAAATTACTGATTCTGTGGGAGCGAATGATCGAAGGTGCTCTAGGTTGAATTTTTCCCAACTCCCCTACGCCTCTAATCCAAAGAAATCTGGACTTAGAGATGAGGGGGAAAGGGGAATGGGAAATACAAGAGAGACTACACACGGATGACCTCACCGCTATTCTTCTAGACTGGGAGGGCTCACCTGTAACATTAAGCAAATGGTTACTACAGTTCTAGTTTTCCCAAAACTATATTTAGTGTCTTTTCCTTTCCGCCCCAAGACTAAGCTCTACCTGTATCTGTGTGGTAATTAGCCTCTCTCTACGTAGATGATGTATTCAATATTGTATTCTCCTGATACAGTTTAGGATTTAAGTAAATGATCAGCAGTAATAACGTTTTATGCTTTCTTTCTTTCTATTGCATATTTTTCAATTGGATCAGCGCACTCCTCAGTGACCGGTGGTAAGTAAAAATATATATATATATATTTCTATATATTGAGAGTTCAATTACAGAGCGTAATAAAGGAACTGTCTCAAAGGCTCTATGATGTTAGGAGTTTGTACTTCCAAATATAAAGGCTTTTTAGCTGTGCATGCAAAGTAGAGTCATTAGAGAACTAGGAAAAAGAACTCTCTTCCTTCAGATCCCAGTAGAACATATTCAGTTGTCAAAAAGTTTTTTAATCTTATCAGGAAGTTCTGCAGTCTTTAAGATGCGTGAGTTTTGATGCAGGAAAATGAATTAACTCACAATGAATTCGAAAAAGAAATCAGGACACCCGCTTGCCAACTTCAGCGCTGGCCTTTAGGATATCGGGGATGAGGAAAACAAACTGACACGGGTACCTGACGGGAACTTCAGAGTCAACTGAACATCCACTCTCGGAGAGAAAAAACATGCCTAGAAGCGAGTAGGAAATCAGTCACAATTCTTCCGCTGTGGTTTACCGCTGAAAACTCCAAGACTTCACAGAAATGCTCAAGAAGGGGACAGACGAGATAAATAAACGTCCGTCTCCTGTGATTCGTCAGTTGAAGTGTGCAATATTCTAAATGCTCGCGCACGAAATGGCGGAGCGCGTAGGAAGGCAAAAAACACTAGAACGTTAACCTTCCCTATGCGCTCTCCCTGTTGGTGGTAATCTTGCAATTTATGGATGGTACAGTGTTTTTGCAACCTGCTGACTCCAACTAAGAGGGGATTGCAATTCTGTGTAACTTTTCTTAGTCTTAAAGATTGGGGCTAAAGGTGAATTTGTGCCCAAAGTCTGCTCAGTCCTGACATAAACCAGCGAAATTTGTCAGTTACAGTTACCTGAGCTAACTATAACTAAGCTCCCACAATGCACTGCTTATGACTTCACATATTACATTACTCATGACATGGTCAGTGACATCACTGATGACATCTCAAATGACATCACTGATTAAATCATCCGGTGATTGTGAGTGTTGCCTAAACGTTTTTGTGTGTTAAATGTATATACTAAGATGCCACAAAAGTTTAACTTGTATACTTTGTGTCCTTCTAATGAGTGATTCCTTTTTTTAGCATAGTTTATGTGAGTTGCTGTGTATCTGTGTGTGAGCGGGTATTTAAATGGCTCTACATGTGTGTAAGTGGGCATCTGAGTGGCTGTATGGGTGTATAAGTGGGTGTCTGAGTAGCTGTAAGGGTGACTTAGTAGCTGTGGGAGGGGCTGTATTGGTGAGTGAGTGGGTGTCCCAGTAACTGTGTTGGTGGGTGAGTGAATGGCTGTGTGAGTCACTGTATGTGTGGGTGAGTGGGTGTCAGTGGCTGCATGGATGAGTGAGCGAGTGTTTGAATGGCTGTATGAGTAAGTGTCTGGGTGTGTAACTGGCTGTATGGGTGGGTAAGTGGCTGTTTGAGTGAGTGTTTGGTCAAGTGAGTTGGTATGTGAGTGGCTGTATGGAAGAGTGAATGTCTATGGGATTGGCTGTATGGGTGAGTGAATGGCTGTGTGAGTGGTTGTATGGATATGTGAATGGGTATGTAAGTATTTGTGTGGGCGAGTGAGTGAGTGGTGTATGGGTGAGTGAATGGCTCTGCTGAGAGGATGTATTTATGTATTAGTGGGTGTGTGAGTGGCTGCAAAGATGAATAACTGGTTATGTCACTCTCACATAATGCCTTCTCAGAAGGGTCTCTTCTATCCTAGAAGCAATATCCGAGGTGGCATGTTCTGTGGTAAGTACAGCCTCTACTAGTACACAGTAGTCCATGTTAGAATAGAAATGTTTATGCTTACTGATCGCTTTATGTAAGTTAGCATTTGCTGTACCATTTTCTTAGCTGGTGCCATTTTAGGCTGTTCAAAACTGTTCTTGTCTGAAGTCGTAGGAATGCCCCCATTAGAGTTTTGTTTCTTTCACTTGTGTTCTGTTACAGTAATGAACACTGTTCCTATTAGCGCATACCTTTCCCACTAGATAGAGGTCCTCTCCCACTTGTCTAGTGGCGGGCCTGGATAGAACGACCTTGGGTAGTAGATAGTTTGGGCAAAACACCGGAGTCTAAACCTTTTTTTTGTATTTCACTGTTTAGTTGCAGCTGCCTGTAAAATTCCACTGTGGGCGTGTTCTTGCTTGGCTATGAGAATTACATAATGCATCTCCATGCTTGTTGATTTCAGTTCCCTCTGTATCATTCCTACCGACTGGAGAGATGGGGCTCCACTCTGAGTGCACATAAATAAACAAATTGTTTATATTCTCTACTGACTGACCAGCTCTTTATTTGATACGGAAGTCCGAGAGGTGGTCATAGGTGACCCGGGTGACCTTAATCGGGTCACTTCCATCATCCACTAATGCAAGCCATACCAAATGTTTCCTTTGACCAACCAGAACCTTTCTGAGATGAACACTTACCTTAAGATCTACATTAACAATTGAGTGCTTGAAAACTGGGCCAGCTTAGTTGACAACAGACTCAAGGATTTATCTTGGATGGATTACTGCTAATGATTTTATCACAGTTTGACTAGTACTGTTGTTACATATACCTGTCATCTTATTACCATTTATAAAAGCAGGCTCTGACTAATTTTGGATCTTGGATGGATTTGAGGTTTCATAGCCTGCCTCATCTCGCAATGTACCACAGAGACTAGAAGTAGTTCTCAGATGTCAAAGGGGTGACACTCATCCCTGAGAATGCTAGAGAATCCAATTGGCTACAGATTGGTGGGTTACAGGAATGTTAAGGCAATTACATCAGATGTGGTCTTTCACCACACACCTATCAAAATCCATGGGTTTTATCTGATGTGGTATATTGCTACCACAACTGTTGCAATTCTTCTGACCCTAGAAAACTGATTTATCTCTCTTCAGCCTTTTCCAATGCTGGATAACATGGAAATCATTGTGATCAGCATCTGAATTTTAGACCTGCTCTGATGTAGTCTTGCCATCATGATCCTTATTTACTTACATGACCTTTCAACATGAGAGTGGGGTCTTGTACTAGTCTGAGGTGCAACACTAGCCTTCTCTAGCAGGTAAAGACTTTGCACTTTCTAGCTCGGGCTTCCTAAGCTCCAATGCATTCAGAAGCATCTTTCTTTTAACTGCCTCTCCTTCTGCAATTTCTCTCTGTCATCTATTACTAAAGTAGGCCTTTGTTTTTATGGTCTGGGCTTTAGGATTCCATTTGAGCAAGGTGGGCACATCTTGTAAATATGCATTGGCAGGTGCAGATACCATCAAAGTGAGGTAAGGCCACATAAGAGCAAGAATCCCTTCTGCAACCAAGATAACAGTAGCAAAATGCCTCAGAGGCTCTTGACCTCTACTGTTGCGCCTCAGGATCTCAGTTATAGTACCACTAAATCTCTGTCAAAGAAGAATCAGTTAAAGAGGAGGGTAAATATGTTCTCTGTCTCAGGGTGATGCTTCTTTGGGATTACTGAAAAAATATAGAATACAAAAATATAGATAAAAAAATATCGAAGAAAAAATATAGAAAGACAAAATATAGAAGTCCTATCTACAAACAGGTAAGTACAAAAATATCGAATCAAAAATATCGAAAAATATATATACTTTGTCAAAATATTGAATTTATTTAAATATCTCAAAAGTAAATTAAAAATAATGAAATAATAACTATAATTAATTAAAACATACTTAAAATACTTAAGTAACTTAAACATTATTACATAATTAATTTAAGTCCAAAAAAATAAAAATACAATTTGATTTTTCAACACATATATATATTAACATAATATTAATAAAAAATATACAATATTTTTACTGTAGTATAGCAAGAGGTTAAAATTTACTGTTACCACTACAGCAACTGCAACAGTAGGGTAAACGTTGGATAGCGTAGGGGTAAAAATTACTATTCCCACTCCAGAGAGTGCAACAGTAAGGAAAGTGTTGGATAGCGTAGAGGTAAAAATTACTATTCCCACTCCAGAGGGTGCAACAGTAGGGAAAGCGTTGGATAGTATAGGGTTAAAAATTGCTATTCCCACTCCAGAGGGTGCAACAGTAGGGAAAGCGTTGGATAGCGTAGGGGTAAAAATTACTATTCCTACTCCAGAGAGTGCAACAGTAGGGAAAGCGTTGGATAGCATAGGGGTAAAAATTACTATGCCCACTCTAGTAAGTTTAACAGTAGGGAAAGTAAAAATGTTATATATTAATACAAATAAATTAAATATCAATACCAATTAACAATTTAACTAAATTACAAATTTAAAATGATGTAATAATTAATCAAATAAAAATACAAATAAATATTAGTTATTAAAATTAATTTCCTATTATTACAAATTAATTCCCAAATAAAAATTTATTAACAATAAAAAATGAATTAATTACAAATTCTTGTTTGCCACCTGAAGTAGCTGAGGCGATGTCGGGTGTGTATGCAAGGTTGAGCCAGGTCTTGGCTAAGAATATGACGTTGGGGGAGAGGGATGGCGTCCAAAATCTGGGTGGCGTGTTTGCTGAGAGATCATGTGTTGAGATGGAAGCAGTAGAGATGGTTTGGGGTGGTGGTTGTAGGTGTGGTGGTGGTCACCATGCATGCCAGAGCTTCAGTGCTAAAGAAAAAGAGGCAGTGACAGCAGGAGAAAGTTCCTACCATGATCAGTGAGAGGTGTGGCAGCAATTGTTGCGGATCCCTGGGTCCAGGACTTAGGGATCAGCTACGGTGTATCTTCGGGTGGTGGTACGGTCAGGGTTCCTGGCACTGGGCATAGTCCAGGACTGGACGGGTGTAGACGGGCTTACCTTTGGTGCCCTGGTGACACGCCTGCTGCATGTCCTTGCTGTGGTCCCCATATGTAGTCCTGGGAGCTAGGAAGGGCTAGCAGGAGGCAGGAGGTGGGAGGGCACAGAGTGGGGAAAATTACTGGAATGATGAAAAACAAAACAGAACAGCAAAATACAACAACCAAATACAATAACAATAAACAGAACAGAGAGTTACAGTGGTAAAGTGACCAGGTCAGCAAAAGTGCCAGGGCAACGCCACCCTGATCATAAAACACATCAACTTCTAACTATGAAATCTCAGCAAAACCACAATCCAAGGAATCTTTGCCTAAAGACCTCCAGGACCTTGCCCAACTTTGTTAAAGCCATTCCCAATTTCATCACTCTGCTTACCATTGACTAGAAAAAATACATCTTCCTCTGCGACCTCAATTTTCACCCTGGCAACCGCAACAATACTAACACTGACAACCTCTCAAAAGCCTGAGCAACATTGCCCACGCCCAACTTGCCACCTACCCCACTCACATAGCTGGGCACACACTCAACCTGATATTCACAGCCAGTGACAGAATCAACTACAGTCATGTCACCGAGCTCACCTGGACAGACCATGTCATCGTCCACATCACTATCTTGGAACTTGCCAGCCCCACCCCCCAAGCCACCCTGCATGTCACGCCACAGCTGGAAAAAGGCCTCACAAAGCCAATGGACCAACACCCACAACAACCCCCGTCCTCATACCCCAACCAACCTAGAACAGGCAGTCAAGAACTTCTCCACCTGGATCACAGACTGCGCAGACAGCCCCCCCAAAAAACACCAAGCTCAAAAAGATCTAAAAGCAAACCAGTTGGTACGTGATGGAACTAAGAACTAAGAAGTGCTTCTGAAAATGACTTAAAAGAAAATGGCCCCTCAGCATATAGGTGAAAAAACGTAAAGGAGACACATTTTCGGTCCTCAGCATATAACCCATGGATCAAACAACATTCAAAACCACCCTCAACCAACACCACCAAATCCTTAAAAAGACAAAAAGAAGCACCCTGGCCCACCACATCCAGGCACAGCAAGGAACCCTTCAACATCGTCAGGGAGTTCTCCAGCCCATCAGTCACTAAAAATGTCATCACACCTTCACAGAAAATCTACAACTCCCTCACTGACTTCTTCAAGCCAAGATCTCCACCATCTACAGAAACTTTGAACCTCAACCCACCAAACTCCTCAACAGTCTCAGCTGCCCAAAGGAGGAGCATGACCACCTGCTCACCACAGGGAACCTGCTCACCACACAAGACTTCAAGCCATCATGACTTCCGCCCACTCCTGAGAACTCACGGAGCCCTGCCCCTAACACATCTCCAAACTCTGGAGCAAAACAATCAGTAGCAAGCTCACTGTTATCCTCAACCAATTTCCCAAAAAATTGAAGCATGCCAAAGTCAAACCTCTACTCGAGAAACCTTCTGCTGTCCCCCACCAAGCACAAGAACTACAACCCCATTTCTCTGCTCCCCTTTCCCACCAAAGTCCTTGAGAAGGCCATCAACCACCAACTCACACCTAGAGAACAACAACCTTCTTGACACTTTCAAATCCAGATTTCACACTAACAACAGCACAGACACCGCCATGATTGCAGCTACAGACGACATCAGATTCCTCCTCGACCAAGGAAAAACAACAGCCCAGATCCTCCTCGACCTCTCAGAAGTATTTGACACAGTGTCACACCACGCCCTGATCAAAAGGCTTCACAACGTTGGAATCAAAGGAGATGCCCTCAAAAGGATGAACTTCTTCCTCAAAGGTAGAACACAGAAAATCCACCTTCTTCCTTCACCTCCGAGCCCAAGAACATTTGTGTTGTCCCTCAAGGTTCGTCCCTCAGTCCTACACTGTTCAACACCTACATGACTCCCTTGGCCAACGTCGTCAGAATGCATGGACTGAACATCATATCTTACGCTGATGAAACCCAGCTCAGCCTCTCACTGTTAGTAGGCTCCTCTGGCCCACTGACCAACTGTCGTGATTGTGACGAGCTGGAAAGCTCGAGTAAGGAAATACCGCTGCAGCACTACATCTCCCAGAAAGCTCCGGGGCGAGACGAAACAGTCTCCGCCCCCTGAGAGAGTATAAAAGCACTTCCGTCACAATTCCAAGTTGCTTGTCAATCCTTCCGGTTACCTGATCGTGTATGGACCTAGCCTTCGGAGAACTGTGAATGCGCGGACGCTTGCCTTCCCGCTTTGGACGCCGAGAGCAAAGGGTGCGCGGACGCTTGCCTTCCCGCTTTGGATGCCGAGAGCAAAGGGTGCGCGGACGCTTTCTTTCCCGCTTTGGACGCCGATATACTTTGGATATTCTAGTAAGTAGAGATCTGGTCTCCTTATTATTTAGCACGGCCGTGCTTTCTGAGAGTAGGTATTTGATGCCAACGAGTATTGTCTGGTACATCTCACAGCACCTCTCTCTCCCGAACGATATCCTTTTCGATAGTGACTATAACTACTCGAAGAGGAAATCACCTTTCTACACCGTTTGTGTAGCTAACTGTGACTTAAACAGAACCCGTTTACAGCTTGAATCCGAGTCCTCGTCATTTCCCGACTTTGGGGACAAATCAAGCGGTTATCAACCGTAAGTGAATCCCGTGTTTATAATTGTATATGTTTGCTTGTATCCCTTATCCTCAGAGCACTACTAACCCGTGTTCTTGTATTTACAGACATTGTTGTGCCTTGAAGTCCTCCGTTGCCATAGACCAGATCTTGAGGGGTGCCTTCACAACAACCTTCCCGGCGCAACTACCCTTCCCTTTACCTGGAGGACTACCTGTCTCCGGTGTGTACCTCCACCGGAGAGGGTCAGTGTTATCGGGTATAGGGAAGACTATCTTCTCTCCGTGGTCCCTGCTGGCTAGACCCCTAAAGGTTAGTGGCTTGTGTTTTCTTCTCTTGTGTTGTTTATCTGCCGCTAACCTTGACAGATTGACAAGCCCAAGGAAAGAGACCAGCCTGGGCCATGGATACTAATGCTGCCTTGACCTCGTTGCTTGAGGGATTTAGTGTACTCCAACAAGAAGTACATGCTTCCCGAGTGGAAAATCAAGAGCTCAGAAAAGACATGAATACCATGCGTAGAGAAGTCACTGGTATGTCCCGCAGAAATCCCGGGGGTGGGTCCTATATTAGAGAAGCTACGCTTCCTCCTCCTGGACAAACCCTATCCCAGCCATCGACCCCAATAGCTTCAGGGGGGGGGTTCTTTAATCCCAATGCCGTACCTTCATCCTCCACAGACCACACTCCTACAGTGCACGTCATCCAGAATACAGGAATACCTTTGGCTGCCCCAGAGAGGTTTTACGGAGATCCTAAGAAGTTTGAGACCTTTTTAAACCAGTGTCGTCTCCACTTCTTATGCAAACCTGCCGTGTTTCAAGATGATGCCGCAAAGACCGCATTTATGATGTCTTATATGGGAGGGAATGCGGCGAGCTGGACTATTCCGTTGATGGAAAGGAACGATCCCGTTCTACATCGATTCCCAGATTTTTGTACAGCCTTAAGGAAACTCTTTGATCGCAAGACACATATGTTGTCGTTAGACAAGGAACTCCTGACATTGCGACAAGGGTCACAAGATTTACTGGCGTACATCACCTCATTTAATCGACTCTTAGCTGAAACTGACTGGCCACAAGAAAAAAGGACCTCGTTGTTCTACCAGGGCCTTCGGAGCGAACTGAAAGATGTCCTGTCACAGGTAGTCCAATTACCCTCTACATGCGAGGAACTCATCGACCTCACTGTACAATTGGACCATCGGCTCCTGGAGAGGAAAGGAGATCGAAACAGAGGTGATGGACGCGGATGGTATCCGAGATTCAAGCTCCCCTCCGAAGATCACACCAAAAGCTCCGATAACGTGGAACCCATGCAGATCGGGGGTATTCGAGGTCCTCTGACGTCTGAGGAAAGAGAGCGACGGAGAAAGATGAAACTCTGTATGTATTGTGGGAAAGGGGGCCATTTTGTACGAGACTGTCGAGCCAGGACCCCACTTACGGACAAAACCCCGGGACCAAAGACTACTGCAGCCCTTGGCTCCCGTGAGACGGCGGAAAACTAGAACGTCCAACCCCGACTGAGATCTCTGGGATGGACCAACAACCAACAAGGATCTCCAACTTACTCGCCAATACGATGATGCCTGCTGTGGCACACATGAATTTGCCTATCTCTCTGTGGACTACCCGAGATAACTACACTCGGATGGATGCATTGTTGGATTCGGGGGCCACAGGAAACTACATGGATATTGACTACGCCAATTCCTTGGGGATACCATGGGAAGAGAAGACAGAACCTGAACAAGTAAAAGCCGTGGATGGATCCATTTTGTCTTCAGGGCCGGTGGTTAAACATACGCTTCCTTTGAGAATGCAGCACGGAGAACATATGGAGTTTATTCAATTCGATTTGATAGCCGTTCCTCAGTTTCGTATGATCCTAGGCATGCCCTGGCTTACGTTACATGATCCAGTAGTGTGTTGGTCAGCTCGTACCGTCACCTTAAACTCCCCCTATTGCTTGGAACATTGCTATAACCCTGTCGAAGAAGAAGACCATGAAGAACGACCCAGTCTTAGACACTTGGCTGTGGCTTGCTCAGAAACACCTCTCTGCAGTACGTCAAAACTACCAGAAATATATAACGAATATCGTTCTCTGTTCGACAAACAAAAGGCCACCGGGTTGCCCCCGCACAGGGTATATGATTGTTGCATCGAACTCCTCCCCGGTGCCTCTATTCCTTGTAGCAGGGTGTATGCCCTGACGGAACATGAGAACCTCTATTTACAGAACTACATTGAGGAGAATCTTGCTACGGGATTCATCAGTCATTCCACTTCCCCTGCTTCGTCTCCCCTCTTCTTCATCCCGAAGAAAGACTGCGCAGAATTACGTCCCTGCATCGACTACAGAGCCTTGAACAACATCACAGTGAAAAATAGATATCCCCTTCCTCTGATTCCTGTCATGATGGACCAAATAAAGGGAGCTCGTTACTTCACCAAATTAGATCTGAGAGGGGCCTACCATCTGGTGAGAGTGAAAAAGGGGGATGAATGGAAGACCGCGTTCCGTACGAAGTTCGGCCTATTTGAGTACAATGTAATGCCCTTCGGGTTATGCAACGCTCCTGCGGCCTTCCAATTCTTTATGGACGAGGTGCTCAGGGGCCTACTGGATACCATATGCATGGTATACATAGACGATATCCTGGTATATTCCAGTACTCTCCAGGAACACGAACACCATGTCAAAGAAGTGTTGAGTCGTCTACACCAACACCAGTTGTTTGCAAAACTAGAAAAATGCCTCTTCCATGCCACAGAAGTCTCATTTTTGGGGTATGTGATAAACGCCAATGGGTTTCAGATGGAGAGTGGAAAGGTGGAAGCCATCACAAGCTGGAAAACTCCTCAAGACGTGAAATCGGTGCAAAGCTTCCTTGGTTTTGCAAATTATTACCGGCGTTTTATCAAAGACTTTTCTAAAATCATCCACCCCATTTCCCATCTGTTAAAGAAAAACGTTCCCTTCAAGTGGGGAGAGGAGGCAGAACACTCCTTCTGCATTCTAAAGGATAGCTTTACCAAGGCCCCTATCTTGAGACATCCAGATGCACAACTTCCTTTCATCTTAGAAACAGATGCTTCGCAGTACGCATTGGGAGGGGTACTTTCGCAACGCCACCCGGAAACAGGACAAATCCATCCAGTGGCATTCTACTCCAAAAAACTCAGTCCAAGCGAAATCAACTATTCGATCACTGACAAAGAGTTGCTGGCAATTAAGAGAGGGTGTGAGGAATGGAGACATTACCTACAGGGGGCACGACATACCATCGAGATCTACACGGACCATCGGAACTTACTGTTCTTAAAGACTGCAAAAGCGCTGACCCCCAGGCAGTTGAGATGGACTCTATTCTTCTCAGATTATGATTTCGTCATCAAATATCGGCCAGGCCCACAAAACGGAAAAGCCGATGCCCTCTCAAGGAATCAAGACACGCATGAACCCCTTTCAGACATTCCTGTGGAACCAACAACCATCCTTCCTGAGAAATCCTTCCCTGAAAACACCATCGCCTTGCTCACATCCAGTGATTTCCTCGAGGATACCAGAGTAGCAGTAACAGCGATCGATGTCCAGGCTTGGTTAACGGAAGATCCTCAAATGAGAACACAAAAAGACGACCTCCTGTACTACCGACATGCCTTATATGTGCTGGACCCTGGGTTGCAAATGCAGGTACTCAATTGGGCACATGACTCTGTGTTGGGGGGACATTGGGGAGTGTATAAAACTATAGCTACCATAGAACGTTCATTTTGGTGGCCGACCTTACGAAACGATGTTAAAAAATACATACGGAACTGTTCAGTATGCACTCAAGGAAAAGCAAAACACAACAAACCTTCGGGGCTGTTACGCTCCATTCCCATTCCTCCTGCACCCTGGCATACGGTCTCAATGGATTTTATAGTCGAGATGCCTTTATGTCAGGGAAAAACTACGGTACTGGTGATAGTCGATCACTTGACTAAAATGGGACACTTTGTACCGCTGGAGGGTCTGCCTCCTTCAGCCGAACTGGCCATGATTATATTGCAGCACCTCATCAGAGCCCATGGCATCCCCAGAGTATTCATCACCGACAGAGGGTCTCAGTTTACTTCACGTTTTTGGAAGGCCCTTTGCGATTCCTTGGCCATAGATGCAAGGCTCTCCACGAGTTACCACCCTCAGACAGATGGCAAAACAGAGAGGCTCAACCACACCCTCGAACAATATCTACGTTGCTTTACCTTGCAGAACTCAACGGATTGGGTCACCCTCTTGTGGTTAGCAGAATTCACCTACAATAACTCTGACCACACTACACTGGGATGTTCTCCCTTCTTTTGTCTGCTTGGGTACCATCCGAACATTCTCCCCTTCGAATGGCCTGTTACGACCAATCTACCCAGTATCCAGGAACATCATGCTCATCTCCAGGCCATTCAAATAGACGCAAAACATCACTTGGCTGAAGCTCAAGCGACACAGAAGCGTTATGCCGACAAGAAACGCACTCCTGAACCGGTCTACCAGGTGGGGGATAAGGTATGGCTTTCCACAAAAAACATTCATCTCCGGGGAATTAACAAACTCAAACCTAGATATATAGGTCCCTATAGTGTTGAGGAGGTCATCAACCCTGTGGCCTTAAAGCTATCCATTCCCCAGAACTGGAGAATTCATCCGGTATTTCACGTCTCTCTACTCCTACCCTGTCATCTGGACACTAGATTGCCCGTCCATCCTGCACCAGTATTGGTAGAAGGACTGGAGGAGTATGAGGTGGAAGAGTTGTTGGATTCCCGGATCCATAGGGGTAGGGTGCAGTATCTGGTGGGCTGGAAGGGATTTGGGGTAGAGGAGAGAACATGGGAACCAGAGCAGAATTTGCACTGCCCCGACTTAGTCTCACAATTTCATCAGCTGTATCCAGGGAAGCCGGGTCGACCGCCGGGGCGGCGATCCTCGAGAGGGGGTTCTGTCGTGATTGTGACGAGCTGGAAAGCTCGAGTAAGGAAATACCGCTGCAGCACTACATCTCCCAGAAAGCTCCGGGGCGAGACGAAACAGTCTCCGCCCCCTGAGAGAGTATAAAAGCACTTCCGTCACAATTCCAAGTTGCTTGTCAATCCTTCCGGTTACCTGATCGTGTATGGACCTAGCCTTCGGAGAACTGTGAATGCGCGGACGCTTGCCTTCCCGCTTTGGACGCCGAGAGCAAAGGGTGCGCGGACGCTTGCCTTCCCGCTTTGGACGCCGAGAGCAAAGGGTGCGCGGACGCTTTCTTTCCCGCTTTGGACGCCGATATACTTTGGATATTCTAGTAAGTAGAGATCTGGTCTCCTTATTATTTAGCACGGCCGTGCTTTCTGAGAGTAGGTATTTGATGCCAACGAGTATTGTCTGGTACATCTCACAGCACCTCTCTCTCCCGAACGATATCCTTTTCGATAGTGACTATAACTACTCGAAGAGGAAATCACCTTTCTACACCGTTTGTGTAGCTAACTGTGACTTAAACAGAACCCGTTTACAGCTTGAATCCGAGTCCTCGTCATTTCCCGACTTTGGGGACAAATCAAGCGGTTATCAACCGTAAGTGAATCCCGTGTTTATAATTGTATATGTTTGCTTGTATCCCTTATCCTCAGAGCACTACTAACCCGTGTTCTTGTATTTACAGACATTGTTGTGCCTTGAAGTCCTCCGTTGCCATAGACCAGATCTTGAGGGGTGCCTTCACAACAACCTTCCCGGCGCAACTACCCTTCCCTTTACCTGGAGGACTACCTGTCTCCGGTGTGTACCTCCACCGGAGAGGGTCAGTGTTATCGGGTATAGGGAAGACTATCTTCTCTCCGTGGTCCCTGCTGGCTAGACCCCTAAAGGTTAGTGGCTTGTGTTTTCTTCTCTTGTGTTGTTTATCTGCCGCTAACCTTGACACCAACTTTAACAGGTGCGTGATGAACATCACTGACTGGATGAGAGACAAATGCCTACAATTCAGCACTGGCAATATAAAAGTGCTGGTTTCGGGAACACCTCCCCATGGAAAAACGCCAGGTGGCCTCCAAACTACGACCCTTGTCCATTCCAACTGACTATACCCGCAATTTTGGCATCATCCTAGACAGTAAGCTTACCAAGAAAAGACAGATCAATGCAATATCATCCACCTGTTTCTTCACCCTTAGCATGCTCCGCAAGATTTTCAAGTGGCTCCCCAACAATACCAGACGCACTGCCACACAAGCCCTGGTCATGGGTCAACTAGACTATGGCAATGCATGTTATGTAGGAATCACCTCACAACTCCTCAAGAAGCTGCTAACAATACAGAACTCAGCAGCCCAACACATCCTAGTTTTTCCTAATGGACCCACATCACCCCCACCTCACGAAGCTCCACTGGCTCCCCATTCATAAGAGATGCCAGTTCAAGATGCTAATCCATGCCTTTGAAGCCCTGAACAACCAGGGACCATCATACATCAACCGCCAACTGAACTACCACCTTCACTCCAGACACCTTTGCTCCTCCTCTCTCTGCCTCACCCATTCCCCCTGCATCACCCACTGCAACAGTGGAGGACATTCCTTCTCCTACCTTGCTGCAGAATCCTGGAATGATCTCCCTCTTCACCTACAGACCTCATGATCTCTTGATGGAATCAGAAATGGAATTAAAACCTGGATGATCAACTTAGCTCTTTGCAGCAGCGCTTCCAGCACCTGTATAGCCTCATAGATGATTAGCCGCACTTAAAAATTAAAACTGATTGATTGATTGATTGAGAGTTACTGGAAGTGGGTGCCAGGGAAACTAGATGCTCATGCACCAGCACAATCGTAGTAGAGGAAATTGCATTCCAGTGCGTCTTTTCATGTACCCAGGCCAGTCAGTGGTAAACAATAATCCACAGTGTGTAGAGTGTCTCAGGAGGCATGGCGGGGGCAGAGATCACATAGCAGGAGCAAGGACGGCGAATTGGCTCCATATGATTTCAAGGTGAATCCCTGTGCAGAGGCTTTTGCTGGGATTTCAACTCTCTTGCCAGAGCTAGAAACAGCTTCAAGTGGAATACCCGTCAACGTGGAGCGCATTCCATTGTTTACATATGGGAGCAGATGTTTTTTCCAGGTGTTGTTTGTTGCACTCCATGGCCTATCCTGCAGAAAGACACGTATCACAAAACAAGGAATACAAAAAAGTTCCTCTTGGTTCCATTGATAAGTTAGTTGAGCCAAACCAGGCACACAACAGCCTGACTAAAATGGCCTATGCAAGAAGAAATGGAAGAGCAGTGAGCAGTACAGAAGCATACAGGGAAGCAGGAGACAACAAACATGTCTAGTATGTCAACTCACCTTTTAAGAACTTCCAAAAAAAGGAAGACCCACAGACTGAGATACACCACTCTCTTATGTCCACCATAATCATGCTATAGGGGCACAATAAATCTCACATCTGGAGGAAGTGATGGGTTACAGTGACAAAAGGCACTGAAGATTCAACAGAGAGGAACATTAGGCAGCCTCCACACTCCGGGTTACAGGTAAAGATACCTGTGACACAGGGCTCAGGGTTAGCTGCCAGGACCTTCTCGTCGGGCCACAGCCTGTACATGGGTACGGTCACGCCCCTGGTAAGAGAGCATCCGGGTTGCTTGGACGCCTGTCTCCATCAGAGACGAATACTATGCAGGGAAGCAACATATACAAATTTCAGTGGAACACTACTCAGGGGACATAAAATATAAGGCGCCAGACTAGAAAAAATGCCAGTTTAATCAGAAACCAAGAGCAGAGCTTTAACATAATTTAACTCTGAAACATTTCTTTCGCACACTTAAACTGCCCAATGCGCACCAACTCTAACTTATAGTACAACATTGGAGCATGAACCAATATACAAAACACATGGGGGCAGATTAATAAGCCCCTTGCGTCATTTTTGCACTGCCGTTACGTCCCTACTTCTGACACTGCGGCGGTGTAAAAATGCGGCCCATTTACAACGTGACGCATCTAGGGAGATGCATCACGTTGTAAAGCCCTGCTTCACATTATAGCTGGTTCAGGTATAATGTATGCAGGGTGGGCTTTCCAACGCAAAAAAAAGCCACGTCGATTTCACTGTGCCACTTCTAGGACATCCCTGCGTCAAAACCTCACGCCTGCTTGGAGTTGGCGTAAGGAGTGACGTAGCTCAATGAGGGTAGGCCTCCCCATGCATTGCTGGAATTGTGTTGTGCTTACAACACAACTCCAGCAATGCCTGACTTTTGTGAAAAAAAGATGCGCCAGAATTTCTGCTGCCTCTGTCAATCCTTACGTCATGGTGCACAGTATTGTAAACACGGTGGGGCAGATTTACAAGCCCTTGTGCCACTTTTGCATCACTTTTCCCATGCTTAAAATGACGCAAAAGTGGCGCAAGTGGCATGTAAATCTGCCCCGGTGCATCCATGCTAGCACAAGGGTTTCTCAGAGTGGCGCAGGGAAAGTGACACATCACTACAGATGCGTCAGTTTCTGGTAAATCTGTCTCATGGTGTCAACATTTTTCCGCCGACTCTTGCCAGGTTTAATTTTCTATGCCCAACTTTAAATACACGTTGAAGTATTCATAGAATAAAAAAATATACAAAACAAACATTAGCTTCATTCGCCCCCTTTCACGCAATCAAACGTCACTATCAGGCCAGTTTGGTCCACAGCTGTTTATGTGTGCTGTCATTTTCTGTTCAGCAGTTCACAGCCACAAATGCCCTATTGCCGACTGCCTCTGCCATCATCTCAGAAAAAGCGAAAAACTTCTTTATCCCCACTAAGATGGCTGTCAGGAAAAGGCTAAGGACAGCAGACAAGAGACAGATGTTTTAAATGTTTTTCCTCTCTCAAAGCTTCTGCTGTGTAAATTGTCAGGGTTTAAAGGATAAAAACCAAAACACCATTTATTATTATACCAATACGAGTGTCAAAAGTCTTTGTTACTCACAAAGTCAGCTTTGCAGCTCCTTTTGTATTGCCAAGCGAAAGGGGTAAAAAAAGAGACACTCACCTCTGCTCTGCCATTCTCAAGGCCATATATGATTGATTTCCATCCACGCCGGAGTTCGCAAAGTATTGGAAGCTAAATATATGGGGGCCTTATTTACAAGCTCCTTGCGCCACCGGTGCGTCACTTTTAAAATGGGGAAAGTGACGCACTGGCTGCGCAAGGGGCTTGTAAATAAGACCCCATGGCGTTTTCATCAGTAACCAATCTCCTAGTGGAAGTTGTGTTCAAGGTAAGCTTTGTCTGAGTGAATGAAAGCTGTTGGGTTTGGGAGGGGGTGGGTCCAGATACAGCGGTTCTTCGTCTTTTTTTCCACCCGTTTTGATTGAAGTTTAACTTTTTTACATTTCTTGCATTTACGACAGATTTTAAATAAGGTCGCATTTTGTTTACAATGATACACATGAGTCGATGCCGGCTGGTAACATGCCGTCGAAATGGTGTATAAATGCATAACCACAAGAACAAGAACAGAACTGTGAGCCTGTTTTTTTAAATAATACTTGCAATCATTGCTGGTGCGGTGCAGCGGAGCCTGTGGCTGCCTGAAGTGGAGGGCAGTAGTACTGACTTCTCACGTAGATGTGGGCATACACATCGAGCGTAGAAGGTCCAATGTTACACCCTGTCCTCGCGGAGGGGAATTGACATAGGGAGTAAGGTCAGGGTGGTCATGGACGTTAATTTACCAAAATGCCAGGGGTAGCGGAAGTGACTTCACATGCCCCTTGACCATCACTTTCACTCACACATACATATGCTTATACATACACACACATTCACACACAAACACTCTCACACATACACACACACACTCTTACATAAACACACTGAAAACTGCAAGCACTCACACAACATACATATATTTAAAAGCATTTTTTTTAAATTCCCTCACTCACCTGAAAGTCATATTCCAGCTATTTGTGCTCCAATTATTTTAAACCAATAGCAAATAATCTAATATTATGTACCATTAGTAAAATAAAAAATTGACAAAAAACAAGGTGAGTGAAGCCCCCACCACCGCCCATTAGGACGAGCTGCTTCTGTTCCTGTCACTGATTTTGCCACTGCTGACGCTAGGGGTCGTAAAGGCAGTACCAGGGGTCACAAAGGGCATGCCAGGGCTTGCAGTAGCGACCCCTGGTGGCCCCTAAATTACTCCATGACCGTAATATAAACAAGGATTAAACAGATTTCACAGTTTCAAACAAAAGACAGACCTACCCCTGCCATCAATTTACTAGCCAAGCACTTTCTCACAGTCCAAGAGAGTATAGAGTAGCATGGTCAAGGCTGTCAAATGCAATGATAAATCAAGTATGATTTATCCATACCTCTATCTAAACAGAATTCAGATTATAAATCGTCTAGTAGCTTGTTGGATTCCCTGTAGTTATGAAGTTGTGATGTTGCCACATTTTACAGTTACTTTTATCTTGGGGGGGGGGTTTGTTAATCGGGATAGTTATTAAAGCAAGGGTGCGCTAGCAATTCTTTCTTTATTGGCATTGTGCCTGAACCAAACTAGGGGCCTAGTTACGACTTTGACGGTGCTCCTGCTGACACAGCACCAGTAGCGGCCCGTCGAGGAGGTGCCGCGGGGCGGTGTGGCGGGGCGGGGGAGGGGCCGGGTGTGGTGTAGGAAACTCTGGTTGTTTATTACCCCCCACCCTGCCCCTGCCCCGCCTGCCCCACCTCCCCACGGCACTCCCTCCACAGGCTGCTACTGAGCACCGCCTCTCTGCCGACACAGCATCGCCAAAGCTGTGCAAGGACCTCCCACCTTATTACGAGTTGAACTTGTGTAAGGCAGACAGTCCTTTGCCTTTCCCATGGCTGTGCCTGGAAAACATGCACTGTACTGTGAACAGTAGAATAGTTTCAGTACGGCTTGGACAGTGACGTCAATGTCGAGCTGGAACTTTGGGGGAATACAGGCAGGGAGGCACATGTTGCACCCCCCTGAATGTATCCACGTGGTGGTGGGGGCTTATTCCTGCACCCCCACCCTTTTCACAGTGTTACACCCGCCATGAAATGGCTAGTTGTGCAGCAACACGTTATATGCTCAGCGGGACTGCGCCAGTCCCGCTGACCATACTATATTGTGGCGCAGTTCCGCCACCGCCATGGAGCGACTGCCACGACTACATGTAGTAAGAGCGCTGCACTCGTAATCAAGCCCTTGGTTATATGAGGTACATATGAAGTCTATGTTTAACAAAGTACGAATAAAACGTATAATGATCTGTAACTATTCCTCAACATATTCTTCAAAGTCACTGGCTGGCTAAAGTTTAATCAACCCACATTTATATGTTGCCAGTACCAAATTGCAGACTTCCAATTCTTGTGACGGAAAATAAAGTCGGCAAACTATAGCTTTAGCAACAAAAAGATGATTAAGAAATGCTCTTCATAGAGCACAAAAGAAAATTGCTTCTTGCAAAGTTCATAAAATGGGTGTTTTTGTACCTACCATTTTAGGGAAAACATTTTAACCATGAAGAATATTTTTTTTTAAAATAATCTACATTTCTGTTAATTATCATTAGATATAATTTTAAATCTAACGGTCTTCTTCCCGTGATCAGTTTCCATCAGAAATCCCAAACACTTTAGTTCTTAGGAAAGACAGGCACAGAAGAAGGTGAATGATGAGAACTTGTGTGCATCATCGCCCTTCCTTGTTTTGAAAGATACCAAGAGGCCTTTAGACTGCACACAAATAACTCATACATTGGATAGGTGTATCTGTTGAATAGGAGGACATCCACCCCGTTCCATTTTTATCAGTTCCTTAGCATGGTATATCAAAGCCCTTGGGCTAATCCCCCACTAGAGTGGAGAGGGTAGAAACAAAAATGCCACAATTTGGAGTAAGAGCATTTTCAAATTAAACTCAGTAGCCAACATCCATGGCAAACATGTCAATTATCAATGTTATTCAACCATGTGACCTTATAGACAATGTAAGGTAGCTCCTGTTCAGAACAACGAAGACAAGAAATAGCCTCTAAAAATTCTGTATGTTTCAGAAAATGGCGAAAATATTTATTAGTTAGCGTTCATGCAATTAACGCCGCTTCTCAAGGTACCAAGTCTCAGCAAAACTTCATCAAGGGTACAGAAATGACTTAGAAGAAATCCCTCTTCACACGCTAACCCAGTAGCGAGTATGTTGCAGGGTGGACTCAGTCTAAACTGTACTTTTACAAATAACAAAAAGAATCGATGAGTATTGGTGGGCTAAAGAACGATGTACTTCAGAGCTTCCTCTGTTCCCTCAAAATTAAGTCTATTTTCCACAACATCATGGCATTGCAATAACTCAATTAATTTTAGCTTCAAAATATGATCTACAATTGTCCTGATAGGCTAACATTCGAAGAAAAAATCTGGAATATGAATTTTGGCGTAGTTAACTCTCCAATAATAAAAATGTTGAAATTGTTGCTCTCTTAACACAACCAAATAAACAAAATATTGACTTTTGTGATCTTTCTTTACAGGAAGGATACAATTATTTGTTTATTGATGCACCAATTTTTTATTTGTGTATTTTCAGTAGTAACTTGATTTACACTACATTTAGTAATCCAAAGGCTTCATGGTGCTAACATAACAAACAAGCATTGACATAGCCAAAAGGTCTCGCCTTTGGGACCTTATATGTGTTTAGTCAGCGCTATTGGCTTTGCCGGCTTTGCCGATGTCTTTAAGCTATGTTTGTAGAGCAGTGTGGCTGCTGCGCAGCATGTTGAAAAGATATAATAAAAAAGTGTTATAAACATTTATGTTACCCTATATATAACCAAGAAGACATTATATACAACTGAACAACCCTATTAAAAATAGAAGTAACATAAAAAACGTTTTCTAGTTTTTTCCTCCTTGCAATGCTGATAACTTCTTCCTGTCTGTTCCAATGCTTGTTTGCTATAGCTCTTTGCTTGTTATGGGGGAGGGACATAAACAACGGGATGGTGGAGGTTGGGAAATAATATCTGAATTTCAACATGTTCAGCAGATGGGCACTAGGCGAGAATCAACAGAGGCCAGATTCCGAGGACAGACTGAGGTGGTGCTGAGTGATGCTGAGATGGGGCAGATGTGGTGGTGTGCTGGTGTGGAGGTGATGATCAGGTGATGGTGAATGATACACAGGTGATGCTGAGGTGATGGTGTGCTGATGCAGAGGATATGCCGAATGATACTGAAGTGGTGCTGAGTGATGCTGAAGTGGTGTTAAGTGTTTCTGTGGTGCTGAGTCATGCTGAGGTGGCAGTGCTGCACTGGTGCTCATGTGGTACTGAGCAGGTGCTTAGGTGGTGCTGGGCTAGTGCTGAGGTATGACTGTTCTGGTGCTGAGGTGAGGCTGCGCTGGTGGTGGTTCACTGGTGCAGAGGCACTGCTGTGCTGATGCTCAGATGGTGCTGTGCGGATGTTGAGGTGGTGCTATGCTGGTACTGAGGTGGTGCTGTGCTGGTGCTGAGGTGGATTTGTGCTGATGCTGAGTTGGTGCTGCACTGGTGGTGGTGCACTGGTGAGGATGTGGTGCTGTGCTGATGCTGAGATTATGCTGTGCTGATGCTGAGGTGGTGAGGCTGCGGTGTTGCTGAGGTGGGGCTGCACTGGTGGTGGTGCACTGATGCAGCGGTACTGCTGTGCCAATGCTGAGATGGTGTTGTGCTGATGTTGAGGTGGTGCTGTGCTGGTGCTGAGGTAGTGCTGCACTGTTGTTGAGGTGGTGCTGTGCTGATCCTGTGCTGGTGCTGAAGTGGTGCTGCACTGGAGCTGAGTGATTCTGGGGTGGTGGTGTGCTTGTGTAGAGGTGGTGCTCGTGTGGTGCTGAGTGATAGGGAGGTAGTGCTCGGTGATGCTGAAGTGGTGCTGAGTGATGCTGTGCTGGTGCTTACGTTGTGCTGAGTGATTCTGAGTTGGTGCTGCACTGGTGCTGATATGAGGTGGTGCTGTGCTAATGTTGAAGTGGTGCTGCATTGGTGCTGAGTTGCTGCTGTGGCGGTGCTGTGCTGGTGCTGAGGTGGTGCTGCGCTGGTAGTGGTATACTGGTGCAGAGGTGGTGCTCTGCTCATGCTGAGGTGGTGGTGTTGAGTAATGCTGAGGAGATGCTGCACTGGTGCTGAGTGATGCTGTGCTGATTCTGAGGTGGTGATGCATTGATGCTGAGGTAGTGCTGCACTGGTAACGAGGTAGTGCTCTGCTGTTGCTGATGTGGTGCACTGGTGCTCAGGTTATTCTGTATTGGTGCTGAGGTGGTGCTGCGCTGATGCTGTGTTGGGGCTGTGCCGGTGCTGAGTTGGTGCTGTGCTACTGTGGTGCAAGTATGCACAGGTGTTGCAGTGCTGATGCTGAGGTGGTGCTGTGGTGGTGATGAGGAGATGCTTTGCTGGTGCTGAGGTGGTGCTGCTGATGCTGTGCTGGTGCTGCACTGATGCTGAGGTGGTGGTGCAGCACTGATGCTTAGGTAGTGCCGCGCCGGTAGTGAGGTGGTTCTGCATTGGTGCAGAGGTTGTGCTGTGCTGGTGCTGAAGTGGTGCACTGGTACTAAGGTGGTGCTGCGCTAGTGCTAGGGTGGTGCTGCGTTGGGGCTGAGTGATGCTGAGGTTGTGCTATGCTGCTCTTGTTTTGGTGCTCAGGTGCTATTGAGGGATGATCAGGTGGTGCTGTGGTGATGCTGCTGAAGTGGTGCTGAGTGACACTGACTAGTGCTGAAGTGTTGCTGTGCTAAAGCTGAGGTGGTGGTGTGGTGGTGCTGAGGTGGTGTTACACTGTCGTCTTGCAGGATATTTTGTTAAGTAACCTCACATTACATGCCATGTTTGGAGAGCACATCGAGGCATCCCTTGATATAGGTTTTATTTCACCAAAAATTGAAACCTAAAAGAAGGCATCAAAAGTTGAAAGCTTGCAACTTAAAGCTGCCTACATTTCCATAAAAAGGAGCAATAACATTATGTTTACCTCCGTATCCTACTGTCGGCCATCTTTTTTAACTACGCTTCCATTAAGTAAGTATAATATTTGAGGTTTGGACATTTGAGCTAATGAAACCAAAAATGCTATATGAAGAAAAACAACATAGCCTCGGGCTGAAAAGCGCTTTTGAAACAAAAGACAGTTGAAAACAAGATAAGGACATGATTTGCTGCCCTCGGCTGGGCGCATTCGGAAAGCCAAACATGCTGAAGCAAAAGAAAAAGTAGTGCGTCGAAACTAACATATATGGCCGATAGTGAAATGATCCATGTATCAGGGCCAGTCTCCAGGGCATTCAAAACGTTATTTGATTTGCAACATTAGATATATGAGAAAGGAAATAAGACAGAATAATGAATGAGCTAAAGGGAAGGGGTTTGTTAGACAAAAGAGTTTATTAAGAAATTAAACATGTAAGCATGAGGTGATGACAACTCCCCTGTCCCTGTCCAATCATAGTTCGTATTTCATCAAGATTTGTCACTTTTGAGGGTGGGACATGCAGAAATAAAGACTATAACTAGAGTGACTTAAAATTATTAGTTCGATGTGCGTGAAAGCGAGAACCAGAGGATTTATGACATCGATGCTGAGAGAGAGAGGCGAGAGCTGCTGCTGATGAGGAAAGGAGAGAACAGACTGGGAAGATTCATACTTGAATGAAAAGCTGATTAGATTGAAGATTCCAGAAGAACATCAAGGAGGGAGAGAGTGTAAGAGAGAGATGCGCCCTGGTGTGTCAGGTCTGTAGAGACGTTTAGTAAGTATTGCCCTGTCCTGATCCTGTCCTATAGTCTTTGTCTCCTGATTCTTAATCAGGGGACCTCCACCAGTCCTTTGGCCAGAGGTCTGGTTTTCCTGTTATCACCACTGGATAACTATTATTCTGTCTTAAATTTGCATATATTTTGCAAATGAATGTGTTATTATGCCTTTTGTGTCTTCATCTATCCACTTTAAATGCATTTGATTTGTTGAATGGTTCTGTGAATTGAAAGTATTGCTAAATGAATTTTCTCTCCCATGAAAGTTGATGGAGTTTGCACTGTAAATTTGTACTAATGAGCGTACATTTATGACATTTATGACTTAGAATCAGATCAAATTCATTGAATCTCACCCAGAGTCTGTGGTTATTCCACTAAGATCTGTAAGTTAGTTAGTTAATTGTTAATATCACCATCAACTACTCAAATAATGGTCCATCCATCAAAGGAAGAATGTTGATCTGTGAAGATTAGTTAGACATTGAATAAAATTCTCAAGAATAATTTTAAGTCTGCAGTGAGTTAACTAATCAAGATCAAACAAAACTTGACACTCAGCGAAACAGCCAGGAAACTTGAATACGTATATGGGCCCTTTTTTAATTTTGGTTGACTGTGAAATGTTCATCCCTGGACTTTCGCTGGATCAGTTTTTCTGGTAGCAGAGCGATGATTGTTTATTGATTAGTTTGGTGAATATTGATTATTAGTTATTGATTACTGATTATTGACTATATGTTTAACACTAAGGGGCCAATTCCGATCTCGTTGAGAAAGCCCTCCGTCCGAGTCGGATCCGGAGTGCTTTCCGACCGACTCGCACTCCGGGGCTCCGAATACCCGAGTACGATGCAAACACGTGTTTACGGACACCGGTCGCTCGGGGGCCCCATTGAAGTCAACAGGAACCTACTGTACGACGCGGTACATAGGCTCCCATTGATGAAAAAGGCACATTGCACAAAAAGGCGCCCCCTGTAGTGGGGACAGGTCTGTGCCACCCCCACCATACCTGCATGTGTTGGGGGAACCCTTGGGTCCCCCCTGTGACCAACAAGTAAGGCTAGAGGTGAAGAGGGATCCACACAGACTCCCGACGTCTGCTTCCCAGAGCTTTTACGAGTCGGAAACTCCGTCTTGATCCAGCTGTCCGAATCATACTTCATACCGGCTCGTTCAGAAATCGTCTCTATTGCACGTCACGGTTCGCTTACGGCCAACACGTACGGAGTGATCCCGACTCGGAAACCTCCCGGTCGGCAATTTCACATTTCCCGCATTGTACATGCTCACTCGTACAGTTGTACGAGTTGGTCGGAAAACACGCGTCCAGCTCGTATTTTTCCTGGCTGTATCGCGTTCGGACCTAATCCGAGCGGGATCAGAATTGGACCCTATGAGTTAGCATAGGATAGGATAGGATACCATATAGGCTTATAGAGCGCTTGATTGATGTACGGAAAAGTTCTTGGATTTTTCCAACTGAATTAGCTAGTTACAAGAACCGAAAGAATGAAGCTGATTAATATGACTAAGAATTTCTTTAAGAAGGAAAAGCGTATAGTAACTAGGGAGGGAATTCTTATACCAACTCCTAAGACAACTGCTTCCTTTATGATGAAAGAAAGTGGATATCATACGTGTGTGTGGTTGGAGAATTGGGTGGAATATACGAAAGGTGATGGTGTGCTAGCTTTCCCAGAACATGGTACATTTAATGTGAGGATTCTCCAGAATTTGAGAAACAGGATGAAATCATTAGAAACAAATCCTAGGTTAACACAGTATGAAGCTTTAGAGGAATGGGAAGTTGAAGCATTTGAATGAGAGAAATACAGAGGCGGCAGGAGAATTATCCCTTTCGATGCTCATGATGAGCTCAGCTCGTCATGATGCACAGTTGAGCTGTGCTGATGACGAGCTGAGCTCGTCATGACACCAGCAAAATGGTAATTTTCAGCACAGGAGGGGGAAAACGCCTAGCAGCCAAGGTGTTAATAGAGGATTTTTACCCATATACCCTTTTGACACTTGAGGAGAGCAAATGAAAAGATGGAGAAGGGCTGTAGTACTAGAAGGTTTATATCCAGTGTTAATGGCTGAAGATCAGGAAGGGAGCAAATGTAAGGAAGAAACGAAACACATAGGTGTGACAGGAATATGGTGTGATGAATCTGATGATGAATTGTTGGAAGATATTCTAGTCAAAAGACATCCACCTTATCCAGAAAGTGCCAGAGATACAACTCCAAGTGCCCCTATGATGGGAACACCATTGGTTCCACAAGTTATATATGATCCAACAGTCATCTGAGCATCACGAGAAAAGGAAAGGGATGCATTGAATAAAACAAAAGAAGAGATCATTCAGACAACAACCTGGAGAACAAAGAATCTTCATGAGAAGATAGTGGAAGCAGCGTTAGAATTTGGAATAGATGTGGAAAAATCTAAAATATTACAAAAACCCTATAGATCAGAATTTACTGAGAAGGATTTAGAGAGTTTAAATGCGTCAGGAAGGAGATTGCAAATAATAAAAGAATAATTGCACATGTTAAAGAAAGGGGGAGGCGTAGATCGATGGAGAAGTAGATGGACAAAAAAGAGAGAGATGAAGCAGCTACAAAGAAAGCATCTACATTCTTGTTGAGAGAAGTAGAAATGTTGAAAGGATGTGTCCGATGAGAGAAGTTCCTGATGGTGGATATGTTCACGTTCCATGGAGTAGACAGGATATTTTGTCTTTTACAAATGACTTCCCTAGATTGAGAGAAACCCCAATTGAATGGTTCAAGCAGGTAGAGAGATTTGTAAAGGTTTCAAAGGTTTTATTGAAAGATTTGGACGGCCTGTTTGATATAGTGGTACCAACTGATTTGTGAACAGAATGTGAAATTACAGTTGAGTGGCCAACTGAAAAGTATCCTAGAGGCGCAAAGACAGGTGCGCCTTCAGAGGAAGTAATGAAGAAATATAATCAAGTGATTACCTTTCTGAAAAGGGAAAATTCCCCCTAAAGAAAAAGATTGGGTTAAGGTAGACAGAACAACTCAAGAACCCAGGAGTCAGTGCATGCATACTATGAAAGGCTGCTTCAGGTGTTTAAGCAGTATAGTGGACTTGAGAACATTGGTGATAAAGATATGGGGCATTTTGTATATACGTATGTGTGTGGACTAAGATCAGACATTAGTCAGATGATTCAGCAGCATATGCTTTCCTGGCAGAGTAAGCCGATGGATGACAATTTGAAGTATGCAAAGTACTGTAGGGAAGACATTGATGCAAAGCACTAAAGGTTAAAAGAAAAATAATTATGTGGGGCACAAGTGAAGTTGGCAGAACACCAAGAGGCAACTTCTGATTCTCAAAGTGATAACCAGATGAATGGGCAAAATCAGAATAGTCAGGTATAAAATGGAAATATGGGAAAATGACGAATGAGTAGCAAGGAAGTGAAAAAGAAATATCCTTGTCATGGATGATAAAAGCTTGGACATTGGAAGAATGAGTGTAGAAATATTCAACAGAATAAATGGGTAAATCAAATGCAGAATGAGGTGGTTGTAAACCAACAACAACAGCAACAGGTAGTTACTCCTCAGTTGCAGGTGCCACAAGCCCCTATGCCCAACAATGTGAGCACTCAGGTAAAGAGATACAGTGTGAACACCGGATTTCGTGGAGAAAGTGGGAAAAATACACAGACGGTTCAGCAATATTGGATGCAAAATAATGAGAGTGATTCAGGGATGTCTCAATGACTGTGCCTGAGGGGGGGAGGAAGAGTGTGTGCTTGGCGCATCTTTGGTGGTAGCAGTCAGTCCATTTGTTGATGGAAAGGTTAAAAGAAATTACATCACTTTTCCAGTGGATACTGGCACTACCTATTCTACTATGAGAGCAGCAGAAATTCCAAACCTACCCCTCTCTGGAGGAACTATCAAATAAGCAAATAAGGACCCTGTAGCAAAACCAATAGAAGTGAATATTGGGAATTTCAAATACACGCATCGGTTTGTAGTATGCGACTCAAGTCCACACCTGTTAGGTAGGGACTTGTTATGTAAGATGAACTGTACCATCTTCTGTAAGCCTGATGGGTGTTGCTTTCCAAACACCTGATGAAGAAGTTGCTTTCAAAATGATGTTAGCGAAACAGGGAACAGAAGTGGATGAGATGCTTTCGCTTTTTACTAAAAGTGATTTGCCTGATGAATTGAGAGCCAGAGTGAGGTCCGATGTGTGGGATTTTACAGAAAAAGAAATTGGTCTAATGGCAAAGGTAGACCCAGTTAATATCATGGTAAAAGAAGGTGCGATATATCCAAACAGACCACAATACAGAAGGAGTCCTGAAGTAAAGGCAGAAGTTGCCCCAGTAATTGATCAAATGATTGAACAGGGTATTCTAAAATAAACATTGAGTAGTCCTTGTAATTCGCCAATCATGGGACTTAAAAAGCCTAGTGGAAAATATGGAATAGTGCAAGATTTGAGGAAAATTAATAAAATAGGAGTACCCTGTTGTCCAGTAGTACCAAACCCAGCTGTGATTCTTTATCAGATACCTTGGGATGCCCATTGGTACACTGTGATTGATTTGTGGCAAGCATTTTTTTTGCATCTCCATAGTCAATATCTTTTTACGTTCCAGTTCAGAGACCGTGTTTTGGCATGGTGACGAGTTCCTCAAGGGTACACAGAGAGTCCATCAATTTTCAATCAGATTCTGAAAAAATGTTTGGAGACTTCGGTTATGCCAGGAAATTCGGCCTTGGTTCAGTAGATTGATGAACGATTGGTGGCATCAAAGACACAAGAAGCTTGTGTCATGGACACAATAGCTTTACTGAACCATTTAGCAGAAGCAGAACACAAGGTTTTGCCAGAAACTTTACAGTTTTGCGAAAAAGAAGTTCAATATTTAGGACACAAGATTGAAAGAGGAGTCAGGAAAGTGACGCCAGAAAGAATAAAAGTGATTCGACAAATGAGTCTGCCTAAAATCAAGAAAGAAGTGCTAATGTTGTTAAGAGTGGTTGGATACTGTCGCCAATGGATCAGTGGATTCTCACTGCTTGCAAAACCTTTAAAACGGTTGACACGAAAGGATGTGATCGATCCGATTAAGTGGGATGATGAAAGTGAAGTAGAATTACACTGAGAAGGTCTCGTGTCAAGCACCAGCATTGGGAATGCCAGATTATACAAACGAGTTTGCTTTGTTCTGTTGTGAAGAGAAGGTTGTGCACTTTCAGTGTTAACACAGAGACACTGATTGTACTGACGTCCAGTAGCATACTTTTCTACTACTCCGGATCTAGTGGCTGCGCCATTACCTGCCTGCTTAAAAGGAGTAGCTACTACTTGTGTGAGTCTGGAACAGAGTGAATCAATTGTGATGGGACATCCTATAAAAGTTTATGTGCCACATTCTGTAGAGATCCTTTTAACAAGGACTTGTACTCAACATTCGACCCCTAGTTGGCTGACTAAGTATGAAAGAGTAATATTGGGTGCTGAGAATGTAAGTATGACAAGATGCACCATGATGAATCCAGCAACCTTGTTGCCCGAATCCTATTGTGAAGAAGTGAAAGAGGAAATTGATCATGATTGTTTGGATGTGACAGAAATTTGTACAAAGCTCAGACCTGACATTATTGAGGTCCCCTTAAAAGAGTCAGACTTTGTATTGTTTGTTGATGGATCATACTTGACAAGGGAGTTTACTGTGTCAGGTATCCTAGAAGCTTCCTGTCTAAGAGGAGTCAAGTCTACATAAATTGCCAAATTGTTCGCTTTAACCAAAGCATGTAAAAATTGGGAGGAAATTAAGAGTATACGTATTTATGGATAGTCAATATATTTTTGGGGTTGTCCATGACTCGGCCAATTGTGGCTACAGATTGGATTTCTGACTTCTTCAGGATCTCCCATCAGAAATGGCAAAAATGTTTAAAAACTATTGGAAGCATTGCAATTGACAAAAGAAATTGCAGTGGCCAAAAGTGCCGCACATAAGTCAGGAAATGATTATGTGACACTGGGTAATGGGTACGCTGACCAAGCTGCACAATTTTGTGCTTGATATACAATGTCTCTGAACAGAGGGATGGAAAAAGAAGTTACCAATTGCCAATTAATGTTTATCTCTGCTTTTTAAAACATGGGACGAAGTTAGACAGTTACGGGATAAGGCGGATAAAATCAGGTTACCCAAGAAGAGCGGACTATGAAGTGTTGATTTGTCCAGATGGTAGACCAATGTCAGATAGTTTGTTCTCACAAATGGCTAGGGTGTATCATGGAACTACACACATTGGGAGGGATGCCGTGATTAGACATTTCAGACAAACATGGTATAATCCCAAGTTTAGGGTAATTGCAGAGAGTCTCTGCCAAAGATGATTGACGTGCCAACAGCAAAACCCAGGTAGGAAGACAGGTATCAGTTGGGGAAAAATTGGAAAAGCGGAGGGAATATTTACAAGATTTCAACTTGACTTCATTGAGTTGCCACCTTGCAATGGTTTGAAGTATGTCTTTGTCATTGTGTGTCTGTTTTCTCGATAGGTAGAGGCCTATCCCACGAGGAGGAATGACAGTCTCACAGTTGCCAAATTACTGTTGAGAGAGCTCATTTGGATTTCTAGTCACTTTGGAATCAGATAGAGGACCTCATTTTAATAATGAGATAATCAAATTGATTTGTACAGCTTTCAAAATTGAGCAGAAATTACATTGTGTCTATCGACCAGAAGCCTCTGGAGTGGTTGAGCATCTCAATGGCACAATATAATCCAGGTTTGGGAAAGTGTGTGCATCCATTTCACTGAAATGGCCTGATGTTTTGCCCCTTGTATTGATGAGCCTTAGAAGCATTCCTAACTGAAGAACAGGATTAAGATCCTCATGGGAAGAGCAATGAGACAAGCATTTGTACCTGGAAACAAATTGATGAATATAACTGATGATCTAGTGTTAGACTATTGTTAAGGACTAGCTGATCTGGTACGTTCTATGTCTCACCAGGTTGGAGAAGATGCAACTACAACACAGCCGAATCAAGCTCATGATTTGTGTCCTGTTTATGTAGTATTACAATAATAATGTAGATCTGGTTATTATTAACTGTTGTGATATCTGTTCTAATGATGACTAATAATCAAAATAACACAAATACTAGTGAAAGAATGAATGCAGTCACAAAAAAACTACTACAGATCTAGAACAAATGGATAAAAGCATGTATCATAATGACAAATCGATTAGTGATTTGTCATTAAATGTATTTACTAAACTCCTTTATCAATATGTTAATACGATTGATGTGAGTGACTGTTATACCTACTTCTGTCTCAGAAGGTGTGACATATCACCATCTTCCATTAACTTATGGTGTGTCTTATAGTGTTGTGTCTAGTTTGTTCTATGTAACAGGCAAGTTCCAATGCTATTATTCAAATTTGGATTTGGTCTTTTCAGAAATCCCTATTCGAAAAAACTTGAATCCAGTGCTTAGTAGTAAAGATGCAGAGTTTATGGGTGAATTTTTCCGAACAAAAAATCCCTTAGAAATAACACATGCTCATAGAAATAACTTAACATGCCTTTTGTGTGATGAAGAGAAAGATTTTCTAAATTTAGTAGAGTAAGAAGACAGGATTTACAAAAGAAGGCTGTTGAGCAGAAGTCACATGACCTGCCATGGGCTACTCTAGAAGGGAACTATAAGAAAGGTGAGACCCATGCTGCAATGTCCCTAGACTTGTCAAAATTGGGGACATTCTGTCTACCTAGACTAAAAACAGAATATAATAGTATTTTCATTGGTACTAGTGAATGTAAACATACCTTCCTAATCATGGGGAATGGGGATTGAAAGGAGGAACTGATCCTGTGTTCCCAGGTATTTATTACGTGTGCAGTAAAAATGCCTATTATAGGTTGCCTGCACGATGGTATAGTATTTTGTATTCCTGAAGGTATATCACATAACTAAGAACAACGCCAGGACACTGCATCTTTGCCGCTCTAAACGCTCTTGGGAGACCACAACGCCCACCCTTACCTTCCTGCTATTCCTGCTGCTCGCCAACTACCAACGCAGGCAGAGGGACTACAAGTCCCGGCATCCCCCTTGTGGCGACGGTCATTCACGCCACCAGCAAGTGCCAAGAGGCGCTTGAAAAGCAGAGTAGGGCTCTGCGCGGGCGAAGCCCGAGCCAAGGGCGGGCCTGTTTGAGCCCGTTGGAGGCCGGTAGAGGTCGGGCCGGGCCCCCCCTCTAAACTTCTACTACAATGTTAGTGTAAGGGGGTGCCCGGGGCCCCCCCTGGCGTATCTATAACATGAGACCCCCCTCTTCTCTTCACAGCCCCAGGGCACATCTTCATGGAACAGAGTGGAAGAACGCTACAGCTGCGATGAAGAGGACCTGGACAGCGGCCCCTTTAAATGGTACCACGGGCCTGAGGAGGAGGTACCCGACTCCGCCTTAAAAGAGGAAGGCGCTTCAGCCCAGGTGTGTCTATACACCGGAGGAGCAGTAAGCCGGAAGAGCGGAGAGACGTGGACCGACCAAGACGTGAGCAACGAGTGGTGGGACGACGAGTCGCTGGAGCAGAGACTTGATCGTGGAAACCAGCACGAGGTCCCAGGACCGGCGGAGGAGCACGGAGACATCCAGCGGCTGCTGGAAACCTCCCAGGAGCTGGACGTGTATCGAGGAGCGTGGCAAGAACCGGAGGCGGGTCAGGAAGCAGTCGTCATCGAGGAATACGAAGGAGGAGGGTCCAGAGCGGAGGGAGCCCGGGAGAGAGCGGCAGAAACCGGATCAGCGAGAGACGAGGAGGCACCAAAGCCGGGAGGCCACCGATACCGCGCATCGCCCAGCCACTCCCCCGGAGGGGCGTGGCTCACGGAGGTACGTTCCCGTATAGCGGGCTGGGTGGCGAGGAAGGCGAGGCGCAAGTAGCCGTCCCGCTGCGATTAGGAATTGAGTCATCTAGCATAAAGCACAACCCCCGTCACTTAGACAGTGCACTAAGCCCCTAGAGTGTATTGGGTCTGGGCACCGGGCGTCCCTCACTACCCTCCCCCACGTGTGTGATTGGAGAAGACCTTTACCAAGCGTGGCACTAACGTACCTCCCTTCTTTCTCCCCACCCCCGGCGGAGTCAAGGGCACGACGGACGAAGAAGGAGGAGACCGGAGGCGGACATTGACGAAAAGAAGGGAGGAAGGAGTGATATCCAAGACTCGAAGGGAAAGAAGCCGTTCTCCCAGGAAACCAGTACAGCGAAAAACATGTACTGACCACCTTTTACAACAAATAAAACCACTTACTGCAATCACCAAAACTCGTCTCCTGCCTCTCCCTGTTGCCCCTGTTGCAGTGGTGGAGAATGCGGGCACAGGGACCATCTGCATAACAAAGATGGAGGAGGTAGTGCAAACCTTAATCAAGGGGCAGGAAAGGCTCGAGTGGGCAATACAGCAGCAAATCATGACGGGGGAGGCCGACCGGGAAGTGATGAAAGCCGCCGTAACAGCCAGGGCGATGGAACCAACAGTGATGACGGGGCCGGTAGCAGTACCGACAGCCAACCCCCATATCAGCGGGGTATCCCTACAAAAATACCAGCCGGGAGAGGACCGGACGCTTTTCTGCTGAACTTCGAGCGAGCCGCACGTGCATGCGGATGGCCCGTTGTCAAGTGGCCGTTCTTCCTTGCTCCTCTGCTAGTCGGCGAGGCCCAAGCCGCATATCAAGTGGCCAATCCCACAGGTGACACGGCTTATGCTGATATTAAGCGTATCATACTCGACCGTCTGGATCAAGAGGCATACCGGCTGCGATTCAGAAAGGAAAGAGGGGTCCCTGGGGAAACCCCTAAGACCTTGTTTGTGCGGTTAAAAATGGCCGCCGACAAGTGGTTGACCCCCAACCTATGCACCAAGGAGGAGATAATGGATAGAGTATACTTAGATCAATTCCTAGAGGCCTTGCCTTACCCCACTCAGAGGTGGTTGAGGCAGCATCACCACCTCACCACTGCCAAAGCCGTAGATATGGCCACCACCTTTTCGAGGGTGCAACCAAGGCTTCCCCAGTCCTGGGAAAATGAAAGGCACAAATCTGCTGGAAGAAGCGAAAGGAAACCGATGAAACCACCGGAGACAAGCAAACCCCGAGCCTGGAGACCGGAGGGGCCCGTACATACCGGGCCACAATGCTTCGACTGTGGCACATGGGGCCACATAGCCCGACTCTGTCCACAGAGGTAACAGCCCGAAGAACCCATGGAAGTGGGCTATCTCCCCAGAGCCGTGTTGTACTCCAGTGAAATGGGACAGACATTTCGAGTAAGTGTTGGGGTAAACGGCACCTCCCTCCAGGCCCTATTAGACTCCGGCTGTCGCCAGTCCGTGGTCCAGTCCCGACATGTGAGACCATATCAATTAGTAAGGCGGGAAGAGGTCAATATACGTTGTGTACATGGGGATGTCAAGACATATCCAGTTGCATTACTGCCCATAGCGCCCCGCGGGGGTAAGCCCCATAAGATCAGGGTGGGGGTACTGGACACTCTCCCCGAGGACCTTATCATCGGGACGGACAACCCCGCCTTTCTAGACTTGTTTAACCAGAGCATCCCTCTAGAGGCTCCCCAGGATACAGCGAGGTCCCCCGAGACGTATGTCCCTGCCTTGGTGACAGCGGAACCCTGGGTCTTGGACCGTAGTTTCCGCTTCTCCCAAAGCAACGACGCCACGCTATTTAATGCCTGGGAGGCCGCAGACAGGAATAGGGATCAAAACCCCCTCCTATATCCCCGTTTCTTTATAAAAAACGATCTACTCTACAGACAGGGTCAGAAGGACGACCCGGATCAACTCCTGGTACCAGTATCCTTTAGGGAACAGGTTTTGTACTATTCACATGCTCATCTGGTAGTCGGACACATTGGAGCAGAAAAAACCTCACAAAGCCTGCTACGCCACTTCTACTGGCCAGGCATTTATAAAGACACTGTGAAATACTGTCAGGAATGTGAGATATGCCAAAAACGGAACCTGACACGTCCCCCCAGCGGTCCCCCTACAACCCCTGCCCATTATAGGAACACCCTTCGAGAGGATAGGTATGGACCTAATCGGACCCTTACCAAAAACCCGGAAGGGATTCCAATACGTTTTGGTGGTAGTTGATTACGCCACCCGTTTCCCGGAGGCATACCCCCTGTCCGCAACAACAACCAAACAGATAGCCGATAAGATGTTGGAGTTGTTCTCTCGACTGGGGTTTCCTAAGGAGATCCTCACTGACCAGGGAACCCCCTTTGTGTCCCGTCTAATGAAAGAAGTCTGCCAACTACTACATATACAACAGATAAGAACAGCGGTCTATCACCCCCAGACCGACGGTCTCGTCGAGAGATACAACCGAACCCTGAAAACAACCTTACGGAAAATGTTGGAAGTCAACGGTTCAGAATGGGATCAACTGTTACCCCTGGCCTTGTATGTTATCAGGGGACAGAAACAGAGCAGCCTGGGGTTCTCTTCATTCGAGTTACTGTATGGACGGCAATCAAGGTCGCTCCTGGAGATGACCAAAGAAGCATGGGAAAAAGAAACCCCTGAAGAGACTCTTAAAACCCTGGAATATGCCAGGAACCTGAGGTCTAAGATCGGGAAATTGAGAGAATTAGCCTACACCAACCTTGAAAAACACCAACGCCAACAGAAGACCTTTTACGATAAAGGAAAACGCTGGAGGAAACTGCAGGTGGGGGACTGGGCATTGGTACTACTGCCCTCGTCAACTCAAAAATTCAAGGCGGAATGGGGAGGACCGTACCGGGTTGAGGAAACGATTGGGAATACAAGTTACAAACTACGAATAACCCCAAGGAAGGTACAGGTATATCATATCAACCTGTTAAAGAAGTGGCTCGGATCCCTCCTGTAGGGGTACATCTGATGGACTCCCACCTCCCGGATAGCTCCAATACCCTGGACCAGCTCATCGTGAATGATGACCTGAGGGACAGCGAAAGACAATCCCTGAGGGAAACTCTACAGAAACATTCCGAGGTATTCTCAGACACCCCTGGCAGAACCACCCTGGCTATGCATAACATCCAGACCCAACCGGGCAAGATAGTGAAAATCCGGCCCTACCGCGTCCCAGAGGCACGAAGAAAAGGGATCAAGCAAGAGGTACAAGAGATGTTGAAACTTGGTGCTATCCGTCCCTCGCAGAGCAACTGGTCAAGTCCTATTGTGTTGATTCCCAAACCCGATGGTTCACGTCGCTTTTGCATGGATTTCCGTGCCCTCAACGAGATCTCAACGTTTGATGCCTACCCGATCCCCAGGATAGACGAGCTAATTGAAAAGCTCGGGGAGTCCAAATATATCAGCACCATAGACCTAACGAAGGGGTATTGGCAAGTACCCCTTAAAGAAGAAGACCGACATAAGACAGCTTTTTCCACAGACGACGGACACTATGAGTTCACGGTGTTACCATTCGGACTGCACGGTGCCCCCGCCACATTCCAAAGACTGATGAACAACGTCTTAAAGGACTTAACACCATTTGCCTCGGCTTATCTGGATGACATAGTGGTATTCAGCCCAGATTGGGAAACCCACCTCACTCATCTGCACCAAGTGTTCAAGACCTTGAGAGAGGCAGGCCTGAAAGTCAATGCCATGAAGTCCCGAATCGCGTACCAAAGAGTGAAATACCTAGGTTACATCCTTGGGCACGGCCTTATAGAGCCCCAAATCGAAAAGGTCCGCGCCATAGCCGATACCCCTTTTCCGACCACCAAGAAAGACCTACGAGCTTTTTTAGGGCTGATAGGCTACTACAGATGGTTCATTCCCCTATTTGCACAGATTTCCGCCCCCCTCACGGACATGTTGAAATGCAAAATCCCAGAGAAGGCCCTAAGACATCCCACGCCCGAATTGCTAGATGCCTTCGCTTCTCTAAAGAGAAGCATCACCTCCACCCCTGTCCTGTCTTCACCCGACTTTGCCAAACCTTTTGTTTTACATACGGATGCCTCCGATTATGGGATCGGGCCGTACTGTCACAACAGAGGGAGGATGGGGTGGAACATCCCATCTTGTATGTCAGTAGGAAGCTGTTCCCAAGAGAGCTGAAGTATTCCACCGTAGAAAAGGAATGTCGAGCAATCCGGTGGGCGGTGGACAAGCTAGCGTATTACCTGGAGGGCAGACCGTTTACCCTGTTTACTGATCATGCCCCTCTGCAATGGATGGCACGGAACAAAGCTAACAACGCCAGGGTGATGCGCTGGTTTCTGGCATAACAGCCCTATGCCTTCACTGTGCGGCATACGAGGGGGATGGACAATAAGGGGGCGGACTTTCTATCCCGTTATCCCCTTCCGGAACAGAAGAGTTCAGGGGGGGAGGTGTGTAAGGGGGTGCCCGGGCCCCCCCTGGCGTATCTATAACATGTGACCCCCCCCTCTTCTCTTCACAGCCCCAGGGCACATCTTCATGGAACAGAGTGGAAGAACGCTACAGCTGCGATGAAGAGGACCTGGACAGCGGCCCCTTTAAATGGTACCACGGGCCTGAGGAGGAGGTACCCGACTCCGCCTTAAAAGAGGAAGGCGCTTCAGCCCAGGTGTGTCTATACACCGGAGGAGCAGTAAGCCGGAAGAGCGGAGAGACGTGGACCAACCAAGACGTGAGCAACGAGTGGTGGGACGACGAGTCGCTGGAGCAGAGACTTCATCGTGGAAACCAGCACGAGGACCCAGGACCGGCGGAGGAGCACGGAGACATCCAGCAGCTGCTGGAAACCTCCCAGGAGCTGGACGTGTATCGAGGAGCGTGGCAAGAACCGGAGGCGGGTCAGAAAGCAGTCGTCATCGAGGAATACGAAGGAGGAGGGTCCAGAGCGGAGGGAGCCCGGGAGAGAGCGGCAGAAACCGGATCAGCGAGAGACGAGGAGGCACCAAAGCCGGGAGGCCACCGATACCGCGCATCGCCCAGCCACTCCCCCGGAGGGGCGTGGCTCACGGAGGTATGTTCCCGTATAGTGGGCTGGGTGGCGAGGAAGGCGAGGCGCAAGTAGCCGTCCCGCTGCGATTAGGAATTGAGTCGTCTAGCATAAAGCACAACCCCCGTCACTTAGACAGTGCACTAAGCCCCTAGAGTGTATTGGGTCTGGGCACCGGGCGTCCCTCACTACCCTCCCCCACGTGTGTGATTGGAGAAGACCTTTACCAAGCGTGGCACTAACGTACCTCCCTTCTTTCTCCCCACCCCGGCGGAGTCAAGGGCACGACGGACGAAGAAGGAGGAGACCGGAGGCGGACATTGACGAAAAGAAGGGAGGAAGGAGTGATATCCAAGACTCGAAAGGAAAGAAGTCGTTCTCCCAGGAAACCAGTACAGCGAAAAACATGTACTGACCACCTTTTACAACAAATAAAACCACTTACTGCAATCACCGAAACTCGTCTCCTGCCTCTCCCTGTTGCCCCCGTTACAGTTAGTCATATTGTTTATCTGTGCTCTATATCTGGGTGTGGGGTGTGATATCCCGGGACAGTCTCTAACGCCCTCCACAGCTCACAATGACAACTTGCGGCAGAAATGGGAAGAAAGTGGTAATGGGCGGGAGTGTAGCTGGGACACCTGATCCGTTTATTACCAAAGCCACCTCAGTGCTAGCCCATGAAATTGTTTTGACTCAGCGCCGCCTATCATAGGACCCCCTGCATTCAAAACGATTATCTCTGGGGGCCCTGCTGTTGGCACGCTCACCAGAACAGCACCTAGTTGTAGATTCTGACTCCTATGACTTGGGTGGAAGCAATGATATAATACAGGAATCTCCCCTAACAGCCCCGTCTGTGGATCAAATACTGGTGGACTTTGCCTCTGCCACATCCCCACATGTTTCTACAAGGTCCGTGACTAAACATATATCCCCAGCTACGGACCTTGTACCGGGACCGACGTCTAAGAGGAAATGAGGAGGGGGTCCACAAATGGGAAATAACCCAAAGATGCCAAAAAATAATAAGTCCGGCAGGGCTGCAACTACAGTCTTGTCAACAACAGCAGAACCCTAGAAAACTATTCCTCCACCGGATACTTTGAACTTGGACCCTGCCAGCTGCTTCTTGCCCCAAGTTGAAGAGGGATTTTGGGCTAAAGTAGGGGCACTTATCTCATCATCTATGTTACCTCTACTCGAGAGGCTGTCATCAATTGAGGATAGACTAGCAAACTATGAACAGTCAACTGTGTATAACCTTGAATCTATAAAAAATAGTCTGGGGAGAAGCCCTGGGCTAATTGATGTGGCAAAGAATGTAATTCGAGATGTTGTAACCCTTAATCCCTCACTGCCCACTCCAAGTATATGTAATCCAGTGGCTGTCCCATCTTCTAGGAATGATGGGGCTGGCATCTACAGTGGTCCTGTGGTACATGGAGGGATGTGCTGCTCATTGGGTGTGAGAGCAGAACCTTTAACTCGGGGAAAGGATAGGGTTGAAAAGTTCCCTGGAAGAGACAAGGAAAGTGATTCTTATGTTTTTATACCAAACACTAGTGAAACTAAACACACCCTCCCATGTATTGATCTACCCCCCGAGTCTTCACCATACGTTGTTGTATTGGTTGGGGTACCTGACCTGGAAAGAGGTAGTGTGGAAACGTACACTGAATTAAAAAACAAGTCTATTCACTGGCTAAATAAAAATAGACCCCTCCCACTCCAGGTGCACAGTGAAATTTTATTTGCATGCAGAGTAAGCTGGGTGGGTCAGATGGTAAAAGATATTGCGGGAGATTGTTTTCTGATCAACTTCAGAGATAGGCGTGTGGTCCAATATATATGTGATTGGTGCCAGCCGAGGGTGACAACTAGAATTCAAACCCTGGAGCTAAGTTATTTTTATCCTCCGCCCTTCCTGACAGAGAGACTTGGAAATTCAGCCAAGAATTGGGAAGTGAGAGCCCAGCTAGGTAGTGTTCATAATAGGGGAGGGAATGATGATATATTCCTAGTACCCAATGTCCCTGTCAGCAACAGATTTGGCATATTAGATGAGGTAGATTGACTGACCCCAACTGTCCATCACCCACTAATCATGATTAAGCAGTTGGGTGAATGTACTTTGGGTGTGGGAGTCGAGGTAATAATATAGCAGTTGTTGATTGGTAATGAGTTGGTGAATCAGGAGATTAGTAAAAATAATATTGATAGTGCCCAGGAGGCCCTACATAGTCTCCCCGTTGGAGAGATGGGAATTCGGTCTTCAGTACCCCAGTTTGAAAAGATGACAACTAGTGAGTTGCCATCAAAACACCAAACGTTAAGAAGCGTTGACAATCATTTCGAGGCCCCTGAAGTGGACTATAGTAGAGAATTGGAGGAGATCTCGCCATTAGCATTGCAACATAGGGAGCCCTTTTTGGCGACTGAGACTGAAATGGTAGAAAGACAGCAGAGTTCTAGGATTCTGTTGTGGAATATAGCGGGTCTAACAGCTAGAATGGACCTCCCAGATTGGGGAGATTATATAGATTCTCATGAGATCTGCATAATCCAAGAGACTTGGGCTCTAAATCCACTGTATATAGTAGACTTCGTAGCATATTGTGAAGCGGCTGTGAAAGGTCTAAGGGGTAGACCTTCGGGGGGGATTGTGTATTTGGGTTGGTACCCACTTGGGTTGTGTGGTAAAAAGGTTAGAAACCCATTCCCCCGATATTTTATGTATTCTTCTTACCCTCAGGAATCTTCCTATATTGCAATTATCAATGTCTACTCTCGCCCAGTAAGGTATGGGCAGACGTCACCGAGGCTAGATTGTCTGGCTGCTCTCCTTTCCACGTTGTCTGGGAAAGCTCAGGTTCTAATTGGTGGGGATTTTTAATTGACACTTTGAACCCCTCATTGGTTTACCATCTTCTATTAACAGCGATGAGGATTCAACCTGGGCAATTCCAGTGTGTAATAGCTACCCAGTAAGGGGGTGGTCTCCACTAGTACTGCAACTGACCTCGCTTACCCTCAGTTATTCTTTGAGGGCATGTAATGGTCGGTTCTCTGCTGACAACCCCTGGGCATTTTACCTTTGATAGAAACGGCCACGCATCTACAATTGATTATATTCTGATAAATGTGGAAATCTGGCACAAGGTTCTGAATTTTCTGTCCATTGTCGTGGAGAGAGTGACCACAACCCGTTGGTTGTAATTTTAGATTATATATTATACCACTTCTGGAAAAGGCAAGCCTTGCCTCCGGACATAGTGATAGCTCAGAACCCCTAGAAGGCTTAGGAAAAATCCACCAGGACTTGGTTGCAACACTGGCAGACTTTATCTATAGTAGCAAGCCCAATAAAGGAAATAAATGTAGAGTAAAAAAACCCTGGTGCAACAGGGCAAGTAGGGATGCAAAGAGTGCCCTGTTGTCAAGCCTTAAGGAGGGGAATAGTAAACGTATAAGGGAAGCAAGGGCATCTTTAACGAAAATTCTTTTAGCTGCCAACTCTGAATGGGAGATTTAAAGATGGCAGTCCATTAAGAGCTCCTTAGATATTAAAGATACAAGAGGTTTTTGGAATCTGGTTAAAACTGGAAAAACCAAGGGCAGGTCTGCTATCGAGCCAAACATTGGGAAGCAAGTTTGGTGAGCCATTTTAAAGTTTTATACTCTAGCCTACACAATGGAGCCAGAGAGATAAGGATACCGGTTAGCACCCAACATTTTGACTCTTCAGGAGATATACCCCCTTGCACATTGGCCGAGGTATTAGTGACCTTGGCCAAAGTATTACCAAATAAAGATCCTGGTCTGGATAGGATCCCTGGTGATTTATATAGGAACGAACAGGTAGTATGGGCTCCATATCTGCAGACCCTTTTTTATGCTATCCTTCATGGTATGGCAACACCCCTAACTTGGGCAGGGGCTGAGATTATTCTTATTCACAAAAAAGGCTCCCCCTAGAACCAGCAAATTATAGGCCGAATAGCCTTATCGATGTAACTCATAAGATTTTTGCTCGAGTCCTACTAGGAAGACTTTAGGAATGGATGGAAGACCTTAATATCTTAACTCCCCTACAAGCAGGCTTTAGATCAAAATCCTCAACCATAGGCCAGTTATTTAGACTCCATCTGATCTATTGGAAAAATATAGTACTGGAGGGTGGTAGCCACTGCCTCACATTCGTGGACCTCAAATCTGCGTTTGATATGGTAAATCGCGAACGGCTGTGGGGCTTATTGTTTGACATGAGAGCACCATCCTATCTCTGTCAACAGCTCAAACGCCTCCACGAGGGAACCCTTTTTAGGGTAAGGTTCGGCAAGAATGGTGAATTAACAGCACCCTTCCCCGTAGAAATGGGGGTGAGACAGGGCTGTGTGCTTGCACCAACCATCTTCTCGCTCTTTCTTAATGGGTTGATTAAGGATCATCTTGCCGTCAAGGATATTGACTCCCCAAGACTTACTAACTGCAATATACCTGCATTAATGTTTACGGATGATACCCTACTCCTTTCTAAAACGCCTATGGGGATGCAGCGTGTCTTGGAGTAGTTTAGCTTGTTTTGTAAGAGGCGGAATTTGGAAGTCAATATAAAGAAAAAAAGCATATGGTCTTTCATGCTGATTCCACAAATTGTCCTCATCCAAAAATGGACAATAGGCCCCTGGAAAGGGTACCTATATTTGACTAATTGGGGTTTACCCTAAATGATAAAATGGGGTGGGGCCCTCAAATTAATAAAGCAAACTTAAAGCGAATCCAGGCCACTGGGGGATCCTAAAAGTACATAGGAGTTGTGCCGTAAAGGTTATAAGCCCACCTGTAGAAATGTATAAGGTCCAAGCAAGGGGGACGTCATTGTATGGTGCTGAACTCTGGGTACACTGTTCAGCTAATGTCCTATCTGTGACAGAAAATAATATTCTAAGACAACTATTGTGTGTTCCCAAAAGTATCCCCTTAATGCCCCTAAGGATGGACTTGGGTATTATTCCCATTGCAGACTTGATTGCTTTTCGTCCACTCCTCTACTGGCGACCGTTATTGAGTACGCCAGAGTTAGGATACTACAGGGAGGAACTAAAAGCGGTTATGTCTGTCTTGGGGGTGGGGAAAATTCAGTGGCTGTTATGTTATGTTATGTGATTTTTATTTGGCGCACAGATGCTCCAGCTAAGGAGCGTCCTGGCGCCCGACAAGGCAGCTACACAACACAACTAAACAATAAACAACACAAGCATACAACTAAGGGAATAAAAACGTTTTCACCGCGCGACGAAAGGAAAGCAAATCACTCATAGCGCGAATTGCCGGGGGTAAGGAGTTCCACAGAGCAGCTGCACGCACTCGAAATGAGCGTCCACCGGCCCTACTTCGCTTGAAGCGCGGCACAACGGCCAATTCGAGGTCTGCCGATCTTAAGGGTCGTGCTGGGATGTAATTGGCCAGGAGGGTCGTAAGGATCGTTGCCGGGGACCCCTTCAAGATCTTATAGGCGACGCAGAGGACCTTAAACTGGATCCGCTGGGCCACCGGAAGCCAATGCAATGACCATAGGGTGCTGGAGGTAGGACAGAATCTTGGGAGGCCTACCACCGCTCTCGCTGCGGCGTTCTGGATCCTTTGTAAGCGCCCGATCTCTGCCACATTCAAACCGGCCAGCAAGGAACTCGCATAATCCAGCCTGGAGATGACAGTAGCTTGGATCATGAGTTGCCTGGTGGGGGCATCGAAGAACTTTAGCACAGGACGAAGCCCACGCAAGATGCCGAAGCAGCATGCAGCCGTGCGTTTAGTGTGGCAAGCAAACGTAAGGGAAGGGTCCAGCCAGACCCCGAGGTTCTTAAGCTCGGCGACTGGGATGGGAGCAGGACCCAGCTCCCCCGGCCACCATCTCTCTCCCCACAGTTCCGGCTGTCTGCCAAAAACCATGACCTCGGTCTTACTAGCGTTTAGCTGAAGACAATTGGACGTCATCCAGCTGGCGACCGCCCTCAGTCCTTGTTGAAACCTGGGGGCGTCGACTTCGGCATCCCCGCTGATCGTGACCGCTAGCTGGGTGTCATCGGCATATGACACCATGGTCATACCCCATTGTTTGACAACCTCAGCTAGCGGCCTTACGTAAAGATTAAACAGCGTAGGGCTCAGCGAGGAGCCTTGGGGGACGCCCAGGTTCAACGGATGGAATTTGGACTGTTACGGCGGGGCGGTCACGCTAAAGGCCCGGTTGGTTAAGAACGACCGGAACCATTCGAGAGAAGTGCCGGTGACACCAGCCTCCTCTAGGCGCAGCAGAAGGATAGGGTGCGAGACGGTGTCAAAGGCAGCGCTTAGATCTAATAGCACAAGCGCTGCCGTTTGTCCCGCGTCAAGCACGGAGCGAAGGTGCTCCACCATATAAAGCAGAGCCGTCTCCGTGCTATGACCTGCCCTAAACCCATTCTGCGTAGCGTCGAGGATATCTGCTCGACAGAGATGTTCCGAGAGAACAGCATTTACGTGTGCCTCCATCACCTTAGCCGGCCATGGCAAGAGTGAAATAGGCCGATAGCTCTCCGGCTTGCTCCCGTCCAGGCTAGGTTTCTTAAGAATAGGACGAACCATGGCTCGCTTCCACTTCAATGGAACTTCGCCAGATGTTAGTGACAAATTGACCAAGGAACAAAGCGGTGAGATGTCATGTACCGCTAGGTCCTTGAACACTTCAGGGCAAAGTGGATCCTCTGGGGACCCAGACTTCACTCTGCGGGCCAAAGTGCCTAGGCTATCAGAAGTTAGCAAAGGTAGAGGATGTAGTCCCTCAGATGGTGGTGGCTTAAAAGGTGGATTCGCCGAGGGAGCGACCGAAGGAAAGGCTCGATAGATGGCATTCACCTTTTCCAAGAAAAACTCTGCCAACTTTTCACAATGCTCCACAGAGCTCTGGTGTGATGTTGTAACTTTTTTGGCAGTGAGGTCTTTCAGTACCTTGAAGATAGCCTTAGACGGGTTCGAGCTATTCCTGAATTGTGTCGCGTAAAAAGCGGCACGAGTTCTACATACCGCCCGATGGTACACCTTCACCGTTGACAGATATAGAGCTTTCTTTGAGCTGGAGTAGGCTTTGCGCCACGCCCGCTCTGCGCGCTTACAAGAGACCTTCAGAGCCCGCAGTGAGTCATCGTACCAGGGGCTGGCCTTGCCAGTTCTAGTTTTGCAGGTTACCAAGGGAATAAGGGTGTCCAGGGCCCTAGAGACCCAGTCGCTAAACCTGTCATATACCTGATCAGGCGGGCCCGAGACGTCAAACGGGTCAGCCGATAAGAGGTGGAAGAACTCATCCAGCTTGAGTTTCTTCCAGCGTCGTCTTGGAACAGAACACACCACTGGCTTAGGTAGACTAGCCACAATAGGGCAGTGGATCTGTATCAAATAATGATCAGTCCATGCCAGGGGTGTGTAGCTGGTGACGCAGGCTTCCGTAAGATTGGTGAAAAACGGATCAAGGGTGTGACCCCCTGAGTGTGTAGGCTGCGTCACCAACTGATTCAGCTGTAGCGCCTCAAGGTCTGCCAGGAAACTGGATACTGAGGGACTGCTGGAGTTGTCAAAGTGCAGATTTAAGTCTCCAATGATGGTAAAATTGGAGCACCCCGTAGCCAGATCGCTAATAGCGTCAGGTAGCGCTGCTCTAAAGGCCACTTCACTCCCCGGGGGCCGATAGATCACTAGTCCCGACAGGGTGAAATTAGATGTAATGGCGACCTTAAACAGGGCGCTTTCGCACCCCGGGATTTTTTGCCCATGCCATGTACAGGGATAACAGGATTTGACAGCAAGAGCTATTCCACCGCCTCTTGAGGTCCGATTCAAGGTGAATACCGAGTATTCCGGCGGGAAGGCCAGATTGACAATGGCCGTGTCAGTATCCTGCAGCCAGGTCTCTGTTACACAGAATAGGTCAGGCAACTCCCCGCCCAGCAGATCGTTAATGTCGAGGTGATGCTGTCATTTATTAGGAATGCATTTCATGCAATAGGGAGGGATGACCTTTGGTTGGTACCAGAGGAGACATGCCCAGCTATCTAAAAAAATCATTGGTAACTGCCTTGAAAGAGTATAAATTGACATGTATGCTACAGACAGTAGATTCTTCTAGTCTAACCTTTGGGTTTTTGGATGCAAAACATAATTATAACATGGAGTTGGTGTTGGATTCTATCCAATTTCTAGAAGCAAAGAAATTGTTTCTGCAATTTAGATACGGGACGCACCCGCTACATGTGTTTACTATTAAGTGGGCGGGCACTACTAAACAATACTGCCCGGGGTGCCTGGTAGCGGAAGAAACAGAAATTCATGTGTTGTCCTTCTGCTTGGCATATAAAAAGGTCAGGTCTAAAGGGGTCCTTCAACTTTGCAGAAATCTGGGGATAAGAAACTATAGAGAATTTTATAGGGTAATAAAATACGACACCCGCCCAGTTTTGTTGCTGCAATCTCCAAATTTTTGCTCACTATGTGGTGCAAGCGTAGGTATCTATTAAAAGACCGTTGTGAGAACTAGCAAATCCTGTTCTTGTATGAATATTACCGTGATCTTAATTTTGTAAAAACTTAGGCCGTAAAATATTCTTCCTTTAATATTCTCTGTTTAAATTATATTTTTAATGATCTTTTTAATTGTTTATATTTCTTATTATTGATAAAATTGACCCTATTATCCGGCGCTTCCTGAGACGCGGGATCTCGCCAGACTGCCTGTGACCCCTGTGGACTGCTCGCCGCTCCCGCTGCGCGGGAGCCGCTTCGCTTGTGGGAGGACCCACCAACGTAGAACCCAACCTGCCTGGCTGCCGAGGGAGAGCTGCAACAGAGGAGGCTTCAGGGGTAAGCGCCGCAGGGACTCGCTTTCCCAGGAGTCCCTGCACGACCACGAGTCATCGGTCAGCGCCCCCCTGCGTGCCCCGCCCCACCGGCAAACAGCCAAAAGAGAAGCAGGAACCAGCGTGTTTGTGACCCTATTATCCGGTGCTTCCTGAGACGCGGGATCTCGCCAGACTGCCTGTGACCCCTGTGGACTGCTCGCCGCTCCCGCTGCGCGGGAGCCGCTTCGCTTGTGGGAGGACCCACCAACGTAGAACCCAACCTGCCTGGCTGCCGAGGGAGAGCTGCAACAGAGGAGGCTTCAGGGGTAAGCGCCGCAGGGACTCGCTTTCCCAATAGTCCCTGCACGACCACGAGTCATCGGTCAGCGCCCCCCTGCGTGCCCCGCCCCCACCGCCACTCTACAAGATCAGAGGAGAGACCGTCTTGCGGGACGCAAGCGGGACGCCGGGCGAAGCCCGGGCAAAGGGCGGGCCGTCTGTGGCCGTCCGGGGCCAGCAGGGGCCGGGTCGGGCCACCTCCCCAACAACTAAGGTAAACTTGTTAATTGTTGGCGGCGGACGTTATAAAAGTTTACTGTAATCACGCATGTCTTCATTTTCGCCAATGACCACCCGTTCAGGTAGAAGCTCCAGACGAGGGGGAAACTCGACCCTATGTACAATGGATAATTTCATCACCCGTGCTGTGTCTGTAGTAGAAAAGGAAATTATCCTGGCAGAACGCAGACTATCAAGGGAATACTTGGCTCATAAACGTTCCTCACTAGGACCACTAGTCAATGCTACATCTCCGGTTAACACCACTCCAGCTGAACCATTATTATCTGCTCCAACTGGTTTTTTACAACCTTGTGTTGTTGACTCAAGTCATGATAACGGCGCTTTTGACATTATCTCGGACCCTGCACCTACAGGCAGCACCCAAGTAGGTACTGGCACAAACAATTGTTTGATCAACAAAATACTTGATCCACCTTCATTACCTGTAATTTTGGTGCACGATTCACCTCCAGTGTCAGTTCTCATAACACCGTCGCCAAAAAATAGTCGACCAGCTGTCAAAAGGAAGAGAGTGGTTTCCCCGAGAAAAGCCTATAGACTTAAAACACTTAAAAGAATTCGCAGGAACTACACAAATGGAGGCACCTCCAGCAGACTTGTAGAGCAAGAAAATATAACCATGAGGCCAGAAGTAAATATTTCACAAGCGGGGGTGGACCATAACGCCACACCTGGTCAAAAGCAGACTTTGGACTGTCCAAAGAATTCACCTGCCAAAAACCCGTTGTTTGACCAGATGCAAGAACTCATGACAACCCTGCTTTCGCCAGTCCTCGAAAAATTAAAAGGGCTAACAGAACGTCTGGATAAATTTGAACAAACCTCCTTAGATAACTTTTTCGCCCTAAAATCTTTGGTGAAATTACATTCTAAGATTGGCGGAGAGACTACAAGGGTGGAATCTAGCCCGACAGTTTCTAAACAAACACAACATCCCCGACAACCTAGGAGTGACAGTGGGACCCAGCCGAATAGACTCATTAATGATTCAAGGAAAGGACAATCGGAACCTGCCAAAGCACACTCAAACAAAGGAGGTACCCAGTTGGTTGTCCCGCCGAAACCTGCACCTCGGAAAGTAAACTTGGCTAACACAACCACCACACCTCAAGCCCCGGCTCCACCCAAGTTGGATGTCGGGACTAAAACTACTACCTGTTCTACTAACTGTGGCTCGGACAATAATGCTAAAGTAACTGATAACGACGGAGACAAACCAGCAATGAAAAAGACCCCTAATGCACACCTTCCTCCGGGATGCCAACCGTACGTAGTTGTGCTTACCGGGGTCCCTCCCCTGAAACCCAACAAAAGGGAGTCATATGATGAGCTGAAAAATAAGACGCTGTTCTGGCTCAAAGAAAATAGACCCTTGCCATACTCTGTCAATTGTCAGGTTATCCAAGTCCGAAGAATTAGCTGGTTAGGAACAAGGCAGAAAGACATAGCAGGTGATTGTATTCTAGTCAATTTTAAGGACCCCTCGGTGGCTCAACTTGTGTATAGCCAGAACCAACGAGGTGGTTATCTAGGAATTGGCACTTACGACCTCAGCTACTTTTACCCCATGCAGCGGCCCCAAGATAATAGAGATCAATCTCGGTTAGGCCCGATGAATAACAAATATTCGTTTTTTGACCCTCCAACTCCAGTAGGAAGAATGTTTCCAGGTACCATGGAAGGGGATAAAAATTGGTCATGGTGGGGCTACTGACAAGAAGGAAAAAGTGGCACACATGGAATTTCGCCCTCCCTGTATGGTACCAAAGAGAACCCCTGTTTAAAACCAATTGTAAATACTGGAATAATGCTCCCCTCATCGGATAACGTGGAAACCAGACCGGTCATAGCTCTGTCCACTAGCCCCTCCAAAGACCACCAAGGAGAGGCTATAATGAACAGTGGCCATGCACTAGATACAGTTAGGTCGATAGTGGCACCTAACGACTCGCAGGGCTTGACACTTTCCCATGAGACCTCTGATGATTCCAACGTAGGGGCAATATCCTCTATCCTGGGTACAGGTAATAATTGCCCCAGCATCTCAGTGTCATGTAAATCTAACCGTGATTTAAAAATCTTGTCATGGAACATAGCAGGGGTATCCAGGAACTTATGCGATAGGAATTGAAGTTCATTTCTGGAAGAGTATGACATTATTCTCCTACAAGAAACATGGGCAATTAACATGGTGCATAGACTTGGATACAAAGCGTACCATTGTGGGGCCATTGCTTCTGTGAGAGGCAGACCATCAGGGGGCCTGATAATTTGGATAAAAGTATGTTTGGATGTTATTATATCACCCTGTAATATTGGTTCTAAAGATTTGCTTGGGGTAAAGATCACCACGAAGGATATTGGGGACATTTATTTGTTAAACATTTATAACAGACCCAATCCTCGAAAAAAGGAATCACTGGTTGTGGAACAGTTAAATATGTTTTTGAATACCCTGGAGCAGGACCCTAATATAATTATAGGCGGGGACTTCAACTGTCAGTTTGAGCCCGTCTTGGGGTTAGAAAATATCCTTGAAAACGAGGATAGGGCCAACAATATTCCCCGGCTAGATAGTGTAAAAGCAGTCAAAAGCTCGGTGGCAGTTATGCAGATATACGAGCTGACGATATCTCACAACCTAAGAGCATGTAATGGTAGATTGGATCCGGATAGGCCATCTAACTTCACTTACAACAAAGGGAATGCAAAGTCACTTATTGATTATGTATTGATTACTATCAACCTATGGTATTTGTTGCTGACTTTTTCTGTTGTGAATAGACCAGAAAGCGACCACTTCCCCCTTGAGTTAGGGCTACTTCCGGCACTATTCCAACCATTAGATAGTGGTACGGAACCGAATAATGACGTGGGTGAGGTTGAAGTTTCTAACAATAGGAGAGCAATAAAGTGGCCGCATATCTTGGCAAAAGAGGACACACTCATAGGTATCTACAATATTTTTTCAAACACTATCTCCTCATATAATAAGTTGGTTATGGGATCCCACGAAGTGCTCACAATGCACTATCAATTAATAGAAGAGTTAATCCCCCTCTTGAGCAAACCCTGCAACAACAGGGACAGTAAAATTAAACGGCAATTGGAACTGGAGACACCATGGTATAACAACCAGTGTCGCCTGGCCAAAGGTAATCTTATTAAGGCCGTAAAATCTAAAGATCAAAAGAAGGTTAAAGAGTGTAGAACTGAATATAAGAACCTTCTCTCGAGAGCGAAAAAAGAGTGGGACGATTCAATTTGGGATGACCTCTTAAATGCTGCCAGGTCGCATGATCAATGCACCTTTTGGAGCCTAATATCCAAAAACAATAAAACAGGGAGCTCCAATAGAGACTTTTTCTTAGATGGAAAAATTTGGTACGACCACTTTGCAAAATTATATGATGCAACTGAGGTGCCCTCTGAAGATCCTTGCTTTGGATTCAGTCCTTTTCACTTTAAGCCGGAAAAATTTACCACAGAGGAAACATTGTGTGCTATTAAGGCAGTTAAGGCAGGTAAGGCGCCGGGTCCGGATAAACTACCGGGCGACCTATTTATTCATAATATAGAAGTATGGTGCCCCTACATAAACTTTTTGTGCAATTCTATTTTGCTAGGCACTCCGATCCCCGAATCATGGAAGGGGGCGGAAATAGTAACCATATACAAAAAGGGAGATCGCTACAACCCTGGCAATTACAGACCTATAAGTTTAATAGATATTTTACAAAAAATCTTTGCCAGACACATTTTAAATCGCCTTTTAGATTGGATCGAGGAAACTAAAATCCTCTCAAAATACCAAGCAGGTTTTAGAATTAGGACAAGTACTGTAGATCAGGTACATAGGTTCATGTGCATTTGTTGGAAGTATGTCCAGATTAAAAAATGCAGCATATACGTTGCGTTCATGGATCTACGCTCAGCGTTTGATCTGGTCCCCCGCTCACTGTTATGGAATACCTTAGGGCAAATGGGTGTCCCTGACGAATTATTGTCTAACCTCATAAAACTCCACACAGACAATTTTGCAAAAATAAGATGGGGAAGAAATGGCGAACTCACTCAAGCTATCCCAGTCAGACGGGGGGTGCGACAAGGGTGCGTGCTGGCCCCGACTCTTTTTTCTTTATTTGTAAATGATATCCCCCCTTTTTTGGCACAGTGTAACCACGACTCCCCTAAATTATGTAATGAGGCTGTCACAGCGCTGCTCTTTGCAGACGACACGATTTTAATATCTCAAACTCCCAAAGGTTTACAAAATTTAGTAAATCAATTTTATAGTTATTGTGAAAAGAAGGGGTTAGAAATCAATTCAAGTAAAACCAAATACATGGCCATTAACCCTCCAAAATCCTTTAAGAAAAATCTGGCCTTAAATAATATAAAACTTGAATATGTGGAATCATTTGATTACCTGGGCATTAGGTTTGATAGTAAAATGTCTTGGTCAAATCAGCTAGAAAAAAGTAGATTGATATTAAAACAGAACTCCTTTCCCATTCTGAAAATCCATGGAAGGAGTACTTCAAAAGCTATATCACCCGCGATTGAAGTGTTCAAAGCTAAAGGACAATCTGCGGCCCTATATGGGGCCGAGATTTGGGGGCCGTATGTTAAACAAACATTCCATACTGTGGAGAATACGTTCTGCAGGAGGTTGTTAAGGCTACCAACACGAACACCTTTAGCACCTGTTTTTCTAGACATGAACTTTAAACGTACAGACTATCTATGCTGGTTGAGGCCACTGATTTACTGGGTAAGAATCTGGACAACCCCGGAACTCGCAGACTATAGAGCGGGTCTGTTGGAAATCATGGAATTGGATACTTACAATTCAATTCAGTGGCTGAGACATATATCTGCATGGCTCACTAAATTGGGCCTTTCACACTTTTGGAAAAACCCAACATCCATGCAACCTAATTGTAAAGATCAGGTAAAATCCGCCTTTTGGTACTATATGAATTCCAATATACATAATCGTGTTACAGGTTCATTATCAATTGAGTTTTTGCAATTCAAGGACATCCCCATATTTGAGCAATTTATGGACGAGGTGGAACCACCCCTGGCTAAAACCGTGTATCTCCAATATAGGTACGGGGTTCTCCAAATAAATGCCAATACGTCCCGGTGGGGGAATCCTAACCCTAACAGAGATGATACACTTTGTAAACTGTGCGACCTGAAGCAAAGGGAAGATGAGGCACACATCCTCTTTTTTTGTCCATTGTACAAAGCTCAACGTACAAAATGGATCAAACCCCTTTGTAAAAATTTGGGTATACGCTCATATAAAGAGGCAGAAAGATTACTCAGATCCTTGTCCACTAGACTGATAACTTTTGGAGTCAGTCGATTTCTTTTTAGTATCTGCTTGATAAGGAAAAAGTATGGTTTTAAAACATAGATACTAAGTTTTTTAACTCTGGCTTTTAAATTATTTAAAACTTTTTTATATAAGTGTTTTTAACTAGAGGTCTGTAAACTCCCTTGTATGTAAAATGTATATGTCCCTCTTATGAATTGTAAACAAATTAATGTGAATGTAAATAATTAGGACTTTGCATGAGGATTGTACAACAACTTGCACTTTATTCTTCTAATTGATGTAATTTTGTTTAATGTATAATGTATTTTTACTTGCTGGCTTGATGGCAAATTGCCGAATAAAGCTTTGAATTGAAATTGAAATTGAAATTGAAATTGATAAAATTGATGCCCTTATTATAATATTTGTATTCGTTTGCTGCCATACAAGTGAACCCTGATCCTAGGGGGTTTGATTCCCTGCACGTTGACACCTCTTAATCACTTAGTGGCTCTAATGATAATTGTATTTTTTTCTCTTTTATATGAATTGTTGAGACTGTGTTTTTATATATGTTCTTTTATGGCTGTAATAGCCAAAATTAAGTCTTTAACAACAACAACAATAACTAAGAACAATGAAATGGATGTAGTAAGTAAAGGACTAAAAAGGACTAAAAAGAAGTAAAAGAACAAGTTTTTCTGAAATAGTAGGTGACATATTTGGTGCACTGATACTGTCAATTGGAGTCGTATTTAACTCACATAAAATATGTTAATTGTCAACAGTAGTTGATCGTTTATCAACAGATACTGCTGGAGGGATCTTAATGAATAATACCAAAATGGTTGCAATCAGATCTATGGTTTTACAAAATATACTTGTCCTTGATATTTTATTGGCAAAAGAGGGTGGAGTATATGGCATGTTGAAAGTTCAACACTGCTGTACATATATCCAAGACAAAAGTAAAGGTATTGAGGGATATATCAAGAATATTACAAAGATTCATAAAGAGTTTGAACCAACTAGGTGTTGACGGTGTTTTGGAAAAACTCAGTAAAAGTATTTCCACTATAGGTAGCTAGTTTTCCACTTTTGGGAAAAGCTTATTAGGCAAAATATAAATTCCTGTAATTTCAATAGCATTAGTAATTTTGATTATAATATTGACCTATAAGTGTTGCAAGGGAAAACAGAGAACTGGGTCGATGATTGAAACCAAAAATAAAAGGATGGGAAGAAGGAGAAAGAGGGAAGAAATTGAGTTAGAGGAAATGAAACAAAATCTATTTAGAAAAATGAAAGAGATATATAGAGAATGCGTAGAGAATAACATAGATACCAAGATTAAATAATAAAGTTGGCACTTGGTAATGATGGGTATTTTATGATGGCTCTAAAATGCCATCAGAGGGGGGAATGATGGAGAAAGGAGTTAAGAAAATGAAACTTGCTCAGAGCAATCCCTCAATAACAGTACTAATCGGTAAAAATAGCAAAGAAAACGTAATTGATATACACTCAACATTTCTACATGGCGAAAGAGCTTTTATGCACACTTAAGTAATGAAGAATAAAATGCAACACGACTAAAATCCGCTTTAACTTGGAAACCGCTTTTGTGCATGTGCAAACCAGAATTACGTAGATAAAAACGTGACTAATCCATTTGAGAGGGAAATTGCTAACATTAGGTCTTGAGGCGCCTGCATGCCTGGCATTTACTTGCCCGATTTTAAAGAGAGCTGTTGCTGCTAATGCTTTTGCTAAAAGAAAGAGATAATAACATGGGATAGAATAGAGTACACGCACACAAAGCCCTACACAACGCCGGACCAGCTTACCGCAACGACCTACTCAGCTTCTACACACCCACCCATAGCCTCCACTCTGCCAACCTCGCCCTCGCCACAGTTCCACGCATCCAAAAAAACACAGCCGGCAGCAGATCCTTCTCCTACCTTGCTTCCAAGACCTGGAACACCCTCCCCATCGACATACAGAAGACCCAGGACCTACTGGCTTTCAGAAGACTCCTCAAGACCTGGCTCTTCGATCAGTAGCAGCCCAGCCCCCCCCCCCCCCCAGCGCCTTGAGACCCTCACGGGTATGTAGAGCGCTTTACAAATGTAATGATTGATTGATTGATTGATTGAAGAGGGTGGTGAACAGTTAAAATCATATATTTGGGAAATTAACATCTGTTTATGATTCCTTTATTAATATTGTACCTTTGGACCTGTTAGAAGGTGGTGAAAATGGAGGCAAGCTAAGCATGTGCATTGAAGTCATGATGTGACCTGCTGACCGTGTCGCTGACAGACTGCCAAGAGTCAAGGACGACAGTTGTGTGAAACCTCTTTTCGACTGTGGAACTGCATTCAAAATGTTATTTGATTAGCAACATTAGATATATGAGAAAGTAAATAAGACAGAATAATGAATGAGCTAAAGGGGAAGGGTTTGTTAGACAAAATAGTTTATTAAGAAATTAAACATGTCAGGATGAGGTGATGATAACCCCCCTGTCCCTGTAATCAGAGTTCGCGTTTCATCGAGATTTGTAATTTTTGAGGGTGGGACATGCACAAATAAAGACCATAACTAGAGTGACTTGAAATTATTGGTTGTATGATGTGCATGAGAGCAAGAAGTGGTGCACAGTCAAAATATCGATTTTTAAATATCGACCTACCTTAATGTGAAGTTTTTAAGGGAAAGAATATCGAAGTCAAGAATATCATTGACTAAAATATCGACCTTAAGGTAGGTAATATTGTTTTTTTTAATATCGAAGTAAGTGATATTGAAGTAAGTAATATCGTTAGCAAAAATATTGTTGTCAATAATATTGAAAAATGTTTTGTTATGTATTTTAGTATGTATTTTATATGTACTTTAACTTTTTTTATGTATTTTCATAATTAATTTTTAAATATATGTATTAAATGTTTAGAAATTAGTAACAGATTTTAAGTAAATTTTGTGTTTTAGTATCAGAGCGGGTTGTGGGTTCATAGGGGAATAGGGTGGGGCGTAATTTAATTATAATAAGTTAATTAATATGTTTTTATTTATTGTTAGTTATTATTAATTTATTGTTAATTAATTATTAATTTGTAATTATTTAGCATTAATTAGCTAATTTATAATTATATTAACTATAATTAATTTATAATTAATTTTAATTTATTGGTATTGATTATTAATGCATTTGTAATTCATTTTTCATTTCTAAATATGTTTTATTAATTGATTAATTGATAATTAAATTAATTGTATTTTTATGTGTTGCGTGTTGTGTGTTAATGGGGGAATAGTGTGGGAAGTAATTTAATATTATTTAAGTAAATATAAATTTTATTTTATCAGTATTTATTAATAATTGTTTTGTTAATTAATTATTAATACGTTATTTATTTTACACACATTATTTAATTGATAAGTATGTTAATTTAACCCCTATGCTACCCTACATTTTCTACACTGTTAAACTCACTGGAGGTGTAATAGTAATTTTAACCCTTACGCTATCCAACACTTTCCCTACTGTTGCACTCACTGGAGTCGGAATAGTAATTTTTACCTCTAAGCTATCCAACACTTTCCCTACTGGTGCACTCACTGGAGTGGGAATAGTAATTTTACCCCTATGCTATCCAACACTTTCCCTACTGTTGCACTCATTGGAGTGGGAATAGTACTTTTTACCCCTACGCTATCCAACACTTTCCCTACTGTTGCACTCACTTTAGTTGGAATAGTATATTTTACCCCTACGCTATCCAACACTATCCCTACTGTTGCACTCCCTGGAGTGGGAATAGTAATTTTTACCCCAACGCTATCCAACACTTCCCTACTGTTGCACTCCCTGAGTGGGAATAGTAAACTTAACCCCTACGCTATACAACATTTTCACTACTGTGTCACTGTTTGGATTTGGAATAGTAATTTTATTCCCTCCTCTATCTCTGATATTTTTTGTATTATTTTAGCTAATATAGTATATAAATGATTTAATTAAAACATTTTTTTAAAACTTTTTAGCTTGTTAAATATATTTAATTTTAATTTATAATATTGTTTTATGTGTATAGATGTATTTATAATTTATAAGATTTTTAAAAACAATTTATAAGTCATTAAAAGAATTATTAAAACATATTAATAAGTAAGCATATATATTATATGTGTAATGTAGGTGCATGTGTGGACTTGAGTACATAGGCAGTAGAAAACTTCCAGTGCACAAACATATCCTACAGTATGTGCGGGCCATTGTAAATTCCGACCCTAAATATCCAGTCTCCAGGCATTTTAAACTAGTCAATCAAACAAAATAGAAAGAGCTGGGATACACTGTATTAGGGGCTGTGCCCATCCCCTGGCGGGAAGGGAACTGTGAAAAACTGCTTCTGCAACATGAATCGCATTTTATTTTAGCCCTCGATACCCGAATGCCGGGTGGCACCCCTTGAATGTGAGTGTGAGTTGGGATGTGACGGGGATTCAGGAGCAAGATGGAATCTAAGTGATCTTCTTGCCGCTCGGCTGCCCACACCGGAAGCTTTGCACTCGGCCAGCCGCCCTGCGCAGACTTGACAGATGCCAGATGCCAGAGCGATGGGATGCGGAGACAGATCTTGACAAGGCGAGGTCAGACGCGCGCTCGAACTTCAAAGCTCCCCATCCGAGGGGGGGGGGGAGGGGCATGCTGATAACGATTCCTGGTAAATTGAAGGTCTTTAGCGCTGTGTTGAAAGCGCTATTTTCCCTCACTATAGCGACTGCTGGCCCACAGGTGCGAGTGATCCTGCGCTATATTTTGACAGCGAGCATTTTCCTTGCCACTTTCGACCCCGCTGAAGTACCGGCTGAAGGCGAAGTGCATAGCGGTCCGACCCTGCAGAATTACCGGCACAGGAGCAACATGAGTGCCAGAGGGGTGCGGAGAGGCTCCAAAACAAAGACTCCGGTTACTACCAATGACTCGCAAAATTCCAAGGACTCGGCAATAGCAGCTGTCAGCGCTGCTACTTCAGGAGGAGCTTCGGGAGGCACAGCCAGCCACAGACCTGAGCTTAGTGCTGGGTCCAAACCACAGGGGAAACCGGCGATCAAGTCAGGGGGGGATGGGGGCTAAGGACCTAAAAAACTCTGACATAGCTCACCCCCCCCCATGGCTAAAATATTTTTGGGACTAAAAAAGACTGGCAACAACTCCACCATAATCGCCAAACCCCAAACAGTCGCTCAGTCAGAGGGGGTTGTGACAAAAGAGAGCTCTAGAAGAGAACCCATACCCGACTCAGACGAGACTACAGGCGGCACTCTGGCTCCAGCTCAGACCATAGTATTACCCAAAAACACAGAAACTTCTTCCCTACCAGAGCAATCCTCTAGCAACCACGATGTACCTCAGGCACTGGGCATTGACAATAAATACCCCCACATCGAGCAATCATCCCACGCTCCTAGCTCAGTGATGACTAACAACTCACAATCTAAGGGGATTGACAAGGCCATTCAAAATTTGGTGGTGCCCTCCAGCTCTCAACCCCCCTGGACACCCGAAGCAGGTCTGGAGCACTTTTACTCCATCTCAGACGGCACCCCTTCCTAGTCAAGTGAGGACGTGCCGAAGGGGCCAGCGAAGGAGACAGCGAGGTCTCGCACAAGGACACTGACACCGTTCAGAAACCCAAAAAGCCCAGTAGCAGGAGTAAGCGACGCAGCCAGCTAAAATGGGATTACTCTGACTCCCAACTGTCATATCCAGCTGAGGATGATGACCACAATTCAACTCAGTGGGGGAGCTCCAAAAACTTGCTGGCTGAGCCATCTGAACCCTCATTAACCTCCATACTAGCTTCAATAAAGGAGTTCCATGAAGAGGTCAGGGCCGATAACCGAGCAGCAAAAACCGCTGCCAAGAAGCAGCAAGGTGGTTTAAGGCGCCTAAACAAAACCTGTTCTGACATCAGTGACCGTGTCACGATGGTTGAGGCACGAACAGAGCATCTAGAAACAGAAAGTCTGGCCACCAAACAACTTGGAGAGTCCAATACAGCCTGCATGGCGGACCTGATGACAAAGATGGAGGACCAGGAAAATCGCCAGTGTCGAAACAACTTACGCTTACTGGGCATTCCTGAAGGGAAGGAGGGGGAAGACCCAAGGCGTTTCATCGTCAAATTGCTTCAAGAGTCCTTCCCTGATGAGACTGGCTGGGACTGAAACCATGAGGTGCAGAGGGCTCATCGCTTCCCCTTTCATCTAAAGCAACAACACAATCCTGGAGGGCACCCAAGAGTTTTTTTGGTATATTTTGGAAATTTTCATCTTAGGAAATGATCTACGACAAAGCCCGCTTCAACTCTAAAAATGGTGCCAATGGAATAACATTCTTCACTAAACCAGACTTCTGTCATCAGACAGTGGAGCGCAGATGGCGCCTAAGACAATTAATCCTACCTTTTCAACAGCAAGGGGCGGACCTGTATCTCATGTATCCCGCCAGGCTCAAAGTCATCCATAATGGAACCACCAACATCTTCCTTTCCGAAATAAAGGCTGGGGAATATCTGGCCGAGCTGAAGTCCACAGACAGCAATAGATGAACTAATCGATAATACCCGCTCTTTCACATGCCGCTATGTACTTCTACCTCTTTTTTTTTTTCTCTCTCTTTCTCTATACATTTTCTTGTTACATTATTAGCTTACACACAGTAATCTGCGGGGAGACGTTTTGACTACTGGCTATTTAGAGCAAGAATCTAAACTGGGCCTTTGTTTTTTTGTTTTTTCTTATTCAGGTGTGGCTGACGGCTGGGGCTCATGCAGATGGCCATCATTCAGTGTTTTCCTGATTGCTCAAAAAAGGGGGTGGGGGCAAAATCTTCTTTTTGTATTGGAAAAATGGGCTCAGAAATTTGTTGTAATGCATCCTCTAAGTCAGTATCTATACATGTTAACAGAATGTACTCCCTTTTTTTTCTTTTTTTCTTTTTGGCACCGAAGGCTACTACAAATCCTTTTTAAATGGCTAACTCAGACACTTTAAGAATTGTTTGTGTGAACATTTGTGGACTTAATGATCATTCCAAACGGCAAAGTGTGTCTCAGGGTCTTAGATCTATGAGGGGCGAAATTTTTTGCTTGCAGGAAACACACATTGAAGGCTCACAGAAACAACTGCGGGACTCTTTAGGGTTCAAAGTTCTGGGGGCAACTACCCAAAACTCTAAAACCAGAGGGGTGGGCATTCTGGCATAAAAAAGACTCCCTCTTAACACCCCTCGGGTCAAAGCGGATCCTCTAGGTAGATGGGCTATAGCCGAATGCCTTCTTCCTGGTAGTTTTCCCTTTACATTATGCTCAATCTATGGCAGCAATACGGATGATCCTGGAGTTATCAACCTCATATCAGGGGAACTAGCCCACTGGCCCACTCCCATAATTCTTTGTGGTGACCTCAATTTACATCTGGCCAGTAACTGGGCAACCGATAATAGCTGGAGGTATACTGGCAGAAAGCCACTGGTTTTTCAGGCCCTGACCAGTTTGGCTGAGACACATGGCTTGAAAGATGCATGGGCTTACTTGAATCCCTCGCTCCCCTGTTACACCTATTACTCTGCCCCTCACCGCACCCTTGTCAGGCTAGACTATTTTTTTATATCATCCTCTCTCATTAATAACAGCACTATTGAGACTGCCCCGCGTTTTCTGTCTGACCATAACCCTCTTATCCTTAACATCAAGGGGTTGGGAAAACCGAGAACGCCTTCCTCCTGGAGCTTCGAGAAAGCTTTACTTCAGGATCTAGCATACCAAACACACATGCAGGGTTGGATACAGGACTTCCTACACATAAACTTGGGGTCAGCCTCTCTGGCAGTGGTTTGGGACACACTCAAGGTAGGCATCAGGGGCGAGACGCTTGGCTTCTCAGCGGGCAGAAACAAAAAGGAGAGGCTTTTGATAAACGATCTTCAGGAGAAGCTTAAGGAGGTTGAAATTAAGCTAACCCAAGCCATTCAAGCAGGGCTAAACACTGAGAGTATCCAAGATGAGGTTGTTCTGGCTAGATCTAGAATAGGAGCGATCTTCTCTGAAAAAGCCGCTGCAAAATGGGCGAGCACACGGCAAGAAAATTATGAATGCAGTGATCGCTTGGGGCACTACTTGGCAGTTAGAACCCAACAGCAGGTCTCGAGTAATGAGATACACACAATTAAACTCCAATCCGGAGAAGAGACCAAAGACTTTGATCTGATACGAAAGGGTTTCCAGGACTACTATGCTAAATATATACCAAGGAGAATAAAGATCTGGCTGACATATTTGAAAATGACATCTCTAGATATCTTAGTGGGATCAATCTACAAACACTTTCCACTGACTCCAGCAAGGCTTTAGACCTAATCCCTCCCTGGGGAGAGATACAGGAATCCCTTTATTCCCTTCCTGATGGGAAAGCCGCTGGGTTGGATTGCATCCCCGTAAAATTTTATAAGGTTTTTGCACCTCAACTTCAAAAAATGTTATCAGAGCTAGTGACTTCTATCTTCAGCGGGGCTGCACCTCCATCCTCCTGGTCTAATGCCAAGATAGCAATCTTCCCTAAAAAAGATAAATCCCCGCTGGACATGAGTTCATACAGGCCAATAACACTCATTAACTGTGACTCCAAGATTTTCTCTAAAATACTGGCAAACCGAATCTCCTCTGTAGTGGAATCCCTCGTATCAGAGTGGCAGCATGAGTTTATCCCAAAAAAGGGTACAACAGAGCACTTTAGGAGAGCCATCACCTTATTTGACGCCGCACAGGTAGCAGGAGACCCACTGTCTCTAATATTACTAGACGCCGAAAAGGCCTTTGACCAGGTCTCCTGGAGATACCTGTGGGCGGTCATGAAGAGGATGGGTTTGGGGCCAAAACTGATACAAGCTGTACAAATACTCTATTTAAAACCCTCCGCTTGTGTCTCTATAAATGGGCAATTAACCGGGCAACTTGAGATCTCCCGCAGCACTAGGCAGGGGTGTCCTTGCTCCCCTCTGCTATTTGCCCTGTATCTGGCCCCCTTTATCAAACAGATTGAAAACAACCAGAACATCTTACCGGTTAACTACCAAGGCTGCAGCACCAAAATCCTAGCTTACGCGGATGACTTGGCCATATCTTCACCAGATACCTTAAACGCCGTAGTGGGTTTGGAAACGGATGCAAGTAAATTCGGAAACATTTCTGGTTATGCTCTTAATAAAAACAAGACCCAGAAAAAAACAAGCAGTCATATCTCCTGGGCCGACCATAGGGTAGTTCCTAAAGCCAAATATTTAGGAGTTCTCATATCCTCTAATTTGGATGAAGTTGTTACCAACAGTTTACTACCGCTTGCTACACAAAACAGAAAAGCACTGAAGCAAATAAACAACCTGCACCTCACGTTAGTTGGCAGATGTAATGTCATAAAAATCACCTACTTCCCCAAACTCTTATATTTCTTTCGCACAATCCCTCTAGAATTTAACAAAGCCAGCCTTATGAAATTTCAACAAATATATACACAATTTATTTGGGCATATTCACAACCCAGGAGGGCACTCAGACAACTGTGCCTGAAAAAGATCGAGGAGGTTGGGCCTTCCCTAACATCACTTTGTATTGGAGGAGTGTGGCTCACTGCTTAGAGCGGCAGTCCCTGGTACAGAGGTCTGGCCGGGACCAGGGTTCAAATCCCGCCTCGGCTGATCTCTGCGGTTCTTGGGCTCATAATTCCTTGGACATGATTTCTTGCCTCTGTGCCTACTCTGAGCATGAGTCCCATGCTGCAACTCTGGGCAATAGCTTGCTTAGCCTCCACAACGGCCCCCTACAGCGCTGAGGATGCCTGGTTGCACCCCGGGGATGCCCAGGAGTGGACATTTCACGGGGAAAAGCCAGGACGGGTTCCCTAGCGGTATGAGGACAGCGCCAGGACACACTGCTTGCCGGGGTATCAGTGCGCTTTACAAATACGGCTACATTTACATTTACATTACTGGGCCGCTGTCATGCAATATAGCTCTGAGTTAATCAAAGAACTACCTGATACCTATCCCACAGTGCTGCCCCCTCCCTTTCAATTGTTGGTTGGGGAGAACACCTGGGGATGTCTGTTATGAGAAACTACCTTTGGATATTTCAAACGGGCTAGATTCAAGACTTTGTTCAGCTCATTTAAGGTCTTCGGAAGCATCCGTAGATGTTTTGGTATAGGCAGATATAATCATTATTCTCCCATTTTAAATAATACTCCCCGATATCTTTGGAAAGGCCTACTTCTCTGATTGGAATAGGGCAGGTATTAGAAAATTAGGTGACCTAATTACCAGTGAGGGAGTTATCCCCTTTTCTGACCTTTTAGTCAAATTCAGCCTCAAGAGAGAGGATGCTTTTAAATATCTGTCTATCTACGATTTTCTCTCTAGAAAGGTCGTGGGTACCTCAGGATTAACGGAGGTGGAACTTTTTAATGTTTTGCAGAAACCACTGACTCCTCGAGTTGGCCTCCTATACACTATTATAAATAGACAGACGCCGGATGACCTACAAACTATCGCAGACAAATGGCATGATAAACTTGATACCCCTGGAAATGTGTTCTTTAATTCACTCATTCTGTCACCACACATTCTACTTTCAGCAAAACTACAAACTCAACACTTTAAAACAATCTTTTTCTTATATATCACTCCCAACAAAATCGCAAAGTGGGGAATGGGGCAAGGCACTCTCTGTCCGAGATGCGCCGAATTCGGGGCCAACTATGTGCATATCTTTGCTTCTTGTCCAAAGCTCTCACCCACTCTGAACCGAATACAGGGGTTTTTAAGAGAAGTCTCCTCTCAGCCGATAACCTTGAACCCCACCATTATTATGCATGGGACACAAGCAGAAACACCACACTTGAAAAGGGAGGGCTTAATTTTCATAGCAATGGCCGTTTGGAGAATCTGTGTTGCTACAGCTTGGCGAGACCCAGAGCCTTCCTCATTTTCTCAATGGCTTGCTAGATACGTAGCAAAATACCACCTTGAAAAAGCAGTTTACTCCAAAAAGGGACGCAGGGGCCGGAAGAAGGGCTTGGAGGTGTGGGAAAAACTGACTGATTGGCTCACTCCGTCGGAGTAGACTGTGTACTGTAGCTTCCGCTCATTTAATGCTTGTCTGACTGAGCAGGGTCTATCTCGCTGTAACTGTTATATATAGGAATGTACTTTCATTCTCTGTTATTCCATGTATTTCTTTTTTCACTTTCTTGACTTTTTACTTATTGCTCATTTGTGCCCTTTTTTCCAATCTCACAATGTATTTTTTTCCCCGCTGTGGGAGGGTGGGGAGGGGGGCAGGGGGATCAGCGTCGGATCTTTGATGGGAATTTTCACCTGTACGTACTTTGCAATTGGAATTATTTTTTTTTTTTTTTAAAAAGATACCCGAATGCCGAATGGCCTGAACATGAGTGAAGATTTGCACAACTTCCTCTAGTCGGTTGACAACTATGTTAGGTCACTGAGTCTGTCTACCATTTCATCCAACCTGTAGTACATTTACACCCTCTGAATCCTCCTTATAGACTGCGGTTGTGAGAGCTATATGCAATTTTACATTCATTCATTATTTTAAGGCTCTTTCTCATTCTTATTTAGATCTTATTTTAATCGTCACTTTTCTGGAGCTCTAGTGGAATAAAAGGAAGGATATTTCTGATGGGTTTAATCATAAAACAACAGGAGAAGGTGATTGCATTAATTTTCCCCTCAAAGGATAGTTTAGACTCAAAAGGAATTCCGAGGTTTTACACCTTATTGACAGGAGTGGGAGTTTCGCCCATTTTTTGTGGCCACCAGCTTAGTTGCCAGTAGGAGGTATTGTTTCTAAAAAGAAACACCTCGGTTTTCCCTGCGTTCATTTTGAGGCAGTTTTGGGCCATCCACTGTCCTACTTGGCGCAGACGCTCTTAAAATCTTAATGCTGTGTCCGTGAGGTCTCCAGAAAAGGATGCCACAATTTGTGTGCCATCGGCATACAACAGTGTTTTGAAGCTAAATGATTTTATGAGCAAACAGAGGGGGGAGGGGTGTAACATAAATTGAAGAGTGTGGCGCTCAATGAGGAGCCCTGTGGCACCCCTAAGGGCAGCGTGAACCAGGATGAGCTGTACCTGTCAAGCTCTACTCCTTGATCTCTGTCATTGAGAAAAGACTTTATAAGGGCCAGAGCCTTGCCCCTGACCCCCATGGAGAAAAGGCTACAGTGTTGAAGGCCGCCGAGAGGTCCAATAGGATCAGCGCTGACTTCCCGACTTTATCCAGAACCTCTCTGATTTCTTCAGACTAATTGATTAGGGCAAACAGAGGGGGGGGGGAGTGTAACATAAATTGAAGAGTGTTGGGCTCAATAAGGAGCCCTGTGGCACCCCGAAGGGCAGGGTGAACCAGGATGAGCTTTACCCGTCAAGCTCCACTTGTTGTTCTCTATCAGTGAGAAAAGACTTTAGAAGGGCCAGAGCCTTGCCCCTGACCCCCGTGGAGAAAAGGCAACCGTGTTGAAGGCCGCCGAGAGGTCCAATAGGATCAGCGCTGACTTCCCGTCTTTATCCAGAACCTCTCTGATTTCTTCAGACTCATTGATCAGGGCTAACTCAGTGCTGTGTTGACTTCTAAAGCCATATTGCGCACAGTCTAATAGCTTGTTGCCGTCCAGGATCTTGGTGAGTTCTGTATTCATGGGCTTCTCAACAATCTTAGTGGGCAGAGGAAGACGAGAAATAGGTCTATTGCTGTTCGCGTCTTGACAATCCAAGTTTTTTTTTTTCAACAATGGAAGAATGGATGCCTTCTCCCAAGCAGTCGGGAAGTATCCAGCAGAGAACATTTGATTGAAGATCCCAGTAAGGAAAAGGGCCATGGGCTCTGGGGCCAGGTGGAGGATTTTAGGGGGCATAAGTCCCAGGGTGATCCTGAACTCATCTGACTAACCATAATTATAACCTGCATTACCGAGATGTTACAGAGGTTATGAAGGCAAGGGATTGTGTCACCTGAGACTCCATCCTCACAAGCGATCATAGTCTTTATATTGGAGGGACTGTAGGACAACACGCCTCCTGCTGCCTGAGCTGAAGAAACAGAGTCTGCAACTGCCTTTACTTTTGCTTGAAAGAAGGATGCTAACTGATTACAGAAATCTTGATTTACTCCAGTATTTTTCCTGGGCAGGAAGTTTACTTAATTTCTGTACTGTTTAAAAGAGTTCTTTGGAGGATTTGAGAGAAGCTCTTATTTTGGAAGATAATTATTGTTTCTCATTAGTAACAATTTCCACTTTATATTCTGCGAGTTTTTTTATATATGAGCTTGTTGTCTATTCGAGGTGAGAGCACCTCTTCCTTTCCAGCCTTTGACATACTTGTTTCTGTTGTCTCAGGCTTTCGTCAAACCATGGTTTGGAGGGGGACATCCTTTTAATGGTTAGAGATTTGAAGGGTGCTATGGAGTCAAGATTTTTTGTGATCCAATTATGATACATTTTTTGTGGCTTCATCCAAGTCTGCAGACAGACCTGGTCTAGAGAGGTTCAAATGTTGCGTAAGGAATTCCGGAGTAATTTTATGCCAAGAGCATTTGACAACTTTGATTGGAGAGGGTATACCACCTCTGCTCCTACTTCTGGACAAATACTAAACAACACTGCAAAATGATCATACCAGGTTAGAGGGAAAATAGAGGAGAGTTTGAGAAAAGGATTGTCTGAGCTGAGAAAATACCATCTAATGCATGGCCTGCCTTATGGGTGGGGCTGTCCACTAACTGGGCCAAGCCCACACTGCCCATAAGGTCGGTCAGGGCTGCTGCATCTTTAGCTGCAATGTTTTCAAAATGAAGGTTAAAGTCCCCTCAGATGGTGAAATCTGAAAAGAGGACTTTAATATCCAGTAGGTGACTGCGCATCAGCAGTGGCATTCAAATTAAATACTATGAGGCCATAAACCACTAGACCATCACCCAGAGGGGCGATCGGAAGAGGTCATGCCTAAGCTTCCCTCACTTCCTCTCCCCCGCTCTCTCCACAACAATCAGGACAACCCGTGGTAGACCAGAGAGTGGGAGGAAGAGACCTGGGTACTACGGAGGTCACAATTCACAATTGTGCACCGGTAAGCCTTAAAAAACCAATTGCACCACAAAGGGCTGGAAAGCAGCTTTAAAAGCTATTACAAATATAGGACCAACTTTTAAAACAAGTAAAACAGGCAGTAAATCAACTAATGTTACATACAGGTGCTTTGCGCCTTCTAACAAACCCCCCCATGGACACATACAGGACAACCGCTCTGGACTGGTATTAGCTCTGGACTTGTGCTTTTATAATGAATGCTTATAACTATTAACATGGTGGTTTTTAAAGATTGAAACATGGCATGTGGCTGATTTTATTAATGTGGTGACACCCTGGCAAAACTAGGAGACCTGACTCTTTAAAATTACAACCCCTATTTTCTGATGCTGCATCTGACATCAGTGGGGTATTGTGAATATAGGATTCAGGACCCACTTGGGTATAATGTGATATGAGGGTGTCACCCAAGGTACATCCATCTATTGTATATATACAGTAGTGTGTGCAATGGAAGTGATGTTCCTTTTTAAAAGAAAAAGCACTGACTGGATATTAACTTATCCAGTGTTGTGTGAAAGCCAACACTACCTCCCCTTAGGCCTTGTACTGCACTGCTTCGTTTTGCTTTGCTTCTGTGAGAGATTCATGTTGTACAATGGGGTACTTAGTTCCCAGTAATAAGACAATTGCTGATGTATTACTTGTAAAGGACTCACATCCTTTGCAACTAATAATCCAATTTCTTACAGTGACGCTGACACTTACAATGTGTAAAGGGGAAAGAGGAGAGAGGCTATGATTGAAAAATGTGAAACAGCTAGTTAAAGAGGCATGGAAGGGGGGAGCGATGAGAATCTAGAGACTGAATAGGAGCAATCAGAGTGATAGAGTGGAAGCCAGTCGAGTGCAGCATCAGTGATACTAAAGGTCCTTAGAGAGGATGGTGGGTTGGTCAACTATGGGAAAAACTTCAGAGAGATCAAGAAATACAGGAATAGAGTGGAAGTGGTCTGATGGGCTGAGGTTATGAAATTTGTCACTTGCACGAGCGTAATTTCACTGGACTGCAGTGCTCACAAATCAAATTAAAGTGGATCAAGTAGAATGTGACAGGTAAGGAAGATGGTGAGACAACTGAATAGTAATTCCTACAGATTAGTTGACAAAGGTACTTTGGAGACAGGATGGTTATTTGTGTGGGATGAAGACTCAACAATGCGTTTTTCAATAAGGGCAGGACGGACGTTGATTGTAAACATGATGGGGAGTTGCCCAGATAAAGGGAGTGTTTGAGGAGCAATGTTTTGAAAGTCAGAACAGAAGAGGACAGGGACCTTGGTTTAATTAGTTGGCTGAGGAACAGGTAGGATGGTGCAGAAGATGGGTTAGCAGATTTGACCATAGGAAGGAGATGTGTGGGTGAAGGTTGACTGATTGTGGGTCAAAGTTCTGTGGCTGCAAAATAGGAGCTATTGACGAGTGCCATGAGAGGTTGTATGGAAATTTTTAAGGTCCCCATCCAAACACACATTCATTATATCTTCCCTTGGGCACAATATTCAGGTAGAACCACTTTGTCGTCTCCTTTTTGTCACATTTCACAGTTTTTTCTTTGCTATCCTGAATGCCAGACTCATTGTTTACCATGAAGCATGGGTTCTCTTCTCTTTTCTCAAGTAAATAGGGACAATGGGGACATTGCTGCTGGCTACAGCAGGCACAAAATTTAGCCGGGGTCTGGGTGCGTGGGTGGAAGTTGGCCTCACAATGGAGAAGAAACGATTGACACAATCCTAAATCAACAACTTTATAGGGCACTTGTGCAAAGGTTAAAGAAACATTGCTTGGAAGGCATAGAGATGGTGTGCTTACGTGCTTTGAATACATTATGCAATAAGATGGGCACAGCACTTGGGTAGAGGCAGAAAAATGTTGTACAGCTTTTCATCCCTGCAGTGTAGTTAGAGTTCTGAAAGTGCACATCACATTACTTAGCTCTGATTTTTAGGTATTGCCTAGCTGTCTGTTGCCAAAGATCTATTGTTTTCTAATATATCAAAATATATAAAATAGGTAGCTTTGGGTCAGCCTCTTGTTCTTGCTATCATGGCTTTCTGGTCTGCCTTATTACACTGTTTCTTATTTAATGACATTACTCCCTCTTCTTTATTTTGCCCCGTATAGCATAACGTCTTTACCATGTTTTGATTGGATGGCTTGTGTCCTTCCATTGCTTCTATTCAGGGAACTACTTTTTTATTTTATTTTCACACTCCAGGGAAGTTCAAGTGTGTTTTTGCTGTCTCACTTGTTTGCTGCTTCCCCTTCACATTCCTGCCACACACACTGTCTATGCAACAAGTGAAACGAATTCGTTTTTCTTATGCTCAGGGCACAAGCCCTAAAAAAGAATAGGGGAGGGACTAACCAAGTTTTGCAGTATGCAAGTGACATCATGGCGTGTGACATCACAGCGCGTGAAATCATACATTGTATCACAGCCCATCACAGCACAGGAAGTGACATCACAAGAAGTGACACCAGATCTTGAGACCTTACACATATGTTTCGCAGGACTATCAAGAATACATTTGAGCTCATTGCAATATTTAACAAATTAGATTTTTTGTCGGAGATGTGCCAAAAAAGTGACTCAAACCTGACGCAAAATATGGGCCTCAATTCATACGTTTATTTTTGAAAACCCTGCCACAAAGAAATTGGCAACAAGGAGACACGTGGTAGTAAATCTGTTCTGCTCAATCAATTGCAAAGTCTGCAGTTTAAAATATCTTATGAGGTTAAGACACCTGCTGCATCTTCATGTGCCCGGTAAATGTCAAGGAATAATAATAATTGTAAGATAACTCTGCAGGTTATGGTATTTGCTGGGGAGTTTTGTCTAGTCCCAGTGTGGAATTAAAGTAGCATGGAAGACTGAAAGTAGGTGCCATTATTCGTTTTTTATTGCTGACATGGATCAATACCTTGGATGTTGGACTTTGTACTCATCAGTTTACATCTATTTCTTTAGGCTTTTTTGGTTCACAGAAATGAGAGGTACGGTTCCCCCTCTACTTTTACTTGCACCTAGGGTCTGCCCCTTTTTCATGCCATAACAAGGGGATAAAGAGTGCATGGAAACTCACATTAAAATACAGGATATGTCCAGTATTGAGAAGTGGTGCTAACTTCTTTTTTGAGTTTGAAAATACAAAATTATTGGAACACGCTTTAGGATGTCACAGAGAATAGAGAATGTCATTGGGTGTATACATTACTGTGTATGCATATATCTGTTTGAATACATCCGCTGAAATCCCCTTTTTTCTTTTGCAGCAATTATCATGAAATTAATAAGAATTGCAAATAGTAGAGATATTACGCATGGGTTTCCATGAATGATAACACATTTAATTTGGTTGAGTATTTTTGGAGCATGATGAGAACTCCACTGATGTCACCAGGGTGATTAGATAGAACTGGTAGTTACTTTTGAGGTTGTAGTGATCTTTATTTATATGCAATCTCTTAGCCCTGAAGAAGTCCCGATAATTGCGATGAAAAACGTTTTGGCTGAGAACAAAGGAATTTACGAAGAAGAACAACAAAAGAAGTGGATATGAACTAAATGCTGGAATTATCCTTAAATTGATTGTCATAAGCATGTGCTGGGGAAGGATGTATGTCGTTACTATGCATGCTTTTACAACGCATGCCTTTACCACGCAACTTTTACAACGCAAGTCGTTACAAGAACTTGCATTGGGGGGCGCTGGATAGTGAATAGTTTAATTTACTATTCCAACTCCAGTCCCAGTGGATAGTAGGGAAGGTTTTGGATACGGAGGCACAGAGATTGGTTCAATCTCCGTGCCTCTACGCGACTTCCGCCCACCCCTATTATTTAGGACCTTCCGTCATGGACTAGATTAAAGTTCTCCAATTGACCGGCGGTATGTGACAGATCTCTTCAGTTACTCCATACACAACCATACAGGACATTGAGTCATGTTGTTCTTAAGCCAATAACTTGCATGATATTTCCTATTCTTGATACATAATGGTTGTCACTACCTAAACCTACGAGACATTCAGAAACAATGTCCAAACAGGAAACTCCAGATTCCAATATTGCATGGTGCTTTGAATACTGTGCTGGGGCAGAGTTATCTCAAGTCAAGTATGACTTGCAATTGACTGACATTGGTTTACTCAACACTAGCATGTTGTGAAATATAGCCTGGCGAGATAATGTATCTGTTCCAGAGATCATCATTTTGTTTGTAGGAGCCAGATAGCTTTTTAGGTTCATGTGCCTGCTGGAAAGGGTGGCAAATATCCTAACTAGCAGTAGTATAAATCTGAAACAAACCAATACAGCCTGCCATGTCACAAAGCGCTGCTATACTAGACTATCTTTCAAACATTGGTTTATATCTAGATAACCCTGCGAAGCTCAACACACTGAGGATTCATCTCTTTGACCCAAATTTTGTGGAAACCATAATCAGGCATTTGAGACCGCCTTACACATCTTCGCAGAACATCGGCTAACATTTGGTTGTTTTGTACTTTGTAATTTAAGATTTATGTAGTATGAATCTGCTTTTTGAAATATATTGACTCCTTTGAAATCCTGCTTTTACCTTTATCTAATTTATGGTCATTGCCCATAAATTGCTGTTATGAGGTTCTATAACAATAAAATACTAAATGCACAATATTTGGTTAGAATGCTGCATGTTAGGAATTTGTGAAATCCCACAGATTTCTGAATTTTTCTTCACAAAATATGAGGAAAATCTATGATTTAGCCAGAGTTTGGTGTTTACAAGGCATTCACTGTAAGAAATGTATTGGGATCTAACCAAGCTGCACCGCCCCAAACTACCCTAGGCACCTTGTTTTAAAAAATGTGCGTGCCTGGTATGTTTTCTTGGATGCCGAACACGTCCTGGCCTAAAATACCACAGCTGCCCACATCACCAAAACTGTTTAATATGGAAGGCAAAATCTTAATGTTTCTTTGTGTCTGGGGGGGGGGGGGTCTTTGAGAACCTCTTGTTTCACGGGCGATAGCTCAGTCACACTAGTGCGATACTATTGTCATTGGGAGAAGTGTAGCAAAGCTGTGAGGTAGGAAATTTGAGGATCACAGCAGAGGATCCCTGCAGACTCCATTAGTGCAGCTGGCTTTCACTTTTGTTTTGCTGTGTAACGTCAGAGTGCACAGCAGTCCATGTAATATAACAAAACAAAAAATAAAATTTCGGACGTGTGGGAAGCATTTCCCTCACATGCTGAATTGCATTTTGAAAAAGAAATGTTTCTGGTATTTTCACCAGAAAAAAACGTTATTTTCCAGTTCTGTGGATGACCCGTTGAAGTCCATTCACTGTGAAGGTAGTGTGGTGGACGTCAATGGGTCTTTACCCGCCCTAAAGCAGTTAAACAAAATCAATTCAAACTGATATCCTGTCCAACAATAATTGACAATGACCTGCAGATATATAATGGCCACATTGCACTAACATCTTTGTTCCATGATCGTACTTCTTCAGTTCCCGGCGCCCCCCAGGATGGTAGGCTTCTGGGACTGGGGAACAGTGAAAAGCACAGTGAACAAAGAAAGGAGGTAAGGGCTGCCAATGTCCATGCACATCCAAGAGAAAGTTTTAGTGGCCATACATGGTCCAGAGAGAAGTGGGCTAGAGAGAGAATAACAAATATTGAGAAGTACAAAGAAGAAAAAATAGAAAAAAAGTGGTTCTAGTAAAGAAGAGAAGATTGAAATGAACAAATGCGAGTTAATAGAAAAAGCAAGCGTGAGAGAGAGAAAGAGAGATGGGAATGAGAAGATAGATGCAGAAGCAAAAAGAATTGAATAGTGGGGAAAAGGTTGGGAGAGGCAGTGGGGACGAAGATTGGGAAACAATAGAGAGAGTAAGAGGGATACTAAAGGAGGACAATTGAAAGCTAGGTACACAAAGAGAAATGGAGACTGGAGTGTTTAAGTGGAATGTATAACATCATGATTTTGCCAATTCATCAGACCCAATGTGACTTCAAAGCACAATTCTGCATTTTATTTTCTAGAAATATTCTTAGTTTAAGACCCAAAAAATCACCTTACCTTTTGGTTTTTAAAATCCTAATAAGGCCTAACCGTTGTTACTTGATCCACATTTCTTTTTGTGAGTTGATTAACTATTGCACCCCCTTGTTTTGTTACTATATGAACTTGGCAAAGAAGTGCACATCAGCCATTTCTGCATTTGCTGCTATAGTCGCTGGAAATGGCAGCCTACATGCAGAGAAGTCCAGGTTCTCTTAAGGAGGTGATGTGGCTTTCTAGTGTGCAGTTAAATATGGCAGTCTCTTAACTGTTTCCATGAAGCTTAACTTTTATCTGTACCTGTAGTAATGTCGAACAATACTTTTGTAACGAAATATGTTCCATTTCTAGTAGAAATAGCAGGCTTCCATGCTTTCTTCATTCACCACTCAGAAAAGTGCATGCTCGTCCAAGCATTGTTAGCCACATACTTGAGGATTCTATGCTAGAAGTGTACTGTATGCGAAAGAGTAGAGAATCTCCATATTTATGGGACTGAACAACTCAGTAGTATCCAAATTGGAGGCACCGATGCAAGGAGCATCAAACATATGTTATTGCAGAGCAGGATCCAGGTTGCAAACCATGAAACCACCACTCAGAACTTTAGAGGCAATGCTGCTGCCTGCTAATCTACTGGCCGTCCAACTGGAGATGGAACTAGTGCCCTCAGCCAGACCCCAGGCCCTCAAATGGACCCATCTCAGACTCAAACAATCACATATTGTTTACCATGCCTACCTGTCTTGCGGGTAGATGTCTAATGAGGGTCTTCTTTTGTACAACACCTTTCGCAGAACCTGCCTGTAACTATGAGAGGTGTATGTCAATGTCAGAGACTGATTCAAGTCCATGCAGTCTGGTTAGTACTTTTGATCAAATATAATTGAACTATCTATCTTTTCTCACAACCTTATAGTGAAATTCACTGTGGGACCTTCCCAACATCCCCAGTAAAATGATATTTAAATGCTATTTAGTTTTCACCATTGTTGCAGACCTAAAATGTTTAAAACACGCTGTTTACTACTAATTTCTCAAAGCATATTTGATGGATAGGATCGAAGCTCTCTGTAAAGTTAGTTTAAACTAGTGGCAAAGTAACTTAAAACTTCATCTGAGAATGTGGTCAGAATTAGGAAATTCCACACTTTACGAATCAGATGAAATTTCCTAGAATACGTGAGGTAAGGTTTATCCTTTTTGGCCTTCCTGGTGTTATGATTTTCTGATGCAAAATATCCCTGGTAGGGCATCCTCCAGCAAAACAATTTTGAGTGTGGAAGCAGTAAAGCTAAAGAGGTGTGCGAGGGAGGGCTCAGTGCTGAGGCCAGCTTCTTTTTTTAAAAAGAACTTGATAACCTTTGCCTTGAACAAAGCTTGAACAGTTTAGGAAATACACAAAGTTTCAAGTCAGTCTACTCTTTACAACTGTACTCCCTTCCACATTAAATCCCATCTAATTGATAGAACTTAAAGTTGGATTGTGAAAAGTTGATTGAGTGTGCTTTAATATGAACCTTACAAAACGCCACATATTCCTGCTCACAGAATTACTTGTTGTGTACCTGAATAGCATAGGAACAAAAGGGCAGATTTATGAAGGCCTTGCGCCGCCGGTGCGTCATTTTTAACATGGGAAAAAGTGACGCACCGGCGGCGCAAGTCCTTCATAAATCTGCCCCAAAATATCGAGGACAGAACAAGAAATCTAAAATGCCAACAGGTAAATATAATTTTTTTCTATACCTTACTCTTCATATATGTGTAACCTCTGCAATACATATATCTTTATGGTATGTAAATATGGAGTTAGAAATAATAAATACATACTTCCCTATATACACTTACTTTTCAAAATGTTGTCCTTGAAATTTGTGCACTACTAGATTCTGGGGGTTGATATTCAGTGGTAAAACCAGTATCTGGGAAAGTATGCACCTATAGAGCACATCTTTAATGTTTGGTCACAGCTGATGTCCAAGCCCCCCCCCCCCCCCCGTCCCCAAAAAAAATATATATGCTTCTGGCTACCCTGCAGCCTGAGATGCCATCTACTGCATGTGCCCTCGACTTGTGCCTTTCTTATGCTTGTTTCTGTTGTTCAGCAAATAATTCTTTGAAATACCTGCCATCTGTTAGCTTTTTTAGATGTTGGAAATCCTTCCCTTTTCAAATGACTTCCCAGGCATGTCATAAGGCATGTCATAAGGCTTTGTAGGAACCGAATCAAAAATGTCTTTCTGGGTTATGTTATGTTGTGTTAAAATGAATTTATCAAGCGCACTTACACCATAGGTTTCTTGGCGCTGTTCGTACACTAGCACAAGTGCATGTTTCTAATTTAAATAAACGTCCTCAAGGAAAAAGAAAAATTTGCAACTCCTGCCTCTAGCACATCTACTGGTTTTACCCGTGTTAGCTGAATCCATAGGGCAGGCTTGCCTCAAAATCTATGCATTGATGTTGCAGCATGAGCGAGAAGCGCTGAAAAGCGCAGAACCTGGGAAATCACACCCCGGGGGTCCCTCCCCCGTGCTGATGGCCCTTTTACTTCTATGCCCAAAGTTTTAGTTGTAAATAACTACCAAAACAAAATTTGCTTTGCAATACTATTTAGGTTGCTGAGCGCACCCTTCTAATTTACCATTTAACATTTCCAGACAGTGCTTTTAGGGCTTTTCTGTTTTCTCTGGACTTCATAACTTAAAAAGGTGCCTCTATTTTTTAGTTTGAAACCTAATAGTAGAGCAAATAAATGGTTTGATGGCTGCTGTCTAGCCTCATTTCCCTGGAGTAGACCATCTTCGGGATAAAACGGGCCTTCTGGCCTTATACGGGTCACACTGAAGAGTCTTTACTCGAAACAAGGAGCCTGTTCATCTGCAGAGGGCGCTATTGACAAAACTATTAGGAGGAATATTTTTGAAAGAGCTGCAATGTCCCTTTGGCTGTGAAAGGGTAGTGGTGTTGAAGTTTAACTTACATGCGCACAATTCATTTGCGAAGGGGTTTCAAATGACTGGCTGTTTCATGAGGAGAAAACCCAAAGTAAGGTCAGTGCAGGAACCTCTCATATAGAAATGAATCGATGCTTTGAGTGGGCTTACTGTCCCATTGGAAGGGATGGAGTTACAAGTATTATGAGAAAACCTGTGGTCTGAGTTCTACTAATTTCAGCTATTATGTTAACGATATTATGTGATACTGAAGAAAGTGCTTCTATTTCTGTCCACGGTTCAATTATCTGTCAAAATGAGGAGTGTTTAAAACATGTATACCCTACTTCTGAGCACTATATAAATAAATACCCATGCACAACAATATCAAAGCAGACCCTGCAGGCAGAGTCAAGGGCAACCAGTCTCTGGCCTAGCGTGTGGCAAGACTGCTCATCAATTAGCAGGCAGGTTATGTTTTTAGCAGCACGTCACTTTGGCATTCGCTTAAGTTGCCTTTGAAATCCCAGACCCCCTCTCATCCTCGGCTCCTTTCTGAGGATGGGGATGAAAGCAAGGCCGTCCCTGCAGAGTCTTGCTTCTGCTGGGCGCGAGAGGCAAAGCCTGCGCTTCAGATACACTGAGTCACTCCAGGCCTTCAAAGCCGCCCTGCTGAGCAAACTTAAAAACAAAATGGAGAGCCAGGCGCGCGCGGACCCTGGTTCCCAAGCAGAGCGCTGCAGAGGCCCCAGGACACACGCCGACTTAAAACAGCCGCTGAATTCCAAATGTGTGTGCCATCAAGAGCTTCGATGGATACAAATAATATTAAAGCAAATAGGCATTTGTGCCCCACTATGTTCCGGTAGGTCAGGCCGCCATTTTCTAACATGTTGGGTACCATCGCATGTAGGTAGCTAATGGACTAGTTACCTCAGTGTACAAAATAATTGGGATCTGTATGACTAAATACGTAACAATTTAAAAAGCACTTGCTATTTTTGTATTTATTAAATTATTTTAAAGCGCTACTCGTCCTAATGCAGGATGCCAGAGTGCTTTCCATCGCACCCAGATATTAACCATAAACAATCAATCATACAAGTGTGTGACTCAATGTACATGACGTTACAGGGCTCAAGTCGATAGTAGACTCGGGTAGATGCCATCTTCCCATTATTTTCAGAGGGTACCCTCCGTCTGCACTGCTGCAAAGCTGGCTATTTTCAGCGGAGTGCCACATTCATTTCCTATCTCTCCCGGAATTCACATAAATATGCAGAACTCATCCCGGTGTCCTTTTTTGACACTGGGATACAGTGGCGGCTGGTGACATTTGAAAGTGGTAGGGCGTAACATTCTTGTCGTACTGCACTGCGGCGAGCGAGCGTAGCAAGCGAGCTCAAACAACTTACAGGGGTTTGGGGGGGAAATCCTCAATAAAATAAAAAAAAAAGAGTGGACAAACTGCGCATTTTTAAGCAAATTTGAGGAAGCAGGAAGGTTAAGAAAACAATTAGTGCTGGGCCTAATAAACATAGATCGATTACTGCACCTACCCTCCCCTCACTTCTCACAGCTTTGCTCTTGTACCTTCACCCAGCTCCACAGAGACCCATGCTCACTCACAGGTGTACACACACCTCTCTACTGGGGATTGCCAAGTTAACAGACAAATACACAACTAACAAGCAGGCACATCTCAGTCTAGAAACTGTAAAGCAGAGAAACCCAAACCGATCTTATAATAGGAATTATAATGCAAACAAATAGTCAGACACTCAGTCTCCCCCCCCATTCCTCTCAAAGGATCAAGCTTGTACCTCTGAAACACCACGCTGCATTCTAAAAGGTAGTTAGGGGTATGAGGCATTAAAATATGTTTAACCTCATCACTGCGGTGCGAATTCCGCCGCAGTGCTGAAGATTCCAATCGCGGGCGTGGTCATGACGGCTCCCAGCCGTCATCAGCACACGCCCACCCCGACTCATGACGGCCGGGAGCTGTCATGAGCATCGAAGAGGTTAAATAAATACAACCATTACTTTTCTATCAACAGTCAATATAGGTACAACCCCTTAAGTCTGCCTATTTCCTGCCCATTCTCTGCTACAGGGTTATACCAAATCACTCCACAAACACTGGCAAATATGAAACATTAGGCGATTGTATCAGGATCAGACCTTGCATCAATGGGGAACTGCGATAGTGTTGATGTACAACTTGTTAGCATCGCAAATAGCAAACGTACTTTGTACAACAACACAGAAGCACAAAGTAAAAATCCTCTCAAGGAACAAAGTCAAAGATTTTTTAAGGGTAAGTACTACAATGCTAAACCAGTTTAGAATTACGTTCCTATCAAGGAACCACAGCAGTGCCAGATAAAAGTGATAAAAATAGCTGTGGTTAAACGGGTTTTCTGAACAATCAATCACGACAGAATGGAAACCGAATGCGCAGAACTCAAGTATGAGCACCACAAAAAACCTTGTCAATAATACATTAGCAAATATTTCACAGACCCTGTAGTGTGTGTAATCCACATGTGTCACTCTGTGGGATCACTGACATAATATCGAATTCACAAATATAGAATTACCAAAATATCGAAGAAAAAATATAGAATGCAAAAATATCGAATTCCTATCTACAAACAGGTAAGTACAAAAATATCGAATCAAAAATATAGTTTTAAAAAATATAGTTAATCAAGTTATCAATTTTTTTTAAATGTCTTAAAAGTAATTTAAAATTAATGAAATAATAAATATAACATTTACTATTACCACTCCAGTGAGTGCAACAGTAGGGAAAGCGTTGGATAGTGTAGGGGTAAAAATTACTATTCCCACTACAGAGAGAGCAACAGTAGGTAAATCGTTGGATAGCGTAGGGGTAAAAATTACTATTCCCACTCCAGAGAGTGCAACAGTAGGGAAAGCATTGGATAGTGTAGGGGTAAAAATTACTATTTCCACTCCAGAGAGTGCAACAGTAAGGAAAGCGTTGGATAGCATAGGGGTAAAAATTACTATTCGATATTAAATTACTTACCTTCAATTCGATATTTTTCACCACTATATTCTGTCCATTCGATATTTTGTCCATTCTATATTTTGACTTCGATATTTTGGTAATTCTATATTTTGAATTCGATATTTTGTCTTGTTACCCACTCGGTGCCCTCTTAGTAGCCTTCATGCTCCCTCTGCCCCCAGGGTGCACAGTCATCACACTAACGAATAACCAGTGATTGCCCCAGAACACCAAGAAAAGATCTCTCACCTCACCTAATGCAAGAAACTGATACAATAACTAGAAACCAACACACACCTGTTAGACAGGCTGCAAGAGATGAACACCAAGGTGTTCATAATTTATTAAAAGTGTTCCTAGTGCACTGACCTTGGCCCAAGAGGCAGCAAAACACTGTACACAAGCCAACAAGGGGTATTATTAAACATTTTAACTTGGAAGATGATGTATTTTTATGAGCGGCTGCAAAGCGCACTTCTGCTTCATAGCACTTTTGAAGTCTAGGTGCACTCTGCGCGTTGGTTCTGAAAGATATTTTATTGGCTTTTCCCAAAATGCAATTCAACGAAGGCGTTTTTACAAACACCACATCAAACTTCAAGTAGGACGAAAGACTGCCTGGACATTTTCAAATATCTTGCATTTCTTCCACCGGCCGTGAAACAAAACACAATACAATTGGGTGCTAACCCTGAAATTACGTAGTTTTCGCTCTGGTTGAATATTTGTTTTTGCTAGTTTACCTACAATTTCGTATGATATGCTAATTATTAGTTTTATTTAAATTGCACTTTATTTATTACCATCAATTTTTGTTCATTTCACTTGTTTTGTAATGTCTGTTGGTGTCACATGCTTATCATTTGTAATTATTTGTCTATTGTTTCTAGTTGCATGGATTAATCAATGCCGCTTAACATTCGGAGACTGCTCTGCAGTCCGTGTAGGCGAGGTCGGAGAGCAGATTCTCGTACCCTCGGCACATTGCGAGTTTCGAAATGAGAGAAAATTTTTATTCGCATTTGCGCAGCACACAACGCAAACTATTTTATCTTCTTCTTACTTTTTTACAGTGCTAGTTAATGTATCCACAAGAGCGATAAACTAAATGGACCCTGCTGAGGTTATAACTCTCAATCTGCCCTTAAAACACACGCCTCTGTGCAGCAGGCGCTCAACCTATTTAGCTGTATTATTTTAATACCCAGGCTATTGTACATGCACAATAGTGAATGCAATTGTTGAGTGCACGGGGGTTACTGGCTGACAGAATGGGATACAATATATAGTAATCATTAACTCTGTCTGCATTTCCTTTTAATCACAGAGCGCATGAGCCACCGCCGGGCCCACGCTCACGAAGAAATACATTCACGGCAATGTGCAGCACACATGGAAAATGCAAAATGCCATGGTTTGTTTATGTACAGGAAGTTGTCCATTCCTGTACATAAACAAACCTTTTTTTAAAAATGCTGTTTTGTAAATTACATGTGTGCTGCATGAAGCAGCACACATGTAAGTTACAAACCTGCATTTTCGGTTTATGTGCAGGAAGGGACACCTTCCTGTACATAAATAAACCTCCCTGCTTGCAGACACCCTTGCACCAGGTGCTAAGTTGTGAAAATTAGCGCCATCGCAGGGGGAAAAGCAAGGCTGCACCATGTCCTTGTGAATATGGTGCAGCCCTGCTTTTCCGAAAAGCGTTATGCCAAGAAGTCTAACGCCTCTCTCTACCACTTCCTTGTGAATATCCCACTGAGTCTCTTACACGTTGCTCTCTTTCTGCGGCCACCCTAAATGCTGGGTACTCATTGTCATTTCTGCTTGTCCCTCAGGAGTTATTAAGCATTTCATTCAGTGCTGGGCCACTATTGGGAAGTTTGAAGTAAATAGTGCCAAAAATGTTTCTGTTCTTTAAAAATACCAGTATTTTTCCCCAAACTTTCCATTACAGATTTACTATTTCTAATGGTACAGAAAAATGCTTCTGCATATAATAATTATATAGTTGCGTGTGATTTTCGGTTTATGGTTTGCACAAGAATTGTTTGTTTATTAACCTGTGCAGTGAAGGCTTGTAGTCCCCTCCGTTAGGCCTCAGCCTTCGTTGCATGGGCCACACACCTTTTCAGATCCTCCACCATTTTCACATAATTTAAGGCACTGAAGATCTCCCAGGAAGTGCATTAATCATGAGACCTATCATACCTCGATTATTATCACCTGAAAAATTTCTGCGCACAAAATATTCTCTACTAAATGTTTAAAAAGCAGCTTCTTTGAGACCAATTAAGCCAGAGCAGATTTACTGTTGGGTTTGTATATTATCCTACATCAGGAGTATCAATTGGAAGCCGTAAAAATATCAAAAGAGGGCAGAGCTGCAGGCGGTTTCTCCAGGGACATCTTAAGGATTTTGGGGGCCATGGGCCAAACATATTTTGGGAGCCCCTGTTCAGAAAAGCCTTGAATTTATGAATCAATTTGAGCCCCTGCTTCACACGCTTTTCCGTTTCCTCAGCTGTGTTAGTGATCCCGTTTGCATCATAGGCATTAGCCTATATATTCCTGATGCAAACGGACGCGTGCAGCTAACAGCAGTAGGATTTAGTGTTTCCTGCCCTGCTACTAGGTCTTTAATACTTTTTAAATTGTATAGGTGTATCTGGATTACTCTGTGCTGTTTAACAATTTCTCCTACCTACGCACACTTGCACTTTAATTGATTCTGCTTGCCTACACTTCTTTAGCTGCTCCGATAAGCATCTCACTTTTCCGACAGTCCTGGTCCGCAGCGGCTGATACACCAATTGTGCGGAGTGCTGGGGCTACTATCGGGCTCCTTACCTCTACCCAAACAGTATCTGCTTCCTCAGATGCGTTAGCGAGCCAGTCTCTTTCGTCAGCGTCCGGCGCCGTCCATGCTTCCCAGTTCTCCTTCCGGTGAGTTTTTTCCACTATATTACAATAGGGAAAAGCTGCTTAGCCTTAGGCGGCTATCATTCGATGCAATAAGGGCAACTGGTCTCTCCTCCAGCCCAGGAAACTCACACCCAAGATCCTCCCACGCAACAATAAGTGTAAAAACAATAAGAAAAACAGAGGACTTAAAGGCCACCCTTTAAAATTCCCGCTCTATGCAAAAGCATGAACCACACAATATGACCTACTTTTAGACGAACAGCTTGATCTTTTATTTCTCACTGAGACCTGGCTGTCTGAAGCCTCCAGCCCTACTATCACCTCGGCCATCCTTACGGGTTATAAAATCCTTAAGAGGGAGTGACCGACTGGGAAGGGGGCGGTGTTGCCATAATTAACAATAAAAAACTAGACTGCTGTCCCATCCCAATGGGAAACACTGAGGGTGAAGAGTCCTTAGGCTTCCACTGTACTTTATCTCCCTTCAGAGTACAGCTGGTTTTCTGATTTACAGATCTCCCAGTGCAATTGGAAATGTTATTAATACGCTTAATACAGCCACCACCTCCCTGGCCTTAAAATACAACAACTGCCTTATTCTGGGAGATTTCAATATACATATCGGCAATGGAAAAGACCCTCAAACAATGTCCTTGTAGGAGACGTTGCAGGCCTGCATCATGTTTCCATCTATTTCTTTGGCCACCCATGAGAAGGGCCATACCCTAGACCAAATCTTTCACAACTTTGACATATCAGTAAGCCTACCTTTTCCCATTACCTGGTCTGACCACCTCCTATTAGAATTTGTCATTCCCAACTCTGCCACAGCCCCTCTGGCTAACGCAGGGCAGATGGTCCTTAATTACAAGACGTTTCATAAAATATCCATCCCGATGTTATCAGATGCCCTAGGTCATACCTCACCGGAGCTGTCTGGCTGCCCCGACTCAGACGCCCTCTCAATAGATTCATGGCTCCGAACCATCATTGATGCAGCGCTACTGGTTGTCTCCCACTCCTCAAAGAGGTCGGCCCTACCAGCTCCATGGTCTAACGATTCCCTCAGATCTAGCAAAAGGAATTGTAGAAAAATGGATCGGAAATGTTGTAAATCCTATCTACCTGAGGACAGGAAGGTGTATAAAGATACCTTAAAAGCTCTTTACATTCTCGTGAAGGTAGCCAAGAAAAACTTCTTTCAAACCAAGATAGAAAATGCTCAAAATAAGAGTAAGGAAATCGTTAGCATAGTTCAATCCTTTACTGCCCCGAAAGCCAGCACAAAGAAAAGGCCATGCACAGAAGAATGGTCTAGGCAAATCGCTCAATTCTTCCACAAAAAGATCTCTGTGATCCAACAAGCCTTCACTAACATCTCAGAGGAAGAACTGACCTTTTACATTAGTTCTATTAGCAAATTTCACCTCTTGTATCCTCCATCTTTACTCGCTTTCCCTGAGTTTCAGCTTGATGAGTCACTGACCCTTCTCCAAAGCATTAAGTCTGGCTCTCCTACTGACCCATGTCCAGCGAATATTCTGAACCTATTAGCTCCCACCATAAACCCCATGGTAAACCAGCTCTTTAATGCTTCCCTCTCTCTCCCCCTCTTCCCGGGACACCCTTTCACCGCGTCTATCGCTTTGTTGGGCTCTGCTGCTGCAGAGGGACTCCTGAACTTTGCTCTGCTCTGAAGACCTCGCGGAACCCGCTTCGCGGGTCCCGCAGCGCCAATAGGATTTGCTGGGAGTGAGGGGCTGTGAGAGCAACAAGAAATCAGAACAGTCCCTGTTTTTAATTAAAGAAAAGGGGCAGTACTATCCACTGTATGCTACAATAGCTCAAGAGATCCTTACAGATACAACCACTCTAATAAATTGTATACAAAATATGAAAAACAATTCTGGTAAAATTAGAAAGCAATTTATTATAAAAATATACAGTACTGAATATCAATAACTGGGCCACAATATACAATGTTAAAAAAACAGTGTCTGCACCCTACCATTGGTTCAATGGTGCACATACAATAAACACACACAATAGGAATAAAAGCAACAATTAATTGTTAAAAACAAGTTGTCGACGCAGTGTTTCGGTTTTTAAGTTGACACCTTCATCAGGACAGGGTTTTTAAAAACGAGCTCATATAACATTTGAGTCGTATTCCTCTATATTCAATTGGAGGAAGGAGTCCGTAACTCATTCACAGGACATCATCTATACGAGTAAGTGTGAATCGTGAAGACATTTCTTCGTGTCTTAATTATGTCGTGGAGTTTTCTTTATGTAGAGGAAAAAGGAGCCACCGTTATGAGGGACTTTTATTAAGAAATTCCCATAGGATTAGGGGACCAGCATATAGTGCAGCATGTGACTGGATTGCGTCAACTTCTTTTTTTGTGATAGATAAAGTGCTGTTTTGCTTGTTGGCTCTGGTCGGGGTTTTTTTTCAATTGACCACCTTACGTTCGTTGCTCGGCCTCCCTGCTCCTTTTTCACTCCGTTATCGTCGGGTTATCAGTGTACTGTGAGAGCAACAACATCAGCAGGCAAGGCTGTGAGCGTAAGGGGCCGGACTTCGTGTCCCAGAAGTCCCGGCTACCCTCGCCTCCCGCCATCGGGCCGCTCTCCTTGCTTGCCACGCCCCCCTCTCTCCACATTAGCCCACATATTTAGGGGAGGACTCAGTACCGCGGCGCGGGTGCGCGCGGGAGCGTCCCGGGAGAAGCCCGGGACAAGGGCGGGACCGTCTGTGGCCGTCAGGGGCCAAAGGAGGCCGGGCTGGGCCACCTCTCTAACTTTTTCTTCCTATTTTAATTGTTCTTCATGGTATCAATCAACTGATGTTTCCTTTGTTTGCCTCTTAATCACTGCACTAGACTAAAGTCGCGGTTGTGCCTTCATAGTTGGTAGAACAAATTTGGCACATTGTTGCTTGCACATTGAGGTTGGTGCTAATTTTGTTTCTTGTACTTTTAAAAATGACTTTAAGGTCAGGTAAAGAAAGACAAGTTCAGGTCTCCACCTCCAATGGTACTTTTACTGGAACAATTGATCAATTTTTTAAACGCTCCACTGCTATATTGGAGAAGGAGATCGCTCTAGCTGAAAAACGCCTCTCGCTTGACATAATTACAGGCAAGCGATCCTCTCTTGGCAAAATCAATGAGGCCGTCTCCCCTGTCCCACTCATTTTGTTGAATTCAGATAGTCACGATGTTAATGTAGAGTCAGTGTTAGCAACTGCTCCTGAGACCCAAACTGTGGAGTCAGTGGGGACTGACCAAGAAAGTGCATATAACACTGCACATGATAATTTGCTAATTAGTGGGACTATTTACCTAGACCAGTCTAGTGAGAAATCAGGTCTTTCTGACTCACCGAATCTTAATATAAGTACTGAGCAAGTGAATTCCCCTTCCCATTCACAACATTCACCTACTCATAACCCTGGGAAACGCAAAAGGATAGATTCACCTGACCTAGAGGAACATACTGAGGGTCTGGGAAATTCTATTATATCTCCCACACAGCTACTTAACACTAATGCGGTTGTTCAGCCAGAGGAACATAACACCACAATTAGCATTGTAGAAGGAATACTCATGGCTAAGATAGAGTTGCTAATTAAATCTTTACTCTTACCGCTATTTGAAAGGACAAGATTATTAAACACAAAAATTGACTCTTTAGATATGCTGGTAAAAGATAATATAGCGACTTCTAATAGAATCCTTGCCAGCTTAGCCTCTAAAGGATTGACCCCCTCTGCCCCGACCATTCCGAAGGCTACTACCATGAATAATAAAGCAGAGGGTAACAGCTCTAAAGCAGGATTTTCTATAACAAAAGTCCCGCAGCAAACAACCGTACCTATTCCTAAGAAAACAACTATCCCGGAGAGCATACCCAAGAACAAGGCTGCAAAGCATCCCCAGGCTAAGAAAAACCCCATTCCCACTAGCAGTCACGACCTAAGCATTTGGCCCAATACCAAACCTATCCCGAGGAAACAATGTGTGAACCTCCCTCTAGAGTCATTGCCTTACACTATCATCTTAACTGGCGTGGCTCCTCTTGGAGATGGTAAGAGAGAAACACACAGGGATCTTCATAATAAGGTTACATTCTGGCTAAATAAAAATCGCCCGCTCCCTCCGAACTTAAATCCTGAAATCCTTAATGTAAGGAGGGTGGACTGGGTAGGTTTTGGTAAGAAAGATCTTGAGGGAGATTGCGTGGTTGTTAGCTTTAGAGAGCCATGGGTGGCTGAGTTTATCAGTAGGGAACCAAGATTCGGAAGAGTTGGGGATGTGCAAACACTATCGTTGCATTATTTTTATCCCGCTCTATATGTAAACAGACCCCAAACTCAGTTCCATCATTCTAGAAGGGACAGGTCTAGAGGGCGATTTCATTTTGACACTCCGATCTACCCAATGTTTCATCCCCACCTTACGAACCGGTTTGCACCCCTATCCGGTCTGGAAGGTGTGGATTGACTTGACAAAGAACCTTCAGTTTCTGGACTGACTGGAGCTGTAGTGAATTGCTCCCCTAAACATTTTACATCTCCCAGGGAAGAGACTGTTTCAGGGTCTAGTGAAACCATTCAGGGGGAGATAGACAGGGAAACTTTTTTAAACTGCACTCCTAGACCTTTGATCTCAGGGGAGATTGTGAATCCAGCTGTTAACTTGCCAAAGAAATCTATTTATACCCTTACAGTCTTGTCATGGAATATAGCAGGATTAAAGGGGAAAATGTCAGAGGATGATTGGGGCTCCTATGTGGATTCTCATGATGTAATCATTTTACAGGAAAGCTGGTCAACTGATGCTATCTACCGGGTTGGTTACCTTAATTATTATAAACCAGCCTGTAAAGGTCCTAAAGGACGTCCTTCGGGAGGTCTGGTTATTTGGATTAGACAATCCTTAGCTTTTAAAATCACAGACCTTCCCACTTCAAGTAACGACATATTAGCCTTGAAGCTATCCAGTAAAAACAACCAGGACTTTTTCCTGATTAATATATATGCTAGAGGGCAACCTGGTGGGAAGCCCGCGAGAGCGGCAGACGAATTAGACTCCCTACTGAATAACATTAGCAGAGATAAATTTGTTATGGTGGCAGGAGACTTTAACTGTTCTTTTGAACCGTTTCCCAATTTTGAGGAAATTGATCAGATTTGGAACATTCCCAATTTATCTATCCCTCCAGTTAAAAAAGTCACTGAGGCTGCTATGCAGTGGTTAGGTCTTTGTCTTGAATGGGATCTGCGTGCAGCGAATGGTAGGACCAAACAGATTTGATGGGAAAGGTCACTTTTGACAATTCCCAGCATTCGAGCCGTATTGATTATTTTTTAATAAGGTTAGAGTTCTGGAAAATATTGGAGGACATGGAAGTAGTCACAAGACCAGAAAGTGATCACAATCCTCTGGCAATAAAGCTAATAATGAATGGGGGTTTTCTTTTGGACTCTGCAACCAATATCGTTACAGCAGAGGCTGTTCTTACGAACGATTGCAGAAGGGTACGCTGGGCTAGGTTCTTAGACAACCCCACCACCATCGATAAGGTTGCTGCTGAGGTCTTAGCAGCCACAAACCTGATGGTACCCATATCTGATGAAGGAACCTCACTAGATCAAATTGGGATGATCCATGAGTCTCTTTTTAACAAAATTAAAACTTTTTTTATCGAACCTGTAAAAGGAAGAAATAATGGTCTAGCACAAACCAGGACTAAATGGTATAACAAAACTTGTCGCCTTGCCCATAGTTCCCTGATAGCTGCTATTAAATCTAAGTCAGCTATGGATTTAAGGTTAGCAAGGGCTAACTACAGGAAAGTACTTAAAGTGGCAAAAACTAACTGGGATGAACAGCGCTGGTTAGATCTATATCAAGCAAGTACTTCATCCAACCAACACAAATTCTGGGAGGTGGTGAAATGGGGAGGGACTGGGGATCTGCATGTTCCTGTTAACCATGTCCCTGCAGAGCAATGGGTCAAGCATTATGAGGCGCAGTTTAGTAACACGGAACGGATCTCCCTTACTATTAGGGAAGATGCCAGTGTACAGACTGCGGTGTCCTCACTTGATAACATTGTTTTTACTGAAATTGAAGCTATTTCTGCTCTTAAACAAGTGCAGAATGGCAAAGCCCCCGGCATGGACTGTATCCCTGCGGACCTCTTTAAGTATGACCAAGCGCACTGGGTCCCGTACATAACCACCTTAGCGAATGCGATAGCTAGAGGGACTAGGATCCCAAACTCGTGGAAAGGGGCTGAGATTTTGCCCGTGCATAAAAAAGGGGATAGAACTGATGCAGGTAATTATCGACCCATCAGCCTTAACGATGCCCTACAAAAGGTAATAATTAAGAAAAGGGGGTGGTGATGAACAGAGTGTCTGAATTAAGCAGACCACTCTTACCCAGTCCAAAGATCAGGGCTTGATCCATCACCATTATTTATCTCACTGCACCATCCCAGCTCAGAACCTGGCTATATGCAAATTAGTCTGTCCCTGGCCCAGTGCATCATGGGAACAGGGCAGACTAAACTACCAAGCCAATTCTTCACCAGAAAGGAGACAAGCTACCGGGGACCGGTTTCTGGCATTTCAGCCTTCTTCGGCCCGGCTTGCTTGAATCCTGATGGTGCAGTGAGAAAGGGACTCATGTCTGAGTATACCCTGCCACACCTATAGTGGCCAAAAACGATTAAGAAAAGGGGGTGGTGATGAACAGAGTGTCTGAATTAAGCAGACCACTCTTACCCAGTCCAAAGATCAGGGCTTGATCCATCACCGTTATTTATCTCACTGCACCATCCCAGCTCAGAACCTGGCTATAGGCAAATTAGTCTGTCCCTGGCCCAGTGCATCATGGGAACAGGGCAGACTAAACTACCAAGCCAATTCTTCACCAGAAAGGAGACAAGCTACCGGGGACCGGTTTCTGGCATTTCAGCCTTCTTCGGCCCGGCTTGCTTGAATCCTGATGGTGCAGTGAGAAAGGGACTCATGTCTGAGTATACCCTGCCACACCTATAGTGGCCAAAAACGATTAAGAAAAGGGGGTGGTGATGAACAGAGTGTGTGAATTAAGCAGACCACTCTTACCCAGTCCAAAGATCAGGGCTTGATCCATCACCGTTATTTATCTCACTGCACCATCCCAGCTCAGAACCTGGCTATATGCAAATTAGTCTGTCCCTGGCCCAGTGCATCATGGGAACAGGGCAGACTAAACTACCAAGCCAATTCTTCACCAGAAAGGAGACAAGCTACCGGGGACCGGTTTCTGGCATTTCAGCCTTCTTCGGCCCGGCTTGCTTGAATCCTGATGGTGCAGTGAGAAAGGGACTCATGTCTGAGTATACCCTGCCACACCTATAGTGGCCAAAAACGATTAAGAAAAGGGGGTGGTGATGAACAGAGTGTCTGAATTAAGCAGACCACTCTTACCCAGTCCAAAGATCAGGGCTTGATCCATCACCGTTATTTATCTCACTGCACCATCCCAGCTCAGAACCTGGCTATATGCAAATTAGTCTGTCCCTGGCCCAGTGCATCATGGGAACAGGGCAGACTAAACTACCAAGCCAATTCTTCACCAGAAAGGAGACAAGCTACCGGGGACCGGTTTCTGGCATTTCAGCCTTCTTCGGCCCGGCTTGCTTGAATCCTGATGGTGCAGTGAGAAAGGGACTCATGTCTGAGTGTACCCTGCCACACCTATAGTGGCCAAAAACGATTAAGAAAAGGGGGTGGTGATGAACAGAGTGTCTGAATTAAGCAGACCACTCTTACCCAGTCCAAAGATCAGGGCTTGATCCATCACCGTTATTTATCTCACTGCACCATCCCAGCTCAGAACCTGGCTATATGCAAATTAGTCTGTCCCTGGCCCAGTGCATCATGAGAACAGGGCAGACTAAACTACCAAGCCAATTCTTCACCAGAAAGGAGACAAGCTACCGGGGACCGGTTTCTGGCATTTCAGCCTTCTTCGGCCCGGCTTGCTTGAATCCTGATGGTGCAGTGAGAAAGGGACTCATGTCTGAGTATACCCTGCCACACCTATAGTGGCCAAAAACGATTAAGAAAAGGGGGTGGTGATGAACAGAGTGTCTGAATTAAGCAGACCACTCTTACCCAGTCCAAAGATCAGGGCTTGATCCATCACCGTTATTTATCTCACTGCACCATCCCAGCTCAGAACCTGGCTATATGCAAATTAGTCTGTCCGTGGTCCAGTGCATCATGGGAACAGGGCAGACTAAACTACCAAGCCAATTCTTCACCAGAAAGGAGACAAGCTACCGGGGACCGGTTTCTGGCATTTCAGCCTTCTTCGGCCCGGCTTGCTTGAATCCTGATGGTGCAGTGAGAAAGGGACTCATGTCTGAGTATACCCTGCCACACCTATAGTGGCCAAAAACGATTAAGAAAAGGGGGTGGTGATGAACAGAGTGTCTGAATTAAGCAGACCACTCTTACCCAGTCCAAAGATCAGGGCTTGATCCATCTCCGTTATTTATCTCACTGCACCATCCCAGCTCAGAACCTGGCTATATGCAAATTAGTCTGTCCCTGGCCCAGTGCATCATGGGAACAGGGCAGACTAAACTACCAAGCCAATTCTTCACCAGAAAGGAGACAAGCTACCGGGGACCGGTTTCTGGCATTTCAGCCTTCTTCGGCCCGGCTTGCTTGAATCCTGATGGTGCAGTGAGAAAGGGACTCATGTCTGAGTATACCCTGCCACACCTATAGTGGCCAAAAACGATTAAGAAAAGGGGGTGGTGATGAACAGAGTGTCTGAATTAAGCAGACCACTCTTACCCAGTCCAAAGATCAGGGCTTGATCCATCACCGTTATTTATCTCACTGCACCATCCCAGCTCAGAACCTGGCTATATGCAAATTAGTCTGTCCCTGGCCCAGTGCATCATGGGAACAGGGCAGACTAAACTACCAAGCCAATTCTTCACCAGAAAGGAGACAAGCTACCGGGGACCGGTTTCTGGCATTTCAGCCTTCTTCGGCCCGGCTTGCTTGAATCCTGATGGTGCAGTGAGAAAGGGACTCATGTCTGAGTATACCCTGCCACACCTATAGTGGCCAAAAACGATTAAGAAAAGGGGGTGGTGATGAACAGAGTGTCTGAATTAAGCAGACCACTCTTACCCAGTCCAAAGATCAGGGCTTGATCCATCACCGTTATTTATCTCACTGCACCATCCCAGCTCAGAACCTGGCTATATGCAAATTAGTCTGTCCCTGGCCCAGTGCATCATGGGAACAGGGCAGACTAAACTACCAAGCCAATTCTTCACCAGAAAGGAGACAAGCTACCGGGGACCGGTTTCTGGCATTTCAGCCTTCTGCGGCCCGGCTTGCTTGAATCCTGATGGTGCAGTGAGAAAGGGACTCATGTCTGAGTATACCCTGCCACACCTATAGTGGCCAAAAACGATTAAGAAAAGGGGGTGGTGATGAACAGAGTGTCTGAATTAAGCAGACCACTCTTACCCAGTCCAAAGATCAGGGCTTGATCCATCACCGTTATTTATCTCACTGCACCATCCCAGCTCAGAACCTGGCTATATGCAAATTAGTCTGTCCCTGGCCCAGTGCATCATGGGAACAGGGCAGACTAAACTACCAAGCCAATTCTTCACCAGAAAGGAGACAAGCTACCGGGGACCGGTTTCTGGCATTTCAGCCTTCTGCGGCCCGGCTTGCTTGAATCCTGATGGTGCAGTGAGAAAGGGACTCATGTCTGAGTATACCCTGCCACACCTATAGTGGCCAAAAACGATTAAGAAAAGGGGGTGGTGATGAACAGAGTGTCTGAATTAAGCAGACCACTCTTACCCAGTCCAAAGATCAGGGCTTGATCCATCACCGTTATTTATCTCACTGCACCATCCCAGCTCAGAACCTGGCTATATGCAAATTAGTCTGTCCCTGGCCCAGTGCATCATGGGAACAGGGCAGACTAAACTACCAAGCCAATTCTTCACCAGAAAGGAGACAAGCTACCGGGGACCGGTTTCTGGCATTTCAGCCTTCTTCGGCCCGGCTTGCTTGAATCCTGATGGTGCAAAAGGTAATAGCCAGAATGCTGTTAGGGAAAATCCACTCATGGATGACAGAAGTTGATATTCTGTCTCCATTGCAGGCGGGTTTTAGGGCAAACATTAGCACAGTTGATCAGATATTAAGATTTGTTATGATCTATTGGAAAACTGTGTTTTTGAGAGGTGGCACGATATTCGCTGTATTTGTGGACCTCAAATCAGTGTTTGATTTGGTCCCCAGAGGAAAGATGTGGGCAGCTTTGAGAAGGATGGGTGTTCCAACTGCACTCCTAGAACTTACCATCAGGATGCACGAGGGAAATTTTGCTAGAGTCAGATGGGGTCGTCAGGGCCAGGTTACAGAGTCCTTCCCCGTGACCCGTGGAGTGAGGCAGGGCTGTGTCCTGGCCCCCACCTTATTCATACTTTTTATTAATCAGGTGGTTAATTTCCTCTCAGCTACCCCTACCGATGCTCCATCACTGGGCGGGACCAAATTTCCCCTTTTAATTTTCGCTGATGACACTCTCATACTGGCTAAAACTCAGAAGGGCCTACAGGTAGCTATAAATAAATTTGTGGACTTCTGTAATGAGAAGGATCTAGAAATTAACATTAATAAGACCAAGTTCATGGTCCTGACAAAGAATAAACCACTGAGGGGCCATGTAACAATGAATGGGTCTAGTCTGGAACAGGTTGAAGTAATGACCTATCTTGGTGTTACAATGGATTATAGGTTACGCTGGAAAGAGCAAATAGCGGCGCTTAGTCTGAAATTCGCTCGTCTGTCCGGTTGTTTAGTGAAGGAGCAGCGGTGTTCTTTGACCCTAAGAGTACTGCCCGTGCTCAAAATTTATAGTGCAAAAATTAGCTCAGCCATACTATACGGGGCCGACATATGGGGTTGTGTGGACTTGGCTGTCCTAGACAGGATTCAGAATAAATTCTTTCGAAATTTAGTCAGTCTCCCCCCCTCAACACCAGCCCTACCACTCTTGATGGACATGGGCATTTATTCTATTAAACATCAAGCCCATTACAGGATGGTGGCGTTATGGAGACGCATATGGTCTACCCCGGAACTTGCCATGTTTGCCCAAGAGTTACAGGATGTGAGAACGCAACAGGGGGCAGGTGATATACCATGGTTTAAGCTAATTAGGAATACTCTTATTGGAATGGGCCTTCCCTTGCTATGGTCCGAGCCGGGCTCTCATATCTTTCCTTCAAAGAAAGATTTTAAACTTCTCTTTTGGTCCATGGTAAAAGAAGAACACGTTGCTCTTTCGGGGAAACCGAACTTGACAGGCCAGTTTTTGCTCCATAAAGCAGTCCCTCACACAGAGACCTATTGGGATGTAATCCTTAAAACTTTAGATAGGAAACTTTACCACCAGTTTCGTTTAGGTACACTGCCACTAAGGGCTTTTACTAGTGGTTGGCAGAAGTCGGAGTCAACTTTCTGTCCCTGTTGTACCGAATGTAAAGAAACATTAGGTCACTTTCTATTTGTATGCACTGCTTACCGTGAGCCACGTCACAAGTGGCTAAAGCCTATATGCAATAGATTAAACACCCGGGTGAGTAGTGAAGCATTGTTCATTTTGAGAACTAATACTTCTGAATGGCTATCCATTGGATTGGCCAAATTCCTTGGGTGGGCCTGGTTAATAAGGATCAAGTCAGTTCGTAGTACCTCGACCTGAATAACCTATACAGCATGTTAGCCTACTATATTTTTGACCAGTATTGATGATTTGTCTCTTTTATACTTAAATGTTTTAACAATTTCCTTTAGACGTCTTTATATGCATATTTAATTGAGATTTTTAACTACTTCTTTATTTTTGTTTCCTAGTTTGCTTATAAATGTTCATGACTCTGTTACATTGATTGTATTTTTATGTATTTATATATGTATGTCTTTTATGAAGAAAATTCGAAATAAAGACGTTAAAAACTGAAACTGCTTCCCTCTCCTTAGGCAACATGCCGAAATTAGGGAAGAATGCTAAGATTCTTCCACTGATAAAAAAGGATAAACCAATCTGACGGACCCAGACAACTACAGGCCAATCTCCCTTCTTCCGGCCCTCTCCAAAGTATTAGAGAAGCATGTAAACGAGGTCCTCCAAAAACACATTGAAGATGAGAATGTCTTTCATGAGTCCCAATCTGGTTTTAGGGCTAACAACAGTACGGAGTCCGCTCTGCTGGAAGTGACTGAATTTCTCAAGGGTAAGCTGGACCAGGGAGGCAAGGCTGTTCTGATACTGCTTGATCCTTCGCTGGCCTTCAATACGGTCCCACATGAGAGGCTCCTGAAGAGACTTGCTAACTTCGGGTTGGGGCAACCTCCTTAACACGGATGTCATCCTTCTTGGCAAATAGATCTCAGGACATCTGACTCCCCCTGTCTCATCCCTGGTTCCAGCCATGAATGTAGTCATCCCTCAGGGCTCCATTATCAGTCCTACCCTTTTTAATATATATCTATCATCCCTTGCATTTCTGGTAGAGGAAGAGGGCATTGAATTTTTTTTTTTTAAGGCTCAGTTCGGATTTATTCATCATCAACAGCTGTCCAGTAACTGACAATAGTAGAACCCCGTTTACATAGTGAGGTTCCAAATGGGAGGATTCCACATAACACCAGGAATTATGTCACACATCTTCCCTCTTTACAACAAAATAAATTAAATAAAACATGAAAAAACAAAAGTGAGAGAGGAGTGTAACAAACATGGCAAATAAAGAATGATCAGAAGAAAGAAAACAACAATGCATAAAAGAGAATTTAAAAAACATAGTCTTTCATATACAAAGGTTGCCTACGCACTCTCTGACTCTTCTCTAACATTAACGGGTAAAGTATGAGACCTTGATAGAGAAGAATCAAGATCACTTGTTAAGGAATAAATGCTAGTGTGACTTTCCTCCCTGAAAGTAGGATTTGGATTAGTTTTGACCATTACAACTCTGCTATTTTTTAGTTAAATATGTTTATTGATATTTTCACAGCAGGAAAAAGAAAAAACACAACAAGTCAGCAATGTAAAGACTTTGACATGGTCCCAGGTCCACCATCTCTCTACATGCATTATCTCTATATCCATACAGTTCAGGTATACATTGTAAAATAAAATGAGGAGCATTGCAACTGGCACTGTAGGCAATTGGGCGAATCAGTCCACAGTGTGCAGCAAAGCCCTTTGTTCATCCTGTTATCCCTCAAATGGGAAGACGTGGAGAGGGATTCGTTGGTCGAGGTCAGGAGGGGAGAAAGCTATCTATGTGTCGGGGTCCGTGCCGTCAGTAGCAGACGCCGTTCGGGGGTAGTGTCAGCTCGGTCAGGAGTCATCAGCGTGGGTCTCTTGGTCACATAAAGGGACCAGAAGTTTTTGGGCCTGTTGCGTGGTGGGAGCAATTTGCTGTAGTTTTCTGTTTGGTTGCAGCAGTATAGCATGTCTCTGGACCACTGTGCTAATGTAGGTGACGCTCCACGTAACCAACAGAGGGCAACGCATCTCTTAGCTACAAGGAAAGCCATATCCACCAGACGTCTGTGTGCCTTAGTGGGTGGTTTGGAGTAGCCCAGTATAGCTAGCAGCGGATCAGGGGTTAGCGTCATATCAGTAACGCTGTTAACTTCAGCGAAGACATCTCCCCAGAAGATGGCAACCCCAGGGCACTCCCATGCCACATGAAAGAAATCAGCGACTAATGTCTCACATCTGTCGCATTGTGGGCTCTCTCGCAGTCCATAGCGATGTAGTCGTTCTGGTGTATAATACACCCTGTTTAGGAATTTAAAGGGGACTAGTCTATGATGCCTGTTGAGCCATATTCGTTTGGTGCTCAAGCAGCAGTATAGCCACTTATCATCCAACAGTTCTACCTGCAGGTCCTGCTGCCACGCCAGTCGCGGTTTGATGTATTTGCCGTCCCTAGCAGATATCGTTGAACGATATAGTTGAGACACTTATTTGGCGGGAGACGTTGAGTTAATAATAGCGGTCAGGGTCATGACCTCCGGGGGTTCCGCCATATTGTCCCCGAGCAGTTTCCTGAGTGCTCGCCACACTCTATGGAATTGATATTGCGCAAGGGGCGAGAGTGTCTCCTACTCCTCAGTAACTTCCCCCCAGGAACGGGCGGTGCCATCAGCAAAGAGGTCTCCTATTGTATGTCTGTTCAGTGTCCGCAGTGCAACAATGACTCCCCTGTCTTTACATGGCGCTAGCCAGTGGCACCAGTCAAGGCGTGCCAGTGGGGCGTATTGCAAATTACCGGATTGCGCGTCTATCGCGAGGCAAGAGAGTAGAGCTAGTAGTGGCCTGGGGTCAGCAACAATGGTTTCAAGAGGGTCCATGTATCCAGTGGTATGCGTGAGAACCTTGGGCTGCCCTATAGTATAGTTCTAAGTCAGGGGCACCTAGGCCTTCCATCGTGTACGGCAGCGTCAGTATTTTCCAGGCCTCGCTTGGCTGTTTGCCCGACCATGAGCGAGTGCAGACGTTGAAAGAATGCTTTGGACAGGACCATGGGAATGTTCGTTAAGAGGAAGAGGAAGCGGGGTAGGACAATCATTTTTATAAGGGATACCCTTCCCATCAATGACAGCGGGAGGCAGATCCATCTGTCAATATCATCCTCCAATTTGGAGATGGCAATCCCGTAATTCTCCCTCAGAATGACCTCCGAGTCAGTATGTAGTCAGACGCCCAGGTAACGCACCGCGTCTGTAGTCCATTGTAGGGGCTATATTTCGGTTCAAAGCATACCGTGGCTGGAGTAAGGGGAAACATGATGGACAGTTGACTTTTATACCGGAAAGGAAGCCGAACAGGACCACCTCGCGTTAGACCGGGGAGAGGTTGGTCTCGGGTTCTCTAACATAGAGGAGAGTGTCATCTGCATATGTAGACACTATTAGTCGGTAGTTCGGTAATCGTATGCCCCTCTGCCCATGATATTCCCGTAGGCCGCAGGCTAGTGGTTCTGCCGTCAAGGCATAGAGTATTGAGGGAAGGGGACAGCCCTGTCTCTTACCTCTGCGGATTTGTATGAGGTCAGTGACCAGAGATCCGATCCGGATGTGGGCCGTTGGTTTAGAATATAAGACCGCCCCCACTCCCATTCGGCCAAGGACCTGTGTCATAAAGGGCCATTTGACGGAGTCAAAGGTCTTTTCCATGTCCAAAAAGACCGCGATTGCAGGGAGCTCCAGGCGAGTATGTTGCATAGCGGCGAATACGGTTTGCAGATTATAAGTTAAATTCCGGCTAGCTCAAGAGCAACAAGAGTGGTGACAAGTGGGCTGAGGCGGTTGGCCAGCAGCTTCGCAAAGATTTTCGTATACACATTCACGAGAATTAAAGGCCTATACAAGGCGCATTCATCGGGGGGTTTCCCTGGCTTAAGAATGGCAACCAGGATCGCCTCTCGCATAGTCGGGGCATCGTTTCCGAGGTACATATATCCTCAAACAACATGAGTAGGTCCTGAAATGCCTTATAAAAGGCAACAGAGAGGCCATCACTCCCAGGTGCGCTCCCTGCTCTCATCTCTGAGAGTGCCAGAATGATCTCTTCCTGCTCGATCGGTCGCTTCAGGAATTCACGGTGCAGATTAGACAACCATGGTAGTTCAATATGGGTCAGATAGTCAAGAATGCGTTCCTCTGGGATGGGTCCACGAGAGGAATAGAGCTTCGCATAATATTCCCAGAACTTCTCTGCCACCTGGGCCTCCGTGAGCAGTGGATCCCCTGTGTGAGATTTGATGTCTGGTATCGTGGTTCTATCCCTGTGTAACTTAAGGACATGCGCAAGAACCAACCCAGGCCACTCTCCCACGCCAAAACATTTGGCGGTGGCATATTTCCTGAGGTGTTTTATTTCCACGTCAGCTTTCTCGTGATACTCATGGAGGGTATGCGCCAGCTCCCGAGTAAGGTCTGCAGTCTGATCTGTCAGGCGAGAGGACTCCAGGTATTTTAATTTGCTCTCCAGGGTCGCTAGTCTACCACTTATTGACTTAAGTACCCCCGCGTGTTTGGAAATAGTGACCCCCTGATGTATGCCTTAAAAGCTTCCCAGGCAGTTTGGAAGGAGTCTACAGAACCCACGTTTGCCTCAAAAAATGTCTCGATGGACATGGCTAATTCCACTTTAAAAGCAGTATCAAGAAAAGAGTATTGCGGGAAGCGCCATAAAAACAGGGGGATTCGCTTCTTAGGGGAAGTGTCAGTAATAGTGGGGAATGGTCGGAGTAGGTGAGAGGAAGGATCGCGCATGCATGAACATGTTGGAGCAGGTGTTGGGAGGTGAACCAATTGTCTATTCTCGTGTGGATATTGTGTTGAGCAGAGTAGTGCGTGTAGCCACCCTGACGTGGGTATCTACACCGCCACATGTCGCACATGTCGAACTTCAGCAGTGACGTCTCCACCATTCTAGATGAGGCGGAAGGGCGTCTATCTGGGCCGTCCGACCTATCTATGGCAGCGTGTTTGGTAAAATTAAAGTCTCCTCCCACAAAGTGTGATCTTGTGCATATGGTTGTATCAACGTCATCAGGTTAGTATAGAAATCTGGATGGTCATTGTTAGGGCCATAAACATTGTTGAGGAAAAGTTCTAGTCCCTTCCTACAGCATTTGGAGAGGACGAATCTACCCTCCCTGTCCGTTTCCAAGGGTGTCAATCTCACTGATACCTTTGGGTTCACCCATGTCATGACCCCCCTAGCATGTGAAGTGAAACCCGCAGTGTGGATATTACCCAGTAGGCCTTTAGTGCGCAGAATGGGGCTGTCCGGGGGAGATGAGTCTCCTGCAGGAGGGCAATGTCTACGTTATGTCTGTAGAGGTAGCTTAAGATTTTGCGGACCTACGGTGGTCATTGATACAACGTACGTTCCAGGTAAGTAGGACCAGCGATTCCAAATTCCCTTATGGAGCAGTCACTGGATTGACAGGCATAGTGGAATATGTAGTTGAGTGGTAACAAGGATATGTGTATCAGAACCACGTCACGCCAAAACTGTACAGTGCAACTTAGAGCAACAAGAAATACGTCCAAGAATATCCCCAACAGAAGCCCGCCATCCACCCGTGCAAGAACTGATACGTGGTGACAGTAACAATGGAACTGTAATCCCACAATGCAGTAGCATGCAAATGAAGTCAATATCAGTGAGCATAGTATAAGTTCATGAGTCAACCCCCCCTGGTTCCCTCCCACACCTGCCCAACCCCAACTAGGCTGCAGTATTTCCCCCCTCTCCCAAATAGAAACCCCCCACCCATTCCCCAACAACAAAACACATCCCAGGTGTGGTTCACTCGAGGGTGGATGTAGCTCACCAAGCAAAAAGTCTTTGTGACCTATAAGGGCCATTCTCCACACTCCGCCATTTAGGGATACTCTCAGCTGCAAGAGAGTGTAGTTGAGCATAACTCAGCGGGATCCCCATGGCATGGGTTCATATTGTACCTTCATTTTAAACCAACTCAGAGGTTACCCTTAACGAGAAAAACAGCGAAGCAATCAATCAGCAGCTCAACCCGCACCTCAAGTGAATGCTAAGATAACATGCTTAATGGTAGGCACCTCAAGGTGATCCCCACCCTATGGGGGGTTTAAACACTCTCCCCCTCACTATGTCAGTAAGATAGTCTGACACTAGGTGAGAAGACAGGAGGGACCAGACATAAAGGCTCAATCAATCCAACCCCAAGCACAGTCCCTACATAGACATCCCCCCAGTAACAGCTATTTACACTCAGCAGATTAGAGTCCTCATATAGTGTTCAATCCTGCTCGTCCATTGGTCCACCCGCAGCTTCATTCAGGAGTTGCTGTTCCAGGGGGGATCGCTGCTCCTTCATCCAGGCTTTCAATGCTTTTTGTAGGGCCTTAGGGTCGGTGAAGATTAGCAAACGCCCCTGTCGGTTGACTCTCAGCTTTGTAGCATAATCAACTCCAAGGTCGCAAAGCTGTCTCTTCATGGGGGCAAAAAAGTGTCTCGCCTCTTGTACATTTGCTGTAAAGTCTGGAAAGAGTGAAATTGTCGAACCCTCGAATCGTAGCAGTTGTTTTTCATGGGCTAGTTTGAGGGCAACATCCCGGTCCCTGTAGTTTAGCAGTTTCGCTATGATCGGTCTGGGGGCACGCCTGGTGCTGGTCTCGGGCCAATAGAGCGTTGTGCCCTCTCCACAACAGACATTCCTGAAAAGGAGGCGTCGCCCAATAGCGTTTTCAAAAGCTTCTCAATGAAGAGCCTCATGTTCCCTGTAGGAGTAGATTCCGTCAGGCCCGTGATGCGTAGGTTTCAGCGCCTGGAGCGAGCCTCCAGGTCCTCCGTTTTATCCTGTAAGATCTGAAGCACCTTACCTAGCTGTTTGTGCTTGGTATCAACAACAGTTTGTGCCTCCTCCGCCTCCATCAGCCTGCGCTCCGACATGTCTATTCTTTCCGCATGTTTCTCCAGTCTTTCGGCCATGTGATCCATTCTATAAGTCAGCGCATCCATCTTGGTGCTAAAGGAGGATAAAAAGAATGAACAACAGATTATCTCCTCAGGTCTTATCAACGTACCAAAGGCCTTTACTGGGCTGTAAAATGCGGTCTATATCCAAACTCTCTCATAAATAAAAATTGTATTAAACAAAATAGAAAGGAGAAATAATAGTAAAGGGGAATTTATCCCTTAAGGTCTAGAACCCTCACTCACCCGTAGGTGACATGCTTCATCATATGGGTTCCTCCTTACCAGTAGGAAAACCTAGTCCTACTGGGAGCTCCGACTTCTTCGCTGTGATGAAGGAGCTCAGAGATGTTTTCTTTCAGTTATTACTGTAGAGGAAGGATGCTAAATCCCATATGTGAGTCTCGAGGGTGCAGCACAAAAGAGAGAAAAAATGTGATAAACTAATATGGTAAGGTGAACTATTAAAACTGCCTAGGTTGATGCACAACCACAAATTTATTCACGTGCTCTCCCTGACAGGATTAAAACGCAATGCAAATAAGTAATACAGATTTAAAACTACTATTGGTACTAGGTCGACATGTTTCAGCCATATGATCAGTTTCCTGTGTCGGTGGCTTTCTTCAGGACCAACAAGAATAGACAATTGTGTTTGCTGCTGATGATATATACAGTGTACATAAAGAAAATAATGATACAAAACCAGTATTCCTGCGACGTTATGTCAGGTAATACATGGGATATCTGTAAAATAAATGAGAGAGAAGAGAACAAACACAAAAATCATTTAAAGTGCTCTGCTACTGACATAATCTTATGTCATCACAATGTCAATAGCCAAAGGAGGATATCCCGGCCTGTAGGTTCTACTTCATTGTCAACAGTAGGCCGCGAATATCCTGCCGTGGATCTTCCACAACTTGCTCACAAACCCAGTTGGCGGCGGCAGGTTCGCCAGTCTTGGACCTCTTCGGGTAGAACAACAGTTTTGATTGCGTTCTGTCCACTTGCCCCAATTGATCTTTACGCATAGGATCCTTCACAGTCGGGCATCAACGCGGGCGGAGGGTTAGCAGCAAGGGGAACAGCCCAATGTAGATGCAGCAGTTGCCAGAGGGACCGCGAGGTTGATCGGTCCCTCCCGGGGTCAAGTTCCGCAGGTACGTGTTGGGGTCTCCCCACCGCGTCGCAGTAGCAGATCACTCAGAGTTGCGACATCCCGCGACTCTCACAATATGCGTTTCGTGGGTCAGCCCTGTGGTGGCAGGCTTCGCATCGACGTCTTCCCCCGAGTGCTTGTGGTGTCTTGCGCCTTGTAGGTAATCCTGTGGCCGCACAGCTATAAACACCGCAGGAGTAGTGTCTGGGGACACCAACCCTGCCTTTCCCGCTCGGTCTGGCACTATCTCGCCGCAATCTATAAGGGTCCGCAGGGGAAAAAGGCCCTCACCCCACCTCAAACTCGCAACAGGCTGTCCCTGTACGATTACAGGGAGGAAGGGGCCAAAAGTAGCGTGGAGTGTTCCACCACGTGACTCGTTGGAGGGAGTTGTCCCAGCGGGGGAGTGGGTCGCCAACCGGATCAGGTCCAACTCAGTAAGTCTCTGTGACCCCCAGGGCCCACTTACCACCACCGTCACAGCCGCCCGGTCGACGCCTCAGCCGGCACCAGGCCCCCAGCTCCTCTCCAGGTCGGTCCCGTCACTGCCTAGCACCCGGGGCAGCAGAGGCCGGGAGATCCAGGCAGAGACAGCTCGGCCCCAGCAACGCCCGATCCAGAGAGCAGGCCTCCAACCAAGGCCCCACTGAAGACATCACCAGGTTGCAGGCTGATCACTCATTTATCTGGAGGGGAAAACACCCTCATTTTTTCCTCAGCACTTCTAACGCTTCCCTGCAACCATGTGGGGCTGGCGTGCCCCAATCCTCTGGACTACTACTAGGTGGTGTATCTAAGATTCATCTCTGAAAAGCATTGGCTAAACATGGATAGAGTGGTGGCCTGTAGGCCAATGTGGGATCTAGCCTGGCTGCCCAAACACTCCTGGCCACGCAGCGCATACGCATCACTCTGACACATACGGTGCTGGAGATCTGGTCTAAATTGGCTATAAGGGACAGATTTACCACATATCCATCACCACATACCCCCATAGCACCCAACCCTGACTTCACCCCTGCCCTCACCTGGGAGTCCTTCCCAGACTGGGTGTCGAGCAAATGCAGGATATTGCATGACCTCTTCCAAGGCCTAACCATCAAGTCTTTCGAGCAACGCAAAGGGGACTGCCACCTGAGTGAGATGCTAGCCACCAATATTTCCAGATACATCACTGGGATTTTCACCCTCCCAATGCTGAGGCTGCCACTCTCATCCTCACAGTCTTTGAACACTTATCTGCAACTATACAGGCTCCTGGCGATTGGTATCTAAAACACCCCTTTTTAACCTGGATCCCTGCACTAATATAATTCCTGCATCATGGAGAGTAAGCATTCTTCATCCCATCTTTAAGTCAGGCTTGCTGACAAACCCAGCAAACTACAGATTAATTGCCCTGATAGATGTTGAAGCCCAAATGTAACACGTCAATCTATTAAGAGACTTGGAAGCTTGGGCATCAGCTGAAAACATCATCCCGGCCACGCAAACGGGCTTTAGGGTGGGCATGAGTACTAGCACCAATCTTCTTGCCTGTAGCCTTCTCACTGCAAAGGCCACTTATAAATCCTCCAACCTATACACTTGCTTTGTTGATCTAAAAGTTGCATTCAGCATGGTCCCTCGGACCTGCTGTGTGCAAAAATGGCCAGACGAGGTACATCACCAAAACTCCTCAATGCAATAATCAACTTAGACACAGACACCTGGGTACGAATTAACACAGGTATGGGTGAGTAAACTACTAAAAAGATACCCACTTTCATTGGCCTAAAACAAGGATGTGTTCTCGCCCTCTGCCTTTTCAACATATATACATCACACTTGAATGGCCATTTATAGAAGGCTTTGAGTGATATCCTCTTATGCAGCCAGACTCCAATCGGACTTCAGCACCAAATTACAACTCTCCTTGAATTCACTAAAACATTGGGCCTAAAATTAAATCTATAGCAAAACAAAAATCATATGTTTCTCTTTGAAAAGCACTCAGAAAATGTAAAGATTAAATGGAAAACAGCAGGGAACAGCTTTGACTTGGTAAACACTCACTAATACCTAGGTGTGCTAATGGACACAAGATTAAATTTCAAATAGCACTTACTGAAAAGAAGGGCCCTAGCCAATAAACTATACTTCGCTTTTGACAAAATTGAAAAAAGATGGGGAGCTTGTTGCAGTCATATCTGCTATAAATTGTCGGGGCGCATTTCCTACCCTCACTGACCTATGGTCCGGAGTCGCTAAAGGGCAAGTAATGCAACCACCGTAAACCATCTTCAGTCCGTTCTATTCAAACATATCTTCCATCTACCACAACACATTCCTCAAGCACAATGTGCCCAACACACAGTTAGAATGACCACCATAACCAAACTCCGTTGGAAGATGAGAGCCATACCCTCCGAATCTCTGGCTGCCTCCTATTGGGCTTAAATGGAGTGCCAGCACACCCAAAAAAATGACTGGCCAACTGGGCCCTGTCAAGCTCTAACAACCCTAGATCTTTTCAAAGTTTGGGAGCTAAACATCAGTTTTACAGATTTTATAAAAATCGACACCGAAGCGGCCGAGTTAAAATCCTGGATGCTCGACAAAGCAGAAATGCTGGGAAAATGCATGGCTGGGCAACCTTGCACTCTTACACCAACTGAGTCCCCTACCATACCTCACATGCCACATTTCTCAATCCATCCAACACTTTCTCCTATGAATCCGCCTGGGAGGCTTCCCTTCGAAACATCAGGTCCCAACCTGAAAACAATGTTAGCCGAACTCTCTTTGCCGTCTATGTGGTCTATTTGAGGAAACCCAGTTACACGTTCTATGCATTTGTCCTGCCATCAACCAACTTCAACAGAAATTACTATGCACTAGTTCACGGGCACTTAAGATACGATCTTGCCACCAAGCAGTGTTGATAGTATTAAACAGCCATTCAATTCAGCTCTCTTGCCAGGCCACCAAGTTCTTTCTACAAGTGAACAAACAACTATCAGCTCAACAGAAGCCATGTCACATAAAAGACTGCCCTCCCTGGCAAGGGTTCCATCAGTGGTTTAACTGGAAGCCATTATTCTGGTAGGTGCCTGAGATTTCGGGTCCTGTCTTGAATGACCATTGGTCATCTGTTTTCGACACTTTTTTTCCTTCTGGCCTAACAACTGTAATACCCCGTATTGCCTACCTTACCATTCCAAGTAAAGCTTGTGCGCAACTTTGTACATTTTTATCACCTGAATATGTTATCCTTTCTTACTTCCTTTACAATGTTCCCCTTTTACCTTGTTCTCCTCTTCCATTATTGTGGAGAGCTCTGATGCCCTTCGGGATCTTGTTTGCGGTATACAAAACTTTAAATAAATAAATACATTTCTTACAGGCAAAATCACAGCACTTATTCAGGGGCCGACGGTCCCTAAAATGTTACCTGCTCAAAGTAACCCTTGCCCACAACGCACCTCTTTAATTTAATTGAACTTATCACAGCAATTTTTATTAATCCTTTTAAAGTTCGAGCATGGCCTACACACTTGACCACCTTCCTATTGTCAAAGCTCGTCAAAGCGCTCCAAGGCAGGAAGTGTGTAAAGATCTAAGTCGAAAGTCTGTTGAACTTTTGCTGTGATGGAATCACTTTTAAGATTTGCCCATCTTTGCACAAATCCAGGCTTGGTTTTAATCATTAATCTGCTAAAATAATTGATACCAACAAGTAATTAGCAGAACTTAGAGCCAGATGTAGGTAGGCTTTTACCGGTCGGTAACGGCCGAATTTGGCCGTTACCGACCGGTAATAGCCTTTTCCTATGTAGGTGGTATATTTACCGATTCGGTAAATAACAAATCGGTTTTTACCGATTTGGGGTCATATGTAGGTGGCCAAATACCGGTCGGTAACGGCCGATTTCGGCCGTTACCGACTGGTATTCGTAATTCCAGATGTAGGGCGCCTGAAAATTACCGATTCTGTATATTTACCGAATCGGTAATTTTACCGAATCGGTAAAGTACCGATTCGGTAAATGTACAGAATCGGTAATTTGGGATGTAGGTGGCACTGGAAACAGTGCCACAGGCCCTTAGAAATTCGTTATTTACCATGAAATACAATGGCATGGTAAATAACGAATTTCTGTGTACATGCACATCTGTGCATGTACACCTGTGCCATGTGGCACACATACATGCCCTAAGGGCATGTATGTGTGTCACATTGCACACAAGCCAAAATCAGGGGTGCAACAGGGTGTCAAAGTGACACCCTGTCCCCCTTGACAAATCGGTAAAATTACCGAATCGGTATTTACCGATTCAGTAATTGCCATTGATTCCTATGGGCCTCTGAGGTAAGTGGCCCACTTGAAATTCCCCAAAATGACAAAAAAAACACTGTTACGTGACAACGCAGGATTTTCTCCACATTTGCAATGGAGACCTAGGAGGGATGGCTCGGAGGGGGTGAGAGGAGCTGTTTAGGTGCATGCCTCTATACCCTTGTTTGCCAGTGGAGACGTATATCAATGGCATGTGGTCCAATTCTGGACTAAGCAAGGTACCCATTCAGCTGAGGCCAGCCAGGGCCATTCTCTGAATTAGCATTGCCAGGCTGGCGATTTTTTACTCATGGTGGTATGTGAATGGCATAGGTCTCAAATCATTTCTGCCTGGTAAGCGCCACTGGGTGAAATCTTACCCTCTTGAATGGTGTAAAGGCTGTGCACTGTTCACTAACTGGATTACTGTACCTGTTATGCTATGATAAATGTACCTGTAGATAATATTAACTTTAGGATCTTAGAGCTAAGAATTTAACAGGTTAAAAAGCAGGGAGTGGAGGTCCGGTGGCGATGGGGGTTACGGAGTTCATGAACTTGGCTCGTCTTAATTCTTAGCAAATGGCGGTAAGGAGGGAGTTCTACCGGTTTGGTGCCTTGATGGAGAAAGATCTATCTCCATAAATGACAGTCATTTACTGTCCTCCTCATTGAATCATTTTTCAAGGGTATAGCTTACATTGGTGCAGCAGCTGCAGTGGCACTGGGGCCCAGAGCCCCGAGGAGCCCACGGAACCCAGATAATTGCTGTAGTTTGCTACCCCAACAGCAGTGACAGTCCCCAATGTTCTTGGTTGCTCTAGGGCTCATGGTATGTTTGCCACTCTAATGGAAATTGTATATCTCACTGTGGATTTTTTTCAAACAATGTTTATTAATTTCGACAAAAGAAGCCAGCATATAGCAGTTGCAACAAGACAGGCACCCAATTAGAAACATGATTGATTGTTCTAAAAACCACTGGTAATTTAATAATTACACACAGGACATACATTATGAAAGATCCAACCACTGGTCCCGCACCGGTGATATTTGTGTGGGTGTCCATTTGAAGCATACACGTGTTCTTCGGCCTTTGCACTATAGACCATGCCATAGGCCCATTCCCATAGCAGCCAGTGGTGGGATATATCTAGCGTAGCTATTAGTAATCCCATTGCTAAGGGTGATCTTAAAGTACGACTGACCACCCCCAATCAATCATTGATTCTGAAACTGTTGAACTTGTGACTCCTACCTAAGTAAGTATTGGCAATAAAAGAATGAAGAATAACTAAGGACAGTGAGGTCACAAGACTACATCCCCCAAACATTCTTATTCTTAAAAGTTCATTACAATTTCCACACAATGGCAATGCACCAGTGTACCCGTTACACACTGATCCGCCATGTCTGTTATTACCTCACCTTTTCAATGTATGCATCTCATAATGGTGGAAAGGTCAGTTCGTCTTCCAAAGTGAATCAAATTCGAAATGTGTAGTGTTTGGCGACATGCTTTGCGTCGCATTACAAATGGAATATGTTCTTGGGAGGGTGGGGGTGCAGTGAGTAAGATAAGGTACCAGTCCTTAATTGTGGAGGGATGGATCCATTCAGACACATGCCCAAAGAGCCCGCCGGACCAATAACGGCAGAGAGAAGAAGGACCAGGCAGTTCCAAGCATGTGCTCTCTCAGGCATATCTAGTCAGTGAGAGGAAACTTTTTTGAGTGTCAGGAATTTACTCGACATGTCGTCAAAAACAACAAGTTTGTCATTATACTTGCACACAGCTACTCCATGAGATGCACACTTTAGCCACTGCACTAGTCAGTGGTGTGGGCGGGATGTTGGATGTGGAATGTCAGAGATTAGGAGTTGAGGAGAGGGGAGTACAAAGAGGGGGCTGTAAGGATGCAAGTGTGCCCACACATAAGACCATTAGCCAATCAGGGCCTGGCAAGACCAGAGGATGTAATATAGTGTGATGTAATTTAAGGTGGATTTGTAGAGCACTGTGTCATGTACCTGCCAAAACTGATGTCTCAGCGGGAGCAGTAGATAGTTCCTCAATCCCCAACTCCGCTACAGTGAGTGTAAAACTCACTCCAGCAAATAGGGGGAAAGGGGATTATATGAAAAGAGAGACTGCCTCCGCTACTCTTCTTATGGACTGGAATTACTGGCGTATCTTCATGTAGTTTCCTGAAACAGAGAAATCATATAACAACAGATATATATATATACTCTCTACTTCTCTCGAGCTACCATGATATATGCAAATATCCTATACCTGTCCAAATAACGTGGCGAGCTGCTCTCTTATACTACAGGTGGAGGTATTATGTTGAATCGTTTGTAGCCGTCTACCTGCAGAATACTGAAGACAAGAAATACACTTAATCTACTTTGCTAGGTGTTTATGAGCTCTCTACGATAAGTATTCCCTAGAATTGTATTCACCTCTAGTTGAAATGTTTAGTAGTGTATTTCTCTCTTTGTATTGAATTTAGATTCTGCAGTTGAAGAACTCCACAAAGAAAAGGTGAAGAAGGTCTTCTCCGTAAAGATCAACTCAAAAGGTATGTCAGTAAGTATACTTATATATATATGCATATACATAACCATATCTACATAGTAACTGTTCTTGGTTCTGCTTGCAACTGTCTCTTAATATCTTAGTAGGATATTATGACTGGGAATTCAAATGTCTTTATACTTCTGCTCGAAGATAATGCTCTGAAAGCTATGAACAAACTCTCTAGAGTCTCGAGGTCGACTCCTAAGATTTCTTGTTGCCTAAAGTTCGTCTTCTTACTTCAGTCGAGACTTGTATGTTGTTATCTGCCTTTTTAGGTCTCGCAGAGAGACCTATTGCCACCCAGCCACAAAGCTGACTTTTTACGATGAGGATTTTCAACAGTTCACGTGAATCACATGACCACAAGCTCCTCGTGCACGAGCTTGCATTCGATCATCAAAGGCACACAAGCTTCTCCCAGCAGGCAGCCCACCACCCTCCCTCTCCATATGGTCGCTCGAGTACAGGCAGCCCACCCCCTCCCTTTAATCTGACATCTTCCCCGAGCCTTCTGCCTATCAGCCTCCCTCCCACCTCCCCCCTAATTGCTTTAATTTTCACGGCCTCAAGCCTGTGAGCTACTTCAAAGAGATCCGCTCCACAGCTAATCAGCTTGCCCACCCCCTCCCTACATCTGACAGAACAATGCAAACGTGTCCTGCAGAACTTGTTGTTGAGACTTTCAAAGATGTAAGCAATTCACTGTTATATTGTGCCGAGATTGCTTTAGCTGGTCGTGCTATAATGCTTGTTTTCATTAAAGTGAAAGCATTATGGAGACAGCTTGTTTCTTATTTGCAGGCACGACGTGCTTTGCTACATTCAGCATGCCATGCCCGCTTTCTGCCCCTTTTGCCCACCCCATCACCGTTCCGAGATCGCAACTTTACATTTTTAAACTGATGCGGCTGTTTACAATGTTTGCTGTGGTTTCTGTCCTCTATGGGACACTGCACGCCAGGGCTTTCTTGCTGTTCCTAAGCCGCCTGTCTGGACAAATGCGTTATCGTTCTGATTGCAGTGCAGGGGTAAGCGTGATGGTAACAGCTTGTGTTCCTTCCTAACGGCGGGGAGACCGCTAGAAACCCAGCTGATGTGACGTCCTCTCATTGTAGACTGCATGTCAGCGTCACCGGGTTCAGAGACCTTTAAACCATTGCAGGGAGGCCCCGGGACAATAGAATTCATTCCAAGCACGCATGGTGACCGTTTTAGGAATACTGTGGGTCAATGAACTGCTCTTTAGGCAGCTTTTGGGGTTTTCAAAACTCACGTAAACTGTCGGAGTAATCTTGGCTGCCTCTTCAGACACTCGTACTGTCAGACAGCTTCTAGGCGCTTTCTCCCGTCTCACATGTGGACTCAGAAGACGTTCCTATCAATGCACCCGGCACACACACACAGGCTCCATCAGAGTCCTCCGTGCTGTCTCTTTAGACTCACACATTTTCCCAGTGCCTCTGGACTGTCTGTTCAGAAGAGCAGACTGTCAAGGTGCTTCCTAGCTGTCTCTTCAGTCTCACAGAATCTCAGAGACCTCTCGACAGTCTACTTAATACCTCTGTCACATACTGACAGAGTGCCTCTTCTCTGCCTATGCGGATGCACACGTACTGTCGGAACGACTCCGGGCATTTCTGGAGACTTATACACGATCTCTGAGCCAACACAGGAGCTTCTACTCCCACACAGCTGTACTGAGCATGCCTGTAGGTTCTCCGCCTGATCAGCTCAGAGGTTGCCTATGTGAGCTGCGTGCATGTAACCTGCTGCAGGAGACTACAGTTTATTTATTTATTTATTTATTTTTTTATTTATATTCTTGTATAGCGCTGGAAGTCAACCCCCGAAAGGGTACCTCCGCGCTTACGCATTACCAGAGAGCCAGAAGCTTGTAACTAGACAGTGAGATGAAGGGGGAAAGCCTAACAGGTGACAAAGAAAAGGTTTTCAGGGACTTCTTGAAGAATTGAAAGTTGGTAGTATTTCTGAGAGCAGGGGGCAATGAGTTCGAGAGGAAGGGGCCTTTGTAGGACAGGGCTCGCCCTCCCTGCCTAGCTTTTTTTATCCTGGGAACCTGGAGTTGTTGCTGACTGCTGGAGCGCAGGGATCGACTGGGTTTGTAGGGTATAAATATTTCTTTTAGATATTTAGGTCCATTGCCAAACAGACATCTATGAATTATGCAGCAGATTTTTAATTTTACACGCTGTCTAATTGGCAACCAGTGGAGTTTAGTCAAGACGAGAGTGAGGCAGACCTTGGCTGGGCGTTGAGAACTAGTCTGGCAGCAGTGTTCTGGACCACCTGTAGTCTCAGTAGTTGTTCCTCATTTGCCGAGACCAGCAGGCCATTAAAGTAGTCCAGCCTGCTTATAACCAAGGCCTGGACAAGAGTCTTTCTATAAGAAACTGATAGGAATGGGAAGACTCGTCGTAGCAGACCAATGACCTGGAAGCAGGAACCTGCTACTTGATTTGTGTGCTCTTTAAACAGGAGTGTTTTGTCCAAGCGCACACCGATATTTTTTACGATCTGTTTGGGGCTTGGAGTTGGTCCTAAATCCAAAGGCCACCAATCCGGGGACCACAAAAGTGTGGCCTCCCCGAACAGCATTACTTCAGTCTTGCCTACATTGCACTGGAGGCGATTAGTGGCCATCCAGTGAGATATTGCCCTCATTCCGTCCGCAAAAGATTTTTTTATTGCGGGCGTTAAGGTTTTAAAGGGGAACAAAAGCTGAGTGTCATCAGCGTACGACACAGGGGTGAACCCATAAGATCTTACAATATCCGCCAAGGGGGCCACATACACGTTGAAGAGTGTGGGGCTTAGGCAGAGCCCTGTGGCACTCCCTTGGTGAGCTCCCTTGAGATTGAATGGTGGGAGCCCAATCTTACCTCTTGTTGGCGATCCAAAAGAAAGCTTTCCAGCCAAGAAAGAGCCACTCCTTCTATTCCCCTCTCCCTCAGACGATCGGGAAGTATCTCATGGGACACAGTGTTGAAGGCAGCGGATAAGTCCAACAGCACTAGAATGATTGAGTTTCCTCCATCCAGTGACATCTTGATGTTATCAGTCACTGAAAGGAGGGCAGATTCTGTGCTGTGATTGGGCCTAAATCCAGATTGAGAGGAGTCTAGGCCCTCCGCTGCCTCAATGTGTTTGGACAAGGGAGTGTTTACGTGTCTCTCGGTCATCTTGCTGAGAAGGGGTAGGAGGGAGATGGGTCGGAGGTTGGAGAGGTCGGTCCATGGAATTGCTGCGTTCTTTCGGATTGGGTTCACCACTGCTTTTTTCCATTCCATTCGCACAGATCCTTCCCTAAGAGAATGATTGATCAGTGTTTGAATATGGGGCCTAAGCAGATTTTGCAGAGAGGCAGTTATTTTAGCTGATAAAAGATCATCTGGAGATCCAGATTTTATATGGCTCATAAGGGAGGTGAGATCTGAGTCATTGACTGCTGGGAATGCCGTAAGTGTGGTTTTACTACGTGTGGGCAGGATGGAAGGGGGGAAAGAGTTGTTACTATTTTGATTGGAGAACAATAAAATTTTGTCGTAAATCAAGTTAATTTTGTTTTAAAAAAACAAGGAGATTTTGTCGCATAATTGTTGAGAAAAGTCATCAGGGCTTTTGCATGCAGTAGGTTTTACAAATTCCTGAAGGATTTTAAATAATTCCTTAGATTGATTTCCCGCTTCTGCGAGTTGTAGAGAGAGGCTATTCCTCCTAGCAAGTTTGATGTTTTTGTAATATTTAGTCTGGGCCTCATGATGTGCCTTCTTGTTTTCTTCGGTTCGTGTTTTTCTCCACTTCTTTTCCAGCCTCCTACATTTTTGTTTTTCTGTTCTAAGCTCTCTGTTCTAAGTTCCCAAGCTGGCAAGTAATTTTCGAAACGATGCTTGCATTAGTCACCGGTAAACAAAATACAAGGTAGAGCATCCCTGATCCAAGGACAACGGTGGTGGTAGTAGAATATTATAATATTGGTTGATAAGGATGCCCCCTACCTTCTTCTGTACACAGGCTCTAATTCATTGAAATCTAAATACTAACAGCAAAACCTGAATGTACCCATCGTTCAAGCACGCAGTGCCGCCCCCCCACCACGCACTGCCGAGAGTTTGTTAGCTTTACTTTCTCTCTCCTTCCTTGATCCCTTTCTCCTTCTCATCTCTCTCCGTTCACACTGAGTCACACGCCTTTGCAGTCCTTCTGTTTCCACAGTCTGCTCGTCCCTGATTTCCCGATGCCTTACTTGCTCATTTCTTCTTTCTCCTCCATCTACCCTCCTGCTGCCTCTGTGCCACCTCGCATTTCTTGACCTGTGTTCATCACCTCTCACGTACTGCGCCTTTGTGCCATGCCATCTTCTTTGCTTCGCATTTCTGCCTTCTGTTGTCTGTCTAAAATCCCTTACTTTGCCCTATTTTGCCGCCACACACATACAAAACCCCACACACACAACCCCACACACAACCCCACACACACAACCCCACACACAACCCCACACACACAAGCCCACACACACACGCACAACCCCACACAAACACACAACAACCTACACACACACACACACACAACCCCCCCACACACACAACCCCCCACACACACACACACAACCCCACACACACACACACAACCCCCCCACACACACACAACCCCACAACCCCACACACACAGCCCCACACACACAACCACACAACCCCACACACAACCCCACACACACAACCCCCATACACACACAACCATACAACCCCCCCACACACAACCCCCCACACACACAACCACAACCCCCTACACACACAACCCCACACCACAAACCCCCCCCACACACAAACCCACACACACAACTCCACACACACAACGCCCCCACACACACAGCCCCGCACACACAGCCCCGCACAAGACCCCACACACCCAATGCTGCACACACAACTACACACACACATCCCCACACACACACACAACCACAACCACACACAACCACACACCAGGATAGCAAAACATAGCACAGCAAAACAAAACATAGCATAACAAAACATAGTAAAGCATAACAAAACACAACAAAACATGGCATAACAAAACACAACAGAACATAGCTAGGCATAACAAAACATAGCATAACAAAACAAAGCATAGCATAGCATAACAAAACACAACAAAACATAGCTAGCATCTCAAAACATATCATAGCATAACAAAGCACAGCATAACAAAACAAAACATAGCATAACATAATACATAGCATAGCATAACAAAACACAACAAAACATAGCATAGCATAACAAAACATAGCATAGCATAACAAAACACAACAAAACATAGCATAAAAAAATATAGCATAGCATAACATAGCATAGCAAAACACAACAAAACATAGCATAGCAGAACAAAACACAAAAAGCACAGTATAGCATAACAAAACATAGCATAGCAAAACACAACAAAACATAGCATAGCATAAAAAAACACAACAAAGCTTAGCATAGTATAACAAAACATAGCATAGCATAAAAAACACAACAAAACATAGCATAACAAAATATAGCATAACATAACAAAACAAAGCATAGCACAACAAAACACAATAAAACATAGCATAACAAAACATAGCATAGCATAACAAAATACAACAAAACATAGCATAGTATAACAAAATAAAGGAAAGCATAGCATAACACAACAAAACATAGCATAGCATAACAAAACATAGCATAGCATAATCAAACACAACGAAGCATAGCATAACAAAACATAGCATAACAAAACAAAACACAGCATAGCATAGCATAATAAAGCACAGCATAACAAAACAAAACATAGCACAGCATAATACATAGCATAACAAAACACAACAAAGCATAGCATAACATAGCATAACAAAACATAGCATAGCATAACAACACAACAAACTATAGCATAACAAAATATAGCATAGCATAGCATAGCAAAACACATCAAAACATAGCATAGCATAACAAAACACAGCATAGCATTGCATAACAAAACATAGCATAGCACAACAAAACACAACAAAGCATAGCATAACAAAACACAACATACCATAGCATAACAAAACACAACAAAGCATAGCAATAACAAAACACAACAAAACAGAACAGCATAATAAAGCTTAGAACAGCATAACAAAACATAGCATAGCATAACAAAACATATCATAGAATAACAAAACATAGCATAGGATAACAAAACATAACATAGCATAACAAAACACAATAAAACAGCATAACAAAACATAGCAAAACACAACAAAACATAGCATAGCATAACAAAATACAACAAAACATAGCATAGCATAACAAAACATAGCATAGCAAAGCATAGTATAACAAAACAAAACATAAAGCATAGCAAAACATAGCATAGTATAACAAAACACAACAAAACATAGCATAGCATAACTAAACATAGCATAACAAAACATAGCATAGCAAAACAAAGCATGGCATAATAAAACACAACAAAACAGCATAACATACCAAAACATAGCATAGCATAGCAAAACACAACAAAACATAGCCAAGCATAACAAAACATACCATATCATAACAGAACATTGCATAGCATAACAAAACATAGCATAGCATCGCATAGCAAAACACAACACAACATAGCATAGCATAACAAAACACAACAAAACAGCATAGCATAACAAAACAAAGCATAGCATAACATAGCAAAACAAAGCATAGGATAGCAAAACAAAACATAGCATAACAAAACAAAACACAGCATAGCAATGCATAGCAAAACAAAACACATACAATAGCATTGCAAAACATAGCATAGCATACCAAACACAACAAAACATAGCATAGCATAACACAACACAACAAAACAAAACATATAGCATAGCAATACATATAGCATAGCAAAACATAGCATAGCATGCCAAACACAACAAAACATAGCATAGCATAACAAAACATAGCATAAATAAGCATAGCATAGCATAACAAAACATAGCACAACAAAACATAGCATAGCAAAACAAAGCATAGCATAATAAAGCACAACAAAACAGCATAGCATAACAACACAGCATAGCATAACAAAGCATAGCATAGCAAAACACAGAAAAACATAGCATAGCATAACTAAACACAGCATAGCATAACAAAACATAGCATAGCATAACAAAGCATAGCAAAGCAAAACATAGCATAGCATATCAAAACATAGCATAGCATAACAAAACACAGCATAGCATAACAAATCAAAGCATAGGATAGCAAAACATACCATAGCACAACACATAGCATAACAAAACATAGCAAAACACAACAAAACATAGCATAGCATAACAAAACGTAGCATAACAAAACAAAACATAGCATAGCAATGCATAGCAAAACAAAACACATACAATAGCATTGCAAAACATAGCATAGCATACCAAACACAACAAAACATAGCATAGCATAACACAACACAACAAAACAAAACATATAGCATAGCAAAACATATAGCATAGCAAAACATAGCATAGCATACCAAACACAACAAAACATAGCATAGCATAACAAAACATAGCATAAATAAGCATAGCATAGCATAACAAAACATAGCACAACAAAACATAGCATAGCAAAACAAAGCATAGCATAATAAAGCACAACAAAACAGCATAGCATAACAAAACAGCATAGCATAACAAAGCATAGCATAGCAAAACACAGAAAAACATAGCATAGCATAACTAAACACAGCATAGCATAACAAAACATAGCATAGCATAACAAAGCATAGCAAAGCAAAACATAGCATAGCATATCAAAACATAGCATAGCATAACAAAACACAGCATAGCATAACAAATCAAAGCATAGGATAGCAAAACATACCATAGCATAACAAAACAAAACATAGGATAGCAAAACAAAACATAGCATAGCATACAGCATCAATCAGCACCACCACAGCATCACTCAGGGGCACCACAACAGCACTATGCGCTACCACAGCATCACTGAACGCAACAGCACCACTCGTTCGCCACCTCAACATCACTCAGCGCCACCACAGCATCAATCTGTGCAACCATTTAACAACAACTGGTTCAAATATGTTCTCTCAATGTTTCAAGCTTCATTACAAATGTCACAAAAAGATGTTAATATTTCACTTCTGTTCTTGGATTTTCATCACAATAAAATACACTGAACATAATCTTCACAAGTTATTTACAAAAGTTTAAGCTAATGTCATTATAAATTACAATAACTTTTATTGAAGTATTAATTATTAAAAAAAAAAAAACCATTGTTATTTGTAATATCAATACATGTAAGTCACAGAAATACAACACATATTGCATTACAAATGCTATAGGTGTCCCATTTGCGAAAGTTATAACTATTGGCATTGTAAATGACAAAGCTATTTCCCTATTTTCAAAACCAACACATAAAAAACAAATTTGTCATTTACAATACGAAAAGCTCAAACTTTCCTAATACGAGACCTATTGCATTGCAAATGCTTGTTAATAAAGTCTCTATAGCTGGAAGACTGGAACTACTAATTTTCTCTCACTTGAAAACTCTAACACTGAAATTCTGCTCTACTCCAGACTCACCTGTCTCACAGTGTAACCTACTGTGAGATAACATACGAACCGCTACTCTGGAACTCTTCAGTAGCTCTCCTTGAGGTAGAAAACGGCTGCGAAAGCAAATACGCGACCGTTATCCCAAAAGCTTCAGTTGAAGTGCGCAGCTTGACGCGCTAACGAGCGCGAACACAGCTGAGCGGGAATCTCGACAAAAAGACTAGACCAGCAACCTAACCGGTTTCTTTGGACTGCCATCTTAGATTTCCGCCGAACACAAAACAATAAACTAGATAACCAGAAAGCAGCAGCTTTGCAGGACATTGACCTCTGCAGCCTGGCAAGATGATTCTTGTTCTTCCCTGAAACGCTTATCTTGGGGAAACCTGCAGGCTTATTCTGTACAGACCTGACACACTGCTTGTCACCCGTGAGGGAATCCAGGTGCTGATATGATACAGATTGTGAGTACCAGTATTGCATTTCCAGCAAAGGTCATGAGGCTATAGCTTCGCCCTCTAGAGCCCCCAAGGAGACCAGTACTAGTTCTTTAGTATTTTGAAACAGAGAAATTTCAATCTGTCCATTGAACATCCTATCGTAATCAAGGAGTAGTGTAATCCAGTCTTCCGGAGAAAAGTTCTTGTTGAGAAGTGTCTGCCACAGAAGTCTAGACCCGGTGAGGGAGAGGTCCAAGTGAAGGACTGTACTGAGCACCCATATAAACCAGAGACCACCCCATGGAATTGGCCTAGAGTCTGAAGACAAGAGGGAACAGGGGGGGATGGGGTCAGATGGCAGTACCATCAGGCTGCCCAGAGGCAGTAGAACAATTGACAGTACCACCAATGATCTGCATTCTGGAGTCCGAATTCAAGTTGCAAAGTTCAGAACGGTTAGAGGGTCACACTGCAAAACATCTGATACACTCTTTTCAAGCCCTTCCCACACCAAAATGCTGAATAACATGGTTTCCCGCATATGCATAGGGACGGATTATGCTAGAGCAGTGCTTTGTAATATAATAATGGTGGTGCACCTATGAGTTTATGGGTCTCATTCCAAGACATGACTGAGGCGCGCAGGATCGGATTCTCATTTACAGCATTACTGGAGGTGGCAAGGTACATGGGAGTAGTAGATGTGGGCAACTGAAAAGTTGGACTCTGGATACATCAACCAGGGAGTCTTGCACGCAAAAAACAAGTATGAGGTCATTTGTAATAGAATGTTGGGTAGCTGCACACCTTATAAATCTTTTAAATAAGTAAATAAATAATAAATATGGAAGGCCAACTTGCAGTGCAGCATGTGAGGTAGCCATAGCCTCCAACTTTGGTATCCACCCACTCACAGTCTGGGATTGCACCTGCTCAAAATATAGGATTCGGTATTACCTTCTATGCAACTCAGATATCTGTAGGGGGAGCATAACATATATGCAACTAAACCGTGGCCACAACCATTTTGGTAGTCTGTCCATTCACCACGAGGGATAAGGTCAAATGCAACCACTTCACAACATCCTGTTTGGTGCGGGCTACCAAAGGAAGGAGGTTGTCCTCTACCATAAGGGAAAGCCCCTTGTTAATATGGGCACCCAGGTACCAGAGCCCCTCTGGAACCCACTGCATATTTTAGCCATGTATACTAGCATTGGTAGTAACTCTGGGCATGGGAAGTTCCTTGCATTTTGTCCACTTAATCTAGTAGCCTGATATCCAGGAAACATCAGTGTGTTGAGATGCCGCAGCTGCAATGCAAACTTTGGATGTGTAAGAATAGCAGAATTGTCCACATGGAGGAGTACCTTAAGCTCTCCTATCTTGATGGATATGCCCTCCACATCCTATGACAGGCAAATTGCCACTTCTAAGGACTTTATAGCCAAAAGGAAGAAAAGCAAGGCGAGGGGCCTTCCCTGCTGAGAGCCTCGGCCTGTCTTGAAGGGTGCAGAAATGAAGCCACCAAGGTGACTTCTGCAGTGGTGTCTTCATATAAGTGGAAAACCCTGAGAAGAAAGACCCCTCCTAGGCCCATCTGAGACATGAAATGAAAGAGGCACTGCCACTCCACCTGATCAAACACTTTCTCAGCATCCAGAGAAAGCACCTATGTTTCCTTTGGGTCATCTTTAGTCTGCCAAAGAAGATGTGCCAGTGCTCAAAGATTGTTGCCGGCGTTTCGTCCCAGGACAATTTCTACTTCGGAATCCTGAATAAGTTGGGGAATCATCTTGCTCAATCGTGTCACCAGGATCTTGGCCTTAATTAAATCTGGCTCCATCTTGCCACCAGGATCTTGGCCATTGTATTGGAATCCACATTTAGCAATGTCTAACAGGTCCTTATTTTCATCAGAAAAGAGGGTAATGATAGCTTTGTTGGACATAGCCCCTAATAAGCCAGTTGTCATGGCTCTGGATACATCAAGGTTAAAGTGGGGACAAGCAGAGCTTTTCCGGACTTGTAGCACTCCCCCTGGAACCCATCTTCCCCAGGGGGACTTGCATGTTGGGAGTGCCAAGGGCACCCCTTCCTAATAGTGAGTTGCAGGGGGGATGTATGATTGTTTTGGGACCGGAATGCAGTTGGAAAACGATCGCAGTTTACCACCTACTTCAGGTAGGTCGTAAGACAGTCACAAATGGGAAGGGATCCCCAGGGGACCCTTCCCCTTTGTGAATGGTAGCAAAAACCTTTTTGAAGAGCAGGCAGTGGTCCACTGGTCTACTGCCTACCCTCAAAACATTTAAAAGAAACGTTTCATTTTACTTTTTGAAACTCATCCCGTTTCTCTTCAAGGAAAATAAGCTAAAAATGTTTTAAAGTTGCTTTATTTAAAAGCAAACGCAGTCATGGTGGTCTGCTGTCCCCTGCGGGCCACCTATGGAGCAAGGATTCACACATAATGCGACTTGTTTGAATTCAGTCCTCTCGAAATAACGTTAATACACTAATCAACATGTTTGTCTTATTAATATTGCATTTCACAAAAACATTGGGTATCTAGAAGACGCTTGCATATGTGCTTTTACTAATGATAATCCGCTTGCAAATAAAATGTCCGCTGCTACGCGGGATTTCTTACTGCGCATGCGTCTGTCACACTCACGTGACATGACATACTCTTTGCTTGGAGGGAATCTTTTGCTTCTGCACATTAAAACTAAGATGGCTGCTCTGTGTTAACAGCATGCATGAACCTTGCACTGCTGCTTTTGCTAAACTGTTTGTTCTGCCTACTTTCTAATGCAATAGTTAAAATAAAGTAATGGGAATAGAGTAGAAGTAAGTGGTATACAGTACATTTATTTTTTCTGTGTTCTAAAACTGTTTCTTTCTATTTTTTCATGTAACGATAATCTTGGGCCCGGGAGGTGCTTTTATTCCATCTTGAAAACCCACATCGCGCATGTCTGACTCTAAAGAGAACTGAAGTCATCTAACTTTGAAGCAATGCCAAGCCTCGCGCACTAGAAGATGCTCATGGGAAAACAAACTTTTGCACTCAAACAGAAGAAAACTTGTTAATATGTTATAACAGTGTATTTGTTAATAGAACATTCCTTGTCAGTGGAATAAAACATATGTGGAAAAAATAAATTGATGGGCGGGAAAGCAAGCATTAATATTCATTCTGATAGCTTCATTTTAGTGTGGTGTGATGACCTCGCCTCATCCTTTGTCCAATCAAAATCGGGGATCCTTACACTTGCAACATTGGGGGTTGGTACACTGACCTGGAAAATAGTATAACTAAAGTAGGCTCAGTTAGTTAATTTGTCAGACTTGTCCGAATAGCTGACCTGTCACAGACCCAACGCACTCAATGGGTGATCGTTAGCAGAGGTGCTGGCGGAGCCCTCCGTCAGACGGTTCGAAACCCAGAATGGGGTTTGAAAGCTGAAGTGCTGGTGAAGCACTTTGTCGGAGAAATCGACAACTTTTACCGGGTTCTATCTGTTAGCTTCAGAGAGGGAGTAATGCAGGCGTTGCAACTTTAACTGCAGGTGCTGGTCTTAGCCCTTGGTGGTCCTGTCCTGATCCAATTTGGCTTTACCTGTGCTGATTTCGATCTGCACCTGCCTGCCTTTATGGTGCCTGCATTTCCGGGGTTCTGTCCTTTAAACTGACCCGTGGCCAGTTCTTGACACCATTCTAGGTAAATATTAAATGTGGGTACTGTCATTGTTCTGTTTCCTGCTCTTTTCCCACCCTAATCTTGATAGAAGTTTTGCATATTGCTGTATATCATTGTTCAGATTCCTTTTCTTTCCCCACCCTCTTGTCAAATGCGTAAAGACTGCTTTATAAGAACTCTGCATTATTTAATTCTAATCATAATTTTCCTAATTGAGAATTTTCTATTATTCAATGCTTGGATTATGACAATTTAAAGATTTTAGATAAAGAGTTTTTAAACCTTTCCCGAGTTCTGGTTATTTTATGAGTGCAAATGTTATTATTCTACCTATTATTCTAACTCTTTTGATCCCTTAGGACTTTAGGTACCAATGGCAAGGATTGGTAAGTCAATGGTATAGGTCCTAAATGAAGGTTATAAATCACTGATTAGAGTACGTGCACAGGTTACCTGATTAAATCTCATCATATGTTGTTTATGGGCCCAGGTGCGTATGGTAATCTGAGTCGGGTGACCTGCGCGCTCTATTACCACCATCCCTGTGTTGTTATCCATTCCCAATGGGTCGCAATTTGCCTTTTTCCACATATTAGTAATTACTACCCCTGATGAGGCATCAAAGTGCTTTTCTAATGCGTAGAACGCCACTCCGGGAACCCAAAAAGTATTAGTGGTGAATGAGTATAGTGAAATATGAAATAATTTGAGCAGTGGACATGTTAGTCTGTTATTTGGATTAAAAAGGATAGTGGAGGGATAAAAGAGGGAAGGTTTTGCATTTAAATAGCGGTTGCTACCCCTGATGAGGTGTTTAAACTATTTTTGGTGACTAGCATGCTACTCCTGCATCCAAAAAGGATTTTTGGTGAATTAGTATAGGGAAATATGAAATTAAAATGAGCGGTGGACATGTTAGTCTGTTAGTTGGATTGAAAAAGGATAGTGGAGATATAGAAGAGGAAAGAGTTTGCATTTATATAGCACTTGCTGCCCATGATAAGATGTTGAAGCACTTTTTGGCAGGTAGGACGCTACTCCGGAACCGAACAGGATTAGTGGTGAATTGTTATATGGAAATATGAAATTAATTTGAGCGGTGGACATGTTAGTCTGTTATTTGGATTGAAAAGGATAGTGGAGGGATAGAAGAGGGAAGGGTTTGCATTTAAATAGTGGTTGCTACCCCTCATGAGGTGTTGAAACTTTTTTTGGAGACTAACATGCTAGTCCCCTTTCCAAAAAGGATTTGTGGTGAATTAGTATAGGGAAATATGAAATTAAAATGAGCGGTGGACATGTTAGTCTGTTAGTTGGATTGAAAAAGGATAGTGGAGATATAGAAGAGGAAAGAGTTTGCATTTATATAGCACTTGCTACCCATGATAAGATGTTGAAGCACTTTTTGGCAGGTAGCAGGCTAATCCGGAACCGAACAGGATTAGTGGTAAATTGTTATATGGAAATATGAAATTAATTTGAGCGGTGGACATGTTAGTCTGTTATTTGGATTGAAAAGGAATAGTGGAGGGATAGAAGAGGGAAGGGTGTAGAAAGTGTTTTTTATGGGGTTTTTTCATAGTAGTAGAAGGAGGTTTGGGGTGAATAAACGGGAGGTGGAGGGGAAGAGTCAGAATGAAGAGTTGAGAAAGGCTTGTTTGGGAGATCTGAGTAGTAAAAGTGACATGAGATGATGCAAGGAGGAAAGTCGTAAAATGAGGTTTGTGATGAATCAGATAGTTGAGGTGGAGGATATATTGAGAGAGGTATAGGGTGAGAATTAAGGTAGTGCATTGGAGAGAGGTAGTAGAGTGAAATTTGAGATGAGTCAGAGTTAAGGTAGGGGAAATATGGCAAGAGGTATAGGGTGAGATAGGATAGTGCACTAGAGATGCTGAATTAGGAGCAAGTAATAGATATAAAGATACATAAGTACATGGAAGGTATATATGTATAAGTAAGGTAATATATGTTGATTTAAGTTGTATTTAATAAACTCAGACTTTCAAGTGTTTCTGTAAAGTTAATGTTTTTGTTTTTTTATCATTATTTTGTTTGAATTAAATAGTGAAGCAATTGTACATAAATAGATATGATAATAAATGTACTTATTTATGCAGTCACCTATATACATATAAAACTATAACTAATATGTACATTTATTAGGCAGAACTAACAAATATTGATATGTCTAAAAATATAATTACTATACACGGTTATACAAAGCAATGCACATATGTAGGTACACATCAATAGTCCAAATAAATACTTATAAACAGAGGGATATGCTGTTTATTTATGTTTTAGTATGGTGATTACATGGGGAATAGCCAACGCTTGAGTAGTCTTCTCTAGATGAGGTAGTTATCTGTTGATCTTATGTTTAGGGTAAAGAGTTCCACTGTTTAGCTGCTTTAACAGAGAAGGATGTGTCACCTATGGTTTTTTTCTTGTATGGTGGGATTTAGAGGAAAAGTGCCAATCTAACCTCATAGGTTTCTTGGTTGAATATATTTGGTGATTTTATTCCTGATAAAGAGTGGTCCTGTTCCATGTATTGCTTTGTGGGTGATACAAAGCAGCTTGAATGTGGATCTTTTGGCAACTGGTAACCAATGTAGGGCTTTCAAGGCAGGGGAGATGTGGGCTTGTGGTTTTATATGTAAGAGTAGTCCGGCATCGGAGTTCTGAAACCATTGTAGTCTTTTCATAGTTGTGAAAGGTAATCTATGGTAGAGGCTTTTGGCGTAATTAAGTCTCAGTCTCAACAGAACAATAGAGATACTAGCCTAGACCTTGTGTAGAAATCTCAGGTGGGGGAAAATGCAACACAGAGTTTCTATAGAAACAAAGCTTGATCTAGCTAGTCTGTCCACTTGGGAATTCATTGATAGCTTGGAGTCCATGCGAACTCCAATGTGTCTTACTTCCCTTGATACTTTAGACAGTGTTTCCAGATCATTAGGCCAGGCGGCAAGTGGGTAATAATTTTTCCAATCGACACACATGAGTATTTCTGTTTTGGGAGCATTCAATTAGAGATGGCATCAAGTCATCCATTGATCCACGTCTCTGAGACAACTGAAAATGTGTACGTTTTCAATATATTTGGGGCTTTCTAGATTAAGGAGTATTTGTGTGTCATCTGCATAGTTATAGCATGTAAGGTGAAATTAATTGATCAGTGCCAGTAATTACTTCATGTAAATGTTGAAAAGCATGGGTGAGATGATGGAGCCTTGACTCCTGCTTTTGTGAAGTACAGTTTGGATGAAAGGGGGTATGGATGACATTAGTTCTGTTGTGATGGTAGGATGTGATCCAGTCTAGAGCAGTCCCCTATTTGCCGGTGTAGTGAGGATAAGGGTTTAACTGCAGACATTGCTACTTTAGCATAAGTAAAATATATGCTTGTATACCATTTTGCCGCTTTTGCACACAACACTACATGGCTCTGTTCTCGTACATGCACTGCTTGCGCTTCTTCACATGAGAACTGTCTGCTTTTCACATATCTAGGCGTACATGGTGCTCTCTGTCTGCACAGCGTGTCCAAGGTCGAATAACAATGTATGCTGTTGATTCACTTTGATCAGTTCCACGCACATAGACATAACAGGAGGCACAGCTGCCCAACTGAAACTCCAATGCTTTTTAATATGGCATTACATGCATGAGGAAACACTTGTACAAAACCTTTCCAACTACGAATAGCTGTGTTTCTCCTGGGATGTGATTTATTGCATCTGATCTTGGAGGCATGGTGTCCCCCGTTAAAGCCTAGAGGTCTTCTATTTTTATAATAAACTAGCTTCCAGCACGGGGAGGGTGGTAACGGCACTATAGTCCTGTTTCCACTGTCATTATAATATGATTTCCCCTTTCGTGCTTTATGGAATTGTAACAATGCTGATTGTAATATTCTTATGCATCTTTTTGCTAGTATTGGCGCGAATACTGCATCTTCGAGCATGTTAGTAAAAATAAACATTTTAAACTATATCATGTCTCTGATTACTCACGTTGTGGACTAGTATGAGTGTTAGAGCGAAAGAGTGTTCTTGGTTCCCACTATTCCTGAGAGTTCACCAAGTTTCATGTTCTAGGTTGTCTAATTATTGGTAGCTTCACTGAAGTACGGAGAACGAATGAGACACTATTGCTAGTCGGATAGGGGTTCTAGGCACTGAGGTGGGTTTTTGGTACGCCACAATACACCAAGCTCCTGGTTTCCTGTGCATAGCTCTGTGCACAAGCAGAATTCCTGCAACACCAGCTTCATAGAGTCTTTTTATTGGAGTGTCATGGTCAACCATGTCAAAGGCAGCTGAGAAGTCCAAGAGAAGTAGTGCAGCAACCCCATTACGGTCGACTGTGGTCTTAAGGTCATACCAGATGGCAGATTTTTTCCCATTCCTGGATGGAATCCTATATAAAGGTTTGAAAATATGGAATTATCTTCAATGAATTGTGACATCTGGCTGAATGCTGCTCTTTCTCTTAATTTTCCCAGGAAAGGTCCACTTGTAATTGGTCTGTAGTTGTCGTTAAGCAGGTGTACATTTATTCTCTCTAGTAATGGGCGTGTATGACTGTTTTAGTACTTCTGGAAATGTTCACGTAGTTAGGGAATTGTTGCTGATTCTTCTTACTGATGTCCCAGCAGAGGTAGGTAGAAGAATTTTATTTAAGGTTTGTGGTGGAAACGGGTCAGAAGACTACCGGCAGGCCTGCATGCTTTGACCAGGTTCATAAATTCATTGCGTGGAATTTGTTGGAAGGAATGGAAAGGTTGGGTTATGTACTCTTGGAGTGTTGTTTTGGAAAAGGGTTAGTGTTGGTGGGTTTCCTTTGTTTTAAATAGGAGTCCAACGTTTCTGCTTTGGTCGTGTAACGATTTGCCAGATTGTCTGTGAAATCCTGAGTAGTGGAATGAGCTCCTTCTAGGCAATTTGGTTTACGAAACTCAGTGAGAATTTTATAGAATTATTTATGTGCACATTTAGCATTTTTATTGTGTCTGAATAGTATCTTTTTTTAGCTTTTTAGATGGCTGGCTTGCATAATTTTTTAAGATTCTGTTGGTGACGTTTGTCTTGATTGGAGTTTGTTTTCAGCTAGGTATGTTCTAGCTTTCTAATTTGCAGTTTCATATCTTTTAGTTCTGTATTTCTCCAAGGTGCCTGTTTTCTTTTGTTCTGTTTTGTCATTCTTAGTGGTATTAAGATATTAAGAGCTTCCTATAGCCGGTCACATACCTAGATGTGTCTAGATCTGTGCTGGATGTTAGTTGTGTTTGTAAGTGTTTTAAACTGAGTTTCTTCCATGGCTGATATGTGGATGCACGTAAGGTGGTTTTAGCTGTGTTGATTTGTGTTGTTTTATGATGGAAAGCAAGCAAATGTTGGTCTGGACATGTGATAGGAGTAATCGTTTGAAAGGTAATTAGTTCTGTATTTCAAAAACTGACATCTAGGATGTATCCAGCAATGTGTCTGGGTTTGTGGACGATATGCTGTAGGTTCAGTGTATCTAGACAAGTGATGATTGCTTTTGGATGGGGCATATTGGGTTTGTCAAACCAAATGTTTAGGTCACCCAGAATGAATAGTTTGGAGTGTAGTGTTATACAGTTTTAAACTGTGTCTAGAAGTGTGTCTGGGAATGGTGCATTGCTAGGTGGAGGTCTGTAAAGGAGCAGAGAGTTACAGGAGGAATACGGTGCAGGGTTGCATCTGGTAAACAGGCTCACACTCTTGTGTGGAGAAGTTGTCCGCTTTAGTGATAGTTAATGTTTGCTTGAACACAACAGTTAGACCACTTCCTCTTTTGTCTATACAATTTTGGGTGATACTGATAGCCTAGAGGAACGGATTCATGCAAGCCTGGAGCCATATCATCTCCCAACCATGATTCAGTTATGAAGTCAGGTTGTATGCCAGTGAGAAGGTCGTAGATGTGAGGTTTGTTTTTTTAGAGTGATTGAGCATTTATTGGTAGGCAGTTTAGAGAATGTGCTTTGGTGCTAGTGTGACTTTGTTTTATAGAAGAATGAGAAGTATTTTGTGGGCTTGTAGCAGGTGTTTCCTTGTGCTGGTATTAGCTCCATGAGATTAGCAATAGTGTAGCTGTTTGGTATTGTATTTCTCATCCAGTAGGCTAAGAATGCATTTTCATGGGTCTGCGTGTGTAGGTGGAGACGACTGTTGTTGAGGGTGATTTGATTAGCTGTGTTGTTTTTGTAGAGTAGTCATTTTGTGCAGTGGACATGGAGATGCACAGTTGTGAAGAGTGGCATGTTGCTTTTTTTTTGTGTCTGTTTATGGTGGAAGTTGTATGAGTTAGGGGTGGTGGTGCAGCATGTGGGTCATGTTGTGAGGTTCTAAATGGTCCAGTGGATGAGAGGCAGCTAAAAGAGAGTGGCTGTGTTGCTGTATATTTCTTAGGTGTGTGGGAAGAGCGAAAGCTTGGTATTGGAATTTGTTTACAGTGGGTATTATTTGCATAGACAGGAAGGCAGAAGTGAGTGTATGTTTCTAGTATGGGATGGAAAGAATTATGATCTGTTGTGTGTGAGAGATTTTGTTGTGCTGATGTGGGTGTTATGTTTTGTTTTAGAGGAGTAGTGAAAAGAGGTGATGATGTATTTGTTTTCTGACAAGGATTTGTATGTAAGGTATTGTTGGTGAATGGAAGCTGCAAGGTAAAGGGGTGGTGATGTGTTTTGTAAAAGATTGTATGTGGTGTGTATGAGGGGATGAACAGGAGTTAAGAGTGTTTGTGTTATATTTGATTGCTAAAAGATTTAAAATGTGTGGTGCATCGGAGTGTAATTTTTGTGTGATTGTGTTATTGTGGTAGAAAGAAGAGGCATGTGTTGGTGGATAGAAAGATGGAAGGTTGAGTATAAGTTTGTTGTGACAAAAATGGATCTGTTAGTAGTAATTGGAGCAGGGAGTGTATGTCTGGCTGGATATAAGTAGGTATGGTGTGAATTTGGGTTGTTTTTGTGATGAGTGGATTGGTCAGTGGTATAGGATAGAGTGGTGTTTTGTGTGTAAGTGAAGGTGCAAAAGTGTGTTCTTTCGGGGAGAAGGGTGTAAAGGTGTGGTTTATGGGGTTTTGTAGTGGGTGCTGAGACATTGAAATTTGTGTGGGGTTAGTTTGCAGTACATGAGTAGAGTACGTCTGATATGAGTGTGCTAATCTGGCTGTGGATGTGGATGATGTTGGTTGGGTGCTGGCGGATGTGAAAATGGATAGCATCGCTAGCCCTAGTCTTGGCCGGCACTGATCAGGCCCAAACAGGCTGCTGCCCTTATCCTCTCAGCCCTTAGCCTCGATGCCCGGGCTGAGACGTCCTAAACCCTGACCATAAATAGCCCTAGTAGTCATGTGACCCCTTAGGCCAATGGGAACCCTATCCCTAACCCTAAACAGTCACACCACTAACCTTAAGCCCTAGAACCAATAGGATACCACGTCCATACAGCCAATCACAGCCCTAGTCCTAACAGCCAATCAAAACTCAAACCCTAAGCCCTAGGTCCAATAGAAACCCTAGCCCGAGAAACTAAACAGAAAACCTTAAAACTATCTACCAATCAGACCACTAACCCTAAGTCTTACGTCCAATAAAATCACCCACCCATGAACCAGGCAGAACCCTAGACTTATCATCCAATCAGAACACTAACCCAAAGCCCAATAGAAACACCAGATACAGCCACCAATCAGTGTATAGATGTAACGTCCAATAGCAGCTTATATAAGGTGCCCGTGACCTCAAACACAGGCTGCTGGGCAGGGAGCTGCTCTTCAATTCAGAATCTCCTTAGAGACAGACAGGCTCAATCCACACTCTGGAGTTCTGAAGGTAAGGACCTAAACTAGGCCTTTACCAATACTGTTTTTCCACAATCAAACAACTCACTTTTCTAGACAAATATCGAGTACTACAATCATTTTTCAAAGACAGTTTAAAAACTAAGAGCAGATTACTGCAGTCTCAGAGTGAACTCTGCTCAGCCTCTGAGGTATAATATGTCTGTTTCTTTAGGGAGGGGGCTAATCTTGTTTCACTCTCTTGCTAAAACAAAAGGGAGCTGGGATGGATTGATTAAACACAGGTTTGAGCACAGATTAGGGAAGAAACTTGAAGGGAACATAAAGCTCAGAAATGGCTGAAATGGGAATGTTTTTAAGGAGAGTTGTGGAACTTACATCTTTAACTTCATTCAGAAAGTAAACAATGCATGCTGGGTGTATATTTACTTCAACAGTCAAAAATTACTATTAATGCTTGTTTGTTTTCTAGTGGTGTTCTTTATCCATCTTCAAAATAAAAATGTTTTGCACATTTGAAGTTCATTAAGCCACACCCCTAAACTTGGCTTCTCTGACAACAGAAACGAGGATGCTGCCAGCTGGAAGGGTGTTTAAAATCACCCAGTGGCCATGTTTCACTCATACAGTGTTTGCAAATGAAAACCGCTATAGTGCTGGTGCACAAAAGTGACAACTTTAAGCCTCCTTCAGCCTTGTTAAATGAAAGTTAGTTATTTATCTAAAAATAATTGAGAAAGTTGCACCCCCACGTCCACCCCCAACTTGTGTCCCATTTTGTAGCCCTTTCAGAGACTCCATCCTTACACGTCACAAATGTGCTATATACATACATGCATTTAGCACTACATTTTTGTGTCCTAACGATATTAATGTAAAGTGATGCTCTTGAGATCACTATTAAATTGCATTCACTGTAGGATTAGACTGATACATATACACTGTGTGCCTTAACCGTATTAAATTATATATACCTCCTAGAAATCTGATGAAAACCATCCTTACACTATTAAACTATATTTATTTTAGAATGAAAAGACTTATGCAATATGTGCACTAATGTTTCATAGTTGCATTTATAATGTAGTTCTCAGTCACATTTGTATGCATGTACTCAAGATTTTATCTAAATATAACATGTAATATGAATCTAATGTACTGACATTTCTATTCATTTGTGGATATAATATGCACACATATATTAAATGTGCACCATTGATTTAATGCATTAAACTTGTCCTTACTAGACCCGTATTTCTTTCTGCATGAAATGCTGTTTTCCCGTTTCTTTTTTCAGGTCTTTTTCTTGTTGGTACTTTCACATGGTTTGTTAGTTTGAAAACAGATGTTACACTGTACTAGCGATACAGAGAGCTTAAGAAGCATACCTTGACAAGGAACATGGAGCACCAGAGCGTTAACTGAAAGTTTCCATTCAGCACTGTTGCAAAGGCTCACTGATGACCAAGGACAATACCATTCCCATGTCTGGCCTGGGAGAAATCATCAATGTTTCAGCTCACAACATGAGAATGGGAAGGGTAATCGAACCCCTGATGATGCAAACAGAGGGGTGTTACTTTGGAGGTTCTATTGGAAATAACTGAAGTTCACACTATATACAGTTACCACCACTTTCATTTGGACTTTGAGAGGTTTAGACCTCTATTCTTATCCTTCGACTTGTTGCCTGTGGCATAAGCTAACACTTATTTCCCTGTCTCAAGAAGACTGTTGACTGAGCTTCTGAAATGCAGACACCTTCCTGTACATTCCTGCATTTTCCTATTTTCCTGATCTTTTAAATTCCTTCTTTAGGATTTTAAACCATCCTCTTGAGTTTTTAGTTAATCTAGATGATTTTAGGCTTCACCCATGTATAGAAGAGAACCAGAAACTCTTCTCTGAGCATCAAATTCTATTATTGATCTTTTGTATTGCCATGACGGAACTTCTTGTCAGCCTTATTCTGGTATGCCTGAACTTCTTTAGGAGTTTGGGTTACTCAGTCATTGTTCTGTAGCTTTACAGCACGGTATTGATTTTTCTCTATCTTAAACTGACAGCTAACTTGTAATAAACTTTCTTAACTTTATTCACTACCAGTACTATTGCGCCACTGGAACGTCACTTTTTTGATGTACCGGTGGTGCAATGTGCCACTGGCATATTTATAAGTTGACGTAAAGCCATGTTGCGTGGCTTTTCATGGCTTTATAAATATGTGTCCCTTTCACACAGAAAACTGCATGAAAGGGGCATTCCATGGGTGTTGCTGGGGGCGTTCCTAGAGACATCCATGGCTGTTTGACAATGCCCCAGATTTACGGGAAATCATAAGTCTGAGGCAGCTCCAAAAACTTAAACCTCCCCAGGGGAGGCGTAAGAGAGGCACAACCAGAAGAAATATCTTTATTTCTCCTTGTTTTTCCTCTTTCTCATTCTGCAGCACACACAGAAGGAGGAAAAAACCTCTTGAGATTTGTTTTTGTGCATGCAGGATTCCCTTCCTGTACAAATATAATCATCCCCGAAATACAGGCACCCTTGCACCATGGTACAAAAGTGCCTGTGTTGGCTTACGGCTCCCTATTGTGCTCCTGCACAGGGGAAAAGGACAGAAATAGATACAACACATTCCTGCCGTTTTCCTTTGCTGTATAGGCAAGAGACCTACAAATGAGGCCCTAATTCCTGGTCCTTATTGTGTGGCCAAATGGATTTCACTGTTAATGAGATTATTTGATTAAAGGCTAACTCCCTTTCAGTCCCTTAAATATGGTCCATCAGATAACAATGGGAACATTTCTAAAGTTCCCATTAATCAGAGATTATGAAGTGGGTGAAACTTTAGGGGTACTTATTGGGTGCTGTCGTGGGGCACCCATCCTGCTATGGAAACTGAAGAGGGGTGCTCCCTCCACTGGTCTCTGCTCTGCTGGCTATGGAAAGTGATTAGGCCTGCTCCACTCTGTGCTTACGGTGGCCATCTTGGAGTGGTCATTTCATTTCATCTATATCCCACACACCTGGTCCATGAGCTATATGTTTTTAATGTCCTTCTTGCTCTACTGTAAAATCTTTCCCATTCGGCAGCATACTTTTTCACTCGGGAGAGGCTAGGTCTATCTGTTTTCCCATCTCAAAGAAGTGGTTCGGCCATCTTGATCTGACCAGCTCCCCTCAGCTGCCCCCTTGAAAGTGAAAGAGGTCTGATTGAAGAGCAGCACAGTAAACAAAGAGGACTAAGCGAAATTCTATTTAAACAACAAAAAGGGTCTTGACTCCTACACTCAGCAAGGCTGAGCCAATCTAAACTGAAGAAACAACACACTTGCCAGTGCTGAGAAGCTAATTTTTCAAAGCAAAATGAATAGAAGAAGCATACATGAAGAATAGCATGGACACTTGCTTTATAAATTGCAACTTTGCTTTTAATTTTTCTGAAGACTATTTTAGTTTTTAGTCATTTTCCGTTTTGTGCATGGGAATACAAAAACAGGGGGGGTTTTATATACATTTATATACAAACATGAAAAAAGACAAATTGGTATGTACAATAAATCAAACAAACTCACAAACAACACATTCTTGGCCATCGATTCATACTAAACCACATCCATACTGGTCCCGGTGACAAAGAGAACCTATATATGCGAAACACGAAGAGTCTTTTTTTTCGTTTTTTACACTTTTTACAATTGTTCATGAAGTTGGAAAAAAGAAAGCAAATAGTCTTTCAGTCGGTTGTCGATACAATTTCAATGTAAACTCAAAGGGGTGACCCGGGACTAGGTCGGTCGACGCGTTTCGAACCCTGAGAGTGCCAGGGTTCTCCTCAGGACCAAAAAGTAACTACAAAGGAAAGGAAACGATTGTCACTCAAATGATCTTAAGAGATGAACACCTTATTCGCTATCTGGCTTCCCTCAGCCTACCTCTATTGTTGGGTCATGGCTCCAACCGTGATTGCAGACAATTGTATTCCAAAAGAAGGTGGGGAGCTGCTAGAATACATTAAAAACAAACAACAAGTGCACTAAGTATTTTAAGAAAATAACAGTGTTGTTGTTACACATGTCCGTCCTCAAGTCACTCACTCGGTGTCAACCTGTGTGCTTACCTGTGCCGTGGTGTGTGATTGCTAAGGATTCTGTCCCCAGTGGATCGGGCTCTGTCGTAGGGTTTCGGCGCAAAATGCTGAAAAAAGCACATTTGGGAAACGTGTGTTACCGCTGGGTTTATTGGGCGTCTCCATGGCGGTGAGTAGTTACGTCCGCTGGCCCCCTTGGAGCCATTCTTACCGTGGCCGTGCTCCACGCTGGTACTCGAAGTCTACTGTCGTTCGAACTTTTCCACTCCTTCTCCTTCAGTCTAAAAGGGTGAATGAAAACGCACAATGTTGTTGGTTATGGGTGTGGCTTCGCTCTGGAGAATTGTTGGAAATGTAGTCCTGTTAGCGGTGTTTCAGAAACTGGAGGAGTGTGGGAAATGTAGTCCTGTTGGCGGTGTTTCAGAAACTGGAGAATTTTACATATTGGATTTGTAGATTTCAGAAATCTCATTTAATCCATTGACCGCTGTGTCGTATTTCATAATAAGCAGAGCTTCTCTTTGATTAAGCCGTGTCTCCAAATTGCCCCCTCTTGGATCATTTTCAATTTTCGACAGGACCGTGCACTTTAGTTTGTTTTTATCGTGGTTCTTGGCCAACCAATGGTGTACTAAGGGTGCATTTTCAACTTCTCTGCGTATTCTGGACTTATGCTGAGTAATGCGTTGCCTCACTTCTTGCGTTGTTTTTCCAATGTATAACTTTGGGCAGGGACACATTATAGCATACACGACATTCCTTGTCTTGCAATTTGTAAAAACTTCATGCTTCCAATTGATGTTATTGAATGAAAACACCGTCTCCTCTATAGTTTCATAGCAGCAGATGCAGGTTCCACATTTGTGGTGTCCTGTTGTCGGTGGAAATCCAAATAAACTTCTTAGAGTCGGGCCTTTCTCAATGGGTAGGGCTGCCCTAACAATGTGGTTTGCAACACTCTTTTCTTTTTTATATGCAAACAAAGGCGGCTCTTTGAAATCCTCATGTAAATATTTCACTAGGTGCCAATTCGATGTTATCAGTTTTTTGAGTTTGTTGGCCGCAGGACAGAAGGGAGACACGCAGACCACTCGTTTTTGCTCCACTCTTGTTTTCTTCTGCATTAATGTTTCACGTGGCGTCCACCATGCCCTTTTAAGCGAATTTTTTAATAGTTTTTTTGGGTATCCTCGTAGGAGAAGCCTCTCCTTCAGTAAATTAGCATGTTCAAAATAATCCTCTTTCCCTGAACAATTCCTACGAATCCTGAGGAATTGTCCAAAGGGTAGATTTTGTTTCAAGCTGCGCGGGTGATTGCTAGAGTACAACAATGCTTTGTTTCTGTCCGTCGTTTTACGGAACAAGGTGGTTCCAAGGCCTCCATTACAAGGTTCAACTTTTACATCCAGGAATGTTATGGATTTACTTGATGACGTGCAGTTGAATTTAATATTGTTTGTGCGTGCATTAAGCCAATCGACAAATTCTTTAAGGGTTTCAGAGTTACCGGTCCAAATGAGAAACACATCATCTATATATCTCATATAGTGTGAAATCGGGACCTTAAAGGGGTTGTCATTGTAAATGAACTTTTGTTTGTAAAGTCCCATGTACATCACTGCTAATTCTGGGGCAAATGGACACCCCATGGCTACTCCCTTTACCTGGAAGAAATATTCCGAGTCGAAGGTGAAAAAATTATTTTGCAACGCAAAAGAGGCCAGTTCCAGGATGAATTCTGTGGGTACTTGAAATGGTCTGTCGCGTGTGTCCAAGAAAAATGACAATGTTTCAAGGGCTTGATCTCGGGGGATCTGGGTGTAAAGTGAAACGACGTCTAGCGTCACCATTAGTTGTTGGGTTTCATTAAAGTTTATCATCTCGATCTTTTGGAGGAATGCAGTTGTATCTTTAAGGTGAGCAGGGACTGTTTCAATGAACGGTTTTAAGAAAAAGTCAATGTACTTGGCCACCGGCTCGAATAAGGATTCACATCCAGAAACTATTGGACGTCCTGGTGTTTTTTTTTCATCCTTGTGGATTTTTGGCAATAGGTAGAACACTGGGATTCTCGGATTTTTATTCTGCAAAAATGCCAGTTCTTTTGGGCCCACAAAGCCTTGGTTGAATCCTTTTTGAATAATCTCGAACAATTGACTTTGGAGTTCATTTGTGGGATTTTTTGCAATGCGTCTATAGCATGTATTGTCATTCAATTGGCGATAGACTTCTGTTTTATATTTGTTAATGTCCCAGACAACCACCGCTCACCCCTTGTCCGCTTGCTTCACAACCACTGTTTTGTCATTTTTCAAGGTAATTAATGCATCCTTTTCTGCTTTTGCAAGATTATATTTCACGAAGTTCCTCTTTTTCTCAAAAGCTGATATACCTGATAGGATTGTACGTTCAAAAGTGATAATTTCTTTCGGAATTTTTGAGCCAGCTGGACAAAAAGTGGATTTCTTTCTTAAACCCGTCACCTCGGGTTGATGATCTTCACTTATATCCGAAAAGAATGTTTTCAATCGGATCTTGTGGCAGAATTCTAGCGTCTCTAACTTCATTTTGACAAAATCTGTGGGCCTCGATGGAACAAAACCAAGTCCTTTTGTCAAAATGGATGTTTCTGCTTCCATCAAGATTCTATCAGATAAATTGAATATAGATGGAAGATTTAGTTCTTGTAAAACCGGGATCGTGTCCTCATTTCCCATGGCTGGACTGGTCGTGTACGTCCTCTGCCCTTCTGTTGGCCTTGTCCTAAAAAAGGAATCTGGTTTTGTTGCTGTCTTTGTTGTTGATCCTGTTGGTTGCCTTGTCTGTTTTGATAGGATCTGTTCGTATTGTTTGATTCACTTCCTGAAGATGATGATGTGTCTGAGAATGTAACAAACTTACGACGTGATCGGCCTTGGTTGTCCTGTAAGAATCTCCTTGAGTCAGAGCTTGAATAAAAATCTTTTCTAAGATATGGATATACGTATTCCAGGGAAAAAAATTTCTTGTCCAACTCAAATTTGTTGTTTTTCTGGGCAACTGTAAAATCCTTAAACTCCCACAATTCTCCAGAGCGAAGCCACACCCATAACCAACAACATTGTGCGTTTTCATTCACCCTTTGTAGACTGAAGGAGAAGGAGTGGAAAAGTTCGAACGACAGTAGACTTCGAGTACCAGCGTGGAGCACGGCCACGGTAAGGATGGCTCCAAGGGGGCCAGCGGACATAACTACTCACCGCCATGGAGACGCCCAATAAACCCAGCGGTAACACACGTTTCCCAAATGTGCTTTTTTCAGCATTTTGCCCCGAAACCCTACGACAGAGCCCGATCCACTGGGGACAGAATCCTTAGCAATCACACACCACGGCACAGGTAAGCACACAGGTTGACACCGAGTGAGTGACGTGAGGACGGACATGTGTAACAACAACACTGTTATTTTCTTAAAATGCTTAGTGCACTTGTTGTTTGTTTTTAATGTATTCTATGACCTCCCTCTCCACCTTCTTTTGGAATACAATTGTCTGCAATCACGGTTGGAGCCATGACCCAACAATAGAGGTAGGCTGAGGGAAGCCAGATAGCGAATAAGGTGTTCATCTCTTAAGATCATTTGAGTGACGATTGTTTCCTTTCCTTTGTAGTTACTTTTTGGTCCTGAGGAGAACCCTGGCACTCTCAGGGTTCGAAACGCGTCGACCGACCCGGTCCCGGGTCACCCCTTTGAGTTTACATTGAAATTGTATCGACAACCGACTGAAAGACTATTTGGTTTCTTTTTCCAACTTCATGAACAATTGTAAAAAGTGTAAAAAACGACAAAAAAGACTCTTCATGTTTCGCATATATAGGTTCTCTTTGACACCGGGACCAGTATGGATGTGGTTTAGTATGAATGGATGGCCAAGAATGTGTTGTTTGTGAGTTTGTTTGATTTATTGTACATACCAATTTGTCTTTTTTCATGTTTGTATATAAATGTATATAAACCCCCCCTGTTTTTGTATTCCCATGCACAAAACGGAAAATGACTAAAAACTAAAATAGTCTTCAGAAAAATTAAAAGCAAAGTTGCAATTTATAAAGCAAGTGTCCATGCTATTCTTCATGTATGCTTCTTCTATTCATTTTGCTTTGAAAAATTAGCTTCTCAGCACTGGCAAGTGTGTTGTTTCTTCAGTAAGCGAAATTCTGCAGCAGCCATCTTGGCATGGGCTTACGATTAACAGCCTCTCAATCTATTCTGCTGAAAAAACGACCTGGTAATCCCCTCTGAACAATGGATGGATTCTTTTTGATCTAATTCAAGTTAATTGGCAAAGGCAATTGCCACCAGCTATCTCTCTACAAAATCATACATGGAGTAACCTTGTACATCTCTCCATGGAATTAGAAAAAGGGGACAACCTATGGACAAAGAAGATAGCAACCAATCCATTTTGATCAATATTTGGCTCTTCCCTCATTATTTAGTCCTACCACTCACACCAACAAGACGCAAATGCGCAACCAACCTCTCCTCCCATAGATTCTTAGCGAGCCTGAACTCTCAGCCATTAAAAATGCACCCGCAATCCCCACCCGGAATTCCAAACTCGTGCCTTACGGACCCAACTCATGGTCCATTAAGTACCCAGAAAATCTGACCAGCAATGCTAAAAAGAACCTAAAGCACAGTACCTTAACACAACACCCGGAAACACTTTTAGTAGACAACTACTTTACAGCTACTAACGGTAACACAAAAACCAACTTCATCTTTTATACAATCGCCCGACTAAGTAGAAAAACACCTTCCTTCTTCACGTTCAGGTCACCAAATCAGTAAATATTCCTTATGGTGAAAAAATCTCCACAAATGTCACCCCTACGTTTAAAGGTGAACTCCCATTTTCCATCTTCAGAACAGGAAACATTCTCAATGCCATCAAACCCAATCCCCCCTGCCCCGACAAAAAAAACCAGAATCAACCAAATCTCCCTTCCCGGGCGATCCACGCTACAACTCATGGACATCCTCCATCACTAATTATAATCTCACTACCCCTATCATCACACTCCACCGTCAAACACCCTCTACAATGGCCTCAACCGATACCACCAAGTCTAGCTAACACACAGTTAATAAACACCGCAAGGCTGATCCTGAGCTAAGCAGATCGTACTCAAACAACATTCTTTCTGTGACTGAACCAGCTACAGGCACCCCCCTCAACTTCAGGAGACCTGACTCTACCCTTGCAAATTATCCTCAAGTCTACTACTGTCCCTACTTCGCCTGCCCAAACCAACCCCATACCCAACGCCACTGATTATCCCTCAGACACTGACCTCCCTCTAGCTACCGCTCACTCCCCCTGACCCACCACCACTTGCCCTAACCTTCCCCACTTCTATTCCTCTCCCCTCCCCTGGACCTAGACCCACAACACCTCCTCCTAACCTCTTGACCGGAAGCAACGACGACCTGACTCCTCACGTCCAATCTATCCCCACTCCTAACCCCAATGATGTCACTCAATCCCACAACCTAATCCCCTCTTCTTCCACAGACCCCAGTCATACACGGCTCCCAGCAAAGACAACATACCCTTTCAGCACACTTTCCCAGCTACTCACCCGAATGGAGCAGAAAATAGACTCCATAGTGGATAGATATCCTACACCTACAACAAAGCCTTCCCAACCGGACTAAGCCTCCTTGCTCACACACGGTGGGTAACTACACTCCTTCCCTCTTCCAGCCTCTTCCATGGCCCCACTAATCCTATGAGGAATCAGGCACATTGTCCCAGCTGAGCTCTTTGACACATTTCAGAATGAGAAGCAGATGATATCAAAGACTCTTCCCTCGAAATTAGTCAGAACTCAATCCCAGTCTTAGTGAGCACTAATAGAATCCCAAGACCTGTCCTCTCACTCAGACCCCCTCAATACACTTCTATACATACAGCACACACCACCACGGAGGCACCCGGCCTCTATCGTGCATGCTCCTCAACTGTAGATCAACAGTACTACATCCTTCTGGTAAACAAACCCTCTTCGCTGAAGAACTAACCAACCTAATAACTTGTTTCACCCTAACAGACAGGGGAGACATGTTCCTGAGTGACTTCAATATCCACTGGAACGACCCAGAATACTCTACAATCCAAAACCTCTCCAACCTGCTCCAACCTGCTTGAAATTTCCAACCTCAAACAACTCTGAAATGAACCAACACACATCAAAGGAGCAACTCTGGATTCGATCATCACCAAAACTGAGCTGGTCTCTTTGACTGGTCGGACCACCACCTCATACTGTTTAATATCGACTCTCATGTCAGAAACCACCCAATACGACCTGACAAACCTAAGCACTGGGCCAAGAACATCAAAGGAGTCCCCATAACTGAACTAGAATCCAGGATTCATGCCCACCTACAGCCCCAGCCTTCCAATTTGATGGCCGATTACCTCACTACCCACTTTCATTCCACAATGACAGAGGTGTTAGATCAAGTAGCACCACTCAAACTCAAACATCTGAGATCTACCAAATCTAAATCTTGGTTCAATGTGGATCTTAATAATGAAAGAAGACAACTCAGACAATCAGAACGGCTTGGAGACTAAACCCTTCGACTCTCCACCTAGCTCAACTTCGATCAACCTGGTTGGCATATAAAAAACAAATTTTTAGAGAAAAGGCCACTTTCTTATGCAGCCAACTAGACCAGGCGAAGAATAGGCCTAGAAAACTCTTCAACATTGTCAAAAGTCAAACAAACAGCACACCCCCACAAGAAATGAAAGCCACCAAAATTTTGATGTGAAGAAATCACCAGCTTCTTCACTGATAAAGTCCCAAAAATTGAGCAATCATTCATCCAAACCTCAAATCCTCCCTCCCTTGCAACCTGCCCCCTTTAACTACCCCATACCATACAGATCGAAATCTTACCATGGACAACCAGACCCGCTTCCCACTGAAAAATGACGCTAACTGGTCCAACTTCGAACCCATGTCGGAAATTGAAGTCTTCAAAATAGTTGCAAGCTTAAAGCCTTCTTCCCACACTATGGACGCCCTCCCATCCACAATAGTAAAAAACCTCAACAACATCATTGCCCCTTTCTGGACAAAAATCATCAATTCCTCTCTCACATCAGGTTGTGTCCCAGACTCCCTTCAGCTAGGACAAATCACACCTATACTCAAGCAACCAGGGGCCGACCCTAACGATCTCAACAAACTCAGACCTATCTCCAACCTCCCGTTCCTAGCTAAAACATTGGAGAAGTGTGTTCTCCAACAACTTAACAAACATATTGACGACTTCAACCTCCTCATCACCTTTCAGTTGGGTTTTAGGAAAGGTTGTAGCACCGAAACAGTGATGCTCAATATTGCGAATGATATCCACAGAGCCTTGGATGAAGGTGAACTCTGCCTCCTCATTCTTATTGACTTATCAGCGGCATTTGACACAATAAACCATTGAGCTTTACATGAGACTCTGAAGAGCCGATGAGGCATTAATGGCACTGTACTAGAATGGTTCACTTCCTTCCTTCAGCACTGTTCACAACAGATTAAAATCAACTCCTACCTCTCTGTACCAACATGAGTCAAACTTGAAGTCCCGCAAGGATCGATCCTCTCCCCATCCCTCTGCAATCTCTTCATGGAACCCCTTACAATTATTTTTGAACAAGCAGGGCTTCATTACCACCTATATGCTGATGACACACAAATATACTTCAAAATCAAATCGCCCAGTGACGTCCGACACCTCAATGTCTTGCTAACCAAGATCCAAACCTGGTTTAACACAAGCCACTTAAAACTGAACCCAGACAAAACGGAATTAATACTGTTCTCTCCGAAAAGTAACCACCTACCAATTAAAGTCTGGCTCAAGGAGCATGATGCTCTAAACTGTCCTATCCGACTCAGTAAAGTCACTAGGCATTACCAAGGACGAGAACTTGTCAATGAAGGACCACATCAAGAACTCTGCAAAAAGTGCGCTTTACTCTCTAAAACAACTCAATACAATTAAACCTTTCATTCCTCAAAATGATCTCAAGACAATTGTACAATTCCTAGTCCTTTCTAAACTATGGAAATGCCATCCTAACAGACTCACCAAAAGCTCACCTAGCCCCACTAAGGTCAGTCCTTAACATGGTAGCCAGACTCATATCTGGTGTAAAAAGATTTGAACACATCTCACCAACCCTCAATGCACTTAACTGGCTTCCCATGGAAGGTAGATGTATTTTCCAATTGGCCTGCATCACTCACAAGGTCCTTGACACCCAATCCCCAAACTACCTAAACAGCAGACTAGTAAAAGCAGGAAAATCCAGAACTCTGAGAAGCACCAACTCACTTCATATCCTCCCTCCGAAACTGAAAAAGAAAATGACCCAGTGCCGGTCCTTCTCTGGCATCGTACCCAGGATGTGGAACGCACTCCCGATAGGCCTCAGATGCAACGCCTCCTTCTCTTGCTTCAAAAAGGACATGAAACTCTTTCTTCTCAACTAATACTCTACTGCCCAAGACAACCGTCTTAGGCATCAATAACCTAGTGGGCTCCCCACTTACTTGACCTTAAAGGATGGTGGCTCTCTTACTGTTTCAGCCACCTGCTTCCTTCTCCTCTCACTGGATAAATAAGTATTATTTCTTTGTTTTTATTTTCATGCATCCTCATGTCCTCCTATGTTATGCAATCTTTTCTTTTCCTTTATGTATGTAAAGCGCTCTGATACCCACGGGTCTAGCTAGCGCTATATAAAACTTTATAAATACATAAATAAACTTGTCACACCTGGTAAATACTATTACTCCTGGGTGAGGTATTTACAATGTGTAGCTAAAACACCAACTACAAATTTCTGTTTTAGGAATGAGGATTAACATATGGTATATATAATATTTTTGTGCCAAAATCTGAATGCTTTGCAGGCACTTCCCACCTATAATTGTCTTGTGTTTGTCTAGTAACATATAGGGGGGGGGGCGTGAGAGGGTCTGGCACAGATCGTACACCTCGTAATTCCGATCCCTGTACAGAGCCATGCTTGCACTTGTAAGAGACAAATATTCGTGCCCTAGGACAGTTGGTTAGTGTGGAAATTGGTCTTTATCTTCGAGAAGATTCGATCAAGTGTCAGCCTGAAAAGGTCACGTGACTGATTCATTCAGGCTCTCTGAGCATAAGCCTTTTACATCAAAGCGCAGCCTGCACTCACACACTGACACTAAGAGCAAAAGCAGCAGTCGGCTAATGACAGAGCGGCTGACTCACCCCATTCACAGGCAGGTGCGTGCTGTAAATGGAGGTTGTGAGGACACGCTCGATTCCGGCCCACGCAGAGGACAAAGTAATGTCGCTGCCTAGCAGGCCTGCCCGTTAGAGGGTGTCGGCGTGATCTCTCGCTGCATGGGCGCTGCCCCCCGCTGGGAGATTCGAAGGATGACTAACACCGGGAGAGAGTTCGTAAACACAGATTCCACAGAACCAAATATACCGTTTAAAGAATCGCTGGCGGCAGCGAACAGCACACCCATGCTACTGTCAGAAGGAATAAGAAAGAACATGTGTTTTTTTAGGAGAGCCGCCATCTTAGGTGATTGAGTACAGTGGAAGACATTATTCATCATTACCACTTTCGCTTTCCCTGAAGTCCTGATATAGGCAATGGCTGCAGCAATGATAAACGCTCACAAGGTTCTTGAGGAGCAACAACCGTGGCAAGCGTGCGTAACAGTGTACATTTTTGGATTGAACATCTATCTTTTGGAGATAATATTTGAATAAAGGACCCCAGTGCACAGCTGAGGGATTGCTGGCTCTGCGACTGGTTCAGCAGGAAAGATTAAGGGGCATATTATCAAGGGCCTTATCCCCAATTTTTTGGCCTGAAAAGCCAAAAAAGCGGAGATAATGTTTTCATCCTATTAACAGGGCAGTGCTAACATGCATTAGGGCATCTCCTCGCTTTGCATCTCTAATGAGATGCAAAGTGGGTGTCACTGGGCAGTACAACCTTGCAAATATCACTGATGTGCACATGGCAATATTTACAAGACTGCTCCAGCATTTAAGCAGATGTTAGTTTTTTGAGAAAACCACTGTTTTCGCCAAAAACTAATGTCTGCTAAAATGCAGAATTACCTACCCCTAACATTGGGGTGGATTACGCTGATACAATCACAGGGTCGTATCAGCAAGGTTATCGCTGTTTTGCAGGGAACATGGCTGGAAAATCACTGATGTTCCCTGCAAAACGGCGATTTCCCCGCTATTGCTGGAATTTTTATCGCCCTGGAGAAACGCGTTGTTAGTATGGTAGGCAACAGATTCGCCCCCTATCAAGTCAGATATGTCCCATTCTGCCAACACCTATTCCCCCTTTGTCACATTGTCGAGGAGAAATACACAAAGTACAACTGCCAGCTAGACCAATAAATTCGAGAGATGTACGGTGATAAATAAAAAACCACTAAGCGCGCTTTGCGTTATTTAAAGCCGTCCCTAGATAATATGCCCCTAATTCTCTTGGAATGAAGTTTTGCTCTTTTTCATGCTAATGTTCTATGTGAGTATACAAAAAAAAGGGAACAAGTTTTTTTATATGTTCTTAGTATCCCTCAAAGTGTTTGGTATTACAGTACTGGATGCAGACATTTGTTTGGCCCTTTCTGAAATATGCATTGCATTGTGTGCATGCAAAGTGAGTGCTTGCATATTATGAACTGAGTGTACCCTCCTTTGAATAATGAATTAGCCCAATGCAAATGAAGGAATACCTCTGTCTACGTGCCTCCAGCCGGCAGCCACGGTCCCTGCGCGGATTTCGACATACGACCATGAGGAAAAGTAAATTATTTATTTAATTTTCCCTTGCCCAGTGTTTGCCGGAGCACAGGGATAAGAATATGTAAAGTTGTTTGGACTGATGCCTGTCGGTATGTTTATCTGTGTTTGTATGAGTGTTCTTCATAAAATATCCCTTTCAAGCTGTAATGTGTCTGCATGTTCGATTAGTGCATTGCGGCAGCATGTTGTGCTCGTCTGTGTTTGGGCATGCATTAGTCTAAATCTAAACCTGTTGACCTGTGTATAATGTTTGCATGCTGGGATAGTCTACAGAGAAAAAATAAAGCAAAGGAGGAGAGAGAGAAAAAACACAGATGCAAGTGAAAGGAAGAACAGGAGAGGAGGAAAGGGACATGAAAACTGTTGACACTACAGCATCAAATGTTGGAAGTGACTTCATTTCAGAAGGCCATGGTTATCCTGGCCAGACTGGTGAATCTCATCTAGGTTAAAATCGAGTTGCTTAAAGTTGTACAGTGACATCTAACTTGAGTTTAATAGATTCAAAGTAGACTTCTAAAATGATCTTTGGTGTAAATCCATGGTTTTCCTGGACACTTGTCAGCATCGGTGGCTCGAAAAGCATGTTGTTCTGATTCCTGCATCAGGAATCAGGTGAAGCAGAGAAACTTGGCACAAGATGTGTTACAGCGGCTTGGTAATTCACATTAGAACTAGAGCATTATTCCAGGGTTCCATGCCCGACAACAAAGACCTAATTTTTAAACCCCAAGAAAAGCGTCAAATAGGGCACAGATAGGAGTTTACGCTTATTTGATGTTCTTTGTCCCAAAAGCTTGAACTCATGATTTCTCCTCGAGTACACATTACATCAGGTAATTCATGCTAAAAAGCTGTCTGGTGGAAAAAGTTCCAAATTCCGAATTTTAAAGATTTACGATGTTAACAGCAAACTTCGTGGTGCTTTCGTTCTGTCTTGCAAAGCCGAGGGGCCTGGTTCAGAATGAGTTGGTACTTTCGGAGGTCATTACGCACCTTGTGAACACCAAAACCACAAAGGTGTGGGGGCAGATTTCCGCCGAGTTTGCGTCATTTTTAAAATGGGAAAAGTGACGCAAAAGTGGTGCAAGGGGCTTGTAATTCTGCCCCGTGGTATTTATCAGGTGCAGTATCACCTCCCCAATCTAAGGACCACATCTCAGAATGGGGAATAACGTGATCAGATAATGATTCATGTTTCTTCCGTTCCAATCTGCAAAACGTGGGACACTGCAGTATATTTCTGCAAAATGTGTGGATAGAAGACTTGCAATCCCACTTGTGCCAAAATCAGGCTTTTTGTTCTATATAGAACGAGGGCCAGCAGGTGAAGGTAATTGTTGATTGAGAATAAAAACTCAAGGTGTTTTTTTATGTTTCTCCACACAAGGACTTAACCTCTCAACATTTCCAATCTAATCTGAAAAAGAGGATTTGAATGACGCTTCTTGGGATGAATCACAATTACCATATAACTTTCAACCTTGGGGGCACTAACGAATAGCCTGTACCAAGTTTTAAGCACTCTATACAGATCCGACATTTACTATTTAAGCATGTATTCAATTTTAGAATTCTATTGTTGGGGGCGTGGTCTGGCCACGCAGGAACATGGCCGCCTGACTGACGAGCTCTGCAGTGGGACGGACTCCTGAAGGGGTTTATCCACGTACCTGGGCTGTTGGAGTCTCCTCTTCGTGCCCTGCTGTTGCTTGCCGACATGCGGAGGGGCCCGGTGGATTTTCCAGATGGCGAACAACGGTGCTTTTTTGTCTCCGACTGCCGGTGAGGTGACTAAGTAGCTCTGCTCCACTCCGGGGGCCTGTACGCCGCATTAGGCCGCGCCTCCTTCACCTCCTACGGCCGCGCCTCCTCAGGCATAGTACATGCCCAGGCTTTCACCGCTCCTCCTCCTGGTGCTGTGGAGGCTTTTTTTCTTCAGCAATTCCAGCAATACTCCCCAGGCTCTGGTGACATTTCCCACGCAGCGCTTATTTATGTGAACATTCCTTTGCCTTACAGTTTTCCTTCACTTGATGTCAATGCGCTGCATTTTCCTTCACTAAGTACATTTCCCTAATATCACACGCTGTGCCTTTTCTCACAACTGAATTTAAAATGTTGCTGCACACCATGGTTATTGGAGGAAACTAACAGTGTTGATTGCGCGAAATACATTACATTACTGGAAGTGTGCCTATATCTTTAACTGGGCCAGTTCTTCCTATCGTGTCTTTCACCTCAACTAAGTTAAACTTATTGCTTCACACCATGGTGATTTGAGGTGAACTATCTTTGATGCCTGCGATGTTCTTTTCTCACACATTTTCTTCAGGAGCATCTCCTCATAGTGCCTATGGCGCGCAGTGTCTTACATTACTGGGAATGTGCCTTTTTTAGCAGGGACAATTCTTCTGATAGTGTTATTTGAGCGCTTTTAACCCCTTTGTCAGTTAGCTAATGCCTTTGCAAAGACAATAAATCACTTACATGCTGTAGTTTACTTTGCATAATCCTCGCTGCTGATATGTCTATATCTTCACCTTCATATGCGCATCCTGTTGCCTGCCTTTTACCATCTCCAAAGCTGCTGCTACGTGATCTTTGAATATTCTACACATCTCAGCCTTATTATTATATTGTTTATAACTTTTTCACTGCCATAGGCTTTTCCTTCATTGGTCTGCTACAGTTTTAATAGGCTTGTTTGTTGAAGAAAAGAGTTTGTCACTTACCTCTTTCGTAGTGTATAATCTTCCTTAACATGTATTTCTTATAACAAACCTCATTATTGCCTTCACATGTGTCATATACAAAGCTCAGTTTGAAACCTTGTACTATTTGTTGTATTGCTCTTTTTACTTATTGTTATTCATTGTGAGTTTGTTTTCATCATTGCTTCCTTCCACGTTCCCACATCAATTTGTTTCTGTAGAACGTCTGTGAACCACTACATACCAATGTCTTCCAACAGGAATGGTAGTAAAATACCCAAGCAACCTCTATTCACCGACGTTCTGAAACAATCTACTGCAATGCCTACGAAAGGGAACTCGTCCTCTTCAACGAATATACCCAAAGTTTTGCCATCCCATGGTGATCAGTCACTGACAGACACCATGCAAAGAATTTTGCAGGAACTTTCTGGAGTCAATCGTCAATTGGAAGGGATGGATATCAAAATTACTTCTTTAGCTGCAGAAACTAAATCGATTAGAGCAGACCTTACAACTTTTCGTACAAGAATTGAAAATCTTGATTCTAAAATATTGGCCATGGAGAACCGTCTTGACTCAGTCCAAAGCTCAGATCAGGATCTTTTCTTTTTACACAGTAAAATCATTGACTTGGAGGACCGCAGTAGAAGGGACAATGTCCGCTTCTTTGGATTTCCAGAAAATATTGAAAGACATAACATGAAAGTGTTTCTCTTTGATACTCTTCCACTAATGACCGGTATCTCTTTTACTCCACCTCTTGAAATTCAACGAGCTCACAGAATTGGTCCTTCACGTCCAGATCCTACTGCACGTCCAAGGCCAATTATTGCCTGTTTCCTTAGACATGAGCAAACTCGACAAATTCTGTCTGCGGCTCGCTCATGCGGCTCTTTTCTTTTTCAGGGTCATACTATTTATGTAGCAGCAGATTTTTCTAAGGAAACAAATGAACGTCGGAAGGCATTCCTCCGCCCTCGGAAACCCGCCAACCCCCACAGACCACGCACGCAACCTGGGAATCATCCTGGACTCTGAGCTCAAAATGGACCGCCAGATCAACTCTGTCTCATCTTCCTGCTTCCACACCCTCTGCCTCCTTCGTAAGACCTTCAAATGGATCCCCCTCGAACACCGAAAGACAGTCACTCACGCCCTGGTCACCAGCAGACTCGACTACGGCAACGCACTCTACGCCGGAATAAACAAAAACCTCATCCGCAGGCTACAGAACATCCAGAACGCCGCCGCAAGACTGGTCCTCAACCTGCCAAAACACTGCCACATCTCCCAGCACCTGCGCACACTCCACTGGCTCCCCGTCGAGGCGAGAATCACCTTTAAGATGCTCACCCACGCACACAAGGCCCTCCACGGCACCGGACCAGCATACCTGAACAGACGACTCAAATTCCACGCAGCCCAAAGGACCCTACGATCAGCCCAGCTTTCCTACGCTGTGGTCCCTCGCACCAGAAAGACCAGATCGGGAGGCCGCTCCTTCTCCTTCCTCACGGCCAAAGCATGGAACGCCCTTCCGCTCCACCTCAGACAGACAACATCGCTCCCCATCTTCACAAGAAACCTCAAAACCTGGCTCTTCGACAGACCCCCTCCTTGATGGAATGGAACCTGCACCCCCTCTCCCCCCCCAACCCTAGCGCCTTGAGACCCTCACGGGTGAGTAGTCGCGCTTTAACAAACTCCTGATTGATTGATTGATTCCTCTCCATGCAGCCTCAATTACTTCGATTAGACATTAAATATGGCCTGTTTGAGCCTGGGCGTTTTGTGTTACCAGAAATGGAGAATCCAAAGAATTTTTTGACCCTGCACTTCTACAACAATTCTTGGATGACATTCAATCCCAAGATATGGACACGCAGTCTTCTCAGTGTGAGCAGTCTCAACCTCAACCCTCTTCTTTCCCCCCCTCACACCTATCGATGCAAAAATCACAAGCTACCAGTAACTCCAGGCATCGAGGTAGAGACCTTAATAGGCTCAATCGCTCCCAGGAAGTTAAGGCTTCAGCTTTGCATTCTGTTTCTACCCTCTCAAAGGAACCGCAGAGGGACAAATCTGGATCGCCTATTAAAACTCCTTCGGATGCTGATTGAATAATCTGATTAATCTGATTAATTCTTGTTTTTTATGTTATTATATATGCTTATATGTTATTAGATAATTTATAGTCTGTATTACTCTCTACTGAGTGACGTATCTTATCTATTATTAAATTGTTTGTTATATGCTTAGACATAGTTCACTGTAATTTGTATATTTTCTCCTCTTCATTAGTAATTTTATTATCATTTATATTCTGTTTCTACCCTCACAAAGGAACCACAGAGGGACAAATTTAGATCGCCTCTTAAAACTCCTTCTGATGCTGATTGAAAAATCTGATTAATCTGAATATTTCTTGTTTTTTATGTTATTATATACGCTTATATGTTATTAGATAATTTATAGTCTGCATTACTCTCTACTGAGTGAAATATGTTTATATATTATTAAGTTGTTTGTTATATGCTTAGATATAGTTCACAGTAATTTGCATATTTTCTCCTCTTTATTAGTAATTTTATTATTATGTATATTCCCCCCATTATTTCGTTCTGCACTATATTATTTTTCATAGCAGTATATTTTTTAACGTGTATTTCTTCAATTTTAGCTTGAATATTAAGCGCTCAAATGTTACATGCCTTTGCCTTCTTTTAATTATGGATATTCATTTGTTCCAGACTCCCTAGTTATTTTGTCCCCTTTTGTTGCATGTTTCTCTCACTATATTCTTATTGCTCTATCGTGTTACAGTTCTGTCTATTGCTATTTTGTTAATAAGCTGTTATGCGATGCTGGAGGACATGCTTTTGCGGGGAATGAGATTTTGGTATCAATTTATGATCAATTTAATAATTTATCTCATTCGTAAATTTTGGACCGATAGTATCTGTCATTGAGTAAAAGACAACCCCCACATAGGTTTAGATAAACCCCATTAACTGACGCCACTCTGAAGAACCACTTACAACTGATAAAGTTTAAAAGTTTTATATAAAAGTCAAATTTAAATACAAATACAATCCTCTCAGGATAAACCTCAAAGTATACAAAGAATACAAAATCAATTCCAAAATCAGCAATTTAAAGCTTTGATGTGAGGTGGTTCCTTTGCGTCATCTACAGAAAGAGAAAAATAACCAAGTTAAATCTGTCCCTACTCTACACTAGGTGACTTCCCTATTTTCCAAGTTTCTTCCCTAAAAAGGTGTCAGCAGTTTGACTTCCAAAGAAGTTCAAACTCTCTTAGCCTCTAAAGGTAACTTAAGTTTAAGAAGCAGTACCCTCTCTGCCTACCCATCCGCTCTTCTAAGGGTCCTCGGCCTACTGCTCCCTTGCGCTCTGATCTCTCTCAGCGCATCTGCTCAAGGCATCCACCCTTCTAACTTGCCTCTCGCTGTTCTCTCTGAGCTCTTGCTATCTTCTCCCCGGGGTGCTGTCCCTAAAATACACAATCACAGTGTGGGTGGAACGCCCCTTGACGCCCACCACGGACTTTCCCCGATGATGTCAGTTTCTGGCTCTTTCCATTGCTTCATCTCTTTGCGTCGTCCGTTAGGTTGACCCTTCTCCTTAGATGTCATCTTCATCTTCTTGTTGGCGACTTTAATTGACACTTTCCAGATCAAAAGTCAAAATGAACTTAAACAAGACTTTAACTTACAACTATTTCTTGACCTTACTAGATCCTGCGAATGGTCATTCAAAACAAAGCTCAAATTCCAATCGTCTCCTCTCATGTTTAGGCAATAAACTTCGTTCGACATTTGTCACCTTAAATCTAACAAATGCTAGACTCTTCGGCTCGCACCTTCAAATGAAGGCTATTCACGACTCCTGTGAGCCCACTAAATTACATACATTGGACTATGCTCCTGCGAACTCTTGGTTAGTCAGGTTATAATCACAAATGACCTAAACTCTTCTAACATTCCTACAAACTTCTTCTACACTGTATAACCTTTAACATACATTCATATTGTAATCACTTTTAGCAAATACTTTGCTCATGTGTGAATACATTTTACATAGAATACAATTTTAATACATAGAATATAAAGTTCACACAGAATATAATCTCATACATAGAATATAACTTTATATTCTCATTTGTTACTTCATTATGTGTATGCTCCTTGCACATTTCTCCATGTTACGTTGTCCCGCTGTTTCTACATTTAATGTTACTCACGTACATGAATTCTATTGTGCACGTTCTACATTTCGTAAGCATTTCTACACATTACGACATTTACCCATTAAGTATACAGGCCTTCTAAATCTAATACATTCTAAAGTGAATACAGTTACATTTATTTCTTATACCACGTTGTCACTTCTGTTGACCTTTGTGCTATAGTCGTCAAGTTTACGTTCGATATACATTTCATTCCTACGTTACACGATATGCTCCTAAATATGACTACGATATACATTCCATTCAAATTGCGCTCTCTCAGTTCCCCCCTTTGATGACTTTTAGGAGTCATCACTAAATGCAATTTGAATAGCACCTTTTAAACCGAACTAGTTACATCATTTCCTCTTTTCATCCTTTCAAGTGCTCTCAAGCTTTTATACTGTTGATCTTGTAAAGCAGCTAATCTCCTTTCCTGTTCTCTCATAGATCTTTGTAACCGATTTGTCCTATACCATTTATATAGTTTCACAAATCCTAACAATGTAATTATGCAAATTAATACTATTAATACAGGTTTTAATATGTACCACACTATACTTTTGCCAAGGTTAGCAAACCAACTTCCAACCTTTCCTACTCCATTACCTACTTTTTCCCAAACATTTATTTTTGTCAAATCTTCGATTTCTTGATGAATCTGTGTAATGTTTCTTATGACCTTTTCTAGTGGTTTTGAATTATCAGGAATATAAGTACAACATTCCTGAACCTTCAAAGCCTTGCAAACTCCGCCTTCTTTTGCTAATATCACATCAAGAGCAAGTCGATTCTGAAGAACCATTGCTCTAATCGATTGCATCTCGCCTTCTATTAACATTAATGACCTTGCAGTACTTGCAGATAATCTATCTACGACTGTAGCTAGTCTCCTGATCTTAACATCGTTAAGTATTAAACCTAACATAGGAAACATCGCTCCAAATACGTCTCCTACTACTTCTGCATCTCCTACTTCTCTTTTCGTTCTCGTCGAAGCCTTTCTTTCTATGACCGCTAAATCCTTTGCATGATATATTTTGGGGAAGACAATTGCCAAGTAACACGAACCATACCAATTGTCAGGCAGTTTTACATAGGCATTTCTTCCACATACAAAATATACATTAGGAATAGCTTGCATCCCTTTCATAAAATCTTTCGTATATTACTCTAACTTAAAAGCATGCTCACAATTAACTTCACCTACGAATTCACTCTCATAATATGTCTTGCTTCGAGTTAAACATAACTTTCCTTTCTGCGTTCTATCCAATGCTATTGGACCATTGCTACCTTTCTTTTTATGTGCCTTCTCTTCTTCTGTCCAATCAGTTTTCCACTGTCCTGACATTTTTAGAATCTTCTGCCTTCTGTATCGGTCATCTACTTGTGCTATGAACTTTTTTTCAATCTCTGACACTTTGCAAGTCAGATTATTTCTGCGTGCATATGAAGTATCTAGTGTATCCCAAGGAAGAAAGAATTTGGCTAGTCTATCCTCCTTTTTGTAATAGTCCCACTTATTCATCTGCTTATAATTCGGAACTTCAGGCAGTACCGAATCATAATTTGAAAAGTAGTACTCAAACCCTTCTCTACCATAAAATATACTAAGCAGTAAACTACAGGTTATCCCATAAGTCAATGGGAGATGATGATATCGGATGCCCTCATCTACAGAAGCCGGCAATTGCATACAAACGTAGCAATCTTTGGCCTCCATGGCATCGATATATTCGTATAACAGTTTAGCATATGCGTTTGACCTAAAGTTTCCCTGTGACTCATCCACATGTAATCTACGAACTTCCTCTGCTAGTAACGCCTTTTCACGTATAACATTGCTCTCCTCCTTCTTTCCATCAAGAGCAGGTTTCAAAGTCGTTACAAGTTTTACATCTGCTATTTCTTTATCGTTTTCATGTCCTATGATATATGATATTGTCACTACTGTAATTATGAGAAATATTACTATCGCTATAAGTGTACCTATTATGCATCTAGCTTTTCTGTTTGGGTTGCCGTTCTCCATGTTGTCAAAACAGCGTGACTCTTTCTTTTGCGAAAAGTTTATCAGTTCAGTCCTTTGTTTGCTTTGTTTTCTTCTCAGTTTGTAAAGTGCTCTTTTATCAACAAAGTCTCTTTTTCGCAACAGTGTCTCTTTATTTTTAACAACAGACAACCCTAACCCTTCTCCGTCCTCTAAATGTAATCCCTAAATTTATTCTTCTTTCCACTCGGCGCTAGGTTATCTTCTTCTTTATAACCTATATACAAAGTCTTTATGTATCAACAATTATTCTCGTACCTGCAGCTCTTGCAACTAGTTCCAATAATTCAAAACGAATGACTTTGTCTTCTTCCTCTGATATTTGATGACCAAATGTTGGAAATTGTAATCTGTCCAACACTAAGGGCCAGATGTAGGTAATTTTTATTTTCCGACCTCTTAAATACCGAGTCATACCGACTCGGTATTTCAGCGGTCGGAAAATAAAAATACCGAGATGTAGGTAATTGCAGATGTGCAATTACCGAATCGGAAACAGCCGGTAATTTCCGATGCGGTAAATACCGACCAGTTGATGCCCATGCATTCCTATGGGCTTTGAAGCCCATAGGAATGAACGGGCATTTACCGGTCGGTATTTACCACATCGGTAAATACCGATAGCCACAAGGGAGCAGGGGGTGTCACTTTGACACCCTCTGGCACCCCCAAAAGAGGCTCGGGTGCCATGTGGCAGGCATACCTGCCCTAAGGGCAGGTCTGCCTGTCATATGGCATAGGTGTGCATGCACACATGTGCATGCACACCTGAAACGGTATTTTACCATCAAGTATTATTTGATGGTAAAATACCGATTTTGTACTGCTTGTGGGACTCAGAAGAGTCCCACCTACATACCAATTTACCGGTATCCATAATGTTACCGACTCGGTATTTTACATACTCGGTAAATTTACCTATCGGTAAATTTACCGAGTCTGTAAATTACAGGGACCTACATGTCAAATTGCTTTTACCGGGTGGTAACGGCCGAATTCGGCCGTTACCACCCGGTAAAAGCCTACCTACATCTGGCCCTAAATCCTTAATCCGACTCAAGTATGGGGGTATGGGAAGTGTGAAAGTCAGTAACCCCTCAGTCTCGAGTCCAGGAGTCAACATCCATATCTCCACTGCCACAAATGGATCGAGATCGATTACTTTCACGCTCTTCACTCTCCCAGATTTCTGTCCCCAAGACATCTGCTAGGTAAGTCCACTCTGGGGTGGCGTACCTTCTACAGGGCACACATACCCTTCTCGATCTTCGTGGACTCTCAGTTCCTGAGTCTGTCGTTTCTTCCTCCTGATCCGATTCTTCAGCGATCGGGACAAGAGTTCTTTCTTGCTTTTCTTCCGAGCTTGGCCTTCTCTTTCTCTCCGGCCAACTGGCTTCGTCACTCCTTGTTCTTCTGCTCCTTGTTCTTGGACCTATCTCTTGGTCACTCTCAACTTGTTCAGTATCCGATTCAGTCTCCCAGTTACTTTCTTCTCCTGAGGCGACTTCGGTCTCGCTAGTGTCCTGACCTTCGTCGTCCTGTTCCAACACAGTCTCAGCCTCTTCGATCACCTCCACAGCTTGGCTTTCCCCCTCTGTGGTTTCTCCGTTTTCCGCCGGATTCTCATCCGAGAGAGGAGCTGTTTCTTCTAGAGGTGTTGGCACTCTTCGGGTGTGTGAGGCATGTATCCAGTTTGGCAGGCCTCCACACTTTACCGCAGTGTTCGTGACAAGTATGACTTGAAATGGTCCTCGCCAACGCACGTCTAAGCAGTTCTTCCTGACATGCTTCTTCACCAGGACCCAGTCTCCCGGACTCAGGTCATGGCACAAATCTTGTGCTGATGGAACCTCTGCAGCCTGGACCTGGAGGGACACAGAATTAATGGCATCAGATAGTCCCTTGCAGTAGTCCAAGATCAAGTCGTCTGTGATGTTCAATAACGCTGCAGTCGGAACCGATGGCAATCTCATAGCTCTCCCCATTAGCACTTCATGTGGAGAGAGGCCTGTTTTCCTATCAGGTGTGCTACGTATGCTCATAAGAACCACTGGAAGTGCGTCTGGCCAACTCAGGGATGTCGATGAACAAACTTTAGCCAGTCTGGACTTGATTGTACTGTTGATTTGCTCTACAATCCCTGAAGCTTCTGGTCGATAACTGCAGTGTAACTTCTGATCAGTATTCAAAGCCGAACATAGCATTTTCACTACTTCGCTGTTGAAATGAGTTCCTCTGTCCGATTCCAAAGAGGATGGCACCCCAAACCTCGGTATTAACTCTCTAAGTAACAGTTTCGCTACTGTAAGTGTATCGCATCTACGTGTAGGGTAAGCCTCAACCCATCTAGAAAATATGCAGACGATCACTAAAACGTATCTGAGTCTGTTACATGGAGGCATTTCTATAAAATCAAGCTGCATTCTATTGAAAGGCCCCCCAGACCTTCCAATGTGACTCAATGTAACTGGTGTTCTCTTTCCCACGTTTAGTTGCTGACAAATCGCACATCGCTGACATACTGCTTCTGCCGCTACTCTAAACTTAGGATTAAACCACGTTTGTCTGAATACTCTCACCATGGCATCTCTACCTATGTGTGCTGATCCATGCAATTTCCTTGCCATTGGACTAACAAGTTCATTTGGTAAAACTGCTCTCCCATCGGCAGAGACCCAAAAATTCATCTTGCTTTTCACACAACCCGCTGTTTCCCAGCCCTTTTTCTCATCATCTGGTGCATTCTCCTGAACACTCCTTAGCTCATCCCACGTATCTACAGTATCTAACAACATTGTCAATTCAGTTCTTTCCTGTACTCCCCCCACTTTCACATCAGTGTGAGAATATCCTTGCTCTGCGCAGTAACGCGCTACTTCATCCGCATAGCGGTTACCTTGTGACACAAAATCTACATTTTTCGTATGCGCTGCGCATTTGACCACTGCAATAGCTGTCGGTCCTTGCAATGCCTCTAACAAAAGTCTCACAAATTCTCCATTCCTAATGGGAGAACCCGAGGAGGTCATGTAACCTCTTTGAGACCATAACTGCCCGTAATCATGAACTACCCCGAAACCATACTGGCTATCGGTGTATATGGTGACTCGAATTTTGTTACCCGCTAAACAGGCACGCGTCAAAGCAATAATTTCGGCTACCTGAGCGGAATGTACTCCTTCCAGGCAAGCGGCTTCTACAACTCTGGTAATCGTGCAAACTGCATAAGCTGCTCTTAGCTGACCAATATCGTCTGTTACACATGAACCATCAACAAAGAAAATTTCATCGGGGTCAGTCAATGGCTCATCTACGATATCGGGCCTCGGTTTGGTGCATAGTTCAGTCACATCAAGGCAGTCATGATCTGTACAATTTTCATCATCCACCTCATTTGGAAGTGGCATCAACGTAGCAGGATTCAAGACGGAGCATCTTTTTAGGGTCACATTCTCGGCAGCCAGTATGACTTGCTCATAGCGTGTGAGCCTGCTATTCGTCAGATGCTGAGTCTTAGTCCTGGTCATTAACAATTCCACAGAATGCGGTACGTACACCACTAACTGATGTCCCATTACCACACTTTCCGATCTTTCAATGCTGACACCCACTGCAGCTACGGATTTGAGACATCCGGGCAACGCTGCGGCTACTGGATCTAATGTAGCCGAAAAGTACGCCACTGGCCTGCGCGCATCTCCATGGATCTGAGCTAAAACCGCTAAAGCGCATCCCTCTCTTTCGCAGCAGTAAAGCAAAAATGGTTTTGTGTAATCTGGCATTCCTAAAGCCGGGGCACGACATAAGTCCTCCCTCAGCTGCAAAAACGCCATCAAACAATCTTTGTCCCATGGTACCGGATCACTCACTCCTTTGTGCGTCAGTTGTAATAAAGGTTTTGCCTTCAGTGAAAAGTTAGCTATCCACTGCCGACAATAACCAACCATGCCTAGAAACATCCTGACCTCTCTTTGTGTTGTAGGCACGTTCATTTTCATAATCGCCTCTATTCTGTCTGGGGACACCTTCCGTTTCCCCTTTTCAATCCTGTGGCCCAAGTATTGCACTTCAGTCTTACAATATTGCAATTTACTTGGAGACACCTTATGCCCGTTCTCGGCCAAGTGATTTAACAAGGTGATGGTGTCTACTCTGCAAGCTTCCTCTGTTTCTGACGCAACTAGGAGGTCGTCTATGTACTGGACTAGAACTGAGTTCTTGGGCAGTACTAGACTTTCAAGATTTCTCTTTAATAGCTGGTTAAAAATCGATGGGCTTTCTGTATACCCCTGAGGGATACGACACCATGTTAAAACGCGATCTTCCAGCTTAAAAGCGAAAAGATACTGGCTATCTTCATCTAAAGGTATCGAAAAGAAAGCCTGGCACAAATCTATCACTGTAAACCATTCAGCTTGGAACGGTATCTGAAATAATATCACTGATGGATTCGGTACCACTGGACAACATGAGACAACAATATTATTAATCTTTCGAAGATCCTGCACTATTCTGTATTTTCCACTAGGCTTCTGTAAACCCATAATCGGTGAGTTACATGGACTACCCACGATCTCCTTCAGTATTCCCTGTTTAATCATGGATTCGATCACAGGCTTTATTCCTGCAATCGTCTCTGGTGTCAACTTATATTGTGGTGTTCTTGGATACTCAGCATGGGGTCTTACCAAGATCTTTACTGGTTCCACTCCTTTGATCAATCCTATTTCTTCTCCAGTAAAATCCCACACCTCAGCTGACACTTTCTCCCTCAAATCCTGTGGGAGCTCCTCCACTGTCAGGGTAGGATATAGTTCCACACATTCCTGCGAGTTCACAACTTTAAAATCTGCATTCTCATCATTGGTCTGCACTTCTACTCCTTCAGGTGTGCAATGTATTGTGCAATTCAATTTACACAACAGATCTCTTCCTAACAAACACACCGGGCTAGAATCACAGATCACAAACTGATGTTCGTCACTGTAATTCCCAATCTTTACTGATACTGGTTCTGTCAGAGGATTCGTCATCCTCTTGTTTGCGACTCCTACCACCTGAATCATCTCTCCTGATATCGGCAGACCTGGGACTACCGCTGATCTCAACGTGGATCTAGTGGCTCCCGTATCCACCAAAAAGGTCGTAGGACATCCAGCTACTTCAGCTTCTACGTATGGTCCTCTCTGATCTACTTCAAGGGCTGCTCCTAAAGTACAGTCTTCTTCCCTATTCACTCGTTGCCCTGTAAGAGGATCGACGTAGTAGCATTCTTCTCCTCCTACGAACAATGGCATTTGTCTATAGGTTTTCCCTCCATTCGTAATGCGAGGTGGTTGAGGAAACGGGGCTCGAGGAGTCTGAGTCCCCCCTTTGATAAACTTTCCCTTCGGGACTGTTGCTCCCTTAACCACGTTATTCTGTACCTCTTCCTCCTCCTGTTCTAATTCCCCTGTCTCAATATTGTAAGGACACTCGCGTCTCCAATGTCCCACCTCGTTACACTGATGACACCTGGTTGTCCTTTTCAGTGTTGCGATATCCATTCTCGGTCTCGGTCTTTCTTCCTCTTCTCTGCTCTGATTATTCTGTTTCTTTGCCTGCGTTCCTGTTCCCTGCTGTCTCTGTCCACCCTTTCCAGCTGCTTGCATTTGTACCAGCATCAGCTTTTCCTTAAGCTTCTTTGCCTTTGAGTCTATCTCATCGCTACAGTATCTTGCATACCTCAGAATTTCGTCTAAAGGTTTGTTCTGCCAACAGATCAGATGCTGTTGGATCATCAGGCTTATGTCTGGTCTCAATCCGAGAACAAACTTCGACACAAACTGTCCTATGTCCTTAGGATCCATTACGTCTAGTCCACTGTACTGTTTGAATGCTTTCAATAGCCTCTCATAGAACTCGTGAACTGTCTCTTTAGGCTCCTGAGTTGTTCGATCTATCTTAACCCAGTCTATGTCTTGCACCGGCACTTTCTCTTTTAGCCATGTTATTACTCTTTCGTATTTTTCTATGACCCTGTCTGATGGACCACCTGTCTGGGTATCTCTCTGAGGCTCACAAGTGGGCCATTCAATACTAAGTTTGCATGCCGTCCACAAATCTCCGGGTACCACGATATCGAACAATGTGTTCAAATCGATCCACAGTACCTTAGAGATCTTCACGAATCTCTCTACCTGCTTGTACCACTCCACGGGGTTTTCTCTAAGCTTTGGGAAGGAATTAGTGAATGCCGCTAAATCCCCCCTACTCCATGGTACATGCACGTAGTTTCCGTTCGCGATTTCTCGCAAAGGAAAAGCTTCCATTCGCATTAGGTCTGTATCCTGAGACTTCACAAGTGTACTCCGTCTGACAGATCCCTTCTTGGACCATCTTTCCTCCCATCTATCCAGATCTCTCCATATTCTAATACACATGACCAATTCCCTTATGTGTACTCTCAGCCCAATCGTTCTGCGCTCATCTAAGTCTAGATCCGTGCAATTCAGCCTATGGTTGGCCTGTAAAGCCTTAGTTCGTGATATGTCTATCATGTACCTTTCTGCCAATTCAGATAACTTTTCATGAGCTGCTCTCGCTTTCCGAGTAACGTCCTTGGATAAGAACAGTATCTCATCTGGCGCGTACAGCTCTAGCCTCTCGATTGCCACTGTGCCGTCAATTATTTCGTCCAAGTCTGATTTTAAACTCATTACATCTATGCGTCTTGCTTTTATTTCAGCTTTCAGTACGTCAGTCCTAGGTTGTTCTCTCATATCCCTTTCTCCTCCACTATGCGCCCTACGCCTGAGCACAGGTGAGTTATGAGGAATCTTTCTTCCATCTCTTTGTTCCCACCTCTCTAAATCCCAAGCCTTTCCATCTTCCCTTGGGGTGTGGTGGAACAATGCTCCATCCTTCAACCCTACATTCCGTCTTTTCGATTCGGTTTCTCCAGATACAAGATAGGATCCTCCGTGCTGTTCTAAACCACTGTAACTCGCTTGCTGTCTGGTATCACTTAACAAACGATAAGGTCCTTCATGGCTCTCCATGCTCCCGCGATCTCGTTCGTGATCACCGGATGTATGGCGAGACGTTTCGCGACTACCTATATTCTCATGACTTCGTTCTTGATCACCGGACGCATGGCGAGACCCTTCGCGACTCTCCATGTTCCCGTGATTCCAATGTTGCACATTTTCATCCGGAGCATGGTGTGTACATCTGAAAGTGTTTCGGTATTCCTGCGTCCTTCGTTCTCCCTCACTGAAGGTGACGCGAGGCACTTCGCCACACCCTGTACTCCTATCATCGCACATTTGCCTATTGCCGCTAATGGTAGGACACGTATCTCTTCTGCTTCCTTGACTCCCTCTCTCCCACTCCGGGCTGCTTTCGCCAGCTCCACAATGAGAGAGGACCTTGTTATCCTGGTTTCTCCATTCAGCTCCTGTTTCTAAACTTTTATTCCGAGCCTCTTCAGCAGTATCCCACTCTTTCAGATATTCCCTTAATTCCTTATAGGATTTCGGTTTTGGTCCCCTCAAATCCATTGATCCTCTTTGACCCCCTTGTTCTATCCAGGGACCCGTCGCGGAATCTAATGGGGTACTCCGACTCACTGGTGCTAATCTCTGTCTTTGAGGATTCATCGTGTTATTCCTATTCTCCATCTCTGCCCTTTCCCTGTCCCATCGTGCCTGTTCCTCCTGCTGGACCCCTTCTGGGTTGTAGATTGACACTATAGGGCCTATGGTAACAGGTACTTGTAAAGCATCTGGCATTTGGTACGACCTTGCACATTGCGTCTCTGGCACCTTCTGGACCACGAATCTTCCCACTACTCTCTGTTCGGAACTAGTTTGAGGTATTTCCTCAATCTTGTTGGAGTCCCACTCTGTTACTGGGATCGATTTATATTCTCCCCATCTAGCTCCGTCCCCTTGCTGTAATATGGGACTTGCGGATTCACCGCTATATGGAGGTGGTCTATCTGTTAACAGCCTATCTATTAGATCCTCCTCCGTCTCGCTTTCCTCATCTTCCTCCTCTGGAGGTTTCTTTTCTCCCGTAGCTTCTATCATGGTGAACAGTTTGTCTGCTTCTATCTTTTGCACTCTCCACTTCTTAACTTCCTCATCCCATTTGGCATCCTGTACTGCCTTTACTGATCGTCTCACTCTTTCCTGACGTCTCTTTAAACTCTTCTCGTGTGCTGCTCTAAACCATGCACTAAGAGCTTCGAATTGTGTTGGCCTCGGTAGAGGTCTTGTTGCAAGCATTACCGCTTTCAGTTGGTTCAACACGTCTAGCTTAAACGTTCTGCATCTCGGAAACGTCAGTTCCTTTTCCCCTTCTGTTAGCCTATTCCACTCGGAGATCCATAATATCGAGTGTAAACCGACATTTACTGCCATATGATAAGCTGGTGTGCCTTCTGGTGGAGCTTCTTCTCCAGCATATAAGTTTCTTCTATTCCTCCTAAAGATTTTTCTTAAACCCTTAAAGCACTTCATTTTGATAATCTACGATTTTCTCTTATTAATTCTCTTCCTTATTTACGTCCTGATGACAACCACCAATCCCTGTGCGACTCTCGCTAATCAGCCTATCCCAGTGCTGTTCTACGCTGACCGACCAATCTCAGCGCGGCTCTACGCTGACGTCACTCGTTCCCTCTGCAGCAATTTCCTTTGTTTCTCAACTCGTCTCGCGGTCTCACATGCGTTTCATTCATACGCCGAAAAATGACTACTTCCGTCCAAGCGATCACTTTTCTCTGACTGTACGGCCACAGTCTAACTGTAATTGTCACCTCAACTAGCGAGACGTCTTTCCTCTTACGGTCGGACGCTCGCTTCAACTGATAGGTTACTTACACACAGTAAACGTACGACCAGCATGCGTTTACTCATACACTCACTCAAACGCTCCCCCTATCATCGGTCTGCGGGCGATCAATGGTACCTCATGACCCCCTTTAAATGGTAGACAAATTACTCTGGGTGTTCGATACACCCGAACCACTTAAGCCCTCCCTGGACATAAGATTTTATCCGGTTGCGCGCGCTCACAACCTTCCCTCAATCACACTACAGGCATTCAACTCCGCTTGACATTACAACACAGGAACAACATAAAACACCGCAATCTTACAACGCATGACCCTTATACTCACTCTCGACCGATTCTGCTGCTTTTCTCTCGACGCACCGTCAGCACCTTCTTCGGCAGGGATTCTTCTTCTGGTCGTCGATGACTAAGGACCTTGGGGTAAACTAAACCTGGCCTAGGTCGTCTTCCTCAAGAAGATAACCATCATTACTCTGCTACCAACTGCGGGGAATGAGATTTTGGTATCAATTTATGATCAATTTAATAATTTATCTCATTCGTAAATTTTGGACCGATAGTATCTGTCATTGAGTAAAAGACAACCCCCACATAGGTTTAGATAAACCCCATTAACTGACGCCACTCTGAAGAACCACTTACAACTGATAAAGTTTAAAAGTTTTATATAAAAGTCAAATTTAAATACAAATACAATCCTCTCAGGATAAACCTCAAAGTATACAAAGAATACAAAATCAATTCCAAAATCAGCAATTTAAAGCTTTGATGTGAGGTGGTTCCTTTGCGTCATCTACAGAAAGAGAAAAATAACCAAGTTAAATCTGTCCCTACTCTACACTAGGTGACTTCCCTATTTTCCAAGTTTCTTCCCTAAAAAGGTGTCAGCAGTTTGACTTCCAAAGAAGTTCAAACTCTCTTAGCCTCTAAAGGTAACTTAAGTTTAAGAAGCAGTACCCTCTCTGCCTACCCATCCGCTCTTCTAAGGGTCCTCGGCCTACTGCTCCCTTGCGCTCTGATCTCTCTCAGCGCATCTGCTCAAGGCATCCACCCTTCTAACTTGTCTCTCGCTGTTCTCTCTGAGCTCTTGCTATCTTCTCCCCGGGGTGCTGTCCCTAAAATACACAATCACAGTGTGGGTGGAACGCCCCTTGACGCCCACCACGGACTTTCCCCGATGATGTCAGTTTCTGGCTCTTTCCATTGCTTCATCTCTTTGCGTCGTCCGTTAGGTTGACCCTTCTCCTTAGATGTCATCTTCATCTTCTTGTTGGCGACTTTAATTGACACTTTCCAGATCAAAAGTCAAAATGAACTTAAACAAGACTTTAACTTACAACTATTTCTTGACCTTACTAGATCCTGCGAATGGTCATTCAAAACAAAGCTCAAATTCCAATCGTCTCCTCTCATGTTTAGGCAATAAACTTCGTTCGACATTTGTCACCTTAAATCTAACAAATGCTAGACTCTTCGGCTCGCACCTTCAAATGAAGGCTATTCACGACTCCTGTGAGCCCACTAAATTACATACATTGGACTATGCTCCTGCGAACTCTTGGTTAGTCAGGTTATAATCACAAATTACCTAAACTCTTCTAACATTCCTACAAACTTCTTCTACACTGTATAACCTTTAACATACATTCATATTGTAATCGCTTTTAGCAAATACTTTGCTCATGTGTGAATACATTTTACATAGAATACAATTTTAATACATAGAATATAAAGTTCACACAGAATATAATCTCATACATAGAATATAACTTTATATTCTCATTTGTTACTTCATTATGTGTATGCTCCTTGCACATTTCTCCATGTTACGTTGTCCCGCTGTTTCTACATTTAATGTTACTCACGTACATGAATTCTATTGTGCACGTTCTACATTTCGTAAGCATTTCTACACATTACGACATTTACCCATTAAGTATACAGGCCTTCTAAATCTAATACATTCTAAAGTGAATACAGTTACATTTATTTCTTATACCACGTTGTCACTTCTGTTGACCTTTGTGCTATAGTCGTCAAGTTTACGTTCGATATACATTTCATTCCTACGTTACACGATATGCTCCTAAATATGACTACGATATACATTCCATTCAAATTGCGCTCTCTCACTTTCATACAGTTATTATAATATTGAAACGGTTACTTAGTATTTCTGGCATTCCTAAATTGTTTTCTTAATATTTCTCTCTTATACTCCACTATATTTATATCTCTTTGTTAATTCACTCTTCTGGGCTCTTTACCTTCACTATCACATAATCCTTAGCTCCATACTTTTTCTTCTCCAAGATGGGGTCTTGTCCCATGGCGCTGCTCTACTGCGCCCAGGCCCGCGGTTCACAGTCTAGGTTTCTTTACTCTCCTCATAACTTTTCTCTCATCCACTTCTTCTAATTTCCCTTCCTTATACATTTTTTCTATTTACATTTATTCTCCTAAATACGTCATACCTGCCTCTTTGTTTCTAAATTACTCACATATCTCTATTCTATCTGCTTCCCTTTTTTCCTTTCTACTTTTATTCTATCCGTTTCTTATGGCATTCTTCTTTCTTATTACTTACTAATCAGAGTAACTGCCTCTTCTATCCTGCCCTAGACCTCCCCCTCTCTTCTGTTCTACTTTTCCTCTATTCTTTCTATGTATAATTTCCAATATGACTCATGTTCATCCTTTATCTGTTGTTACATGGAATGTACATGGTCTCACACATTACATCAAAAGAAAGAAAGTTCTTTCATATTTGCAATCCAAACATGTGGACATAGCATTATTGCAGGAAACACACTTAGATGACCTGGAATCTACCAAACTCAGTAGAGACTGGGTCGGGAAGGTCATCCATAGCAGTATTCGCAAAAATGATCCCACCAACCCTAATCCTGTCCGTAAGTGTGGAGTGGCTATTCTTATCAGAATATCGCTTCCCTTTACGATTTCCAGGACGTGGTCTGACCCGGATGGTCGCTATGTTTTTGCTACACTACGAATTGGGGACTCTTCCATTTGTCTCAGATCCGTCTATGCTCCAATTGGTACTAAAGAACGTTTTTTCCTCCAATTGAATCGTCTTCTTACAGAGATCAATGCCTCCCAATTTGTCATTGGAGGGAACTGGAATTTGGTTCAAGATCCTATTCTCGACAAGACGGGTCGATTTGACTGTGTTAATGCTGCAGATAGAGCCATCTTTCAAGATATACTTTCTGATAATGGTCTAGTTGATCATTGGAGGCTCAGTCATCCCCAGGATAAGGAGTATACATTATTTTCTTCCTTACATGGCACATTTTCCTGCTTCGATTATTTTCTTTTGTCACATAAAACGGTCCAATTGGTCACAGATTCTAAAATCCTGGAAGCTGCTATATCCGATCATTCTCCTGTTCTTCTATCTCTGGATTTAGGCTTATATAGGCCAGGACGAAAGCCATGGAGAATGAGCTTACAAAAATATAAAACACGTGGGGGTAAGCTTCTTTTCCACTCTCATCTCCCAGACTATCTTACTATTAGTGAGAACTCTGTCTCTTCCAAGAGAACAGTCTGGGCAGCAGCAAAAGCCACTATTAGAGGACAGTTAATGCTCGATGCTGCTCTTATCAACAAAAATAATGTTGTAAAACAAACAGAATTAGAATGAGACATTCAGCATTCCTCCAAATTGTATCTATCGAACCCCACCTTACAGAATCGCAAATTATTGGAACAAGCCCGCATGTCTCTTAATAGTCTTTTTACATCTAAAGCTGAGTATGCGTTGCAAAAGATGAAAGGGAGACATTGCGAACGAGGAGAAAAGGCTGGCCGACTATTGGCTGCACAATTGCGTCAGAGAGAAGCTGCCATGGCTATTCCTGGTATTAAGTCGACCCACGTTGACATACTCACCAGACCTCAAGAAATAGTTAATGAATTTGCTTCCTTTTATCGACATCTATATCCCCCAAGTAATCAATTTAACTTAAATAAAATGTAAACTTTTTAAGACCAGGTAAATCTTCCACAGCTCTCGGACGATGGCAGAGCTTTACTTAAAGGTAATATCACGAGAGACGAGCTCTCTTCGGCTATTGCTGCTTTGCCATATCATAAAGCACCGGGAGAGGATGGCTTTCCCGCTGAATTTTATAGATGGTCTGGCCAAAGTATGATAGACACTTTACATGCTGCGTTTCTAGAAGCTGATAAAGAATCCTCTTTGGGCCCCCTTTCTAATAAAGCAATTATAGCTGTTTTGCTCAAACCAGGCAAAGACCCTCTGTTATGTGGAAGTTATCATCCTATAATTCTCTTGAACTCTGATATTAAGATCCTAACTAGTATTCTTGCGTCCCGTCTTCGCAAAGTATTGCCTTCCCTGATACATAGTTCTCAAGTGGGTTTTGTCCCGGGTCATTCCCCCCGGAATCATCTTCGTACACTAGCTCACACATTATGGTCTGCTGAACATCTGCCAGAAGATGCTTTGGTTCTTTCACTTGATGCTGAGAAAGCATTTGATCGCATTGATACAATAACATATCGATTTGGCTTAGGCGACAAATGTATCAATAAAGTAAGTTTACTATATGATAGCCCGTTAGCTCAAGTCTATTGTAGAGGTTTCCTATCTACCTCTTTTCCAATTCGCAGAGGTACACGCTAAGGTTGCCCGCTGTCCCCTCTTCTTTTTCTCTTGGCGATGGAACCTCTAGCTGCTGCAATTCGCCAATCTAATGATGTTGTAGATGTCCCTCTTCCAATTGGCCATTCTAAAATATACTTATATGCAGATGATATTCTTCTTTCCATTACTAACCTCCCAAGTTCTCTTCCCGCCCTTCTTCAAATTATTACTGATTTTTCCTCCTTCTCCGGTTATAAGATAATTGGGACAAAAGTGAAGCGTTACCTATTTCAATAGGCACTACGAAATCGACGATTTCTGGTTTCCCTTTTCATTGGCAATCCTCACACCTGAAGTATTTGGGAATTTTGATTAATAGAGGTTTAGGCAATATGGTTGTGGATAATCTAGCTCCTTTATTCTGTCAAATGCAGAGGGAATTTGACAAATGGAAAGCTTTAGGTTTATCTTTATGGGGAAGAGTTCAAGCGATCAAGATGGTTACCTTACCAAGATTTCTTTATGTTTTAGATATGCTACCCCTTCTAATACCTCTAGCTACTCTTAGATCCATTAACTCCTAGATAAAGCTTTTTATTTGGGGAACGGCCAAACCGCGTCTTGCTGCTGCTAAATTAAAGGCCCACCAACTATATGGAGGCATGGGTCTTCCCTCTATTGAACATTATTGACTTGCCCTACATCTTCCCACAATGGGTATCAATTGAACGTCATCTTTTATCCCAAGATCCGGGATTATCCCTTTTATATGGTACAGGTACTAGTTTTTCTGATCCTAAAAACCCTATCTTATCAGCAATGCATAAATCTTGGCAAAGAAGTCATCGCATATTAGGTTTGAATCCGCAAATTCATATTAAAGCTCCCTTATGGAATAATTCTGCTATTCGTATCAATGGTCGTACCTTATCCTGGCCTTTGTGGAGAGAAGCCGGCATTTATTCTATTGATCAACCTCTCCATGATGGAGATTTTAAAACTTTTTCCCAACTTTGTGAGGAATTCCATCTCTTGCTTCTACACTCCTCTAAATACGTTCAACTTCAACATTGTCTTAAAAAACACTTTGGCTCTCCACCTTGGTTGCTTCAGGTTTCTCCAATTTGATCTTATCTGCAATTATGGGGGAAGTTCAAGGGAGTGACTTCTGGTCTCTATAAAATGTTTTTGCACCCTATTTTTTCACAGCCTATTTCACATACTCTTCAGACTAAATGGCAATCTTGTTTGTCTCTTATGTACTCCAATGCTCAATGGGATCAAATTTTATAGGTGTTGCACAAAGGTGTCCGAGAAGTAAGCCTCAAATTCTGTATTTTTAAAATCCTTCATAATTGGCACTGGTCACCAGTTAAATTACATCAAGCTGGGTTATTATCTCATACTTCTTGCTGGAGATGTTCTAATCCCGGTTGTGACATAACCCATATCCTTTGCGAATGTCCACTCACCAGACCCTTCTGGCTCTTTGTTAGGAAAACTTTGAACTCTACAATGGCACTAATCTTACCTCTCACACCTGCCGCCATTATTCTACATGATTTCCATGGTTTTCCAAAACTTTCTAAGCCACAGACTCGCCTTCTCCATACTGCTTTGGCTACAGCCAAGATCTGCATATTACGTCATTGGAAGTCTTCCTCTGCTCCTTCCCAGAAAGACTGGTTGGTGGCAATGATGCAGACGGCCTTGCATGAACGCACAATTTACAACCTTCAGGACCAAGCTGACATCTTTCTCCAAGCTTGGTCCCCCTTTTTGGAAACTACATTAGATGATGAATCTAACCCAACTCCCTCTTCTACTGCACACGCTTTACCTAATTAATTCTATTATTCCATGTGTTTTTTCCCTTTACTATTTCATTCTGGTTACCCTTTTTCTTTCCTTTTCCCCACTTCTCCCCCTAGCCCCTCCTTTTACTCCGATTCTCCTTTTCTTTCTGACTATCTTTACCTAATTATTCTAGTACTGCAATATAAGATATGTCCATACCTTTTATATTATTACTACATAATAGGTTATGGAGATTGTACTGTTAGTTTTTCCTTTCACTTCCTACTTGGGAATATCTTTCATAATCTATTACTGTATTATTCCTTTTAATATTCTGCAATTAAGATACATTCATTTTTTTTCTTTTGCTGCTCTGATGTTTTATGAATTTGATACTTGTTATGTATTTTATTGCATAATTCAATAAAAAATGTCAACACGAAAAAAAAAAACTATTGTTAACATCTGGATGATATGCTACCCTCTGGCAGGTGATTTCTGTAGATTTCCCATCTGGCACAAAGCTACCAAACACATCTGTGTTGTCATTATCATGTTATATGGTTCACCATGCCTCTGGGGCTCATGGATATTGCCCCTGGAAAGAGCAGCACCTTGTCATTGACGTATTGGAAATTCCCGTCTTATATATTCTGACTGTTGCAGCCTTTCAGACAAGCCATCTCTGCCCTATGCAGCATTTTATTTAAAAAAGTCAATATTTTAGCAAGCCACACTCCCGAGGCAGGAGCACCTGATATATTCACATGGTTTTCATGGTTACTGATGGAACGAATCATGCGACAACGCAGGGCCAAATTCTGTGGCAGTGAGGACTGAAGTATGTGTTTAAAATGCGCATTGTGTTTGTAAATGCAAATTATGCAGCACATTGCATGAGATTATTATCTACCAATTGTAATATTTAATAGACATAGACATAATGTAAAAGAGAGTTCACTGCGTTAGAAACTACAAAGGCGGCTAAGGAAGAATACTGATCACATTTAATCAAGTGTTAGTGAAAATGTTATTCTCAATCAATGAATGATTGTGTCTCCGACTGAAGCCTTGATACACCATCTTAACAATATTGGTTTCTGAGCAAAAAATGGCATTTCAAACAAATACAGTGCTCTGCTTAGCAAAACATAAGCCTAGGGGCCCGATGTAGGTAGGGCGTTACCGATCGGTAACAGCCGAAAATACCGATTTTTGGCCCTTACCGATCGGTAAACAGCCATCCAGATGTAGGGAACCAAAAACAGAAATAATCGGACAGTAAACCGAATCGGAATGAGTACCGAATGGGAAAGAATCCGATACGTACATACCGAAAATCGGATATGGAACGAATCGGAAAAACACCGATTCGGATGCAAATACCGATTCGGTCCATGTACCGAATCGTAAGTGACACCGAATCGGAAAATCACCGATTCGGTTCCATTACCGAATCGTAAGTGACACCGAATCGGAAAATCACCGATTCGGTTCCATTTCCGATTCGTTAGTGACACCGAATCGGAAAATCACCGATTCGGTCCATGTACCGATTCGGTACAAATACCGAATCGGACATGAGCCGAATCGGAAAACATGCCGATTCGTATGAATCTCCGATCGGGAAATTCCCCGATTCTGACAGTTGGGGAGATGTAGGGAGGCACAGAAACACCGAAATCGGCTCGAAATCGGTAGAATTCACTCGGTATTTACCATGGATTGCAATCAGGTGGTAACCAACTCCAATCCATATAAACAGTCCCAAAATGCATTGCAACTTGCAGGATGGCAGCTTTCTATGTCATTGCGAGGCGGCTACGGCTACAGCAGGAAGGACAGAGGGAATGGCTAAGAAATGAACAGGTCTACAGACAGAGGATAACCCTGTTCATGCTCACTGAGGCTGAGATCCTACAGAGATACAGGCTGGACTCTGACACCATACTTGAGCTCATCAGGGACCTTAAGCCATACTTGGACCACCACACCCCAAGGGCACACGCCATCCCTGCGCACGTCCAGGTGCTATGCAGCCTACACCTGGTAGCGTCTGGCAGCTATCAAAGTGGAGTAGCAGCAGCAGGAGGGGTGAGCCAGAGCAGCCTGTCAAGGTTCTTCCACATATTCCTTGACGCCATGATAGACAGGATGGACCAATACATCTCTTTCCCTGCAACCCACGCAGAACTGCTACAAACTAAAGCTGACTTCTACCAGATGGCACAATTTCCCCAAATCATCGGTTGCATAGATGGCACACACATTCTGATTTGCCCACCAGCGGACACCGAATACATATACCGCAATCGGAAATCTACACACACCATCAACGTGCAGGTGATCTGCAATGCCAAGTGCACCATCACAGACCTGGTAGCAAAATTTCCGGGGAGTACCCATGACTCCTATATATTCCAACAGAGCGGCATATATGCACGGCTGATGGCAGGCGAATTTGGAGAAGGATACCTCCTAGGTGAGACACATCATCAGACCCCCATAACACATAGTAGGTAGGTGGAATACATGTATGCATGTGTCTAATGTGACCCCTTTCTCTTCCAGGCGACAGTGCATATGCCCTCCGCTCATTCATACTCACCCCCTACCTCAACCCCTCCACACCCAGCCAAAGGAGGTATAACCGGGCCCACATACGCACAAGGAATGTTGTTGAACGGACCTTTGGCATCTGGAAAAGTAGATTCAGATGCCTGCACAAGAGTGGAGGTGCAAGGCAGTATACCCCCATCACCTGCTGCAAGATCATAGCTGTATGTGCAATGTTACACAACCTTGCGGTCAAGAAGGGCACTGAGGTGGAGTTGTCTGACTACGAGGACTATGACGACGACAAAGCTGTGCCACTGACACAGCCAGCTGGGGTGTGTACGCCAAGTGATGGCAGATACAGACGTGAGGAGATCACTGAGAACTATTTCTGACTGAGTACAGATGCAAAGACAGCTAAATGTTGCTTTGAAAAAAATAAATTTTAATAGTGATGCACCACAGTTACAGCACTGATGTGCATCAAAAAATGGAGATTGTAAACTCAAATAAAGTCCAGGGTTCTGGTTTGCTCATCCCCCCTTGCCAGGCTATTTTTTGGCCCGCTTGCCAGACCCACTGGGGTGTCCCTCGGCCCCCTCCGAATGCCCAGCAGCATCAGCGGATCGCCTGGTGCTCCTCCGTGGCTCTGATGCAGCGCTGACCGGGCTGCTGCGGCTGCTGCTGTCTCCAGCATCACCCAGGTCCAGGGCAGGATTGGAGGCGGTGTTTGATATTATCATGGCCTCCATGGCCGTGGTGATCCTGGCCATCCCCCTAGTCAGCTCAGCCGTATGCTGACTGAGCACAGATTCTTGATTGGAGCTGCGATGGCACAGTTGTGCGGTCGCCGCTGCAAGGCGGGCCATGGCCCGGTTGAGCACCCGGGCATCCCTCCTGCGCGCAACCTCATGCTCCTCCTGTCTGGCAGATGAGTGGGTGATGGCAGTGGTCAGCCTGCCTGACCCTGCTGCCACCTCCTTGTTGCTGTCCACAACAGCCTGGAAACCCTTCACCAACTCCCCCATCTGCATGTTGTGCTGCAGGAGCTGGCGTTGGCAGGCCATGGTGGATCTGGCCTGTTGGCGCTGGATTTTAACCATCTGTCCCTCCAGGCCCAGGAACACACTGCCCTCCCGTGCTGGTGCAGCAGTGGTGGTGGTGGCACGGCGTCGGGCACTGCTGCTTCCGGCCTGCTGAGTGGGCTGGGGTGCCACTGGTGGGGGTGTGGTGCTGGCCGGTCCCTGAGCCCCTGCTCCCAGGACTGGTTGGACAGGTGGCAAGGCCACGATTGTGACAGGAGCTGGTGTAGGCGGAATGGTCTGCCTTGTAGGGGAGTTGTCTGGTGAGAATTGCAAGGGGGGTGAGCTGGCCAGTACTGGGGAGTGCACTGCTTGGAAGTCAATGACCAGGACTCCCTCCATTCCTAGCCCTGGGGTGTCTCCTTCCTCATCCTCCTCCTCCTCCTGGCCAGCCTGGCTGGTGCTCGGCCCTGCGACTGCAGTGTTGGACGTTGCAGCTCCCTCTGCTGTCACAGTAGTTCCGCCTGATGGGGCCCCTAGGTACAAAGAAGCATTTGTAAACTGAGTGCCGATGTATTACAGTCAGTACAATTATGGCATTCCACATGTCCTTGCATCTCCTTACACCGTGTCACCCTGTTTCCTGTCTTGTGATTCTGCACTGACATATTTGGCTAACTTCTGCTGACTACATGTACCATGATGCTTGTCTCTTGTATGTTGGTGACAGTACAGTGCTGGTGTTTGTCTATGCATTGTGTCTAATGGGGAGGTGTCTGGTAGGGTGTGTCATGATGCGCATGCTTCTTACCTGTAGCTGTGGCTCTCGCAGAGCTGTCCAGGGTCCCGATTCCTACGATGCTCTCCCTCTCGATGGTGCTGGAGACAATTTCCTCCAGATCGGTGAGGGGTGGCGCCGGGTTCTGGACTCCTCCAGTGTGTCCAGCCTGCCTTTGAATGTCAGCCAGCTTCCTCTTCGTGAGGCTGCGGATGTCGTAAAACCTTTTTTTCAGTTCCTCGATGGACCTGGGGGTGACACCCGCAGCATTCACCTTCTGGGCGATGTCGGCCCAGATTCTCCTCTTGGTGCTGTCTGGCACGTTGAGGGACAGCTTGCCAAACAGCTGGCGGTGCACCCTCACCACCTCCTCAACCAGCACCTGAAGTTCGGTGGTGGTGAACTTGGGCTTCCTCTTCTGGGAGGACTTCTGGCTTCCAGACTGATCTGCCATTTTCTCCTGTTCAGTTTGCAACCTCCTTCTCCAACTGCTGCTAACTGTGTGTGTTGGGCTCAGGCAGGCTTTCCAGATACTTCTAGAAACTTCTTAATTAGCTGCACCTGCCAGGGTTGCCACTCCCTGTTTGGGTGGGGGAGGGGGAGCCACCTCATTGGCTGAATCGCCTATTGCCGAATCGGCTTTTACCGATTCGGTAATATCCGATTCGGTGAAATCCGATTCGGTATTATCCGATTCGGTAAAAGCCGAATCGGTTCTTTCAATGCATTCCTATGGGCTTTTTCGCCATGGGTCTATGATTGCCGAATCGGATTTTACCGATTCGGCTTTTACCGAATCGGTATTCGCCGATTCGGGAATATCCGAATCGGTGGTAGACGAATCGGTGATTTCGGAATCGTTGTTGGCCGATTCGGTACTTTCCGATTCGGACCGAGCAGAATCGGAACGTTCCGATTCTCATTACCGATGCGGACCGAATCGGTATTCATTCGGTATTTTTTTCCTACATCTCGTTTTCCGATTTCAGAATACCGATTCGGCCCGCCTCGGTATTTTGAATTCGGAAAATCGCGTTTACCTACATCGGGCCCTAGATGAACACAAGTCTTGTAATGATAATTGCATGTAGGACATTGGATTTCTGGTTTAGGGGAGCAGAACTGTCCTCATGCAACAACCACAATTCTTTTCAGGGTGAAACTCAACCAAACACCAAATTGACCTGTGCTTAATCTTTTGGTAGTTTGGTACAAAAGCAGTTGGGCTTCACTTAGAGGCAAAGTGTAAAATATTTATGCAGCACTTTAAACAGTATTAAAGTGAAAACACCACACAAGAAACATCCCAGATCAATTTAGAAAAATAGAGTAACATTTATTAAATTATATGAGACAAAAACATCACAAATCTAACCAGTAGAACCAGAGATATGCAATTTGAAAGATTTAGGTAAAAATAGGGCCTAAAATCTCAAAGCGCCAACTGTGGTTGTCTGGTCATGCCTGACCAGGACAAAGTCACATGTTCAGGCCGACTGTGCAAGACAGGTACTGGCTCGAAGTGGCACTAGCTGAACAAAGTACCTTAAATCCTAGTTGAGAGCATTGCAAGATTCCACATTGAGGATGTGTCACACAATGGCAGTTCCAAAGAAGCTGTGGGCTTTGATGTGAGGTCCTGCATCAATGAGGCGTGCAATGCGAGGTCCCGCATTTTCATTGAGGATGCAGTAGACAGTGGCCTGCGATGTGAAGTCCTGCATCGAGAATGCGTCACGTAGCGGCGGTAGCACCAAACAAAACACAGCTGGCAGAGCACTTTCAGGCCCACTTCCAATGCTCCCTGACTGGAGTGGCACTACTTGGTGGGCAAGACTGCTGGTTTCAATGGAATAGGCACTTTTTTTTCTGTCCCTGAAGCTCTGATCAAGAGGTCAGCCAAGTAGCCCTTGGAGCCACTCTTGTGGTCCTGGGTTCAAGATGCAGGTCCAGTCCTTCTCACATAGTCAGCAGGGCAGCAGAGTAGCAGCCATTCGTGCAGCAGAGCAGCACAGCAGTCCGCCTGAGTCTTCCACAGGTCCAGAGGTGTTTTGAAGAGTTTGGGCTGAGGGTCCACTATTTATCCTTGATGCCAGATTTAAAGTAGAAGAGGTTTTTAGTAGGTTCAACCACCAGAGGTGCTTAGATTTTCCTTCCTCCTTGCCCTGGGCCCAGGTTGCCTGAGTGCACACAATACTAGTATAACACCCTTTTGTGAGTGTGCTGAGGCAGGGCCTTTGTGATGTTCAAGTATGGTAGGCAACAGATTTGTCCCCTATCAAATCAGATATGGCCCATTCTGCCAACACCTATTCCCCCTTTGTCACACTGTCGAGGAGAAATATACAAAGTACAACTGCCAGCTAGACCTTTAGTGTGATCCATGATATAGGTTGCCAACTTTCTAAAAGTGGAATTTTCAGAATTGGCGACTTTAAATACAACTTTACCATTAAGGAGGGCCCCTGGTGGGACGGGGCAAGGGAGATGGCAAGGGAGATGGCAAAGGAGTGGCAGCAGAGTGTGGCTACTCTGGTTAAACAAGAGGCAAAGCTGATATACTAAGTGTGCAACAGCAGTTTTCTTGTAGAAGCATTTTTATTTTGGTTTTCGCATACCTTACATAGGTCACTGAGCAGATCAACAGATGGAGGACAATCTGAAGTCATGCAAAGCAATGGGGACCAGTGTGGGAGACGCTGTGAAAAGGTGAGGATGGAATTTCCATTTCCTCCTATGAAGAACTTGATGGTGTCCTCTCCAGGGGGTGCCAAGGAGTCCTCCAGGATAATTCAGACTGATATCCTATTTGTCATGCCTGAAGGGGGTTCTGTGAATGATTTCATTGACCAGGCAGAGTCTTCAGTGCCATATGCCAGGGTTGACACAGCCATTCAGTTAGTGCAGTGGTGTGGGCTAGTACGTAACTGGGCAAGGCAGAAAGTTAATTGGCTTTTCGCTTTCCGCCAGTGCACCCAGATCATATCCACTTGTTGGGAATACGGTTTCGGGGTACATATTTTGTTGCCAAGTGCAACCAGTCCTGGGTTGCTTGTGTTCTGGTTCAAGGAGGATCTGGCCTGGCAGTTTGAGATATACTGTATAATTACAAGCTTTCGGGCGGCAGTGTTCCCCAGATGGAGAAATGTCCACACATTCGTTCAATTTCTCTAAGGTATATTATACACGTAAAATAAGTATATTATGAAATGTATTGGCCACAAAACAAGGGTACTCAAGTAGCCCTATTGACACCCACCACCCCAAGGTGTTGCCTAGCACACAAAGTGTGCAACAAATCAATACAAGAAAAGGGCTCGGCCAGCACACCAATAGTGGTCTCAAATATACTAATTCTAGACAGTACTAGATCTCCAGGTGACTCAGGATTTCACCTATTAAGTAAGGAGGTAAAGACCAGCTATTACAATGTCCATTCCAACAGTTGCGCTTTATGTAGATATAAAGATCCAATGGCACTATACGGCTGTCGTCCCCGTGTTGTTACGTGAAGCTCTTTGACTTACTATGGTCTTGAATTGAAACTGCTAGAGGTGCGAGGACAGCTACTCCAACAGCAGGAGGAGACAGTGTGCACAAATATTGACACTGTGTCATTACACAGCAATAGACCCAGAATCATTTAAACTGTTGAAGGCTCGAGACAGCTACCCAGACTGCAGGAGAAGAAGGTGTTCATCAATAGTGACAACGTGTTACTACACGGTTAAAGACTCAGAGTCATGTTGTGCTAATGAAAACTGAATAAATGACAACCACAGAGGAATTTGGCCTTCTTGATACTTAATTTACTGCAGTTTTAGGTTTTGGCAATCGTTATACAATCGACGGATTATGCCTGGTCTTATCTCATGAGGCAGTTTGTGTGACTACCGTGTCATAGATAGCCCGTTACCTTGGGAGGATTACCATGGCCACGCCTTCCCAGTCTCGTGTCAATGAATAGGTTGACTAATCTTGTACAACTTATATACAGAAGAATCCTAACACATTATATGCCTTGAAAAAGTCACAGGATTGAGACGAAACACGTGTCGGCGTTGTGAGCTGAGACGTTTTTATCTATTATGAACTTTTGGAATAAAGAATTTGAAGACTACTCTCTGCATTGGATCTTCATATCTACATAAAGCGCAACTGTTGGAATGGACATTGTAATAGCTGGTCTTTACCTCCTTACTTAATAGGTGAAATCCTGAGTCACATGGAGATCTAGTACTGTCTAGAATTAGTATATTTGAGACCACTATTGGTGTGCTGGCTGAGCCCTTTTCTTGTATTAGTTTGAGATATACTGTTTGCATTGGAGCAAGATCAAGACTGAGTTGCATATGGCTGGGTCCAAGCTGAGGTGGTATGATGTGCAAAATAACGAGGTATTGTGATGCGGCCCTGTATAATTACCAGTGGCTGAGATTAATTCAAGCATTCCATCTCATCCTTCATCTTTTTGTATACTTTAGCATGTTGCCCTAAGTGGGACGAGTATGCCCATACTTGGGTCCTGTGAAATACTAATCGGATTATCCTAGAAAAAGTCAAGGACCTGGGAATCTATACAATATAAGCAACAAATGGTCCCAACATATTTTTCAGCACACGTGAGTTGCACAGGACTGAAAAATTAATTCAATTGATCATACAATGTGTTATTTTATAATTCGATTATTGTCACACAGAGAGAGACAAAAGACAACATTGTTTACATGAAAAAATCTTATCTTTATATAGTTTTAGTGAAAAAACAATATTCAATCAATCATTTTTAATAATAGGTGGTTGTCAGAAGAGGAGTGAGAAAGGAGGTCAACATGTGCATTGTGATTGTGAAAAGAACAGAAAGCAATCAGAAAAAGTAAGAAGCAAAGATATCCTACTTCCTATTATACAACACTGGTTGGATAGGATGATTTTGTCGACCGGACCAATGTTGAGCCTGTATACAATATCAATTCACTTTTCTTTGGATGACCTCTGGTCATTGAGCCAGGGTCAAAGAATAGTAATGCAGGCCAAAGAAAGAGAGTGTTGACGTTTCGACCCGTCTTCCGTGCTAAGGATAATTTCTACCTCCGCATGCAGGTCTTCATCAGGACAAAGAGGACAACCTAAGTATATTAAAATTAGAATTAAAGTCTATCTCTCCGTTGTATTAATGTATTGTGAACATAAAGAAGATATGAGGATACTGACCCTTACATAACCCTGGACAAACCCACAATGTATTTGTTGTCCAAGTAGGATAATTCTTTATTCGTAGAAAAGAGATGAAAAGGTGGTCTGAAACAATAGATGTATTTTACATAAATAACCACCCTTGTATTGCAAACCAAATAAATGAGATTGTTAAGTATGCACAAAAAGCAAAACAATTAATTTACCCCAGACAAGAATAAACATGGGTCCCCCACAATGCTCAAAAAATGATAATTACTGCAAGGTAGGTGGCATGAGAGATCATTAGTCTCTCGTTGCACAGTTAAATTGCCAGATTAGTCTAGATCGTTAAGTTAAAAAACAGAGAAAAGATCAACCTTAGCATGAAATGTGTGTACAGTAAAAGAATAAATGCCAAGGTGGTCGGAATGACTCCTACCTCAATATATAACTCCATAGGACCTTAGTTTAAAAAATATGGTGAGGAAAACAATCCTTCCAAAAGAGTCCGATTACCCATCATCTTCAGGATCTACATAAATGACAAGAAAAAATCTTTTATAGTATTGTCAGTGTATGAAATAGAACAATGATACTAGGGGAGGCTGTGAAACCTTACCTACTCACTGCTGCGCTAGCATGTGAATGCTGACAATCAAGTCCGCACTGAAATGGAGCTGTAGAGGTGTGCGTGGGTCCTCGCGGTTAAATACCATGGGCCCGTACCTAACATGCAAGTCTGAGATAATGTGTATGATGCGATGCTGTAACATGCCACCGGCGCATGGTGTACCGGTGATGGCAATGGAAAAAAGGCTGACATTCTATCCGGTCGGAGACATGGCATTGAATCCTAATACTGCTTGGGAGAAACGTATCCATGTTTGAAAATAAACACAAGTGTCCCAAACGGTCCATTTAACATGGGAAACATGCCATAAATCATGACTCTTATTTACTGAGAAATGTATCTGTTATTCAAAGCATGTACTCAATAAACCAACGCTGCTCGGGTCAAGGAGCAGTTTGCTCCTATAGTATTGGGCCTGCTGAAGAAAATAAAAATCAAAGCAGACAGACACAGATATGCATGGACACATGAATCACTCACGATTCACATCTGATACAAATACAAGGATTCTCTGCAACAGATATATCATTCAAAGGGTACACAATAAAAACAGTTTCACATTTACAATGTAACCAACCTAGAGAGTTATCACAGTTGGATCATCCATAGCGCAAAGAAGGTTGCAATCTCAAATATAAGACATCATTCCTGGGGTACAATGGCACTGTTTTTTTGACATCATGTATGTACAATCAGAAATGGTTGACAGGTGAAAAAGTTTGCCGACTATATGTTGTTCGAGAGACCATGGAATGCATCTGAGTGCATGGTTGGTAGGGTAGGTAAAGATTGTAAAAATACAGCACAGTATTATATACATAGATTACAGCCATGACAATTTAAAAGATATTGTACGAATATACATTGTGGCTTAATGTAAGCCACGTGTATCTATTTTAAGGCCAAAGTGAACATCCTGATGCCTGTAAGTATTATAGGTAATAGATCTTGAAAAAGAGGGAATCAGCCATTATTAAGGATGGCCACTTTTCGTGCAATCTCTTCATATTCATTCAGCCCCCTTGATGCTCTGTCAAAAACATGAATCCATTTGCATTCTTGCATTTTTAAGATGTTGCCGAAATTGCCACCCCTGGGACCAACAATGCCCTTTTCCACAATCCACCACTAAAGAGTTTCTGCTTGGTGGCAAAATGCAGAAAAATGTTCAACCAGGGGCGCACCCTGGACCTTGCATCTTATTCTACTACAGTGTTGGAGTATCCGTGGTTTTATCTTTTGTGTGGTCTGTCCAATGTACATGAAATCACAGGGATATGTTATAGCATAGATGACCCCATGGTGTTACAGTTGGTATGGTCCCTGAGGGTATGTGTATGGTTATTATGGTTGAAGCATTTGATCTAGGTAAGGTTTCATAGCCTCCCCTAGTATGATTGTTCAATTTCATATGCTGACAACACTATGACAGATGTCCTCCTGTCATTTATGTAGACCCTGAAGGTGATGGGTAATCGGTCCCCCTTTGGAAGGATTGTTTTCCTCTCCATATATTTGAGACAAAGGCCCTTTGGAGTTATATTCTAAGGAAGCAGTCATTCCATCGGCCTTGGTATTTATCCTTTTACTTTACACACATATCATGCTACGGTTGTTCTTATCTCTGTTTTTGAACTTAACGATCTAGACTAATCCGGCAATTTGACAGTGCAACGAGAGACTAATGATCTCGCCTGCCACATAACTTGTAGTAATTATAATTTTTGGAGCATTGTGGGGGACCGCACGTTTATTCTTGTCAAGGGGAAAGTTAATTTGTTTGCATTTTTTGCATACTTAACAATCTCATTTAGTTGGTTTACAATACGAGGGTGGTAAAATACATCTATTGTTTCAGACCATCTTTTCATCTCTTTTCTACTAATAAAGAATTATCCTCCTTGGACAACATATACAATATGGATTTGTCCAGGCTTACATAACAGTCAGCATCATCATATCTTCTTTATATTTAGGATACATTAATACAACAGAGAGATAGACTTTAATTCAATTTTATATACTTAGGTATGCTTAATTGTTCTCTTTGTCCTGATGAAGACCTGCATGCGGAGGTAGAAATTTCCCTTATCTCGGAAGATGGGTCGAAACGTCAACACTATCTTTCTTTGCCCGCATTACTAATCTTTGTCCCAGGCGCAATGACCAGTGGTCAACCAAAGAAAAGTTAATTGATATTGTATACAGGCTCATCATTGGTTCGGTCGATGAAATCATCCTATGCAAAAAGTGTTGTACAATAGGAAATAGGATATCTTTGCTTCTTATTTTTTCTGATTGTTCCTGTTTTTTTTATGATCACAATGCACATGAGCACCTCCTTTCTCACTCCTCTTTTGGCAACCGCCTATTGTTATAAATGATTGATTGATTACTGTTTTTTCACGAAAACTATATAAAAATATGATTTTGTTCATATAAACAATGTTGTCTTTTGTCTCTCTATCTCTCTCTGTGACAATAATCGAATTATAAAATAACACTTTGTATGACCTTTCAAATTAATTTTTCAGTCCTGTGCACATCATGTGTGGTGAAAAAATACGTCAGGACCATTTGTTGCTTATACTGCATACTTCGGTCCTGGGCACACGGTATCACTGGAACCAGCTATACCTGGCTGATTAGCCATAACTAGAGTGAAATTGGTCCTGAGATGCTTGTGCTCTGGTTCAGGGCCGACCTGGCTTGGTAGTTCGGGCTGGACTGTTCCCATTAAAGCAGGGTCAAGACTGATTTGTTTGTGGCAGGGGCTTAACTGAGTTGGCAGGCTGTGCAAAATAATGGTGGATTAGGATGCAGCATGAGTTATTACCATTGGCTGAGATTAATTCAAGCATATCACCAATCACTTTTTTGTATACTTTACTTTTTTCCAAAAGCAGGCATACTTAACAAGATGGTTAATATGAAATCTGGTGCGAGGACCATAAGGACTCTGACATTTCAAAGGTTGTGTGCAGTTTACACAAGTTTGGGGGTGAGGTGTGGGGATCAGATGTTACTTAGGGGAAGCAAATTGATCTAGAACCTTTTATTAGCCCAGTTGACAGAGTAGCTAGTGAGGCTCATAACACAGAATGCAGTCATTTCACAGGAATATGGCCACGTAGTGAAGATATTGTTCAGACTTACTGGACATTTTACCTGATGCTTAGTGTTAGATATTCTAAGTTCATATTGCAGAACTTTCACACAACCTCCATTGCAGCAGAAACCGCTGTGCTAAACATTACTGAACATTATAAATTGAATATATAAGTTTCCTACTGAGAGGCACCTTCAGTTTCAAGATATCAGGCATTCAAAAAAAGATGGAAAATGCCTATTACTGAAATTACTGCTGCTGTGAATGTATAACAATGTAGATACACTTTAACATCAACAGTGAAACAAAACATTTGCATCAGAAAGAATGAATTCATTTCACCTGGCTTGAAATATGTTAGACATTTAGGGTTTTGGTTCATGCTGTATAGAAAAAGCAAAGCACATTTGAAATATTTACACAGCCTTCATTCAATTCTCACTGCAAAAAAATGAATGACAGAATACAGCAACCAAGTAGCAATTCATTAACTTACCCAAATCACTAGACGTTGCACAGCATTCATGTACAGGGGGGCTTATTTATTACAGCTCTGTTTTACTTTTGCACCATGTAAAATGGTACACGCTTGACGTGCAGCTCTCAAATATTTATGGAGCCATGCACAGCCCCCCTGCGTGGGCTTGAGTGGCCTCACAAAACATGAGTAAAGTGACACAGCGCAAATCACTGCTTCACTTACTGTGCTTCCGGGAGGCATTCCATTGGTACTGAAGTAGGTTTTCCCATGCAACACCAATGGAAAAATATTTTTCATTCTTTTTATTGATGACAAAATAAGACTGTACAGATGTTCATTGATTTGTTGAGCACAGTGATTTACGCATATTCAATATACATTTCCTTTGTCGTTACACTTAGTTTCCTGCTGTGTTTACCTAACCTCGCCTATCCTCAACTGCTACCAACTAATCAAGGGAGGTGGGGTGCTGGGACGAGTGGATGTACAAATGTTCTCTCTATATGTGTCAATTTTTCCCATATTTGTTTCCATTTCCTAGGACAGCCTCGAGATTCATAAACAGTTTTTTCAGCTAACATGCACCAATCCATGTCTTTCCTCCAAGGATCAACTGTTGGTGCCTCTGGGACCACCCATGCTTTTTCTCAATCAATCAATCAATCAATCAATCAATCAATCAATCAATCAATCAGGGGAATTGTAAGTGCGCTACTAACCCATGAGGGTCTCAAGGCACTGAGTGGGAGGGGGGTCCGCAGATCTGTTTAGCCGAAGAGCTAGATCTTGAGAGCCTTCCTGAAGATGTTCAGGGGGGGGCACGTCTGATGTCTGCCGGTAGCTTGTTCCAAGTTTTGGCTGCAATGTGAGAGAAGGATGCTCTGCCTGCTCTGGTCCTGAGGATGGCAGGGTTTCGGCCAGTGCGAGGTTGGCAGATCTGAGATTTCTTTTGGGTACGTGGAAGTTGATTCTGTCGTTGAGGTATTTGGGTCCTTTGTTTTGTGGGCATTTTTAGGCATGGGTGAGGTTTTTGAAGGTGACTGTTTTCTCCACGGGGAGCCAGTGGAGTTGACGTAGGTGTTGAACTGATGTGTTAGGGCCGCTGGATGCCGAGGACGAGTCTGGCGGCGATGTTCTGTATAGTGTGGAGTTTGCGGAGTTGGGACTTGTTGATGCCGGGCGTAGAGGGCGTTTCCGTAGTCCAGTCTGCTGGTGATGAGTGCATGGGTGACTGTCTTCCTTGAGTCTGGGGGAATCCATTTAAAGGTCTTGCAAAGGATGTGGAGGGTTTTGAAGCAGCTGGAGGTGAAGGTGTTGATCTGTCTATTCATGGTGAGTGATGAGTCGGGTACGATCCAGAGGTTTTTGGTGTGGTCTCAGAAGTAGGTGGGCTTCCGAGATCGGTCGGACACCAGGTGTTGTCCCATGCTGAAGGGGTGGTTCCAAGGACAAGGACATCTGTCTTCTCGGTGTTGAGCTTCAGGCAGCTGTTGGTCATCCAGATTGTGACGTCCTGCATTCCTTTCTGGAATTTGAGTTTGGCGGTGGTGGGGTCTCGGGTGAGGGAGAGGATGAGTTGGGTGTCATCAGCGTAGGAGATGATGTTGGGACAATGTTGTCGGACGATGGCTGTCAGAGGAGCCATGTAGATGTTGAAAAGGGTCGATCTCAGTGATGACCCCCGTGGGACTCCGCAGGTGATTTTCGTGGGATCAGAGAGGAAGGGTGGCAGTCTGAACATTTGGCTTCTTCCGGTGAGGAAAGATTGGATCCAGTCCAGGACTGTTCCTTGTATGTAGGCGTCGTGTAGTCTGGCTACTAGTGTGTGGTGAGAGACATTGTCGACGGTCACTGACAGGCCAAGTAGGATGAGGGCTGCAGAATGGCCTTGGTCCAGGAGTGTGCGGATACCATCTGTGGCGGCGAGTATAGCGGTCTCCGTGCTGTGGTTGCTTGGGAATCCGGATTGGGATGGGTCGAGGATGGCATTCTCTTCAATGAATCTAGTTAGTTCTCTGTTAACTGTTTTCTATGCATCTTTGGCTGTGAAGGGGAGGAGCGAGATGGGCCGGTAGTTCTTGAGGTCGGTAGGGTCAGCTATGGCTTCTTGAGCAGGGGCCTGACTTCTGCGCACTTCCAGTCGTCGGAGAATGTGCCTGTTTTGAAGGTGGTGTTGATGGTGCGTTGTTCGGTTGTAGATGTGAGGGGGCAGAGGTCGGTGGGGGCAACTGAGTGGATATCTTTCATGGTCGAGGTGGTGTCTTCGGTCATGATCGGTGACCAGCTGGAGATGGTGGGTTGGCTGGTACCTTTGGTAGTTGGAGGGCCAGTTGTGACGTCTGGTGGATGGTCGACAAAGTTGTCATAGAGGGTTTTGATCTTGAGGTGGAAGTTGGTCCCAAGCTTGTTGCAAAGGTCTTGGGATGGGGTGATGTCTGTGGCTTTGCAGCATGGGTTGGTGAATTCCAGAATGACACGGAAAAGTTCTTTGGAGTTAGTGAAGTTAGCGAGGATTTTGTGGTGGATGAAGTTCCTTTTGGTGGTTCTGATTTTGTTGTGGTAGTCTGTCATGGCATCCTTGTAGGTGGAGTTGTTTTTGGTTGTTTTGGTGTTTCTCCAGTTCTTCTCCAGGCATCTGCAGGTGCGCCTAGCTTCTTGGAGATCAGTGGTGAACCAGGTGGCTTTCCTGGGGCATTGTTTGTCAGGGTTGCGTAGCGGTGCAAGCTTGTCCGCGCAGTTGGGGATCCAAGCGTGGAGTTCTCTGGCTACAATGTTTGTGTTGGGTGTCCAGGTGTGGTGTCTGGGGTGAGAATGGAGTTGAGTTGCTCGTTGGTAACTTTGTTCCAGTTTCTTCGTGGTGGGCAAGGGACTTGTTCGAGTGCCTTGGGTTTGTCAATGATAAAATGTACGCAGTGGTGGTCGGTAAATGGCGGGTGTGTTATGTGGATGAAGTGAACGCTGCTTCCTGGAGAGAAGATGGGGTCGAGGGTGTGTCCTGCTCTGTGGGTTGGTATGGTGACGAGTTCCTGGCACTGGTTGTAGTTGGGTCTCCGACGGGCGCAGACAGGCTTGCCTTAGGTTCGCCTTTGGCACGCAGCTGCACGCCCGCTGCGTACATCATTAAGTAGGGGCGGGCAGAGGGGCCGTCAGCTGGGAGGCATGCTTGGGCTGGGGGAAGGGCTGCAGGGTCAGCAGCGGCGGAAAGAGGGAAGCGGGATTAGGGACACAGAATATCAGAACCAGGCGGGCACAAATAAAACAATTACCAGGGGGCACGGTGAGCACAATAAACAGTACAAGGGGGCACGATAAGCACAAAAAAAACTAACAGGGGGCACAAAGAGTACAGAAAAACAATTACCAGGGGGCAGAAAGAGCACAGAAAACTATTTCAAGGGGGCACAATGAGCACAGAAACAATTCAAGCGGCCTCAAACCTCTACTGGGAGGAGTTTGGGGCTCAGCGGCGAGGTAGATGGTGCAGAGCTGTGGGTGGAAGAGCAGGCCAGTGACCGAGGGTCAGAGGTCTCACTCGTGCTCCCCCGCAGCGGTTGCTATTAAGTAGGGGAGGGGGAGGGAGAGTCAGCTGGGAGGCGGGAACCTATGTGGGCCAGGGGGAGGGGCCAGGGGGGCAGCAGCGGCAGGAAGAGGGAAGCGGGAAGTGGGATAAGGTGCATAGAATATCAGAACCAGGCGGGCACAAATAAAACAATTACCAGGAGGCACGGTGAGCACAATAAACAGTACAAGGGGGCACGATAAGCAAAGAAAAACAATTACCAGGGGGTAGGAAGACCACAGAAAAACAATTACCAGGGGCACAATTACCAAGGGGCACGCACAAAGAGCACAAAAAAACAATTAACAGGGAGCACAAAGAGCACAGAAAACAATTTCAACAGGGGCACGATGAGCACAGAAACAATTCAAGGGGCCACGAAATACTGGTCACACAGCGGGCAACCAGGGAGTGGATAGCGGCCTAAAACCCCTCCTAGAAGGAGGCTGGGGCTCAACGGGGAGGTAGATGGCGCGGAGCTGCGGGGAAGAGCAGGCCGGTGACCGAGGGTCAGAGTTCTCGCTCTCGCTTCCCTTGCTATCTTGCGATTGGCTACCACCATTCCCAACGATGCCAAAGTTTTCCTTTTGCTATTTAAGTCTGTGGGTTCCCAAACATTTAAAAGATACCTTTTGGCCTCTAGTTCCAGGTTTGCCCCCAGCACCTCTGCCATACATCGGAGCACTTCTGCTGAAAATCTCTGTATGTGCACACATTCCTAAATGATATGAAAAACATACCCTCCTGGTTACACTGTCTCCTACATTTGGGATCCTCCCTACACTCCATCGTAACCAGTGCGGAACCTGAGAGGTATACTCTATAAAAGCTTGAGTTGTACTAATTTGAACCTTGAAGAAATCGCTACCTCTTTCGGGGAGTGCCAGCGCCTCTTGCCAACCATCCTCCTCCAGGTCTGCAATGTCGTTTTCCAGTTAGTTCCTGAGGAGTTGTTAGAGGGGATCGGGCACAATATTGGCTAGTTTCTGTTAGGTCAGGGTGATTGCTTTTCGTGCATATAATCAATGAGAATTCTGTCCTCCAGAGGGGAGGACTCAGGGGGCACTTCATCTTGGGAATAATCCCTTGGAGGGTGTTTCTAATCTTTGTATATCTGAACCTCTCAGTGTCTACTAGTTCATAATCTTGTTGCAGTTGTGCAAAGGAGAGTACTCCTCCTGTGTCCACAAGTCTCCCACCCGAGAGATTCCAATTTTATTCCAACGTTTGAATCCCTTGGTTTTCTTCCAGGTTCCCAGTTGTTCCGTATCTCATAATGGGGTAGTTTGTGTGATCTTCCCTGCCCATCCCAGGCTCTTATTAACCGCGTGCCATATGTGGACTGCATGTTTGGTGGGACCTGTGAGCTGTAATCGCAATGTTTGGTGTAAGTGCTCTATGAAAGCTCCCCCGCCTGGTAAGATCCATCTATCCATTCTCTAACCAGCGTCGTCCTGTGGCGATAGCTGTAAGCTGTGCTGCCCAATAGTATTTCCTAATATTAGGGAGTCCTATGCCTCTGTAATACCACCCCCTCACCAACGTCTGGGCGGCCACACCAGGTGGCTTCCCCACCCACAGTAGTTCTTGCTGTGGATGGCTTTGAAGTAGGAGATGGGGACTGGATATGGCACATTATTCAACACATACAAAAAGCGCAGGCCAGATATAATTTTGAATAATGTTGCACAACCCAATAGTGACACCGGAAAAGTTTTACAGTGTCCTATGTCAGACTTTAGGCGCTTCAACAGGGCAAGAGGTTTTGGTAAAAAATCGCACAGGGTCAACCAAGGTATCTAAACCCCTCCTCTGCTTTCTCAACTACATATCCTTTGGGTAGTCGGGAGAACCCTCCCCTCAACATGAAAATTATTGAATTTGTCTAATTAATTGCATAGCCCGTTTTACTCAGCACTGCAAATAAGCAGGGCCATTCGATTGTCTCGAAGGCCATCGTGGCATCTAGGGACATCACCACTGCATCTTCCCTCAGCATATCTATCATACCCACAACCCCATGCAGTTGTTGAAGGTTAAGTGATGTGTTTCTTTCTGGCTTGAAGCCTGATTGGTGGGGATGTACCAGTTTTGAGATAACTTGTATCAGGCATGTGGCCCGGAATTTTGCTAAGATCTTGACTTCTGCGTTGAGCAATGAGATGGGACGATACGAGGAGCATTTATTTTTGGGTTTACCTTCCTTATGAATTACCACTATAGAGGCCAGTCTCTGGTAAGCTGGGAATCTGCCCACTTCACAACTTTCTGTATACATATCTTTTTTTTTTTTAAATATCTTTATTTGGTTTTACAGTAAACATACCATTTACATCCCCTCTCCCCCCTCCAGGACAGGCAAGACAAATAAAAAATTAAAGGAAAAGATACTAGAGAAAAAGAAAAGAGAAAAAAGACAAAGACAGGGAAACGGAAAAGGCATTAAGAGATTATACTCTTCAGATAAGGTATACATAATTACTTAAACATATAATTCAATTCTTAGTATACAAAGATATTTTCTCATATTTAAGCTGCAATGTTACTAAGTGCCGTCTTGACGTTGAGACCATTCCCTTAGAGGGAGCCAGATTTTTAGTCCCTTTATCTGGCATTTCCTGCCTTTTGTTTTGTATATAGCCATCTCTAAATTAAATATAGCTAGCAGTCTTGAAAACCATTGTTGGAATGACGGGGCAATGGGGTCAAGCCAGGCAGAGGCTATACGAATTCATAGTACAGTCATTGCTATAAAAATTAATTCACGCCCAATTATTGGGTTAGTGAGATTCTTTATACCCAACATGACTGTTTCATCGGGGAGGGTAATCGCTGCATTTAAAACCAATGATAAAAAACGTTCAATACTTGATTTCAAAGAGGTAAAACATGCACACGCAGAAAATATGTGTATACAGTCATCACTTGGTAAATTAAATCTAAAGCAACATGTGCCTCTCCCACTCCCCCATTTAGCTATTTTGTCCGGAGTGTAGTACATGAAAAAACACATCTTGTAAAATTGAGTCTGTAATTTGGTTGACACAAGTACGGATTGTGAAAGGCCATATGCAAATTTAAATTCATCTGATGTAATAGTAAGGTTATTCTGCCACTTTTGCGTAATTTTCTGTATATCATCCGGAAAGTGAGACAATAAAAGAGCATACATCCCCCAAATCCTGATTTTTTTCCGGGGTTACTTAATATATTAGCAATGTCGATCTTACAAAATGATGTGTTTTCCCTGTTATGTTGTAATATAATGTCCCGGATTTGGAGGTACTTGAAAAAAACTCTCTATTCCAGGTGATACTTTTCTCGCAAATCCTCAAAAGAGTATAACCCTTCCAAGGAGAACATACATCCTATGTGGGTGATTCCCGCCGCCTTCCATCTGTTCATGCATACCCCACTAAATATTTCAGGTATAATGGGGTTATTTTGGAGAGGGGAATAGAAAGATATACGTCCTATACCAAGTAGTTTTCTCATAGCTTTCCATACTTTGAAGGACCCCAAGAGTGTTTTTAACCTGACTTTTTTATGGTAGCCGTATAAAAGATATCTCCATAGATAACCTGTACTTTTGCGGCCCAAGATTAGCTGGTAAATAGACGGGCCACTGTTGCCCATTGATGTATCCATCCCATCGAGATGAAAGAGCACTTGACTGTATAGCAAGACTGTTGCCCAGGATTATACCTTCAAATTCGGGAGGGCAAGTCCTCCTTTTTCTTTTGGGAGTGTCAGAGATTTATAAGCACGGAGAGGCTGGGTGTAGGACCAGGGAAAACTTGAGAAGGTGCGCTCCATTGTTTTAAACCATTGGTCTGAGATTTCCAAATTTATAGCTCTAAACATGTACAGGATTTTTGGGAAATAAACAATTTTTAGCGCATTTACCCGGCCGATCAACGAGATCATTTTGCATTGTGTCTGCCAAGGGCTTCAGGTTTCGATCCACTAGATTTCCTAATTTGGATGTGATAGTTACCCCTAGATAAGTAGCTTTATTTGTTACCCGAGGATCTCTCTGATCACACTTGCTGTTTAAAATAATTTGTGTCTTCCCTTGGTTCAATGCATATCCTGCGACTTTCCCAAAAGTTTTTGCCTCTGTTTCAATAATGGACATGGCCATATTTGGATCAGCGGTCACTATGGCGATGTCATCGGCATAAGCAAGTGTTTTTGTTAGATATCCTTGTGTTGAAATGGGGGCTATATCCCCATTGCTTTCCAATCGTCGGATAAAGGGATCTATGTAGATTGCAAACAGCAACGGGGAACATGGACATCCCTGCCTAGTGCCTCTTGTGATTATAAGCTCCTTGGAGAGGCTACCGTTAACCATGACCGAGGCACAGGGGTTACTATTCAGTTTCTGGACAGCCCATATGAACCCCTGTTTGAATCCCACCCGGGACATTGCCTGCCACAGAAAAGGCCAGGAGACCCTATCAAATGCCTTCTCAGTGTCGAGAAGTACTAACGCCATAGGGTCTCCTGCCACCTCAGTGTTGTCAAAAAGGCTAATTACTCACCGAGTATGATTTGTGGTTTCCCTCCCAGGAACAAAGCCGTGCTGGGATTCAGATATAACTTGATGGATAATAGGTGAGATGCGGTTAGCTAATAGTTCCGAGTAGATTTTTGAGTCAACATTTATTAAGGTGTAGGGCGATATGACCCCATCAAGTCCGGGGGTGTTTGTTTTTTGGGGAAAATGACAATTTTTGCCCTGGACCATGAGATGGGGGGCTGCCCTCCTCTAAATATGTGTATACATAGATCTAGTCATATATGTTTAAGTTGGTCCAGGAATACTGTATAAAATTCCAAAGGGATAGCGTCTAGCCCAGCTGCTTTCCCCCAGGGGAGATCCTTCACAGTTTTTATGACTTCGTCTATGTTCAGGGGCTACCTCCAAGTTTCCTTGATCAGCTGAATTAAGTTTGTTGAAAGTATCCATTTCCAAATATTCATTAATCTTCCCTAGATCTGCTTCAACCTCTTCTTTATATAATACGCTATAAAAGCGCCAAAATGCCTCTCTAATCTTTTCAGGGTCAGATACCCTGCCTTCTACTGGGTCCTGTATCTCCCGTATGACACTCTGTGAGGTCTGTTGTCTCATCCGAATAGCCAGCTGATGACTGACTAAGTCATTAATTTCATACACTTTTTCACGGTGAGCAGTAGCTTTCCGAACCGCTTTGGTGGTATAGATATTTGTTATTGACGCTTTAACAATTGCCACCTGGTACTGAACATTAGTTATTTCTTCTGTAGTAGAAGAACCTCTTGTTACATTTATCAGGTTTTCCTCAGCCCCCCTTAGTGTCTCTTGTAGTACATTTAGTGACTCTCTCGCATTCTCATTAGCCCTTAGTCAGTATTGGATTGTTTCTCCCCTAATTCCTGCTTTCAGGGCATCCCACACATAGTCTACTGTTGTACTCCCATTGTTATCTTCCAGAAAATTGGCAATCCAGCCTCTCCTGTGTTTACAATATTCAGTCTCAAGTTGCAGGGATCTCTCGAATATCCAAATTCTTTGTCCCTGGTGTTATAGGGCTGAATCCACCGCATAAAACAAAGGGTTATGGTCCGCGAGGACCCGAGGTAATTTTTTTAGTACTGATATGGATCTTAATGAATTCGAGATTAAAAAGTAATCTAGCCTCGCGTGTGTATGATGCGGATTTGAAAAGAATGTGTAGCCTGGATCATTGGGGCTGGGGCTGGATGATTGCCATCCATCCACAAGTCCATGTGTAAGACATAGCTGATTAAAGGCCCTGAACACTTTTGGTTTCCGACTACGATACTGCCAGTCTTCCCCAGTTGACTAATCATGAGTAAGATTTATGTTGAAGTCCCCACAAAATATTAGTGGTAGAGGCCACTGAGTAAGTTCATTGGATACCTGGTGTATAGCCGAGGGGTCATCGGTGTTGTTCCCATAAATAGAGCAGATGGTTATTGGCTGGGACATTCCAGGTTTATATTCTGTGATCACCCATCTGCCATGTTTGTCCCGTTTAGTTCTAGTAAAGTTATTCCCTATACCTGCACCTTTAGCCAGAATTGCTACCCCTCTTATCCGAACACCCTGTGTGGTGGCACCTATAACATGGACTGTAAGCCGACTGCTACCAATTGGCTTTTTTTCACAGCGTTTAATCCACATATATTTAATGACAACATTTTTAACATCCCCATCTTATCATTCTAAGTGTCTCTATGTGTCTTTTCGAAGAGAAAAGCCGTAAAATGACTAGAATTTTCCTTCTTACAAAAAGCTAAAAAGACCTGCCTGACCTGGCCCTGGTTTGTCCAGAAATTTAATCTAGGCAGGTTTTAGCCTGTATCTCGGATACAAAGCTGCGAGTATGCCCTTTAATAATAGACTTTGTTGCCTTTGCTGTTTGGAGCCCTGACATATCGCCTGCGCTACAGGAGTAGCAAAACCATCTTTACCCTGCGCTGCTGGATCGGCTAGGATGCCGGCAAACACCGCGTGGCCACAGAGGAGGGTGAGGCGCTGGCCCCGGGACTGCGAGGACCAGCATACAACAGCTCCAGCTGGTCCTCTTCCCGCGAGAGCCGCGCCCCCTCAGAGTGCCACGCCCCCAGCCAAGCCCTTTAACATCTCGCGGCACCCGCTTCGCGGGTGCCACTCTTAATAGAGTTTGTTGCCTTTGCTGTTTGGAGCCCTGACATATCGCCTGCGCTACAGGAGTAGCAAAACCATCTTTACCCTGCGCTGCTGGATCGGCTAGGACGCCGGCAAACACCGCGTGGCCGCAGAGGAGGGTGAGGCGCTGGCCCCGGGACTGCGAGGACCAGCATACAACAGCTCCAGCTGGTCCTCTTCCCGCGAGAGCCGCGCCCCCTCACAGTGCCACGCCCCCAGCCAAGCCCTTTAACATCTTGCGGCACCCGCTTCGCGGGTGCCACTCGTAATAGACTTTGTTGCCTTTGCTGTTTGGAGCCCTGACATATCGCCTGCGCTACAGGAGTAGCAAAACCATCTTTACCCTGCGCTGCTGGATCGGCTAGGACGCCGGCAAACACCGCGTGGCCGCAGAGGAGGGTGAGGCGCTGGCCCCGGGACTGCGAGGACCAGCATACAACAGCTCCAGCTGGTCCTCTTCCCGCGAGAGCCGCGCCCCCTCACAGTGCCACGCCCCCAGCCAAGCCCTTTAACATCTCGCGGCACCCGCTTCGCGGGTGTCACTCGTAATAGACTTTGTTGCCTTTGCTGTTTGGAGCCCTGACATATCGCCTGCGCTACAGGAGTAGCAATACCATCTTTACCCTGCGCTGCTGGATCGGCTAGGACGCCGGCAAACACTGCGTGGCCGCAGAGGAGGGTGAGGCGCTGGCCCCGGGACTGCGAGGACCAGCATACAACAGCTCCAGCTGGTTCTCTTCCCACGAGATCCGCGCCCCCTCACAGTGCCACGCCCCCAGCCAAGCCCTTTAACATCTCGCGGCACCTGCTTCGCGGGTGCCACTCGTAATAGACTTTGTTGCCTTTGCTGTTTGGAGCCCTGACATATCGTCTGCGCTACAGGAGTAGCAAAATCATCTTTACCCTTCGCTGCTGGATCGGCTAGGGCGCTGGCAAACACCGCGTGGCCGCAGAGGAGGGTGAGGCGCTGGCCCCGGGACTGCGAGGACCAGCATACAACAGCTCCAGCTGGTCCTCTTCCCGCGAGAGCCGCGCCCCCTCACAGTGCCACGCCCCCAGTCAAGCCCTTTAACATCTCACGGCACCCGCTTCACGAGTGCCACTCGTAATAGACTTTGTTGCCTTTGCTGTTTGGAGCCCTGACATATCGCCTGCGTTACAGGAGTAGCAAAACCTTCTTTACCCTGCGCTGCTGGATCCGCTAGGACGCCGGCAAACACTGCGTGGCCGCAGAGGAGGGTGAGGCGCTGGCCCCGGGACTGCGAGGACTAGCATACAACAGCTCCAGCTGGTCCTCTTCCCGCGAGAGCCGCGCCCCCTCACAGTGCCACGCCCCCAGCCAAGCCCTTTAACATCTCGCGGCACCCGCTTCGCGGGTGCCACTCTTAATAGACTTTGTTGCCTTTGCTGTTTGGAGCCCTGACATATCGCCTGCGCTACAGGAGTAGCAAAACCATCTTTACCCTGCGCTGCTGGATCGGCTAGGACGCCGGCAAACACCGCGTGGCCGCAGAGGAGGGTGAGGCGCTGGCCCCGGGACTGCGAGGACCAGCATACAACAGCTCCAGCTGGTCCTCTTCCTGCGAGAGCCGCGCCCCCTCACAGTGCCACGCCCCCAGCCAAGCCCTTTAACATCTCGCAGCACCCGCTTCGCGGGTGCCACTCGGAATAGACTTTGTTGCCTTTGCTGTTAGGAGCCCTGACATATCGCCTGCGCTACAGGAGTAGCAAAACCATCTTTACCCTGCGCTGCTGGATCGGCTAGGAAGCCGGCAAACACCGCGTGGCCGCAGAGGAGGGTGAGGCGCTGGCCCCGGGACTGCGAGGACCAGCATACAACAGCTCCAGCTGGTCCTCTTCCCGCGAGAGCCGCGCCCCCTCACAGTGCCACGCCCCCAGCCAAGCCCTTTAACATCTCGCGGCACCCGCTTCGCGGGTGCCACTCGTAATAGACTTTGTTGCCTTTGCTGTTTGGAGCCCTGACATATCGCCTGCGCTACAGGAGTAGCAAAACCATCTTTACCCTGCGCTGCTGGATCGGCTAGGACGCCGGCAAACACCGCGTGGCCGCAGAGGAGGGTGAGGCGCTGGCCCCGGGACTGCGAGGACCAGCATACAACAGCTCCAGCTGGTCCTCTTCCCGCGAGAGCCGCGCCCCCTCACAGTGCCACGCCCCCACAATCCACCACATCTCAAAAGCGATCCTTGGAACGCGCATCGCGGGACGCGCGCGGGACGCGCGCGGGTCGCAGCCCGGGGCGAAGACCGGGCAAAGGGCGGGCCGTTTGAGGCTTTTTTTCACAGCGTTTAATCCACATATATTTAATGACAACATTTTTAACATCCCCATCTCATCATTCTAAGTGTCTTTATGTGTCTTTTCGAAGAGAAAAGCCGTAAAATGACTAGAATTTTCCTTCTTACAAAAAGCTAAAAAGACCTGCCTGACCTGGCCCTGGTTTGTCCAGAAATTTCATCTAGGCAGGTTTTAGCCTGTATCTCGGATACGAAGCTGCGAGTATGCCCTTTAATAATAGACTTTGTTGCCTTTGCTGTTTGGAGCCCTGACATATCGCCTGCGCTACAGGAGTAGCAAAACCATCTTTACCCTGCGCTGCTGGATCGGCTAGGACGCCGGCAAACACCGCGTGGCCGCAGAGGAGGGTGAGGCGCTGGCCCCGGGACTGCGAGGACCAGCATACAACAGCTCCAGCTGGTCCTCTTCCCGCGAGAGCCGCGCCCCCTCACAGTGCCACGCCCCCAGCCAAGCCCTTTAACATCTCGCGGCACCCGCTTCACGGGTGCCACTCGTAATAGACTTTGTTGCCTTTGCTGTTTGGAGCCCTGACATATCGCCTGCGCTACAGGAGTAGCAAAACCATCTTTACCCTGCGCTGCTGGATCGGCTAGGACGCCGGCAAACACCGCGTGGCCGCAGAGGAGGGTGAGGCGCTGGCCCCGGGACTGCGAGGACCAGCATACAACAGCTCCAGCTGGTCCTCTTCCCGCGAGAGCTGCGCCCCCTCACAGTGCCACGCCCCCAGCCAAGCCCTTTAACATCTCGCGGCACCCGCTTCGCGGGAGCCACTCGTAATAGACTTTGTTGCCTTTGCTGTTTGGAGCCCTGACATATCGCCTGCGCTACAGGAGTAGCAAAACCATCTTTACCCTGCGCTGCTGGATCGGCTAGGACGCCGGCAAACACTGCGTGGCCGCAGAGGAGGGTGAGGTGCTGGCCCCGGGACTGCGAGGACCAGCATACAACAGCTCCAGCTGGTCCTCTTCCCGCGAGAACCGCGCCCCCTCACAGTGCCACGCCCCCAGCCAAGCCCTTTAACATCTCGCAGCACCCGCTTCGCGGGTGCCACTCGTAATAGACTTTGTTGCCTTTGCTGTTTGGAGCCCTGACATATCGCCTGCGCTACAGGAGTAGCAATACCATCTTTACCCTGCGCTGCTGGATCGGCTAGGACGCCGGCAAACACTGCGTGGCCGCAGAGGAGGGTGAGGCGCTGTCCCCGGGACTGCGAGGACCAGCATACAACAGCTCCAGCTGGTTCTCTTCCCGCGAGAGCCGCGCCCCCTCACAGTGCCACGCCCCCAGCCAAGCCCTTTAACATCTCGCGGCACCCGCTTCGCGGGTGCCACTCGTAATAGACTTTGTTGCCTTTGCTGTTTGGAGCCCTGACATATCGCCTGCGCTACAGGAGTAGCAAAACCATCTTTACCCTGCGCTGCTGGATCGGCTACGGCGCTGGCAAACACCGCGTGGCCGCAGAGGAGGGTGAGGCGCTGGCCCCGGGACTGCGAGGACCAGCATACAACAGCTCCAGCTGGTCCTCTTCCCGCGAGAGCCGCGCCCCCTCACAGTGCCACGCCCCCAGCCAAGCCCTTTAACATCTCGCGGCACCCGCTTCGCGGGTGCCACTCGTAATAGACTTTGTTGCCTTTGCTGTTTGGAGCCCTGACATATCGCCTGCGCTACAGGAGTAGCAAAACCTTCTTTACCCTGCGCTGCTGGATCGGCTAGGACGCTGGCAAACACCGTGTGGCTGCAGAGGAGGGTGAGGCGCTGGCCCCGGGACTGCGAGGACTAGCATACAACAGCTCCAGCTGGTCCTCTTCCCGAGAGAGCCGCGCCCCCTCACAGTGCCACGCCCCCAGCCAAGCCCTTTAACATCTCGCGGCACCCGCTTCGCGGGTGCCACTCGTAATAGACTTTGTTGCCTTTGCTGTTTGGAGCCCTGACATATCGCCTGCGCTACAGGAGTAGCAAAACCATCTTTACCCTGCGATGCTGGATCGGCTAGGACGCCGGCAAACACCGCGTGGCCGCAGAGGAGGGTGAGGCGCTGGCCCCGGGACTGCGAGGACCAGCATACAACAGCTCCAGCTGGTCCTCTTCCCGCGAGAGCCGCGCCCCCTCACAGTGCCACGCCGCCAGCCAAGCCCTTTGGCATCTCGCGGCACCCGCTTCGCGGGTGCCACTCGTAATAGACTTTGTTGCCTTTGCTGTTTGGAGCCCTGACATATCGCCTGCGCTAAAGGAGTAGCTAAACCATCTTTACCCTGCGCTGCTGGATCGGCTAGGACGCCGGCAAACACCGCGTGGCCGCAGAGGAGGGTGAGGCGCTGGCCCCGGGACTGCTAGGACCAGCATACAACAGCTCCAGCTGGTCCTCTTCCTGCGAGAGCCGCGCCCCCTCACAGTGCCACGCCCCCAGCCAAGCCCTTTAACATCTCGCGGCACCCGCTTCGCGGTTGCCACTCGGAATAGACTTTGTTGCCTTTGCTGTTAGGAGCCCTGACATATCGCCTGCGCTACAGGAGTAGCAAAACCATCTTTACCCTGCGCTGCTGGATCGTCTAGGACGCCGGCAAACACCGCGTTGCCGCAGAGGAGGGTGAGGCGCTGGCCCCGGGACTGCGAGGACCAGCATACAACAGCTCTAGCTGGTCCTCTTCCCACGAGAGCCGCGCCCCCTCACAGTGCCACGCCCCCAGCCAAGCCCTTTAACATCTCGCGGCACCCGCTTCGCGGGTGCCACTCGTAATAGACTTTGTTGCCTTTGCTGTTTGGAGCCCTGACATATCGCCTGCGCTACAGGAATAGCAAAACCATCTTTACCCTGCGCTGCTGGATCGGCTAGGACGCCGGCAAACACCGCGTGGCCGCAGAGGAGGGTGAGGCGCTGGCCCCGGGACTGCGAGGACCAGCATACAACAGCTCCAGCTGGTCCTCTTCCCGCGAGAGCCGCGCCCCCTCACAGTGCCACGCCCCCACAATCCACCACATCTCAAAAGCGATCCTTGGAACGCGCATCGCGGGACGCGCATCGCGGGACGCGCGCGGGTCGCAGCCCGGGGCGAAGACCGGGCAAAGGGCGGGCCGGTTGAGGCCGTTCGAGAACGTGAGAGTCCGGTCCGGCCCACCCCCCTAAGCTGTACATTCTGGACATCCAAATACAGGTATCTATCACTTCTCTGACCTCTCCTACAACCCAACAGTCATCACACAAAGATCTCCCTATAATCACTCATCGGAAAATGAATACGAGATCTAGCAAGCAGAAAAAACTTTAAAAAAACGGGATAGGAGAAAAACTGCTAGGCCCAATGGATGATTTTCTCGCCAAAGCAAATACATTCATTGACCAAAGTATAAGTCTAATTGAGGGGAGAGTTTCAACCGAACTTGCAATCGCACGTCGATCCTCAATGGGACTACTAGCAACCGCAAGAACCCCAGATATACAGTCAGCGCCAACCCAAACCCCGGTGACTGCAAACAGACTTAGTCTCCCAAACAATGTAGACCTTTCAGCCTCCCAACTCTCTGTAACTTTCACAGAAAGCGACCTAGAAAAAACCCCAGATATCTTCCCTGACCCAACCCCTGAAGAAGTAAGGCAAATGAGAGGGAGGCGGGAGGGAGCCATAAAGAAAAGGAACGCTAGGAAAAACCCAGATCACACTGAAAATACTAAAGCGACCGAGCACATAGTTTTGGTTGGTTATACAAACCCAGCAGTGTTACCCCATCACTCTGCCCCCCCAACTAACAATGTAGTAATAATACACCACCTACCACATGACCTTCAAGATACCTCAATTCCAGATCCCCCAAGCCCAAAACAATTAGGCAATGAAAGAGAATCAGCGAGACTAATCAAGGAGATAGCTTCCCTCCTAAATTCCTATATTCGCCCTTTAGAATCTAGACTTAGTAACATTGAGAGTCAATTAACAAAAATTTCCGGTTCTCTTAAATCTATACCCCCACAAGCCCTTCCAAAACCAGCCTCAAATTCCACAACCACACTTCCTATACTTAAGAAACCTGTAACCCTACCTCCTCCGCAGACCAAAAAACAATCTACAGTAAAACTCTCTACAGTAGCAAACCCTCCCACTGCACAAAAACCCATTCCCAAGCCCCTGACCATTCCCCCACAAACTAATTCCCAATCTACACCAATAGTAAATACCCCAATCATAAACACACCTGCCTCTAAAACTCCCGCCACAACAAACACAAATCCACCAAAAACAAAAGGAGCCCCGAGAGGGACTACTGATCAAAGACCCACTTTAAACATGCCACCTGAGGCATGTCCATACGTGGTAGTCATGACGGGGGTCCCCGAACTTACAGGTGAGGGGATGGAACACAACTGGTCATTGAAGAACAAAGTCCAGTATTGGCTGAATATAAACCGCCCCGTCCCGCCACCCTGGAAAAGCAGAATAGCATCAGTCTGCCGGACCTCGTGGGTGGGCCATAGGAAAAAAACTATCCGGGGAGACTGCGTAGTAATCACGTTTGAGGACCCCAGTATAGCTGAGTACATCTGCTCCTGGGAATATAATAACACCTCAGGGGGGATCGCCACAAGATCTTTGCCATACTTCTACTCAAAAAGATATAATAACAACAATTACACACGTGACACTGATAACATCTGACAGAAACCAATTCCACAGCCGTGGGAGTTAGATGTCGCTGGACCAAAACTACTGCCGCGACATAGCGACCCCAATAACTCCTGGTGGTCAGTAAATCAGAATCACCAGCAAAGAGAAGTCCCGTGGCAGATTATGGGCCCACAAAATAGACCTAGAAACTGGGAGCAGTGGGAGAGACCACCCCACCAACTATAGGGACCCAACTATAGAGATACCATCAATGGGCAAAACTGGCCAGGCATACCGACTATGAACCAGTTTAGCGGCCTGGAAATGGTCGATTGACCAATAACCAAATCCCCGGAGCCCTCACAAACAACCTTGGCCCCTTCCATTTCCATTCCACCCCCTCCACAAATGAAAAACTCAGTCTTAGATAACACATCCTCACAGCTTCCTGTGATCTTTTGGAACGTGGCAGGTCTCCGAAACAAAATAGAGGACGGTTCGGCCGCTGGTTTCTTGAAGGACACTCAAATCATTTGCTTACAAGAAACCTGGGCAACGACGCCCCTACACCTTGCGGGATACAGGACATTTACATCTCCCGCCCTTCCTAGCATTTCAGGTAGACCCAAAGGGGGACTGGTAATCTACCTGGCAAATACAATTTCTGACATGAAGATCATCAAGGTAGACCTATTATCAAATTTCCAGATCCTCACCTTCATAATTGGGAAAAAACTCTTCATCACAATAATCAACCTATAGAACAACCTAGAGGATGACAATTTCTTGAACGTTCTTTCCCTAATTCAAGAAAAAATAACCGAACATTGGCACCCCAAACAGAAAATGGAAAATGCCCATATAATTTGGGGAGGAGACTTCAATCTACATCCCTGCCCCAACAACGACACCTGTGGAATGGTGGACGAATATGAGAACTCCCTAGTCCACTTTATCCATTCAGGAGTGGGGCTAGCCATGAACAAAATACTTTCCGACCTGGATCTGCAAATTATAAACCCCATCCAACAGTCAAATAACAAACTAGAACCCACCTACAGAGGAAGGGGCCACGAGACCACCGTTGACTACGTAATAGTCTCAGAAGGCCTGAAAGATCAAATTAATACCTTTAAAATTTTGGAAAACAATCTCAGTGATCATTCTGCTCTAAGCCTAAACTTTCAAACAAATCAACCAAGAACATTGATGGCAACTATAGCAAATACTCTAACACAGAATAGGCTAGAACTGGGCAAAAATAACGGATATACCATAAAATGGGAAAAAGTGGACCCCAATATTCTCACAAAACGGTTAGTAAAATCTGCCTATAATAACATTTTGATCTGTCTCGACCCTTACGCGGAGCCAAATCAAATCTTGGAAAACTTCAACGCAATAATAGAACAAGTCAAAAAACTACTAACCAAAACACCTAATCAAAATAAAACAAGCTCCATAGGTTGGTTCAACCGAGACTGTACTAAGGCACAGACCAATCTGAGGAAAGCTCTCGGAAATCCAAATAGAGACAAAACAAACATCCAAGCTCTTCGACGGGAGTATAACACTGCCAAAAAAGCAAGGAAAAAAGAATTGAAACAATCTTTGTGGAACGCTCTGCACAAGAGTGCACTCCTGAAAGACAGCCAGGCATTCTGGAAAATAGTTAAATCCCCCTTGCTAACGGACTCCAACGGCCCAAAAATAGACATGGCCATCGACGAGGATTCGTGGGTGAACCACTTTTCAAAAATCTTCAAATTGACATCTACTAGTGAAGAACACGATCCTAACATCTACCCAGTACTTTATCCAATATCAATGGATGTTGATCTGCAGGATTTCGAAATGGCGCTATCTTTAAGCAAGAGTGGGAAAGCTCCCGGCCCTGACGGGGTCCCAGTCGACTTATTTAAACATCTTCCTGACCTCTGGGTACCAATACTCACAAGAGTTTGTATAGCAACAACGAAACTCGGCCTGTTAGAGTCATGGTCATCTTCCATCATGGTCCCAATCTTCAAGAAGGGGGACCGACAAGACACTAAGTGCTACCGACCAATCTCGCTCCTCGACTCCTTGGGCAAAGTAGTTGGCAGAGTCCTTCTTGAAAAGCTACAGCAATGGGTAGAAGACAAAAATATCCTCTCGGAATTACATTTCGGGTTTAGGGAGGGCTTTGGAACTGTCGAACAGGCCCTAAATCTAAGCTTGTTAACATCAAAATACACCCACGCTAAGCCCGGTTCCATCTATATGGTATATGTGGATTTGTCCTCCGCATTCGATTGTGTTTCGCATGCGAAGCTCTGGTCACTGCTGAGCGCAATGGGGGTAGACCCTCCTCTTTTGGACTTTCTGAGGGAGCTATACAGTGAAGCCACGGCGAGAGTGAGGTACGGGACAAAAGGAGAACTGACAGCACCATTCAGGGTAGAGCGGGTAGTGAGGCAAGGCTGTGTCCTGGCCCCCTTCCTCTTCTCTTTGTACACCAATGGCCTAGAAGAGACTATGTTGAGAGGGGGGAGGGACCTCCCTAGAGCAAAAGATCACTTGATCCCCGCTCTGCTTTATGCGGACGACGCAGTCATTTTAGCACGTACCCCCATTGAACTGCAGAAATCTTTATCTAAATACGCAGACTTTATGGGTGCCTTGGACTTGCACATTAACGTTAAAAAAACTTTTGTCATGGTAGTCGGTGGATCAAGAAAAGCAACTAAGTCCATCTTTCTGAAAGATCAAAAAATCGAAAAGACCTCACAATATCCCTACTTAGGCATTATGATCGATGACGCCCTAAACTGGAAAGCGGCGGTTGAGCCCAGGAGACATCTCTTTAAACGAGCGATCATGGCGTTGATGAAATTCTCCAATAACCTTGGAAAAAGACCACCAGTAGAACTGCTACAGATTTATGCTGCGAAATGCCAAGCCATCGCACTATATGGTGCAGGGATCTGGGGACACACACCCACCGGCTCTATACAAAAAGAGGAGAATATCTTCATGAGATTCCTTTTATCAACTCCAAGAGGCACCTCCACCTACGCCTCACACATAGAACTGGGAATCCCATACATCGAAGATTTAATGAAAATTCAACCTCTTTTACTTTGGAGGCGAGTTTGGTTGTCGGAAAAAAATAGCCTGACCAAAAGCATTCTACAGGACACTATGGATTTGGACCACGCCCATAAAATAGCCTGGCTCTCCTATGTAAGACATTTTTTTCCGACCTGGGTCTACAAAAATATTACCACACGCCAGAAAATTTGAAAGAAATATCCAAAAAAGAACTGAAACAAGTTGCGCTGAGCCATTTGGAATCCCTGAGACTGACTTCGCTGATTGCACAAAAATCTGTTACTCACGCAATTATGACACAGCAGTCTCCGAAAATTCAGTTATATTTGACCTTGGAGATCACAGCATATGATAAGATGCTCCTAACAAGGTTCAGAATGAATCTTTTCTTCAGACTAGTGACATTTTCTGAAAAAAATAACTGGAATACTCAGATGGACCCGTGCCCATGTGATGACCTTTCCCAACAGTCCACCATGCACACAATATTGTTTTGCAAGTTTTTCCACACCCACCGAAAAATCTGGCTAATCCCTTTACTAAAAAAATGGGGCCACAGACAATGTCGTCCAGCCATGCTGGCACTTCAAACTTTGGACTCCGAATGCACTGTTTACTACGTACTAAATTTTCTAAAGTGTATCATGAGGCACAGAAATAACCTGTAAAACAGAGGACTAATTTGTATTCCATCTAAACCGTTTGCATCTTCACTTTTTAACTGTATATTTAACTGTACTTTTTAAACAAACCTTACTGCGAATTTTTGTATACTATGACATCTTTTATGGTTTTGCAAATGCTAAAAAACCGAATAAAGATTATTATTATTATTATTATTATATTATTACACAATTTTCAATCTTGCAGGGTTTATGAAGAAAAACTGTTGCGCCCAGCTTCTGGAAGGGATCAAAGAGTTGCCTCAAACGCCATCTTCGCTCCACTGTAGCGTGCGCAAAGTCTGGCCTGGTGAAGACTGATACTACATCCAAGGATCTTTTTGTTGGTAGGTCTAGCAAGGTCATAGAAAGCATGTCGAAGCAAGAAATTCCTGAAGAATACTAACATTGCTCTAGGATGTTGTTGAGGAGTTGTGTTATGATTTTTAATCATCAGAGGAAACCAATGGGCTCTTTGAATTTCCCTGCTCAAATCCCAGGCTCGCAGTTCAGGAAAAACTTTTTGCAGGAAATTTCCTTGGATCCTCTTTATCAATGCCCTCGGGTATTCCTAGGAAGCGGAGATTGTTTCATCGCTAACAATTTTCCTGCACCTCTAGCTTCCACATGATGTCTTTGACAGCGGCTTCATGTTCCTCAGTTTTGGTTTCAGAATTCCCAGGGCATCATCTGTGGGGGAAGGAAGATGGCCTCCAACTGACATCTCCACGGCAGAGCTCCGCCGAGTTCCCCTTGAAAAATCTCTCTTAAGGATCTCTAATGTTCCTCATTTTATTTCGCCACATAATTCTTAAAGAGGGAGGGAACTTCATTTGTACCGTGGCCCCTAAAGATTGTAACTCTGGCATGAGTTTCCCTAGTTCCCATTGTCTGTCTTGAGACGCTTTGGACATATCTGATCTTATTCGAAAAGACCATGAGTCTTTTTTGAAGGTTCCCTCTTTCAGGGCTTCGCCCAAAATTCTCTCCTTTAACGTGTACGTTTTGAAATTTATAAGAATTTTTCTCGGGTTCTTTCTTTCTTTGGGCTTTCCATAGGGGTCTCTATGAACTCTCTGTATGTCTTCATTTAAGGATTCTGCTTCGCACCATGGGAAATGTTCCACAAGTAGTTCCACAATAAATTTCTTAATATCACTACCCTCTTTATTTTCTGGAACATTCAAAATTCTTATGTTATTTTTTCTAGCTTGATTTTCAAGAGATTCCATTTTTTCGTTTATGGATTTCCCCTCTTGTCTCAGCGTGTAGATTTCCTTTCTGTTACTTTCCACTCTACTGTTCAATTTGGACACTTCTCCTTCTATAGCTGTTACTCTCTCCCCAAGTGCGTTTAGTTTACTATCCAGTTTTTCACATACTTCTTGAATTTTGTCTTGTTTTGCCTCGGATATGGCGAATTTGTCCCTCATTTCATTCCATATTTTCTCAAGGATATCATTAGTTTGCCTCCTAGGACTTTTAGGACTCATTGGTCCTTCCTTCTCGGTTACTTGTTGCTCTATTACCTCATTGTTACCAGATAAAGTTTCTTCTAAATCTCCATTTTCTTGTGTTGTAACTGAGGTAGCCTTGGTTGTTAATACACCTCCTTCGGCCATTTCTTGCTGTTCTTGCTGGTCTGTCTGAGGTCTAGTTGTATCAAATTTTTGTACTTCTCCTCCAGCTTTAGTTACCAAGTTTAAGGAGAGATTTGAGTTCAGAGTTTTGCTTTGTGCGTTAATGAGAGACTCCTCTTGTGAGACGTGATTTTCTTCCACTTCCTGTAGTGAACTTTTTTCTTCGACTTTATCCAATGCTGGTACCGATAAATTTATATCCTCAGCCTATTTTATCTTTTGTACCTGAACTTTAAAAAAAGTTCTCAAGGAGGGAGTAATTTTTATTTTTTGACTTGTATCAGCTTTATCTCCGGGTAGTTTTAAGCTCTTTTTTGTACGTTCTAGAGATGATTTTTTTGTCTTCCTTCTTTTAACTTCCCTGGGGGTGATATTTTTAGGATATTGTTCTTGTTTAAGGAAGTTTCTGTTCCTAAGACAGTAGTTTGAAGTCACTGCCACTTCACTTTTCTCCTTCAAAATGTCTGATTTCTTTGTATCCTCTCTCCCTTGGAGAATTCGTGTTTTAGCTTCTATTTCTTTTCCATTGCTCAAATCTTTACATTTGTCCTCCTCCTCCTGTGCCTTTTTATTCATGTGAGTCTTAAAGCTGAACACTGTTTTTTTTTGATGTTTTATTGCTATGTTGCTATTTAATTTCACTTTTTCCTGCGTCTCACTTAACCCTCCTGTCTCCTCAGTCTGACTCAGATTTATCGCCTGACTGTTTATTTCATTTGTGCAGATACTTTCTTGAGTTTCAATCCCACATGAAACCACTCTCTGAACTCTCTGTTCTCCCTCGCTACAGCCGTTACCTGTGCCGCTGCTGGTGCTGTCTCTACCGCTGATCCCCCGGAACAGGAAGCCCAGTCTTCCACACACCCTTCTGTGTGCCGCTTTCGCCTTCCCTGCTTCAGCCCAGACGCCGACGAGGCTCACGGTGAATTCCGGGACGTTTCCTCTTACCCCTGCCGAAGATACAGCATTTCCCGCAGGCTCCGCCACCGACTCTTTTTGTGACAGGTAACCGACCATTGAACCGAATTGCTGAGGTTGCGAGGCTGAAAGTACCGTGGAGTTAGGAGTTTTTGCCCGTTGTACTGTTGGGGTTTATTCTCACTTTTGATCCGCTTGTATTCCGCTTTCCGTATTTTCGTCTTCTTATGTCACTTCTTTCCGCATTTCCTCCGTGCTTGTAACTCCGCTTTTATAAATGATTACTTATTCCATGACTTCGTGTATGCCGTCAATTACACCTCGTAATCTATGTCCCAGGTCTTTTTGTGAGGAGCGCTCCGACCGAGCGTCTCACTCAGCCGCCATCTTCCCCCAAACTCCTCTGATTTGTCTAATGAAAGACACTGTTCAAATGGAAAATTCCACAATTTAAATAAAAAAAAATAAATAAAAAAAAATTTCGTCCGCAAATAGACTGTAAATGAAAACAAATGTAAACAGATAAAAAATAAGCACCTAAAAACGCAAGACTCCTGAGTATACTTCCCAGGTCCAAGAAGAGGAGCGGAAAGGGGGTAAATGAAAGCCCCTAAGAAAGAAGAAGAAGGAGGCTTCCCCGGGGAGGGTAAGAACAAATCACTAAAACAGAAAGGCACAAAAAACAAAAATCAAAAAAAGGGTGGGGAGCAAAATAGGGAAAAAAAACTAAAAAATAAATCCTCGATATTGGAAAAGAAAATGTAAAAACAAAAACGTAATATCAAAAGTAGAATGCTACCAAAACCTACCGGAAAAAAAATGATCAAAGAAAATGGGAGACACTAGTAGAACCATTAAAATATTATGTTGGAATGTTAATGGTATGAGAACAAAAAGTAGAAGAAATAAAATCTTGGAATATCTCAAAACATCTGAAAGTGAAATCATCATTCTTCAGGAAACACATTTACTGAAAGAAGAATGGGATCAGGCAATGAAAAATAGAGGATGGGTAGATGCTTATATATGTACAAATCAAAGTTGCAACATTAAAGGGGTAATAATCATTCTGAAAAAATCTCTAAAGGCAAATATAGAATCTTCACAAGTTGATAAGAAAGGAAGATGGGCAGTAGCAAAAATAAAACTAGGAAATACTGCATATACAATAGCAGGATATTATGGCCCCAATCTCGATGACCCAGAACCCTTACAGAATCTGTATACACAACTTTTAACAACCAATACCCCGGTAATTCTAGGAGGAGACTTTAATCTTATTCCAGATCTTAAAAACGATAGGTCTCCCCCAGGAAAAAATTTCAACTCACCTAATTTACCGAAAATGAGGGAGTGGTTAAGCATATATAAGAGGGATCTAGACTTAATTGATATATGGAAAGAAAAAGGAGACAAAGGTCAACCGTTTACATTTCATAATAAAAGGCTAGGACACAGGTCTAGAATAGATTTTTTTCTAGTAGACAGGAATCTACTAACAAACATAACAAACCTTACACACATTCCAGCGCACCTATCAGATCATTCAGCTATACAATTAACACTAAAAACTAAAACAATATGTACACAGAAAAGATTCACAGTGGAAAGAGCCATGTTTTCCGATCAAGAAATAGTACAAGCCCTTAAGGAAGAAACAGAAATCTTTTTTGAGAATAATAAAACAGGAACTTCTAAACAAATAGCCTGGGACACGTATAAGGCAGTAATTAGGGGTAAACTACTTAGTTTGGGAACGTACAGAACTAAGAAATTAAAACAAGAATTACTGGATATAGAGAAAGGTATAAACATCTTAGACACACAAATACACACAGAAAGGGATTCGACAAGGAAGGAAAATCTGCAGAAAGAGAGACAGAAACAAAAAGAATGTTTGAGTGATATTCTTGAGGAAAGAATGAAAGTTAAATGGGAAGCAAGCAAGTTGGCTAAGCACGAATTCGGAGAAGGATGCGGGAAATGGCTTGCATGGAAATTAAAGACAGATTCTGTAAGAAACAAAATAAACATCATAAGTAAACAAGATCAATCAAGTCAAACTACGGAAGAAGATGAAATTAGAAAAGAGTTTGAGACTTTCTTCTCAGAGTTATATACTGAAGATATAAATCCATCTAAAGACCAAATAGAAAAATACCTAAAAGATTTGCCCATATTGAAATTATCAGAGGAGGAGAAAAGGGAGCTGAATAAAGAAATTACACCTACCGAGGTTAAAGATATAATAAAATCACTGAAAAAAGGGAAAGCAGCGGGACCTGATGCACTGCCAAATGAATTATATCAGACGTTAACAGACACACTAGCTCCACAAATAACAGAACTAACAAATTTAATACTAACACAGAATGAAACATTGCCAGATACCTGGAATGATGCAATAATAACAATACTACTAAAGCCAGGAAAAGACCCCAAAAAATGCGAATCATACCGACCGATATCGTTGCTTAATGCAGATTATAAAATTTTTACTAAAATCATGTCAACAAGATTAGGAAAGATCATACCCCACCTCATACATACAGATCAGAAAGGGTTTACAAAGGGAATACAACTATATGAATTGACACATGAACTCATAAGTACCATAGATCTGGCTATATCCAAAAACATTCCTCTTACAATACTAACGGTCGATGCTGCCAAAGCATTCGATAGAGTGAATTGGGCTTTCCTAAATAGTATAATGGCCAAAAATAATCTAGGGGAACCCTTTCTCCATGCAATAGGTGAAATATATAAAAACCCTAGATCCAGAATCTTAGTAAATGGTAGTCTCACAAATAACATAAAGATTGCTAGAGGTACGAGACAAGGGTGTCCCCTTTCCCCTTTACTTTTTAACCAGTATATAGAACCTTTAGCTAATAAAATTAGAAACTGTAAAGATATAATCCCCTTTAAATATCAGGGTTGGGAGAAAAAATTAGCACTATACGCAGATGATCTCATGCTATTTACAGAGGAATATGAGAAATCCAAACCAGCTATAGAAAAAATCATTTCTAATTTTGGTCAAGTTTCTGGTTATTTGGTAAACCATACTAAAACAGAAATAATGACATGGAATACCTATTTTCATAGTCCCAACATAAAAAAAGAGATAAGATACTTGGGCATTTTGATTAATCAAAATATAGATAAAATAGCACAAAACAATCTAAACAGAGTAGCCCGAGACGTAAGGAAATTACTTAAAGTATGGTCTAGTCTGCCCCTAAGTTTCATAGGGAAGTCAAACATCATAAAAATGAACATCCTCCCAATATTTACCTTTTTGTTTAACAACATTCCACTGCAATTCAAAAAAGTTGAACTAAGAAAAATACAGGGAGAACTATCAAGTTTCATATGGGCATCTAAGGGAACCAGAATATCTTGGAGGAAGCTAAGGAGAAAAAAAGAGAAAGGAGGTATTGCAAGTCCGGACCTAATGGAATACTGTAGAGCATTCCAATTTAAAAACATAAGGAATCTTCTGGGAATACATCAACACTATCCAGAATATTTGCAAATAATTACAGAAGCAGAGGATCATTATCTTTTCAAATTTGGACACCAAAAATACTTTAAAAAAGTTAAATTAAAGGTCCTTAAAGAAGCACTAAAACTCTGGTCACAAATTAGATTGACTCTGAAAATTCCCTACTACAGTGCATTGGCACCAATATGGAATTCTCCAGGAACCCCGAACTGTCTGAAAGACGTAATGGCAAATCCCCTAAGACAAAACAACATCAACTATTGGGTCAATTACTAAATGGCTCAACATTGATCTCTTGGGAAGAAATAAATAAAATCACTAATGGAACAATATCAAAATTTAAATATTACCAGTTAAATAGTTGGGCAAGAACAATACCATTACAAGATAAAGATAGCAAAAATCTGGAAAAAGAAATGACAAAAACCTTACCCATAAAAAAGGAGGTAGCAAAATGGTACTGGACATTTTTAACAGAAGAAGAGGAAAGCTACCAAATAGCAGAACAAACGTGGGGAAAAGATTTGGAAACGGAGGAATTAGAAAACCTATGGGAAGAGTCAGTAGAGAAATGCTGGTCAACACTAAAATCTGTAAGACTGAAAAGAAATCACTTGTACACCCTGCACAGAGCTTATTGGACCCCGAAAAGACTTTCAAAATTTAAGAATGCAGGAATTAAGAAATGCCCTAAGTGCGGGGAAGAAAGGGCAGATGACATTCACATGTTTTGGAGGTGCCCAAAAATAAGAACATTCTGGGAAGCAGTTGGTAAGACGCTAAATTTGATATTCAGAAAACATCTAAAAGTAAGTGAAATTCTCATTCTTTTTGGGATTGGTAACACAACAGATCAAATAGGGCTAACAGTAATGGAAACAAAGTTACTTTTTGTCTTAATGGTAATAGCAAGAAGAGAAATATGCATTAAATGGATTGGACCAACAGCCCCCTCACATGGGGAATGGATGAACTCTGTTATCAAAATAAACAAACTAGATAGAAGGGGTCATAGCAGTAAAAGGTTTAATTATTGGGAAATTATGGAAAAACACTTAAATCCATAAGAAGGATATAACATTCTGTCCTATGATTAAGCGAATACACAGTCTGGATTTTGAGTATGATACTCATAAAAGTAGCCAAGGTGGCTAGCTCCCTCTTCCCTCGCCTACAGACTTGTGGATATGTAATGGCAAAGGGGTCTCCTCTGAGAAAAACAAGGAAAAGGAAACTCACACGACAAGTGAGAAACGGGCGGTGACGGTACGAAAAAAAGCTCCAGAGGTAGAAACCAAATTTTCCATATACATAGAATTTTCGCAATATGAGGATTAAAAAAAAAAAAAAAAAATCTCTCTTAAACTAAGAGCGATGGCATAAAAAAACATCCAGAAACGTAGGAAAGAAAGAGCAAATGGCAAACGAGTAGAAAAACCGATCAGAGTGTCGAAAATGTTATGCCTAGCTCCCAGCGGGAGAAACAGCTGTCCCTATTACTTACTTGTACACGCTGGTCGGACAGCCGGGATTTTTCTCTGCTGTCACGCATCGGAGAGCTCTTTCGCGCTCTGGTATCCTGGATTGAGTTCGACCTGGGCAAGCCCTTGGCTGACCAACCGAGCAGCGGATCACTCTGTGGAAGCGCTGCAAGGAACAGACACAAACAGAAGCCGACCACGAGGAGATTTCTCTACGGCAGCCGCACAAGAAGTAAACCGGCTAGAATACAGGAGAAGAGGAGCGCCGTGCAAGTTGCCGTGTATATTACCGAAGAGGAAGAAGACAAATCGATGAAGGGAATCCGCGTTACTAAACCAAAAAGCAACAGCAGCACAACCATTAGCGCGCAGCAGGGCTCTGCTTCAGCACTTACCCGCAGAAGAGGCAGGAGGCACCCAAGTCAGAAGCACTACAGGCAGGCAAGAACAAGGCTGCCGAAAAAGTAATGGGGAGGAAATATGGCACATTAAGACCTCTAAATGAATCTAATACGGGAATAACTATAACGTTAAAAAGGGCCTGGGTCGCAAAGAAAAAGAAACTGATAGAAAGAAAGATACTGATGTATGTCAACCTTTGATTACAGCCAGCTTTGGGGCTCTGATAGACCCGTTAAAAAATAATGCAAGTAGCATGGCATTAACCGAGGAGGGGGTACTTCCTTAGGATCTAGATATTTTGAAAGGGCAGGATTTACCATCTCTTCTCGATTCTGATAGTAATACTGCCGGTCCCTCTCTACCGCCATCACCAGGCCACTTGCTGGGCGCTGACGCAATGGATTCTATACAAAGGCTGTTGGGTAAAGGGCCACAGGAGGACACACCTAACACTCCAGACAATGTAGATCTGTATTATTCTCTCACAGATGAGTCATTAATGTCTGATGTTAGTATTTCCTTGTCTAGTGAAGAGGAAGGTGGCAACTGGTATAATAGCTCCAACCCTGACTCACAGGAACACCACCCTCTCTCCAAAAAATTGCAGAAAAAGAAAGACAGAGACCGTCACAGAAATGAACACATTTCGTCGGATAAAGAGAGCATCCCTGAACTAAAATGGGATTACAATGGAACACCCCCACTTTTGTTTCGCTCCGACTCTATAAATGCACCTGGGGGGAATCAAACTATCATAAGTGTGGATGTTGAGACAAAAAAAACACTGGGGGAGAAGTTAAAAGAGCCCAATCTGGCAGATATCCTCCATTCTATTAAAAGCTTTCAAGCAGAGGCCAAATCTGATAACCGCATATCCCGCTTGGCTGCCAAAAAACTTCAAGGGGCAGTCAGGAAAGTTGGCAAGACTTGCACAGAGATCGCTGATAGGATGACAGCAGTCGAGGACAGACGGGACAGTTGGAGAAAGATGTTACTTCCCTGTATACATATCTTTGAGGTAGGGGGCTATTGTGTTGGATGCTAATTTGTAAAGTTCTATTGGGAGGTCGTTGGGTCTCATCGCCTTTCCAGACTGCAGTCCCTAATGGCCTGTGCTACTTCTTCATTCGATAAATCACTTTCTAGCAATGTTAGATGGTCAGCTGTGAGCGTCGGGAGAGGTATGTCTGCCAGTAAGGCTCTTGATTCTGAATCCGGCATGGTGTTAGTGGACACGTAGATTTTTCTGTACTGTATTGCAAACTCATCTGCTATTAATTATAGATCATATTGTATTTCCCCTCTCTCTGTAATAAGCTTCGTTACAATTCGATACACTTGATAGAGCTTGTCGAGCCATGCCAGTAATTTCCCTGCCTTGTCCTCATATATTCTGTTTGGGGTTGCTCTGTTTAGTGCTTTTGCTGCATCTGTGACCAGGTCTTTATATGCTTTCTTTTCAATATCTATCAGATATATGACCACCTCTTCCGCACAGTCTCTCTTCATCTCACCCTCCAGTTCCAAGATGTTTCCTCCAACCTGACAATCTCTGCATTTTTCTCTTTTTGGACCCCCGCTATTGAGGAAATGGTACGGCCCCTTAGCACTATCTTAAGAGCCTCCCAGGGCATCTGGGCTGACCTCACTGAGTCTTTGTTTTCCTGTAAGTGAAGTTCTATAATGTTTGTTTCTCTTCTCCTTACTGAAGGTATTTTGAGGCTTCACAGATTGAATGGAGCTAATGCTCTACCACTACAACCCTGGTCCATACCGGGGAGTGGTCTGATATGCCCTTCGCCAGATGTTGCATCTCCTTAATTTGTCCCACCTGGTCAGCCGGGATGAGTACATGATCTATTCTAGAAAGGCTATTGTGGGCGTCTGAGTGGAATGGGAATTGTATCTCGTTGAGGTGGAGGGTAACCCACGAGTCCATCAATCCCATTGCGCTGAGGAATTCTTTGAAATGCAATTGGGTGGAACGAATGCCCCGAGGGAGGTGGCGGTCGAGCAGTCCCGACACAACAGCATTAAAATCCCCTCCTATCAGAAGTTGCCCCTCCAGGAAATTAAGTAGTAGGCCTCCGAGATCCTTAAAAACCAAAGTGTGGAGACCAGGGAGGACATAAGTTGTCACAATAGTGAGCCACCTGTGGGTCAGCTTCTGCCTCCGCCAAATAGCAGTTCTGTCCACTAATCGAACCTGGGGCTTCAGGCAGACTGCAGGCCTCAGTGCGCCCCTTCACTGCTATGCGCACTGTGGAAGAGCGTGTCTGCTCTTGAAGTATACTGCTGGAGTCTTCAGGACAGTACAGTCCTGTGCTAGTTCACATATATGGATTTCTGGACGGATTAATTGGTGGTGGAGGCTAGAGAATCACAGGGCTTCTCTAGCTTGCGACCATCTTCGTCAGTGCTTAGCCACGCCCCAACACCCATGTAATTTGATGCTGCCCCAGACTTACAAAAACATGTAAACCTGTGGAAGCACCAAATCTGTATGCCTCGCAAGGCCAGGCGTGATGAGGAGAAATAAGTTAATTTCTCCACGCTTTTTTAATCTATGTGTGCTGCATTCTGCAGCACACATAGAAAGAGGAAAACGCCTCTTAGGATTGTTTTTGCTCACGAACATCCCTGTCCTGCACAAAAACAATCCTGCTTGCAACGGAGTCACCCTTGCCCCATGGTGCAATTGTTGCCAACTTTGGTGCTAGGCTGCCGAAACGCCGCCAGTGCAGGCAGAAAGGACAGGAATGGACTTTCACTTTGGCATAGGGCAGCACAGCAGGTGCTTTTCTGGCTGCCCTACGCCAACATGCCATAATTAAGAGCCTGGTAACATATTAACATTTGACCCGTTTGAGCGGATAAAGATGATGGGTCATGTGGCTAATGTGGCAAATGCATAATAATGCGGAAAGCTTTATGGCTCCAAAAATGCTGCCTTGGTTTGATGTCCGAGTCAAGTTTGCTTGCTTGCAAATATATTAAGAGATTGACAATACAAGGGTCACCAACCTTACTGTTTTTGAAAAACTCAAGGAGTAGCGCTAAATTAATAATACTGTAAGTCCAAGACTATTGCCAATAACCAACAATAACCTGTAATCACTGGATTATCCACAAAACCTGGCTTCTGGAGTAGCGTGCTGTTCGCCATAAAGTGCTTCGACACTTCGTTAAGGAGTTGGAAGCAGGATAGTTATCCAAAATATTGCCTATGGTTGTTCTATTCCAAGTCACAATGATCTTACCTAGCCACCATTAAGTAAATGAAGAAAGCGTTACAGACATGACAGAAAACACATAGCAACACACACAAAATGGGTATTATGAATGAACAACCAAAACATGTACAAAAAATGTATCCAACTGCAATGTTGATTCTTCCAGTAAAGGATCCTATTTTACCTGAGTGTACACATCCTCTTCAAGAAGCAACTAACTCAGAGGGCTACCACATTTGCATGAAGCATTCATTCCTGTATCTGATTCGCTATCGTTTTTTTCTTTGTTATTTTTGGCCAAGCTCAGATAGTTATTTTTCTTGGTTATTGTGAGTTGCAGTGACCAGTCTCAGATTCATACTTGGACCAATATTCTGTAGGCAGGCAAGTATTGCCTGAACCCCAAGTTTTTAAATAGGGGAACCAGCCAATACTTCCTTGGTTTCTGGTAAGCCTTACAGAAGAAGATGACATGCAAATCGATTTCTTGTTGATGCAAGCAAGCTGGACATAGCTCTGGGGAGGAGGGATGGGACCAGGTGCTGGTAAATGCTTTAAGGGGGAGTGTGCCATACCTCTACTGTAAGAATAGTTTTCTTGTCAGAACAGGGCTGATTTTATCAAGGACAAGTTCCCGTTGATAGGAGTCTTACATTTTAGTAAAAGAATGTGTTAAGGACCCCATACGTGAATTCTGTAATTATGCTGTTACTTTGAATTTGAATTATGTTTTTGTTCATGTATTTGATTGTTGCGTTTACTTCGTGAGAACACTATACAAGCACCCAGTGGCGTAGAGTATGTTGCCAGTGCCCGGGGGCAAAATATTTAAGGAAAGTATTGCGCCCCCTAACCCGTGGACCATGAGCTCAGGAAGTGCTAACAGTACACAGGGTAGGGGCGCAATACTTTCTTTTAAAATTTTGCAACCCTAAGAATTTTGCCCCCGGGCAACCGCCCCAGGAGACCACCCCACGCTACAACACTGCAAGCACCCAGTGATAAATTGAGCACTGGAGCCCAAAGCGTCGCTACTGGTTATGTGTTTAATTGCAGAGTATCAGCGCTTTCTTCTCTGTTATCTTGGAAAAATTGAAGAAATTGATATACTGTGACCTCTAACCATGAACAATTGTTTGTGTGAGTCTACTATCCCTTACATAACATGGATATTGGTGAAGAAGTAAAGTGATCTTCTGATGGGGAAAAGGTACAGAGCTCATTCATAGAAGGGTAATTTTCTGATGAACTACCTGTCAGAAGAACCTGGTGAGAATATTTCAGGGGGCAGAGCCGGCCAGGCTAGAAGGAGGCCTCTCCCTTATCAGGTCCACGCTATGCCATTACCACTGCAGCTGTTCTGTTAGAAGGGGGACTCAAAGAGGAATCCAGGTATAATCCACACATGCCCACATCTGTCCTGACATTGAGGAATCAATCTCTTTCTAGATGTGATGTCACTGGATGACAAATGGTCACTAAGGGGCAGATTTACAATAACTGGCGCATCCCCAGGAATGCGCCAGTTATTGTGCGTCGCAGCTCTGTCACCCATGGTGCGCTGCATTTACAATGCAGAACCCCATGGGGCAAAAACAGCACAGATGCGTGGCGCATCTGTGCCGTAAAAGTGGCGCATTGCTGGAGATGTGTCGCAAGTGCGACGCAGCTCCAGCAATGCTCTGGGGGGCCCTATCTGTCTAATGCTGCGTCAAGCCTTACGCCTGCTTCAAGCAGGCGCAGGGTTTTGATGCCGCATGGGCCTAAAAGTGACTGAGTGAAATCTTGCAGATTTCACTCAGCCACTTTTAGGAGGCGTTCCTGCACCGGAAAGCCTCCTTATGGCGCAGGGCTAAACAACGTGACGCATCTCCCAGATGCATCACGTTGTAAATACCCCGCACCATGGCACATCTTTTGCGTCACCGCTGCGTCACAAAAGTGACGCAACGGCGGCGTAAAAGAGGCGCAAGGGGCTTGTAAATCTGCCCCTAAGTACTGCACCAGACAATCTAGCCCCCACTGTATTAATAGATGCTACCTCAAAACAGATTCCTTTTTCATCCAGAACCCTCCAAAACGTGTATATGTTCTGCAGTATTAAATCAAAAATTTCAGCCAGAACTTAACAGGTCAGCTTTATTGCAATGTTTAATTTGTAAAACAAAAGATAAAGAAAATAAGTGCCAGGACCCTTGTCAAATTAACTACCACACTATCCTACAAGTGTGACAATTCAGAATATTAAAGGCTCTCAATGCTATATGAATGGCTTTGGCAGCAGGTACTCATTTTTAATGTTTATTGATTTAATAAACAACTCTCGTAGTGCTCATCTCTAAATTAGACAAACAGCACTACCATGTCGCAGACTGTCCACGTCGTAAGTGCCAGTGTTGACAATTAAGTGCTGTTGCCGAGCAGACAAACCACCTGCTCAAAGTAAGCGCTGCTTTTGTCCCACAGTGTGGTGGGATTAAAATGTACCCTGGAATAGAGGTATGTGGGCTTGTGGTAGAGCGTGGTAAAACTGATAGATGGCTCCAATGTCATTGATAGAACTGACAGTGAAAAAAGGTACTTATCTCAGTACAGGAGGCAGTTTCAGAACATTCTCAAAATTATTTTCACAGTCAGTGCAAAATACATTTGATTGCCGTATGCAAGTAGGTTCGTTCAGTGAAGCAGTACATGAAAATGCCTCAAATAAAGCATGAATAAGCACGCCATTTATTTCAAATGAGTAGGTTTCAAGTTAACATACATTTACCACAACAATGATCCACTCCCATGTGCGGGTGAGGAGGGCGGATTCCAACATAGTACCAAAAAGCAAAATCTTGCCAATGTAGTAATTAAATTCATTTGTACAAAATACCTTTGATTCAAATATGCTCAAAAAGAGCTTCCTTAGACCTCTGTGTTAGAGCACACAGGTGTGGACGAGTCAAAGTTCCACCCCTGCCATGAGCTTCGAAGGAGGAGGGTGGCTGATAGCAGAGATGCACAGGGCAAGCAGCCAACCCTGCCCAGGCCTTCGCTGCAGACACTAGTTTTGCTCAAGTGGAAGCGTTGGCTGACGTACGTAGATAACGAAGCAGTAATTATTGCCTGCATTAGGTAGCGCAGGTGCAGCTGTTGTGCAGCACATCTGGCACGACTCACAAGAGCTGATTACCTTTGATGGACAGGATGAACATACAGTAATTACAGAGGTTGTGTTCTGCTCAGCTCTGTCTGCATCTTTAAGATTACAATGTAAAAATGGTTGATGGCAGGAAAGTGATGGCTGCAGTCAAACGTTTTCAGAGGCAAGGGCATCCACGGGACCTGCGGTCTGCACTGGAACCACCAGTACCGGTAGGAAGTTGGGAACCAGGATTTAGGCTTTAGGTCAAGTTTTTAAACCGCATAATGGATATAAAGATGAAGCAAAGGATTCTAGAAGGTGATTTACCAGCCTCACCTACTGGGAATTTACACTAAGACCTGGAGACCAGTAGAGTAGTGGATGGAATATGGCTGGTAGAGGATCCCATAAACACAAGGAATGGTAGAATGGGGATGATGAAGATGTAGGCATAGCATAAACACATCCATCGAATATCACCTACAGGTCGCTGAATTTCTTGTGAAGCTGGCGTGTAAGCTGGGTTGGACTGCAGGTTAGGGGATCTCATATTTTCATTTTCATATTGCCCATTTAAAGTGCGAATGCTTCTAAAAGAGCTATATGGGGTTATCTTAAAGTAGGAAGTGGTACTCGTTTAGTAGTTAATGCCATTAAAGTATTCAGTTCATGTACAGAACACCATAAACTGCTTGAAGTTTCATGATAACATATAAAAATATAACCAGAGCATAACAGTGGGGCATTTCTTGTTTCAATTTGAAGTACATAACAAAACCCCTCATAAGTGAATGTAAAGTTCTGCACCTAATTTATATCGAAAGGGAGCTTCTGTCCTCATCAAATTAAAGATGTGATTCATTTTTGTCCTTAATTCTCGATTACCTCCCCGTCTCTTGCTTTGATGTGTTTAATCCCATAATACTGTAGCTCCTTAATGTCACCTTCATGTTTCTCCCAATTTTTTTTTTGCTATGGAGTACGAATAGTCACGTTTTTATGGCCCTTAGATGTATATATGTACTAGTGTACCCATGCAAGATGAAATATGTTGGTAGCACCACATTAACCACTAAAAAGAGAGTACTTGAGCATATGCGGGCCATAAACAACAAGGACCCCCACTATCCCATAGCTAGACATTTTGAACTTTACCATCTATCCAATAGCTATTTATTAAGCTTTTTTGCATTGAAACAAGTTCATATTGGTCCTAGAGGGGGCAATAGAACTCTAGCACTATGCAAACGGGAATCAAAGTGGATAATTAATCTCAAGACTAAATATCCTAAAGGCCATAACCTTGATGAGGAACTGGCCTATCATTTAAAGGAGTAATGTGTGTGTATAATCATGAATTTCTAGAACAATATTTTTTCTGCAACCATGTACCTTGCTTCTGTAAAGTTTTCTATATGACCATGTATAGGTATATGATTATCGTGTATTCACGTAGGTCTCACTTTTTAATTTTTATCTATTTCATTCTAATCACAGGAAGAAAGGGCAGGTTACTAGTGCTGCGGACTGTCTCATCCGTTCCGGATAACCTACCCCTTTCTCCCAAGGGTCCTGTTTTTCAGATAAGAAGTTGCCTTATCTAGTGCACTATTATTCACTTTTCATTTTTCTCTTCCCTTGTTGCATTGGATCAATATATAGGCTATCAATGAACGCATTTCGGTCTATCTTACATATATAGATAACAATATATATGGGACGATGTTCTTAACTCAAATATTGTTTCTTGAATAGTCACTATGTTTTACAGGACGATGTCCTGATAATTTATGGCACTATGCCACACATGACTTTACATACTTTCATCTTGAGGAGATGTATTCCAAGTTCGACTGAGGTATTATTTGGCACTATGTTGAAAGAAATTTAAAAATGTAAATATGTACAATGTACAAATGTATAATGATTATGTAAATATTTATTCATATTCATAACATTTTTTACTTGGATGTTCTTTTGGATCTGGTGAATGTACATATACATATGTAAAGATATGTAAATATTTGAACTTGTGCTATATATTACATATATGTATACATCTCTTTAAGATGGCCGCCAAGTTGATCTAGACACCACTTACCAAGCAATTAGTCCCTGTGAGGAGGATACCGGAATAGAAGAGGACTGTACCCGAGTAACTTCCTCTCGATACCCTGAAATTGGACTTCAGCAACCATGCTCCTTTGCTGTCTCTCCTCAGGCACACGGACGCGATGACGGGAATGACCCGGAAGTGGTTGAGGCACAATCCGGAAGCGGTACGGCTAGATGAATGAGAGGCGGCTCAACGAGGCGGGGGCAGAGAAAGTTGACACACACGCCGAAGACGGAAGCAGCAGTGCGCAGACGGAGAAAGAAGATGCGGGACCCGTAGAAGAGGCAGGAGCCATAGAAGACCACGTGGACCCTGTGAAGGAAGACGCGGGACCCGAGAAGTTGGAGACTGAGACGCCCACCAACCAGGACGGGGACGATGACAGCTGGTGCGATGACTGGTGGTGTCCGGTGGATGCTGGAGAGCGGCCGTGACTCTAGGAAGAGTTGCGGCGGGGTCGGTGAGTGACATCGGCTCGAGGGAGTTTTGGGGAAGCGGGTGGGAAAGGAAATTAAGAGGGATTGTTTAAGGTTGTTTTTTTTTTTTGGGTTGTTTTATCGGTGCCGGACGCGTTGTCTATTGCAGGAAGAGTATTGATGCAAAATACTCGTGCCACGCCTTGGTAGTGCTGTGTGGGCTGTGTAAAGACTAAATTTGCACCTTGTAAAGTGCATGGCGCACTGTTGAAAACGCTCCTGTTTCCTTTCCATGACCCGTGAACTGTGAGCACTCTTTTTCCTCCTTCCTAGGCACAATAAAACATTGCTCCCTTTTCCCTAATTTCCTAGTCTGGATCTATCTTTACCTCGGTATTCACTAGTGTCTGCTTTTCCGTCTCTCCCCTACTTATTATCACAAAACACCAAAGGTGTGGTGAAGGGAAGCTAAATTCTACATATTTGTTACTGCCATTCTCACGTTTCCCTCATTTATTCCCCCTTCTCTTATGAGCCACCGGGGAGACCAACCAAGTCCTGAACACAAGGTGAAGACCACCAGAGAACCTCCATCACCCTCCACCACATCCCCGGAGACATCAGAAGAAGAAGAAAATACAGAGGAACCTTTACCCCCTGTCACATCTTTATTTGTTTTCAATAAACCTTCGTCCTTTAAACCACCACTACCGCCTCTGCGCCTGTTTATAAAACCCGCCCTTTTACAGTCCCTTTTCAGTGTCTTAAGCCCATGTATAGACTTCATGCAACAACAGCAAACTGTGTGATCAAGACAGCCTTTGCTGTTGAAATGCGTAACCTTTGCATAATAAACTGTGGTATATCCTGAGCGCGAGTATTTTCTTTGAAGAATATTGCTGTGGAGTAATATCTATATATATATATATATATATATATATATATATATATATATATATATATATATATATATATATCTGGTGCACACGGTGGTGGACATGGTGGTGGTGATGGACTTGGTAGTGGTGGATGTGGTGGTGGCGGTGATTGTGGACGTGGGCGGTGGATGTGGTGGTGGATGTGGTAGACATGGTGGTGGATGTGCTGGTGGTGGTGGACATGGTAGTGGTGCTGGATGTGTTGGTAGATGTGGTGGGGGTGGATGTGGTGGTGGTGGACATGTTGGTGGTGGTGGACATGGTGGTGGTGGACGTGGTGGTGGATGTGATGGTGGTGGACGTTGTGGTGGTAGACGTGGTGGTGAACATGGTGGTGGACTTGGTGATAGTGGGCATGGTGGTGGTGGACATGGTGGTGGTGGTGGTGGACGTGGTGGTGGTGGAGGTGGTGGATGTGGGGGTGGTGAACGATGTGGTGGATGTGGTGGTGGTGCACATGGTGGTGGTGGAGGACATGGTGGTGGTGGATGTGGTGATGGAATTGGTGGTGGTGAATGTGGTGGACATGGTGGTGGTGGTGGTGGACATGGTGGTGGTGGTGGATGTGGATGTGGTGGTGGATGAGGTGGTGGTATACATGGTTGCAGTGGACAAGGTTGTGGTGGTGGATGTGGTGGTGGTGGACTTGGTGGATGTGGTGGTAGTGGACGTGGAGGTGGTGGACGTGGTGGTGGTGGATGTGGTGGTGGTAGACATGGTGGTGAACATGGTGGTGGATGGATTGTTGGTGGACATGGTGGTGGTGGACATGGTGGTGGTGACGTGGTGGTGGAGGTGGTGGTGGATGTGGTGGTGGTGTATGTGGGGATGGTGGATGATTTGGTGGATGTGGTGGTGGTGCACTTGGTGGTGGTGGAGGACGTGGTGGATGTGGTGATGGACCTAGTGGTGGTGGATGTGGTGGACACAGTTGCGGTGGTAGCAAGGCGGTGGTGGTGGACGTGGTGGTGGAAGACGTGGTGGTGTGGACGTGGTGGTGGACGTGGTGGTATTCGTGGTGGACATGGTGGTGGTGGACGTGGTTGTGGTGGACATGGTTGTGGTGGTGGACGTGGACATGGTGGTGGATGTGGTGGTGGTGGACGTGGTGCTTGTGGATATGGCTGTGGTGGTGGATGCGCTGGTGGTGGTGGTGGGGGATGTGGTGGACGTGCTGGTGTGTTGGACGTGGTGGTGGTGGACATGGAGGTGGACATGGTGGTGGTGGTGGACGTTGTGTCGGTGGACATGGTGGTGGTGGATATGGTGGTGGTGGATGTAGTGGTGGATGTGGTGGTGGTGGACATGGTGGTGGTGGACGTGCTGGTGGTGGTGGTGGATGTGGTGGTATTGGACATGGTAGTGGTGGACATGGTGGTGGATGTGGTGGATTTGGTGTTGGTGGTGGTGGACTTGGTGGTGGACATGGTGGCGGACATCGTGGACCTGGTGGTGATGGACGAGGTGGTGGGCGTGGTGGTGGACGTGGTGGTGGTGGTGGACGTGGTGGACGTGGCGGTCGTGGACATGGTGGGGATGGTGGACGTGGTGGTGGACATGGTGGTGGTGGACATGGTGGTGGTGGACGTGGTGGTGGTGGATGTGGTGGTGGACGTGGTGGTGGTGGACATGGTGGTATTGGACGTGGTGGTGGACGTGGTGGTGGATGTGGTGGTGGTGGACGTGGTGTTTGTGGTGGACATGGTGGTGGACATGATGGTGGATATGGTGGTGGACATGGAGGTGGTGGTGGACCTGGTGGTGGTGGTGGACCTGGTGGTGGTGGATGTGGTGGTGGACGTGGTGGTGGTGGTGGACATGGTGGTGGTGGGGACGTGCTGGTGGTGATGGACGTGCTGGTGGTGTACATGGTGGTGGTGGACATGGTGGTGGTGGACATGGTGATGGACATTGTGGTGGACGTGGTGGTGGACATGGTGGTGGTGGACATGCTAGTGGTGGTGGTCATGCTGGCCGTGGTGGTGGACATGGTGGTGGTGGACATGGTGGTGGATGTGGTGGTCATGGACATGGTGGACATGGTGGTGGTGGTGGTGGAAGTGGTGGTGGTGGTGAACGTGGTGGTGGGTGGTGGTGTTGGTGGCGGATGTGGTGGAGGTATATATATATATATATATATATATATATATATATATATATATATATATATATATATATATATATATATATATATATTACCTACTGGCTATCGCCAGTAGGTATATATAGTTAGGATTAATTCCCTATGGGATTTCTGAAAATTCTATGTCTAATAACTTTGGCGTTTGTGGACGGAATCGGCTGAAATTTTCAGGAAAATGGCACATTGTGTTTCTGAGCAGCCCCTGAAAATTTGGTGGGGTTTCGTCAAGGGGGGGCTGAGAAAAAAGGGGGGTCCCAAAACGCGTTTTTTGCATTGAGTTTTCCATAGGGCGGTTGGACTCACTTTTAGCTCGAACGGCTGAATGGATTTGCACGAAACTTGGCAAAATTGTAGGGACTGTTAGCCCGATGTGCCTTTGCTAGGTCTCAATATATGTGCTTCAGTGGATTTTGAGAAATTAACGTTTAAATCAAGATATATATCTGTAACAGCGCTCCGGGCAGCGATCCGGTCCGCTTACTTTTCGCGTTTCGGAACTTTGCGCGCAGAAAGCTGATTGGCTCTCCGGTGTCTGTCAACATTCTAAACAGTCCGGAGCGGCCGCCATCTTGTCTCTCGGTAGGATCGAGAGAGAAGAAGAGGTGAGAAACGAAAGGGGAATTTAATGAAAGGGGGCAAGGTATCCCCCTCTTGACCCCCTAGGAATGTTGTTGGGGTTATTAAAGGGTCCCGTGGGGAAAAGAAAAAAAAATGATTTTTCACGGTAGAAGCGCTTCACGGGCCGCGAACTGGGCCGCAAACTGGTAGCGAAACGGGAATTCGCCATTTTGTGCTTCGTTAATTAAATTACTAGGTATAAGGGGGTGCGGGAGACGTATCCTAATCCCCTATGTTTCCTGAGGGTGGCTGAGGAGGCTGATATATGTTGATACATCTCTTCCAGCGGCTGTGCGTGAGCTTTTTTTTTTTTGCTGCGTGACAGTCCGGAGCGGCCGCCATCTTGTCTCTCGGTAGGATCGAGAGAGAAGAAGAGGTGAAAAACGAAAGGGGAATTTAATGAAAGGGGGCAAGGTATCCCCCTCTTGACCCCCTAGGAATGTTGTTGGGGTTATTAAAGGGTCCCGTGGGGAAAAGAAAAAAAAAATGATTTTTCACGGTAGAAGCGCTTCACGGGCCGCGAACTGGGCCGCAAACTGGTAGCGAAACGGGAATTCGCCATTTTGTGCTTCGTTAATTAAATTACTAGGTATAAGGGGGTGCGGGAGACGTATCCTAATCCCCTATGTTTCCTGAGGGTGGCTGAGGAGGCTGATATATGTTGATACATCTCTTCCAGCGGCTGCGCCATCTTGCCTTTTTTCCAATGCCACAATTTTGTCGTGCACGGCAGCCATTTTAGATGCCAGGCTGGTCCCAGGCTATCACCTACCCCTGTGGATGTAGTTTATGGCCCCAGCTGTAGAGAATTCAGACATGCCAACCCTCCCGATTCAGGCGTGTGACTACTGATTTCAGTGCTAGTCTCCCGCCTCCCGATTTCTGCAAGCAAAAACCCGGGGGCATATTACGAACAACTAGCGATAATTTTTGTCTCTAACTTGTTTAGAGACAAAAATTATCGCCGCACATCGGCGATTTTTATCGCAGATAAACCTTGCTATTATCGCAGAAAAGTCAGCGATATTCATGTATTATCGAGCAAATGCTCTTAGCCATGTTATCCACCTCCCATTGGATAACATGGCTAAGAACTGCTCAGGGCAGGTGTTAGATTTTGGAGATATTCGCGCTTAGCGCGAATATCTCCAAAAGTTGGTAATAGAAGATAGCGATGTTAGGGACTGTTTCCAGTCGCTAACATCTTGGCACGCCACTTTGCATGTCATTAGTGATAAGTATCACTGACATGCAAAGCGGGGCCCAAGATGGTCGCTATCTCCTTTTAGCCGTCACTAACTGGTGTTAGCGACAGCTTGGTAATAGGGAGATAATTTTATCTCCGCTTTCATGGCTTTTAAAGCCAAAAAAGCAGAGATAAACCCCCTTGATAATATGCCCCACGATTCCTTGGGGGTTTCAGCTGACAGGGTTTGGTATTGTGTTACATGGTAATTTTTCCAGGAAACGTCAGAGGGTCGATGCAGGGGTTCTAGAAGAGGTGATAAACCATTTAAGCCTCATGAACAAGCGCATGGTCTTTTAAAGATTTGTGAAGTACTCGGGGCGGCGGTGTGTGTGTGCCCTCTTTCAGGAGCGGGCGGGGGGGCACTGCCAGCAACTTGCCAGGTCAGGTAGTGTTCAACACGTGCATCACCCTTTCTCTGCCTGCTATTGCGCTCCATGCTTCGGAAAGGTAAGAAAAAGAACGTCCATTTGAGTTTGAAATGTCTGATCCTGCAGCAGCACACTTCCAAAGCCCACACATGACAATAACCCGATTCAAGGCCCCATTCACCCGTTTTAAAAAAAATAGATAACACTCCAACAAAGTAAGATTATAAAACTTTATTAACTATTAACTATAACGAACGGAACAAAAACTAAAAACATTTAAACATTTTTCAACACAAAAAGCAACAATGGTTAGAAGCTGTCTTTTGTGCGAATAGTCCCAAGGCAGCACAACGTGCAGAGTTCTGGACGGCACCCAGGTGATGTCGCCTGGGTGCCGCACTGGTTTTGGGATCCTACAATGCAGCACAGAAAAACAGCGTGGGGCGTCCCGGGTGGTGCGGGGGGAGGCCTCGTCAGTAGCGGTCTGTTGTGCGAATAGTCCCAAGGCAGCAGAACGCGTTGAGATGTTGATGGGACTGTGTCCAGTGTCACATGGCTGACACAACATGTACGACAGGCACCCAGGTGATGTCCAGTAAACTGCCGCACTGGTTTTGGTATCCTACAATGCTGCTCCGAAAATTGGCGTGCGGCGGCCCGGGGGTGGGGGAGGCGGCGTGAACGGGCCTCCCCAGGTGGCGGCCATCTAGCTGAGTTGCGGCCGCTCTTGCGGCTACAGCGTCTCGTTCACCATGTTGTTGAGTTGCTCCCACTCTTGCAGTGCAGCGATAGGCGGCTGCCACATGGCTCTCAAAATGGCGGACGGCTCCTCGGTTTTGGGCCTGGTCCACTGAAATGGCCCTGGGACACCTTGGAACTCGGACGCTTGTCTGCTAGGGCTTGGGCTCCATTCTCGAAAAGCGTCCCCTCAGCCGTGAAGATTCTACAAAAGTCTTGGGGGCCCCCGACTCCCGCAGGCTTCCGGTGGGGAGCGGCTGCCATGATTGCTCGTGGAATGACCACGACGGAGCCACGAGATGGTGGTGCTCTCATGCTGACGCCAGCTTCAGTCTGAATGATCCAGAAACAAGGTGGGGCTTTCATCGTTTGGGAAAAAAAAATGTTCTAAACCAATGAAAAGTGTTATTTTTAGGTCATATGACCAAGCCTTCCATCTTTAGGAAACCAAAAGTAAAATGAACCAATGAAAAGTTTTATAAACAAGTCACATGACCTGTTATGCGGCATAGGGCTACAAAAAGCGTAGAAAATCCGTTGGCACGTGAGGCGGCGTCAGTAGCGGACCGATGTGCGAATAGGCCGAAGGCAGCACAACGGGCCGAGATCCGGATGGTACCGAGGTGGTGTCCAGCAAATTGCCGCACTGGTGTGGCCATCCTACAATGCTGCGCCGAAAGACGGCGTGTCCAGCTGAGTTGCGGTCACTGTTGCGGTACAGTGACTCGAACGCGCCGAGATCCGGATGGCACCGAGGTGGTGTCCAGCAAATTGCCGCACTGGTGTGGCCATCCTACAATGCTGCGCCGAAAGACGGCGTGTCCAGCTGAGTTGCGGTCACTGTTGCGGTACAGTGACTCGAACGCGCCGAGATCCGGATGGCACCGAGGTGGTGTCCAGCAAATTGCCGCACTGGTGTGGCCATCCTACAATGCTGCGCCGAAAGACGGCGTGTCCAGCTGAGTTGCGGTCACTGTTGCGGTACAGTGAGTTGAACGCGCCGAGATCTGGATGGCCCCGATGTTGTGTCCAGCAAGTTGCCGCACTGGTGTGGCCATCCTACAATGCTGCGCCGAAAGTCGGCGTGGGGTGCCCCGTTGGCTTATGAGGTGATGTCAGTAGTGGACCGATGTGTGAATAGGTCGGAACCAGCACAAGGCGCCAAGATCCGAATGGCAAGTCCTGGATGTTGAGTGCCTCAGTTGAGAGTTCTGAGCAGTGCTTGTAAGACTGTCTGAAGCTTATTGGCACCTGCTGCAGCTTCACTATTGCCCTGGTGTGGCCAAAGGTCGCACATGACATGGGCGGCCGGCTCCCGAGGTCCGGCGGAACTTTTTTCCTTTTCCTTTCTGCTTCTTTTCCTACAATCCGTTTCATCTGAAGACACGACCAGGTCCCTAAATGTGTGCAGGGGGACGCTATTGATTGAATGAAAATGGCGGCTTGACACAAAGCTGACTCAAGCGTTACTGTTGATGCCATACAGACAAAAATTGGTTTTCAGTTTGTACATTCTTCATGTTTTTTTTTTCCATCCAAGTCTGATTGAGAGTTTGTAGAAAAATGGCTTCAGATTTTCCACATACTACTCTTCAACATTCTTCCTAAATGTAACAATGTGAAACTCACTAGGAGAACGGCTGTTTCTGTTTCCTTTCAAAATGCTGCCAACAATATTTTCTGAATGGAAGACACCATCTTGTAGCATAAAGGGCCGAAAGGGGTTCTGGTCTGGCCGATGGTTGGTGGAGACATTTTGACTATATCTTGGACCTGCCCAGCCTCGCCCAAAATGGCGCCGGTATAAATGGGACTCGTAACTCCTTGCCCGCAAATGTATATCTAGAAAATGTTATTGTAAGTGGCCCTGTCCTATTTTAATTACAAAATGTATGTCCACCGATTCCGCAACTGTTAGACACCTTAGTTCTTGCAACCTAATGGCCCGCTCGTTACGTTCCTCTACAGTGTAAATGTCTCCTCATCATATACGATTTCAGTTTGCTCCGTGGCCGGCCCACGTGGTTATAGGCCCGTATTTGTATACTGACATTTTCACAATAAAGGTTTTTAAAACAAAACACGGTAGTAGTATTTACATTGGTAAAGTTTTTACTTTTAGTCACTGTTTTCGAATCAGTAAAAGGCAAGTGAAATAAAGCAGTCCAATTACATGACGGATAAAAGGTATAATATGTAGGAACGCAGTAAAGATAAATGGTCAAGGGCAGTTGTGTTTTTCATGTCTGCAACATAAAGTGATCGATAAGAATCTGATAATCAGGCGTATCGGCGACTAAGACAGCAGGCCGAATCTCTTTTACTCAACGGCTCCGTCATGGAAGGAAGAAACGCCCTTTTTCTCGAAAAAGGAATATATTTTACTTGCAAGACAGTTGTAAATTTTCCGGGAAAGTACATTAGCCTGGAATATTATAACATATGTTTGAAAAAAAAATATTGTTCGAAAACAATAAAAAGCGTAATTTTTAGGTCATATGACCAAGCTTTTCATCATTAAATTAACAAAAGTAAAATGAACCAATGAAAAGTTTTATTAACAAGTCACATGACCTGTTATGCTTACGTTACGCGCTGCGCGCCGCGCCTCGGATCACTTCCGGGTGCGCTAACGCGGCGTGTCATATAACGCATTACGCGACAACGTAGGTCAAGAATATAGTCAAAATGTCTCCACCAACCAGCGTTCAGAACACAACCCCTTTCAGCAGTCCAAAAAGTTCTGTTAAATGACAACAGAGGGGACAGGCAACAAGAACCATCAGTCAAAGAGGGGAGGGCAAGTTCTTCTCTTCCGGGTCATGTTGGGGCGCTACCGGAACTGATCGAATTGGTAGTCTACAGTGTTTCTGGATGTTTCAGACTAAAGCTGACGTCAGCATGAGACCACTACCATCTCGTAGCTCCGTCGTGGCCATTCCACGAGCAATCATGGCAGCCGCTCCCCACCAGAAGCCTGCGGGAGTCGGAGGCCCCCAAGACTTTTGTAGAATCTTCACGGCTGAGGGGACGCTTTTCGAGAATGGGACCCAAGCCCTATCAGGGAAGCGTCCGAGTTCCAAGGTGTCCCAGGGCCATTTTAGTGGACCAGGCCCAAAACCGAAGAGCCGGCCGCCATTTTGAGAGTCCTGTGGCAGCCGCCTATCGCTGCACCGCAAGAGCGGGAGCAACTCAACTACATGGTGAGCGAGACGCTGTAGTCGCAAGAGCGGGCGGTAAACAGCTGAATGGCGGAAGAGGCACAGTGTAGCAGAAGCGGGCGGAATGGCAACTAAAACGGTAAAGGGGCGCCCCACTACTGCTTGTCTTCAGGTCAAACGGATTGTGGGACAAGGTCCAGAATTGAAGAGTCATCAAAAGGCAAAAAGTTCCGCCGGACCCCGGGAGCCGGCCGCCTATGTCGGGGGCGATCTCAGGCTACACCAGTGCTATAAGACTTGGGGAGGGTGTCGGAGCCAAGCGTCTTCTCCGAGTCCATGGCCATCACACCGCCCCTCAGGGGCCTCCGTCAAGCTGTTTAGGAAGCTAACATATCACATTGTTTTCTAATGCAGTCAGGTCCACAAACGACACTCACTTACTTTGAGAATAGTGAAGCTGCAGTAGGTGGAAATAAGCTTCAGACAGTGTTACAAGCACTGCTCAGAACTCTTAACTATGGCACCCAACATCCAGAACTTATGCTATTTGAGAATGGCAGTGACATCGAAGCATCTCAGGGACCAAAACCATTAACGTACTTTCACGTATGAAAATCTTACTTGGGGAGGGGGCAGGAGCGAAGCGCCCCCTCCCAGTCAGCGCCACCACACCGTATGTTGAAAATTTGAAGCCATCGTTCTACAAAGTCAACCAAACTTGGATTGAAAAATCTAGAAGAATGTACAAACTGAAAACCAGTTTTGGTCTGCATAGCATCAGTAGCAACGCTTGAGTCAGCTTTGTGTCAAGCCGCCATTTTGATTCAACAAAGCACAGGCATTGAAAAAGGCTCAAATTCAGAACTCTAAACTATGGCACCCAACATCCAGGAGCTTGCCATCCGGATCTTGGAGCCTTGTGCTGCTTTCGATCTATTCACACATCGGTCCACTACTGACATCATCTTATAAACCAACGTTATGTAAATAGTTTTTTAATAAAATGTTTTACCCTGTTTCTTTGCTGGTGTGTTGTCTATATTTTTAATATTTGCATAGGGTTTGTCGTTATTTTGTGCGGGATGGGTGATGGAGCCGAGCTGTCTTGCAGCCCTCATGGTGTGGAGCTCAGTTCATCTCACTATTTTCGTATTTCTCATGAAGCGTTGTTCCTAATAATTCTATTTTAGCGAGGTCAAAAAGAGATCCAATTAGTGGCCTACTGATTTTGCTCGATTACTTTTATTTTTTTTACACGATTTTTCACTATCTGCAAAGACTAAACAGAGTATTGCGACTTTGTGCTTGTTTGTAAATAGAGAATGATCCAAAGAGAACCAATTCTAAAACAGTAAATGCTTGGACAACAATCAATCAAATGGAGAGACAAGCAGGCACGACGGATTACAACGGGGGCAAAGGCTTGCGTTAACTACCGTTCACTATCTGCAAAGAGACAGTACTACTAAGACAAAAGAGGGGAGGGGGGGGGGGTGCAGCGTTCAAAGCACATCAGCGTGCATAAATACGAAAATGTTTTTATCTATCACGTACTTGACATTTTAAAGCTTTTCATATTTGCTATTAAAAAACCAATGAAATTCACAGAAAAAACCATAGGTTATAGTGGATATATAGTTAGGAATTTGCATTTATAAAACCTTGAAAATTCAATGAAAAAACCATTGGTTTTAGGCCATATATAGTTAGGGATTTGCATTTACAAAACCTTATTTTACTCGCATAAAACCATTGAAATTCCATATATAGTTATAAGCGCTAACTATATATCGCGCACCCGCAATCCACTGCTGATGATGTCACATATTACATCATTCATGACATGGTTAGTGACATCACTGATGACATCACTGATGACATCTCAAATTACATCACTGATGACATCACTGAAAACATCTCATTTGACATGACTGATAACATCACTGATGATATCATTCATGTGATAATACGATGAACCTCTTCAGACTCTAATATAACCTTAGATACAATCAGTGTAAACAGACACTCACAGACTGTCACTCATCCATGGAGTTACTCACACACCTAGTCAGTCATGCAAAGAATCAATCACACCTCCATTTCCTCAACTATACAGTTATACAAACTTTACTTATTCATACATATACTAACACATATTTACTCTATTATACAATCCCTGATACAAGTTCACAATGATCCATACAGCCACTCACACATTCACTGGCTCTTATGCACAGTTATTTATATATGTCAACTCTCACATGTATTGTGTTTTACATATGTACTTACTTTGACATGTAGCACTGAGATATCCATTCACTCACCAATGCACTCATGCACACAGTCAACCGCCCATACAGCTGTTTCCACATGCACTTTTGAAACCATACATCTAGTGAATCAACTGCTCACACATCTATGCACAGAGTCATACACCTCCCAGCCACCTACACACACACTCAGTATCCCATACAAATACTTGGGCAACCAATCAATAACCCATATAGTTACTCATATAGCTACTTATCAACACATGCAACAGTTTACAGAACAACAGACATAATGATGCACAAATTAAGACAGTTTAGTCACTAACCCATGCACTCAGTGAGACACATTTAATCACTCACTCATACAGTCAGTCATGCACCTACTAAATCCTTCATCCAGACACTTATATATCCACTCATTCTTCAATATGTAAGAGATATTTTAACTTTACAGAAACATACAGTCACTGCATGTTGTCATCAGTGATGTCATCAGTGATGTCATTTGAGATGTCATCAGTGATGTCATCAGTGATGTCACTAACCATGTCATGAATGATGTAATATGTGACATCATCAGCAGTGGATTGCGGGTGCGCGATATATAGTTAGCGCTTATAACTATATATGGAATTTCAATGGTTTTATGCGAGTAAAATAAGGTTTTGTAAATGCAAATCCCTAACTATATATGGCCTAAAACCAATGGTTTTTTCATTGAATTTTCAAGGTTTTATAAATGCAAATTCCTAACTATATATCCACTATAACCTATGGTTTTTTCTGTGAATATATATATATATATATATATATTAAATATGATAGAACTGGCACATCCAGTCCATCCATATTGATTAATTATAAATAAAAAAATAAAAAAGCCGAGTTAGAAAAGTACTTAAAGTCACACTTGTAAAAGCTAAAACTGGCACTGGCCTTCAGCAGCAATGAGTAGTGCCAGCTGCAGCAGACAACCTGCGAAATACTTTAGGGCCTGACACTTAGATTCTTACAAATTAAACACTGCTTGGGGGTGGTTTATGTGTATACTTGCGAATGTTTGTGCTGCCAAAAGCTATGTGTGTTTATTCTGGGAGACGTGCGGCTGTGTGAGAGTGGGAGCTAGAGAGAGGGCTGTGTGAATATTAGGGAAAGTTTACTGAATTTGAGAGGGAAAGTGGTTGGAAGAAAATGCGTGGAAAGGTTTTGTGGTCACAATACGAATACTGAGACTAAAGTCGCCTCTAGGTTGTGAGGCACGTTTTATGGAGCTGTGCAAAAGGTCCAGTTCAGTTCTGGCCAGAGGCGCAAGTAGAGCGCAATGGACTTTGCGCGCCTGGTTCTGCCCCTGTGCTGGGGAGTAGAGCGGTGTGAACGGAGAGTGGCAGCAGTCTAATCCATTCCACAGCAGCATCCGCCAGTTACAGGTGCAATGAAAAGACAGACCTGACCCGTCTCTCCAGCTCCATAATGCTTTCTAATCTGTCGATCGATGCGTGGCATTTGCCAGTGCTTCCTGCATTAGCGGGCCATTAGCCCGGGGAATCACTGATGCACAATCCTATGCTCTGATGAGGCCACCCCTTCGCTAATTAATTGCATCAAAAACAAATCCATTGATTTCCGAGTGCGTGAGCGCCTCCCTAGGCGAGCAGCAGCTTCAAGAGAGGGAGTATGGATCAAGCACCCCGCCAGCAGCAGCGAGGCGGCCCAATCAGCTGCTCCACCGTGCGGGGCGGAGGAAAGTCCATGTGGCATGAGCTGGGCTCAGTGCTCGAAATGGAGAAATAGAAGTGCAGGTACCCTGTACCAGAGTGCCTGCTTGTTTCTGAGAAGTACCGGTACTCCCCAATTAAAAGTATTAACGACTCTCTTGAAAAGTGCAGGCACTCTCCCTCTCAAAATAGAAAAGTGCCGGTACTCAGTACCGGACAGTACTGACCCATTTAAAGCACTGGCTGGGCTGGATTACTGCCCTCTCCCATGTGGGGTTTCCCAGCAATCTTTGCCTCCCAGAGAGGCTTGCAGCTCTGGTGTTAAACTGACCCAGAAGAGGTCTCTAGAAGGGGACTGTGGAGGCTGGGAATTGAAAAGGCGCAGCTGCCTCTATGATACCCTCTTTGTCCCCGAGGCCTGGCGATGTATAGATCGCCGAAATCCTGCCCTCCCACTCCCATAGTTGTAAATGATAAATAAGGATACATAAGTGCTTGAGTGCCCTTGAGTTTATCATCAAAACCCTCGTGATGAGGGGTTCTTTAGGTAGAGGGCTAGTTAGAAGGGGGCTAACCTGCTGGTGGTGCAGGCCTTCTAGCCCTGCCTCCTGTTCCCATGATGTTTCTTGGGTGTGACCAGGGCTTTAAGTGGGCTGGGTCTTACCAGTGCTGAGCACCAGCAGGTTTTTAAAAGGGCCTCGAAACGGGTCTCTATCGGGCTCTGTTTTGTGCCCTGGCACAGCCGTTTTTTTTTTCCGGACTGCAGTGACAGCAGGCACATCGATGTGTGCCGCTCACACTCCTCTCTTCTCACTAGTGGAGAATTTACGGCATGACATCATGCCAGGGGGGCGTTGTAGGGTAAGGGAAATCCTTTAAAGAGAGTCATTTTCTCTCTGGATTTCCCTTTTTTTTTTAAACTCAGGAGCAGCAACATTGTTGTGGTGTCAGCAGGGCTTTAAGTGGAAGCTTTTTCAATATTATATATAAGCCATAGTTGCTGCTTATTTATTTTATACAACTAACAACCCTTGACAAAGCCAATAGTCCTGCCTTGCTGTAGGTATGATGTTACTTGTTGTATTATATATCTGAATGCAATGAGAGAAACAGCAAAATACAAGTCGGGCGGCACACTATGCTAAGCACTTTTTTTTACTATGTTGTATTAAGCCATGCCCTTAATCACACTGGCCACGCCCCTTTGAAAGACCCCACATTTTTTTTATCCCACTTACAGCCCTGGGTGTGACTGAATAGTCACAGGGTGCCTCTGCATAGCAATGCGTTAATCGGTTCCCTGCTGTTTGCCTTGGCCAAAAATGCCAGAGAATGTTACTTAAGTGCTACAATGCCCTTGAGCTTATTGTCAAAACCCTCTTCTTGAGGGGTTCTTTGGGAATGGGGCTGTTGGGGAGGGACTGACCTGCCAGTGGTCCAGGTCTTATAGCCCTACCTCTGGTGCCCATGATATTTCTTGAGTTAAGACCAAATCATCACAAGGTGCTCCTGCAGGGACAATGTGTTAAGCAGTTCCCTAGTGTTTGCCTTTTTAGACTGAATGTGTCACTCATGCCTTCATATTTAATAACCCTTCTCTTTGATTCAAGTAATCCATGTTGATCAGGCCCCTGAGCCTCTGCCTGCCCCAAGCAGGATGTACACAGGAAATGTGTAAAATTTGTGAAGGGTTATATCTGTCCAAAATGTTTATAATATGCAAGGATCAATTTGATGTGCTCTTGTGTTATCCTGCTCAGTATTATGTTCTTATGAAGTAAACTTTGCTTCTTCCTGCTCTAATTGAATTGTCTATGACTCTAATCCCGGTGGGGTAATATGGTGGGTGAGACAAATCCGTTGCACCAGTGAACACACTATAGATCAGGTTCACTCAGGGCCTGCCTCAAACGGCGGATCCAGCATCAAATCTGCAACCCTGGCAGCCATCTGTGGCTGACCCAACAACTAACTCCATGGCTGGGCACGTGACTGGAAGTTCTTGCATTCTCTGCCCGCAGTTTTAGACAGATGCGGTAACAGATTACACCCCTGCACCAATGCTGATGCAATTCCTGAATCATGTGCATTGCATTGGAGCAATATTAGGCTGTAATTTTCCTCGTCTAAACAACTGCAAAAAAGACATTTTTCAATCTCAAATCATTACCTCGCATGCCATTACAACAAAAATGGCTTTCTGTAGGGGGTATAAGGTGTTGGATTTAACTCCAATACATTCCTTACTGTTGCACAGACTGGAGTAGGAATAGTAAATTATACAATTACAAACTCCTGTGCACCCCTGACAGCAAGTCGGGGTAAAGATTTGCATTGTAATGGCATGCGGGGTAAAAGCATGCGTTTCAACCTTATACAACCCTTAAACACAAACAAGAAGACATGATCACTGTATGGTATTAAGCAACCATAGCTTATTTTATTACATCATCCTTAAACCTCTGAAGGACATGGGGGAAACAATTGACAACTTTAATTTACTCACAGCACCTTCGGTACACACTTTGAAATGTGAGGGATAAGACATGACAGACATTAGGACCATATGCAAGTGATAACACATCTTGCAGACTTTGACATTGTGACAAAATTGCTAGTTCTAACACCTTGAGAACATGATGTAATTTCCTTTTTCTAACATCACAGCCAAAAATATAATGAGCAGGTGCATTATGGTATTTCTCTACATTGCAGCTTTTCAGGAATTTACAAGACTGATGTCAAATATCCAGTCAGAGCCACCCATGGTAAAGTCACATCACAGGCTTCCAGCACATGAGGACACCATGGTGTGAGCAACCCAAGGTAGAGCTAGAAGGCAAAGGCTACCAGTAGGCCCTTCACTGTACCTACCCATTGCGTAATCCACATCAATGTCAGTTTAGCCCACTTTTAATTTGACAGCAGGTACCATAGGATTATCCATGATCTTTGTTTTTGCTGATTTTTTGGTGAAATAAAAAATCTTCTCCCATAAGGAATCATAGTGATGGGTGGGTAAATTGCAGCTTCGTTTAGGCACAGACGAGAGCAGAGAAAAAAAGGGCTCAGTGGGGGTTGGCTGGGCTTATTAACCTCCTATCCCTTCCTATGAAAGACCACCGCCTGTAACATGTGAATATGTGGCCCAGACCTCTCCTCCATCCTTCAGGAAAATCCCTTTACCTCAGTCCATCTAGAGACTACCAGAGAATGGACTACCCTGCTGGTGCAGCAACAGGACTCTGCAGGAGAAACCTCACAGTCAATCTCCACCTCGTGTGCAATGGAAAAATATGGGTCAGCGTGTTCAAAGTCTTGAATGTCAAAGTCTTTATGCGATAAGATTTCACCTTGCTAATCTGGGTACAGATTACATCTCTTCATTTCTTAGGGACCTTCAGTGTTCAGCTTGTAATCTGCCTGTATCTCCATTTCCCCTCCGCACCTTTCCAGATTTTCTGGCACCAACAAATCATTCAATCCACAAGAACTATCTCACTTCAATAACCATTAGCCTTAAATTTCAAGTCCACCCTCTCTCACTACCTTCCTTGCAATTACTCTTGAAACTGATTTTCTGTAACTCAGGACTTAGAAGTATCTTCTGCTACATTTATCACTTTACTAATATTTAGATCATTAAAAATTAATTAATTTCAACTGCTTGATTAATTAAATCTCTGCATCATGTTAAGCTGCACTGGGTCACCACAAAGCTGAGAGCTTGTTTTTATGCATCTGCAGGGTGTAAAGTGAATTCTTTTAACCCGCTATTTCTGTGAGTTACTGCATTATTTTAGAAGTTTAGAAACAGAAAACCTGCTCCTTGTTTCCTAACTGATCTGTTAAAAAATACAAGCACTAACTCGGAGCAGAAGTGGTGGGTCAATTAGGGCGCTGGGGTGTTGCCCCCCAGCCCGCGCCCACAGCTCCCTCGGCGTCTCTGAACTTAAGTAAACTCTCAGTTTACTTAAGTTTAGAGACGCCGAGGGAGAACTAACAATCATGTCAGCCAGCATGACGTTGGACCGCCCTCCCCTTCAGAGTCTGAAGGGGGTGGGCGATCCAACGTCATGTTGACTGGCATGATTGCCAGATATGGGGCAGCAGGAGGCAACACAAGTACGCGTGACTTGGGAAGGTCGGCACATTTTTCCACCATGCCCAGTCATGCGCACTAGTGTCTGCACAGGCTGGCGCATGCCCATTAGGAGAGTGAAGGTTGAGCTAAGGCTCAAAACTTGGTCTCCTAATGGGCAGGCAGGCTATTTCTGTGAGTTACTGCATTATTTTAGGAGTTTAGAAACAGAAAACCTTCTCATTGTTTCCTAACTGATCTGTTAAAAAATACAAGCACTTACTCGGAGCAGGGGCGGTGCGTCCATTAGGGCGCTGGGGTGTTGCCCCCCCCGCCCGCAGCTCCCTCGGAGTCTCTGAACTTTAGTAAACTCTCAGTTTACTTAAGTTCAGAGACGCCGAGGGAGAACTGACAATCATGTCAGCCAGCATGACGTTGGACCGCCCTCCCCTTCAGAGTCTGAAGGGGGTAGGCGATCGAACGTCATGTTGACTGACATGATTGTCAGACCAGGGGCAGCAGGCAGCACCACAAGTGCGTGTGACCGGGGAAGGTCGGCACATTTTTCCGCCGTGCCCAGTCATGCGCACTAGTGTCTGCACAGGCTGGCGCATGCTTATTAGGAGAGTGAGGGTTGAGCAAAGGCTCAAACCTCGTTCTCCTAATGGGCAGGCGGGCGGAGAGTAACCATGCCCTAAGTCAATACTGGCACTGCTGGCAGCGCCTGGATTGGCTGAGATGGGTTGTCACCCACTTGCCAGCAGTGATGCGACTGCTCCGTTTCTGTAGGCGCCAATGGACCCGAGGCGGCACAGACCTGCTCAGGTAGGATTTTTTTATTTATTTTAAAACTCCCCCACTGGCCCCCACCCCTGCGTGACACCCCCCCCCCCCCGCCCTCATCCCCCCCCCCACACACACTGCAATTCGAAGTGAGGTAGTGTACCAGTTAAGACACCTGTGAGTTTTTGCTTCACTGTTCACTGGCTTGGTTCACAGTTGTGTGCTAAATGTGTTTAGGTGTTATAAGGTTCCATGCATGCCCCTCGTGAAATTAAGCTCAGCTGCTCTGTTCGTTTTCCGTAATTCCTGCATCCTGTCCAAGACAGTGTAATTCAGGATTTTAACCAGCAAATAAAACCTCCTGTAAACCAGAATATGTAAACCTGAACTGTAAGTCGGTGGAGGGGTGCTTTTTCTCCCCAGTGAAAAGTTCTGCCTTGGATAAGTTTCTTTTTTTATTTTCTGAGTCCATTCCGACTAATAAATTGTGCAGGTGCACAAGCAGATTCTTACATGCATACGAAACATGCAGACATATATCTTCTCCCACACAATCTCGAAACTCATTCTCTCAATGAAATACACTATAATTTTCATTCATTCCCCGGCTCATACCCAAACCCACTGTCACGCAAATGCATTCTCTGTCCGATACAGGCGATTTCTGTCAGACTCATATACCGCACACACTTTTAGACATTCATGCACCCATGCTGCCTCTCTTATACCATCTATCAAACTAATGTAAACACGCGCACACACAATTTTAAAGACTGCTTCAGTGGCACACTCCTACACTTCCACACACAATCAGTATACACCATACTCACCCACACCTTTCCTCAGGTGCACATGCTCATATTGCCACACTAACACTGAACCTTACAAACATCAAATTATTTTACACATATACACTTTTACACTGTCTCACTCACACAAGCACACCAACACGAGCACGTGAGAGAAGAGCCTTTTATACGTATTCACCCAGAGATGTGTGGCTTCGCCTGATTCACACGTGACCCCAATTTCTTCGGACAGCGCTGGCCAGCCTGGGTGCATGCCAGTGCCCCTGCTTTCCAATTAATACGGTCATGGAACTAAGCCCTGATGGACCGCATCTTCCGAAAAATGTTTCTGTGTAAAAACAATAAATGCATTTCTTAGTATGAAGAAAACCTGTATCCTGTGCGTGGCAGCTCTGTCCTGAACAATGAATTTTCATGTGACTGCCTGCAAGAGAAATTCTACCCAGCCAGGATGAGTCTGAAAAATGTATTCACTAGAAAAGAGAAGAGGCGAGGGGCTCTCTTCTGGACATTTTGTGTGGCTGCAAGACATTTATAACACGTCAGCAGAGGCTTCCGGGTTCTAAATCCGTAACATATTTCGGATCCTGCTGGCTTTTCAGGAAGCCAAGCGGGTCCCTTCTCTACTTTTTGAGCTGCTAAATAAGTATTACGTCCCTCTCCGCTCTTGTCATGCGGTATGGCCAAGGACTACCGGAACCCCCCCCCCCCTTGTGTTAACCAACATTTATTAAAAATTGACATGAGAGGGATTTCTTCTGAGGCTTGGGTCGTACAAACCCCGGCCGTATTTATTAAAGCATAAAATCAAATAAAAATTGAAATAAACAATATTTACACATTTACGCAGAAAACGTTTCATGACATTTGATTACAATTGATAGATACAGATATCAGATGGCTGACCTTAACATAATTCTAGCACAAGGTATTACCTATCCGAATCTAACATATGAACCATAATCATACAGTAATTACTTTTCTGCATATCCTATTTGGGCCTACGGCAAGGTCACTAACTGGTGTCAGATCCTTATCAATTAACCACGCCCTCCAGTCGGAGTGTGCATGCGCTGAGGGCCCGTTTACCATGAGGGTACTCCCCCCCCCCCCGGTTACCCCCGCAACCTCTATTAACTCCATGAAAAAGGGCCCTTGCATCTCTGTCCCGTTTACTGATGTCATTGTGCATGTGCGGGGTGGCCAACCAGCCTAGAGAAAGTGTGACTCCCCCCTCCCCCGCACCCATCCAGCCATCCGGCTGTACTGCCCCTGGAGTTCTAGGAGAGACCACTTGTCCTTCCCCTTGGGCGACCTCATTCAAGAATGGCGCCACCCTCTAAGGACCTTAAATTTACTGCTCACCAATCATGACCTTACCGCCTGACCAAGGAATAGCAATAAATATGATGATTGATGACCTGTAAACGGGATAAAGCTCTAAGGAACAAAACAAAGTAGTTAGACACACCTGTCATCCATATACATTTGGAACAAAATATGTGAAACAACTTTCATAAACACAATACCAACCATCTGCTTTAGGGGATGGTGGGTGGGGAAAAGAATTACAGCCTCCTAGAGGCTGGGTGGGGCAGAACGTGGAGCGCGGGGTCAAAGAGGACGACTCCTGCGCTCCACAGCCTTTTAAACCACTCACCAGCCAGGACGGTGTTAACCGGCCTGGCCTTTGCTCCCCCAGTGACCCGGAAGGGATTCAATCACTTCCCGGTCACTGAGGAGCCCGGGGTCCCATCCTGCGTCAGACGCGCCTGCCGCGTCATTGTGACGCGGCGGGGCGTGCCCCACCACAGAGAGCAGGTGGGGGCCGGTGCGCCAGCCATACTTGCGGCTGGACCGATGCTGGCCCGCCTTTCTCTTCTCATTCACCGGCTAGTTGTATGCTTCAATGGGGAGACTTAGGGCGGCGCACAGTGGGTGTGCTACCTTGCGAACACAAGCCTATCTGCGCAAGTTTTAAGATTTGCTTTTTTAAAGCTTTCTTTTACGCCCCGCCTTGTTTACACATTTTATTCTGATCTTTGCGTCTCTTACACCCCTCCAATCATTCTCTGAAATGTCATGTGGAAAAGCTTGTAATTTAAGTAAAATCTAATAATATTCTCTCTCTTGACTTCCTGGACTTTTTACATCCCCCTTACAAAGTGGCTCGAAAGTAGTAGGTAAAAGAGAGTTAAATAGCGACTGCAGGCAGAGCTAGATTACTAGGAGTTCGATTCCTAATTAGGCCAAAGGCCACCATTTGTCCCTAAGCCTGAGAGGCCGGCTTTGATGCTGAAGAACCGGGTTAGAGTATGGCGGAGGCTCAAACATCCTGTGATTCTGGGCAAATCAATCAATCTCCCCGTACCTAACAAATGAAGTGTCCCTGAAATGCAAGTAGTGCTCATGTAAAGCGCTCTGATAACTTCGCCTTGATACCTTAAGGCATACAGCAATAATCTTTTTTTGGCCATGGGTTTGACATTTTTTTATTGTAATCTTCATGCAAACTTTGTAAAATGCTAATGCTAGATAATTCCGGAGTGATATATCTCCATCACCTCTATGGCTCATAAAAAATTGCGATTTCTTAAATCACAAATAATTAAATCGTATTGCTTTATTAACCTTCCTGCTTCCTCAAATTTGCTTGAAAATGCACCATTTGTCCATTTTTTTCCTCAAAATTTTCTCAGAAGAGTACCGCCCAGAACCCCCCCCCGTAGGTTGTCCGGGCTGCTTCCTCCCCTCTCTCGCCGCAGTAGAGTACAACAATAATGTTATGCCACACCACTTTCAAATGTCACCAGCCACAACTGACTTGGAGTAATATCAAGTGAAATGAATTGACTTTACAATCTACAGGAGCATAAAATCAGATATCTGGGCTCTACAGTGAGCCAGGAGAGCCAAACATGGTAAGCCCCCAAAGTGCAGAGGTGGTACTGTCAAGCATATGCAACACACATCATAGGGATAAGTTCAATGTTACATGATGTAGAAATTGCACTAGACACCGTGTTACTTTTACCTTAGAATTTAATAGTCAAATGGATGTCTGTCACAAATTAGTAGTAATCAACATATACATACTTTTAATATTTCCCCTTGTCTAGTGCAAATCCTGTGCCATATCCAGTTTCACTATTTCAATTGAATTTTTGAAGGTGCCATACGTATGTGTTCATACTGATCAGTAATCAAGATGAAACAAACACACATGTAGCAATGTTTTTACATTAAATAGTTGGTGCACAACTATGATGAATGCCTGCATCTAAATTCAGATGACCAAAACTTACAGTGTGAATCAGTGTATGCATGTAACACAGTAGACATTAAACACACTAGTTGTGTCACCTTCCATCATGGGAAAGACAAATAAGTAATACATATTTTACTCAGAAACTGTGCTAGGAAATAACAAAATTGCTAAGGAAAAATAATGCCAGAACACATTTGTTGAAACTAAAAATAGGTAGTTATTCAAACCAATTAAAAGAATTAAAGCAATCCAAATGGCAGTCCATTCCTGGTTTCAAAAGTCCTTGTGCCATGGCACTCAGCCTGTTTCCTACATAACTGCCAAAGGGAAACTCCTAGGCAAGGGTTATCTAGTGGGCAGAGCTGGCACCTTCAAGATCTTATATTGGAGGGAGAGTTTTTGTTTGGCAGGGGTATCCTTGGGTTCAGGAGGTGGTGTCTTTGGGTTTGGGAGCTGGGGCTGTGGTTTTGGGAGGGATGCTCCTAGGGCTTTTAGGTGTGGGGTGGGATTTTGAAGGGGTGGATGACCGATTGGCAGGGGTGGAGTGGGATGTAGAATGGGTGGGTTGGTGTGTGGTCTGTGGGAGGGGTTAAGCCAATGGAAATACTCTGATCCTCAATGGGAAATTTGGTAGGCTTTTGGGGAGGGAGTGGGGTTTGAGGGGCAGAGGGAGTGGCATTGTCTGATGTGCATGTGTGTGCTGATGGTGCAGGTGCTTGTAGGTCTGGTGTATGTTGTGCTTGTTTGGGTGTGTCTTGATGTATAGGTGCTTCTTGTTTGATTGTGAGCATCTGTGTTTTTTGGCTGCATATTCTAAGGTACTTGTGTCTGTGTATGTGTGTGTTGTGGAGGTGTTGGGTGTGGTAATGGTGCATGTGGAGGATGTGGTGCATGGTGTGTGTGATGTCTGTGGGTGTGGTGCATGTGTGTGTGGTGGTGGTTGTGCTGTTTTTCGGTGTGCTGGTGGAGGGTGAGGTGCATGTGTGTATGATGGTGGGTGTGCTATCTGTCAGCGTGCTGGTGGTGGGTGTGGTGCATGTACGTGTGGAGATGGGTGTGCTGTCTATTGGTATACTTTCTGTGGGTGTGGGTCCTGTGTGTGTGTGTGTGTGTGTGTGTGTGTGTGTGTGTGTGTGTGGTGGGTGCACTGTCTGTCGGTGTGCTGTCTGTGGGTGTTGGGCATGTGTTTCTGATGGTGGGTGTGCTGTCTGTTTGTATGAGCACTTGAGTTTCTTTTTGTGGTGTTCCTTATTGTGTGTGCTGCTTGTGTCTGTTTGTGTTGGTTTATGAAACGGTGTGAGTGTGCTTTGGACAGGACTAGGAATAGGAAACTGGGATGGGGATGGCGAAGGGGGGGAGGTGTGGCAGAAGGTTGGGGTGGCAGGGAGGCTTTGGTGAATGTGGAGAACAGAGTTTGAAATGACCGTTGTAGGATAGACCTACCCCTGTCAATGCCTTTAAGGTAAGCTACTATTTCCTGAATATGGCAGCTAAGCCCCTGGTTGGCATTTGGCAGGCCAGTAGGGCCCACATCAATGCTCCAGAGATTGTATCCTGGCCTTCACATTCAGCGCAACCAGAGTAACAGGGGGTAGGTGCCTCTAGCAAAAGAGATCCAAGTCCTTTTAAAGGGACCTGGGTGGGTCACCTATGGGGTGGGAGGGGAGACAGAGGGAGGGTGGAGATATTACTCTGGGTGGCAGATAAAGATGCAGGTGTAACTTGAGGAGTAGGGTCCACCACTCCTAGGGAGTGCTCGCTGGAAGAGGCCTCTGAATAAGATATATGTGACTAGTGGCCTCTGTTGCACTCCACTCACCGTCTGTTCTGCTGTGTCCCTCAGTGTTGGTAGAGGAACCACTGGGGCCGTATGCTTCTCCACATACGTTGGCATCTTCTCATTCACCTGCCCTGGATGATGTTGAAAGGACATACACAATGATGTTATTGAATCTCTGTAAACAGATCAGATCATTAATTTCACCACAAAACAGTTACCAATTTGTCAGATTTTACCTGCTTCAAGCCTCTCAAACCTTTGTTCTACATTAGCGTAAGCACATTTTCAGAAGACACTTGGTATCAATTATGAAATTCCCTACGATATCTCCTATGTCATGTATGTATGCCTTACACACACATTTGTGAAGCAGAAAGACATCATGAAAATCTGTCACTATTTAATATGTATGAACAGTATTTCTAATGCTGAACAAATTTTGGATATGTCTTGATACCAATATGTAGCCATCAATTCTGCACTCAATAGTCATGTTGGATCACATTATCGGTCTGGTTTGTGTAGAAACCCAAATTACCAATGTGACAATTGCTACATCCACTGTATCATAAGAAGGGCTGGGTGGAGTTCGCCGATATCCCCTGCGAAGTGAGACAAAAAAGTCTGCGACGTTACGTGGAGTTCCACAAGCGGCGGAGAGCTCTAGGTCAAGCAGTTCGTGCTGATTTTTAGCACTGGGTGTTTGTCCCATACTGGAAAATCTGACAAACAGCACCATGCACAGGGCAAGAGGGTGCTTCTTTTTTGCCACTCGGTAATTTCCTCAAAGTGAAAGGCAGGTTTATCAACGTGAGTGGTAGCAGCCATCCGCAACTGCCCACGCTGAGAAATGTCACCAGGAGTAAGATTTTCCTCAATCGTGCTCACCAACTCAATATTGATGAGCGAGCGAAAAAATACATTGGAGAGTTTTTCAGAACTCCGTGCAGTATGCGGAGATGGAGTGGAAAAACTCTGCATACTCAGTGACCGGGGCAGAATTTCACGGCCAGGCCTAATCATAAGTGCCTAGTATGCTATGTCATGTGTAAAAAGGCCTAACATGGCATCATCCACATCAGTGAAGGAGCTTGACACCTGACACAATGAAGACCAGTTGTCTGTTTGTTACAACTATTCCTCATTACATGAAACAACATGATATATATGTGGATTTTACCCAGCCATGTGTCTGTTCAGAACAGTTCATTGGTTGGGGACAGGAATCAGGTGAGATAATTATCCAAAAAAATAGACAAGGCACATCATTATTCTTGTGTAAAACCTACAACTTCAAGGACACTTCTTGAGCATTGGATATGGGTCACCATGAATATTAATGCGGAAAAAACCTGGTTGTAACAAAAAATGGGTCATGTAACGTGTAACTCTGATAAGAACTTACCCCCTTGTTGCTGCTGTCGAGCCCTCAACTGCCCATCAAGCTTTGGGTAGGCCACCACAAGAATACAGGACATTAGGGGGTTTGGTGTGGTATGCACCCCTCACACATTGGGATGACTTCCCAAGTTGGACTTCTGCAATCTTATGGGTCCTCCTACGTCTTGCAGCAATGGACGCTGCACTGCCTGTAGACCCCCAGGATCCACACCTTCTTGGCGATGGCCTTCTTTATTTAGTGCTTCCAGTGGACATTGGTAGGTATAGATACATGAAAGGAAAGAACAAACAATGGTATTGTGGCTTTTTGTTTGTCTGTATTGCTGTGACAACATTTTTCTACAGCTATCAGCAGCATAACTCATAAGTTCCCCTAAAACGTTTATTGCCACATGCTGCGATAAACCAATTTTCTCATACACACTTCAATAGTGACCTGTTGCCCATCCTTATTCTATGTCATGTTCTTAACACACACATCCAGACCTGTGACATCAACCAGCCCATGAGCCCCTTAATAATCTATAATGTGACTTACTTCTGATAAGTGCTAAAGATTGTGAACTACTGAAGGCTAAACATTAATGATTATGGCACAGTGAATAGTGACCACTGTGAATAAAGGTTTTGATATGTGGACATGGTATTCTTTGAAATATGAGTCAATTGAAAAGAATTGTTATCTGGAAACTGTCCCTTTCAACTGTTCTTCATTTAAAAGCATTCAGGGGCATATTTAAGCACACCTTCAATTTTAACCTGCTAAGGATATATGTTCTTGACAGCTGTACCTCAGTGCATCAATTGTATGACTTGGCCCATGATTCTGACTGAACACTGCTCAATAACAGGCCTTGCTATCTGCAGCCTGATGATCATGATGCCACATGTACACAGCCTTTCCTCAACCTTTACTTTACAAGGGTGTCTTGACAGGTTTTTTGGCTCTATTTGGGCAGTGATATAGACTTTAATCCTGCTCACATCTAGGATACGTATTCCTAGCTTGTGTTGGCCCTTTTAAGCCCTTTCTTCCAGACCTAGAAGAGGCCATCTATTGCCTATTGGCTTTGGCCTGTCATTTTCGCTTATAGTAGAGGTTGGATCCTGTGGTCCTGACTTTATATTACACATTGGTATGGTTTATGTAGGTATTCTGACAGAGCTAAGGGGTATTTCATCCTTCTCAGGCGTACAGGCCCAGAACTAGAGGGACTCCATCTTGATGGAGCTGAGAGGCTTCAGGGGTAAAGGTAAAGTTTATAGTTAAAGCTGTTGTTCACTTGGAGAGAACCGGTCTGGGCCAGCCCTTATCGGTAGGCTGTATTATTCTCTGTGTGGAAGACACAACAAAAGGCCGGCCGGCTGGGTGTGTGTCCTTGGCGCGGAGTGGTGCAGGGATCTGATGGGCGGCAGGCTGATGGCTGGAGCTTTCCATGAGGAAGCAGCATTCTATATTAGTGAAGTGCAGAGGCGGAGTCAGGGAGTTGAGCTGGAGTGGTAGAAGAGAGAGGAGTTGAGCTGGAGTGGTAGAAGAGAGAGGAGTTGAGCTGGAGTGGTAGAAGAGAGAGGAGTTGAGCTGGAGTGGTAGAAGAGAGAGGAGTTGTTGGAGTTGCAGAGAGAGAGAGTTCAAGCTAGAGAGAGCTGAGCTGAAGTTGCAGTTAGTTGAATTGGAGGAGCAGAGAGTGTTGGTAGAGTTGGAGGAGTGGAATTGCAAGAGGAGAAGAGACAGAAAATGCTTGGAACAGAGAGAAGACAAACAGACAGTCAGTGAGCTGGAACTGAAGGAAGCAGTCAGAAGCAGTTACTTATCAGGAGGAGTTGTGAATAGCTGGAGTCTGAAGTAATGCCTTTTAGAAGAGACTGAAGTTATATCGTGGATTAACCTGTGGGAGCAGCTGGAGTTAATTGGACATTGGCACAGAGACCGTACCCAGAATGAACAAGCTAGTGGAATGAACAGTTATCAGAACGGCAGAAACTATTAGATTGAAGTTGGAAGGTGGAGAGAGTCCGTGGGGGAGAGAAATCCAGTGCAAAGTGATCAGCGCAGATGTGTATCCAAGAGTGCAGGAGAGGGAGAGTCTGAAATGAGCTAAGACACAGACGAGAGAGGAGCCCAGATGACAGCTAGAGCAAGACTTCACACTCCCAAGGTGATCTCGTTCCTTTAATCTTGTCCTTATTCCCTAGGCTATTGTATGTCTAATCTTTTCCCTTTCAGCGGTGTGTTAAAAGTTCCTGTTACCCCGCAGATAAATTGTATGTCTAATCCTTTTCTTACAGCGGTGTGTTAAAGCTACTGTTAGTCATAGAGACCCCACAGTTTTGTGTATGTGTATTGTATCATTGTTAAAATAAAACACCCCAGTTCTTAGTGAACTGACATGTGCCTTGTATTCTTGTTCAATCAGGGTAACCTTTTCTTCTAGTCAGACATTGTTTGCATGAACGGATGCGGTTCCCGATCAGGTAAGGAGTGACTGAGCAAGTAGGAATCGAGGAAACATTTGATGCCAAGAGCAGAAGGTACATATTGCAATTTGGAAAGCCATACCAAGTTCTAGTATTGTAGTAGCAAACCCTTAGTGAATAGAGAGAGAGACTTCCCAACATAGAGAGACAGAGAGCTGAAGGTATTCATAGGAAAGTGGTCGTCATTGGTAAGTGGCGTTAATGACAACACCAGGGAGGACACTGGTGTGTAATGAGATCGCCTCTAGGGAAAGTGGCGTTAATGACAACACCAGGGAGGACACTGGTGTGTAATGAGATCGCCTCTAGGGAAAGTGGCGTTAATGAGAGCACCGGGGGGATACGGTGCGTAGGTTCGCCGGATTGTGAACCGTGTGTTAATGAGAGCACTGGGGCTGCAGACCCATGTGTGTAGACACGCCGGATTGTGTGTCGAGTGAGCATTGATAGTAATCAGTGTGTAATGGTAGATAATCAGAACTGCCCCAGGGTAGATTAGTCTGGACCCATGTGGTCGCGAGACTATAAGGTATGAGTGTGGTGTAGGGCATGGATGTCCTTAGTAATCAGTGAGTATTCTTAGTATCCCTATAGATTTAGTGGTGTTTCTGATAATATGAGCTTGTATATTGCGAGTTCCCCATCCTCAGGTAGGTACCCAGGCACCTGGATAGATGGTCCTGAGGAGGGAGATGGTTACGTTCCGGCTGGGTTAGAGGGGCCCCTAGGGGCTGATCCCATCTGATCCAAAAATCCAGACGGTACAAAGGGTCACCTTGTGCCCATCCAATAAGTGACGTCAAGGCTGTGTGCTACTCTGTTTGCTGGCTTCTGCAGCACACAAAGAAGGTGCAAATTTCCATTATTGATGGTATATGTTCAGGAAGACATATCTTCCCACACATAAACAAACATCTAAGCAGTGCAGGCCCCCCTAAAACAGGCAGGGTGCCTGCGCTGATGCTAATCAGCTTTTTTTGCACCACCAATAGGGGAAACACAGGGGTGCATCATTTTCTTGTGAATATAGCTCATCCCTGGGTTTTGAAAATGTCTCAGTGTGGCGCTGCCAAATTTGTTGCAGCTCCGCACTCCAACATTTTATTGTAAATAGGTCCCTTATTAATTTTAAGTAAACATATATGTGTAGTATGTTACTCTGCTGAAAAGCAATATCAGCACAGTATTGTGTACACCTCTATTGACAATATTTTTGGAGGCAAAATGTCAAAATAAAATGAGAATAAGTAAATAATACATTTGTAACAGATTTTGTACACATTTATTTTTCAGAGTCATATTAAGGTCATACATGAATGTGTGATAGTTAAAGGACAAAAAGCAAATGTTGCTTCAAAATATGTATCAACCAATATACATTTTGTCAAAAAACAAGACTTTTGTGTTGCTCATCAAATATATTGCTGTGGATAATGTAAAAATATTTTCACATGTTTCTTCAAAGCAGACATATACGCTCTGGGAGAGTGTGGAGACGATAGCCTCCGGTGTACAACCCCTTTCCAGACCTTGCCACCATGGAAGAACGGGGAAATAATCAAGAAGTTCAGATTGAATAGGCAAACTATACTGGATTTATCGCATCAGCTGGAGTCGGTTCTACAGCCTCACAAATAAGGTTCCCAGTTTTCAGTTTTTACAGATAAATACAGAGAGAAAACAATGTGTTTCCTGTCTGTAATTAATTTTAAAATCAGAAAAATACGGAAAATTATGCTTCTTGTGGCTGACTATCCATGCTCTCTTCTGTGCTTTCTAGGACAACAGCTGAGCAGATACACTGAATGGGAAGTTAGAAAACAGGTTCAGATTTCCCTGAATACAGACATTATAATACTCATATTTTCCTGTGGGTGTAAGCTTTGGCTATATTTGGATATATTTGGCTGCTTAGTTTGCTAAAACGTGACATGCAGCATAGTATGAGTGCATGTTTATCAGTTAAATAAATGTGGAAATATACCTTGTTATAACTCTATTTATTCTCAAAACACAAAATAAATATGGATACATACCAATAGGATGGTCCAAAACTAAATATGGATAAATCCAGAAGGAAATGTTAAAAAAATACCATAAAACGGGGAGCCCTACTCACAACATAATTCCCAAATCTATTACACCAATAGTAAAAATCATGTCTGTACTTCATTTTGTGGCCACAGGATCCTTCCAATACACTGTGAAAGTATGTGGTGGTATGTCAAATTTCAGTGTTGGGCTGCAGGAAGTTTTATCTTCAGTGATGAGACTAGGCCTGAGTGGTAAAATCCGCTCCGCTCGCGGAATTTGCAGAATTTAGGTAATTCCACGTTCCACAAAGAACGCGGAATTGCCGAAAATTCAGTGATCCACTGCGTAGCATCATTTTTACCTTGTTCGCGCTTTAAAAATGCATTTTCGCATGCGTGGTAGTGACTTACCCGGATCCCTGCATTCACCGACGAGTTTTCCTATCTGTTCACCTGCGCCACGAGATTTTGGTAGCCGGCCGCGCAATCCAGCAAGAGTGTGCGATCGCGAACACATCATTCGGACGCGCCATTGCAAACACGTCATTCTGATGAGCCATCGGACATCCGGTGGCAGTTTGGTGAAGCTCGCGATGCTGAACATGCAAAATTTGCAATATGGACAAGAATGATATCTCGAGCAGCATAAAACCTTCCTGAAAATAATGTTTTGGATGAAAAAACTTCTCATATTGACATTTGGCAGTACTTTTTAGTGCAAGGAGTCCCTTTTTTATTCAAACTTTTTTCTTGGAGACGAAGGAAGAGCCCCAGAGTCACCAGCTTCCTGTTCCTGTTGAGCAGGCTCCTCCCAGTGCTTTGTCCTGTTCACTGTTCACTTTTCAATTGGATTTGGAGCTGGAAGGATCACTCTTTGCGTCTGCTGCATCAAATATCATTGGATTTGAGGACTTTTGGATTTGAGATTTTACAAGTAAGTTGGTGTTGTGTGTTTGATTGGGGCATTGCAGTTGCTGCAACTACAGAATTTTTGTACTTTTCATCATTTTTAAAACAATTTATTGTGGGTACCCAGTAGGCCCAGAGCTAGTCATGGGTGCATGATGAAACAACTGTTCCTTTGGTGTGTGTGGAATTTATTTTAAACATCATTTAGGGCATGGATGGCATTGGATTGAATTGCAAAATGTGTTTTTGGGGGCATTTCACTTTTTTGGTGTGTGTTAAACAAATGCCTTTGTTGTGTGTCTGTGGTGTGTTTGTTGTGTAACTTGCACAGCTTGTTTAGCCCTTTGGATTTTTGTTTTTGCATTTTATTGCATTAACAGCTGTGTTCTTTAGCATGCCTCCTTTGCCTGGCTATTATAGGCCTGTTTCAGTTCATTGTTTTCCAGGCCTCCTGCTTGATGCTTGTTAGGACTCTGAGTGTCCATGTGACTGGTGGCCATTTCTGGTGGTAGGTTATAAGTATGCTGCGTTTGCCATATAGTCCTGCATGTGTTTCCTTTGTCCCTTTTTGGGCTAGGCGTCTTGTTGTTGTGGGCCTGGCGATGTGGCTGGTGGCCATTTTGAAGCCAGTGTGCTTTTGCCATAGGCCTGCATTGTCTATCTTCCCTTTAGGTTCTTGTTGTTGTCGGTCTGGCCATGTGGCTGGTGGCCATTTTGAAACCAGAGGTCTGCAAGCTTGTGGCCAAGCCTGCCAATAGGCCTTTCATCCAGTCGGCTCAGAGGTAGTTGTGGGTGCTGGAAACAACTGTTTCTGTATGATCTGTTGAATTTAAACATAATTTAGGGCATATATGGCATTAGCTTGAATTAAAAAATGTGTTTTTGGGGAACATTTCACTTTTTTGGTGTGTGTTAAATATAGGCCTTTGTTGTGTGCGAATGTGTGTGTGATGTGTTGGTTGTGTAACTTGCACACCTTGTTTAGCCCTGTGGATTTTCGTTTTTGCATTTGTGTTGTTTTGCATGCCTCCTTTGCCTGGCTATTATAGGCCTGTTTCAGTTCATTGTTTTCCAGGCCTTCTGCTTGTTGCTTGTGACTGTGATTGTCCATGTGGCTGATGGCCATTTCTGGTGGTAGTTTAGTAGTGTCGAGCCGGCTGACTTTTGGATACTCGTGTGGCGTGACCAGGAGGAGCGTATGTAGACAGGCGGAGGATCACACCTATGAAAACTGGGGTTATATTTGCCCCGTCTCCCGTCTATTTGTTTATTTAAGCTGAACGACCGCTACTTCGGTCAATAGATTTACCCTTATACGACATAGGGTCATCCTTTAAAATTATAGATCCACAACTATCCTTGTGGTTCACAGGTGCCGTGACTCTGGAGACACCTGGTCGCCGATATTTACTGCCTTTACGACTTGAATTTCTATATGACATCACAGAAGGTGAGCTAGCCGAATTGTGGATGCTTCTTTTTCTTACTATTTGACTGCTTCTTGGGACTAACAAGAGATTACTAAGCCCTGACGAAGTTCTGCAGGGAACAAAACGTGTTGGCTGAGGCCTTTTAAAGATTGAATCAATAATGAATTTTTCATAATATTGCAATTCTCTGGACTTCTACTTTTGGTGCACCACCCGTATTCTCAAGATTTGGTATCTATTTCGACTGTGGAGCCTTCGTGTGGCAAGCTCCGGGTGTTTTGTGCACAAACACAGTACCAACAAACCTATTTGGAAACTGAAGTGCCTAACCGTGGTCAGCCACATTTTTCTGTTCTTCATAGTAGTGTGTAGTGTGCTGCTTCTGCCATGTATGTGGTACAAAAGGGGGTGATGATGGACGGAGCATCTGAATCAATCAAACACTCCCACCCAGTCAAAAGATCTGGGTTTAATCCATCACCGTTCTTTAGCCCACTCTGCCACCCTAGTTCAGACATGGCCATATGCAAATCAGTCTGACCCTGTGCCTCATTGGAACAGTCCAGCCCGAACTGCCAAGCCATGTCTTCCCTGGACCAGAAACAAGCATCCAAGGACTGGTTTCTGGCATTCTAGCTGTCTTCAGACCGGCTTGCTTGAATCCAGTGGCAAAGTGAGCAAGGGACTCACGTCTGAGCATACCCTGCCACACTTATGGCGGCCAAAAGCGGTACAAAAGGGGGTGGTGATGGATGGAGCATCTGAATCAATCAAACACTCACACCCAGTCAAAAGATCTGGGTTTCATCCATCACCGTTCTTTAGCCCACTCTGCCACCCTAGTTCAGACATGGCTGTATGCAAATCAGTCTGACCCTGTGCCTCATGGGAACAGTCCAGCCGGAACTGCCAAGCCATGTCTTCCCTGGAAGACATGGCTTGGCAGGATATATACCTTTCCACAAGGACATTTCAGTAGATAAATTACATTGGGGGTGTCACATGTGGCTGTGACCCTCAGTTTGATGTTATGTCCCTTCATGGGATGTGTTATTATGTTACCGGTGATAACGTTATTGCAATTGCTGCAATTATAACACAGCTGTGTTCCCTTATATTGGATTGTTTCAGATCCTTTTTGTTTTAGGATTTCACCGAAGTTCTTGGCCCTTGTGTGGGCAAACAGTGGGGTTGATTAAAAAATGTTATTAAAATCAGGTTCCAGGTTTAGCATTGGCCAATGTTTGATAATGATTTTTTTAAACTGTGTGCTAGATGTGGAAAATGTTGATACTGCTACAATCCTCTGTTTGTCTGCTTTGATTTTTGGAGTTAGTAGTTCTACTCTTGTTTTGGATAATACCTGTCTCTCGGCTTCTTTTATCGTGGACTCTGGATACCCTCTGTTCCTGAAACGTTCCCCCATTTCCTTTATTCTAGATGTAGCTGTTGGGGGATCCGAGGTGATTCGCTTCACTCTGGTCATCTGGGAAAATGGCAGGTGGTCTTTTAGGGATGTCTGGTGAAAGCTAGAGTAGTGTAGCATGTTGTTCCGATCGGTTGGTTTCCGATATATATCTGTCACAAAGCCATCAGGTGTTAGTTTGACCTCCACATCTAGAAACGCAACTCTCTGTTTAGAAATCTCCCACGTCAGTTGGATGCGTTCATCCTGTGCGTTTAATGTGGATAAGGCTCCTTGTAGTTGTTGTTCTGTGCCTTTCCATACAATAAAAATGTCGTCTATGAAACGTACTAGCATTTTGATGTTTTCCTGCCATGTGTTGTTTGAAAAGATATGATGTTCTTCGTATTGTTCCATGAATATGTTGGCATATGCCGGCGCGGCACAATTGCCCATTGAAGTGCCAACAAGTTGTTGGTACCACCTCTCACCATATTTGAAGTAACTCCTGTATAAGGTGAATAAAGTGAGTTCCATAAGGAAAGTTTGTAAGGACTGGTCAAGTTCTGAGTTGAGCAATGCTTGTTCGACATCTTCTATTCCTGATGCATGAGGGATAGATGTATATAGTGCTTTGATGTCTGCTGTGCACAAGATTAATTCTTCATCATCTTCCTTAGATATGGTTTGAAGTTTGTTTAAAAAGTTGGTTGTGTCCTTGATGTGTGTGCGCATTTTCATGACCATGGGTTGCAGATGTTTATCCAGAAACTGACCTACAGGTTCATGTAGGCTATTGCAGGTTGACACTATGGGTCTAATCGGTGGGTCCATTAGGTTTTTGTGTATTTTTGGAATCATATGTAAACTAGGACTCTTGGGGTTGTGTTTAATCAAAAAGCTCTTGGTTTTGTCATTGATAATGCCATTTTCTACAGCCCTGTCCACAATGTTCCTCAATTCCATCATAAATTCACTGGTGGGATTCCCATCCAACATCATATACGTCCTCGGAAGCTTGTTTCCGGTCCAGGGAAGACATGGCTTGGCAGTTCGGGCTGGACTGTTCCCATGAGGCACAGGGTCAGACTGATTTGCATATAGCCATGTCTGAACTGGGGTGGCAGAGTGGGCTAAAGAACGGTGATGGATTAAACCCATATCTTTTGACTGGGTGTGTTTGTTTGATTGATTCAGATGCTCCGTCCATCACCACCCCCTTTTGTACCGCTTATGCCATATATGCCTGCATGTCTTTGCTATGTTCCTCTCGGCTTACTGCTTCCATCCCCTTTTGCCAGCTGCAGCTCCCTGAATGATGTGATGAGCAAATTATTGCCAAACAGGTTCCACTTCCATTACATTTGTATTTTTGGTTTTGTTCTTCTTCTTTTCTATCCTTCCTGAGTGTACTCAGTATACCATGAAAGCCCTTGTTGTCAAAGTCTCACAAATGTCAACACTGTTATTTTCTTTATAACTTAAATTGACTTAATACAATTAATAATATAACACTAACAAGTGTGACTACCACACACTAAGTTATATATTATATTTGTTTGTTTGTACTAAAAGTAATTGAACCACAACAAATGCAACATTTTACTGATGTTCTTCTCCTGGCTTCCTTGCTTTTAGGTGCATTAAAAAGACAGAGAAGGAGGTGTCATCATCACCCGTTATACTGCTAGACAGAAGTCCTGTTGTGCACCACGTCACGTCCACGTGTGACCTCAGTCATCTCTGCAACTTGTGCACCTGCCTACTGACATCAGAAGGAAGAAGATGGCCACAAAGAAAGGTCCCAGGTCCTCCAATACCAAGAAAGTTGCCAGTGAGAAGAAGGAACAGAAGAAAGAAGTGGCACATACCAAGACTGGTGTGCCGGCCAACATGTTTTTTGGGAAACAAAAAATTACCCCTGCATCAGCGGTGTCCGGGGACCAAGCTGGAAGCAGCACCTCCATATCATATCAGCGGGCCCACCCCACCAACCTGGTCCCAAGTCCATGAGTGTCCCAGAGGTAGCCAGTCTACTAACGAGCACTGATGTTGAAATGTCATTATCGCAAAGTACTACTCAATCAACGCAGGTGGAAACTTAGCAGAAAAGTGTACAACAACAGCCGCAACAACAGCCACCACAACAACAGCTGCAACAACAGCCACAACAAGAGCAGCAACAACAGCCGCAACAACAGCCGCAACAACAGGCCACAATAGTAGCTGTTCCTCCTGAAGTGGGGGCAGTTCAGGAAATCGAGCTTCCTGTAGACGAAAAGGAGCAAGTCACTCTTTCAGAAGATTCATTGTCTTCCAGATCCCCATCAAGGAAAAGAAGGGTTAGTCCATGAACTTCTTCTTCAAGCCCCACTTCTGACAATCTAAATGCCACTTGGAACGCACCAGCTCAGTCTGAGAGTGATGCATGCCACAAGACGAGGCTAGTGAAAAGGAAGGTTCCAGAAAGCCTTAGAGTTATAGAGGTAGATGTAGAAGAGGGGATGATGAGGACGAGCCTGCCATCACTCCCGGCCAGAGAAGATGGAGACCAACATACCCTACCCAAAATCGCTGCAAGGGATTTAGCACGGATACCACCAAGACAGGTAACACCACCTCCAGCTTCCATATTTGCATTTGCTAAGGCCCGGCAGGGCTCTACATCCACATCCAGCTCAATCACCACCTCAGTAGGTAGTGGTACTGTAAGTGCACAGAGTCAAATTCCATGCCCACCCTCCAGTTCTTCTGGCATTGAAAGTGGCACCTTCAGCAGCACCAGAATGTTCACATCCCAGTTTGGGACTTCTTTTCGGTTAGCAGTACGGAGGAGAACATTGCTATATGCTCAATTTGTCAACACGCTATTAGGCGGGGTAAGCTTGGTACAAGCTATGGTACCGGAGGCCAAACAACTCATCTAAATAAACACCCCATAATCCAGTGGGAGGCTCACCTACTTCGCGTACAAGAAAAAAAGTAAAACTGCACCCATTGCTGTTGGTGGGGATAAAGAAGTAGAAGATTATATGATTGCGGTGGAAGGTGAACAAGAGGGAGACACTTCTAGCACTGTCCCCAGCTGTGTAGTGGTACCACCCACATCCTCAGCAACATCTCCTTGGTACCATAGTAAGAAGACTCAGAGTCTGACTGAGACACCAAGGCAACCGAGTACTGCAATGAAAAGAAGTGCGTCGTTGATCCTAACTGGGTTCAAGAAGATAGCTACAACACAAAGGAAAATAATCCAGCCTACCATTGATAACATGCATAGGCCGGAGGGGCAGTACGAACGCTACCACCCAATGGCAGGTTTGTACAATGCAAAGCTGGCGGAAATGGTAGCGCTGGACCTTCTCCCTTTTACTTTTGTGAAAGAGGTGGGTTTCCTTGAATTTGTGTCAGCCATCTGCCCTAAATGGAAGGTTCCCAGCCAGTCCTATTTCACCAGAGTTGTTGTTCCAGCACTACATCACGATGTGCTGGAATTGCTTGAACAAGCTTTGCAGCAGAATGCTGTTCACAATATCCACCTGACAAAAGACATGTGGACCAGTTGCCAAGCTACTGATTACATGTGCTAACTACACACTGGATCTCTTTCGTGCAGGTTAGAGAAAAGATATCTAAAGCAGGTGTTGTTGACACTGCTGAGATTTTTCATGCTACTCGGAAACATGCAACTGTAGAATCTCATACTGGTACAAATATTTTGGAAGGATCACTGACTTAATATCGACGGCCAAAATATAGACTACCAAAAATATCGTTGAGAAATTATCGACACCCATAATATCGATTCCTAATACCTATTTAACAAACCACCAAAATATCGAGTACAAAATATAGTCACTTATAAATATCGAAGGACAAAATATCGAAAGACGAAATATAGAAAGACATAATATCGTCAAACACAAAAATAAACAGCACTCAACTAAAATATCGACATCAAAAATATAGTTAGTACAAACACCGAAAATTTAAAAATATCGACTATGTAAAAATGTACCAAAATATATATTATTAAGAAATATATATATATATTTATAAAATAATACACTCTACGATAAATATCTAACTTATAATACTAATTAAATGACCCACAAACAAACACAACTACACTGTAACACCAAAAACTCACAAAAACAAATAAATTAACCTCTTAGCAGCTAAGGAACGTCCAGCTCCAGTGCTGAACGTTCCATTGCGCAGGTGAGGTTCGAACGTCCAACGGCCGACGTCAGCACTCCTGAGGTAGTGGTGCCGTCGGCCGTTGGAATAGGCGCAGCACCTAAGAGGTTAAATGAATAAGACATAACATAATTCCAACAAACAATTTTAAAGATAATATCACGTATATTTTAACAATAAAAACACTATAAGTATGTTTTCACAATATTTTTTAACTTACCAACACTTACTCTACACAAAATAACCCAATTCACGGAAAAAAATTCAAACCTGCCAATGAAAAGCTCCCATTCTTCATTAAACCAATCAAACACAGCAACTAATCAGGAACACAGTATAAAAGGAAAGACTTTCAAGCGTTACTTCCTACTTCTAACTCTAAAGAAAAAGGTGACACGCCGCCTAACTTTCTCCAGAAAGAACTCCTCTTCCTGAGAAGAATATTACAAACATACACAAAGTAAGTTAACCTGTTTTTAATTTTTACCAAACTAAAAGGTTAAAAACAAATGTATTTTATCAAACATTGTATCTTACATTTGTTTCACACTATTTATATCTCCTCTACAAACACCTCCAAAATACAGCATTAAACCTTTCATATCTTTTTAGAAGAAATAAGTATTCTCTTGATTTTCTAAAGAAGCAAACAACGATTATTTAAAAGCAAAATTGTAATGCAAATGTTATTTGTGTTCTACCTCCTTCACAGAACATTTATACAGATCCAAAAACGATATTTTCCAATTAAAGAACAACACAAATTAACAATGTAAGTATATATTTTACTTATTGCTAAAACATACCAACTACGTTTTTTAAATGCTAAATTGTAATGCATATTTCATTTCTTTACAATCTCCTTAACAGAAACTTTATAAAAAACCAAAACATAATAGTTGCAAATACAGAACTCTACGAATTGCCTCAGTAAGTATAGATGTTGAATATTAGGAAACAGACCAAATGCATTTTTGAAAACTAAATTGTAATGCACACTTTATTCTTGTTCTATCTCCTAAAAAGAAAATTTATACACACCAAAAAACCTACTCATTCAAAGTAAAGAACTCTACAAATTACCCACGTAAGTATATATTTTAAATAATAGTAAACAACACAAACTCCTTTCTTTAATGCTAAATTGTAATGTATATTTTATTGTTCTACTTTCTCCTTAACAGAAAATGTATAAATACCCTAAACCTACTGCCTTCAAATAATTTACTCCACAAATTTCCTAAGTAAGTATAGATTTTGAATAATGGAAAACACACCAACTACATTTTTTAACACAAATTCTAATTCACATTTTATTGTTATTCTATCTCCTTAACAGAAATTGTATACACCCCCCAAAACCTACTCATTCGAATTAAAGAACTCTACAAAATATCAAAGTAAGTATACATTTTAAATAATAGCAAGACACACCTAATGTATTTTTCAAAATAAAGTTGTAATGCATATATATTTTTTTACTATCTCCTTAACAGATAATTTATACATACTCATAACTAACTCCTTAAAAATAAAGAAAAACACAAATTGCCAAAGTAAGTATCTATTTTTAAAAATGTAACAAATTAAAATGGTAACTGGAAAACATTTTGCCTTCTAAAACCATCTCAAAACTACATAAAAGAATACTAAAACTAAATAATATTTTTCTCCCACCAACAGAAAATACAGCATCAAAATACAAGTAAAAGCTGTAGAAAATATACTAAACATTTGACATTGCACCAAAGATAAATAGTAAGTATAATAATTGAAAAAAGAATGCTTTTACAAAATTGTTAACATCATTTATACTTAAAATCTGTTTCTTTCTACTCTTTTATAGCACAACCAATACAAACATGACTGAAGGTGCAGAGTTTGTCATGTCTCAAAAAAAAACGTTTACTATGTTATATGGGATATGTCTATAATTAAGAAAGACAGACAGGATTCAAAGTATTTTGAAAATGCACTAAATACTATTCCAATAAATGCTATGGCAGGGCTGTAACTGAAGAAGCCAGAGTACTAAGTACAAGAGAACATAATCACCCCCCCCCCCAATATCACAGAAATAGAAATTAGAGATCCCCTTGAAAGCATAAAAGAGGCGAGTACGAGCACTGACAAACCTACAACCCAAATATTAAAAGAGTAACTCTTAAAAGTTCCTCAGCACGCCTCCGGACAACTACCCTCTATTGACTCCCTTTAAAAAATAATTCAAAGACAAGAAAGAGTAACTAGTACAAGTTTACCAAATCCTAAAACACTACAAGAAGTTGTCATACCCCCTAAATTGAGTATAACTCACAATAAAGACCAATTCTTGCTTTATGAGAACAAAGACCCTACAAACAGAATTATAATGTTTGCTACTGGTAACAATATTAGAAAATTACAAGACTGCCACCACTGGATGATGGATGGGACTTTTAAAACATGCCCAAAACCATTTTACCAACTATACACCATACATGGATTATACCATCATTCCAATATACCTTTCATATATTGCCTTTTACCAAACAAACAACAGAATACCTACATAGAGGTACTAAACACAATTAAACGGGAAACAAATAATTATTTTCCCCAGAAAATAATTATTGATTTCGAATTAGCCATGATTAATTCCATTCTAAAAACTTATCCACAGACATCAATACAAGGTTGATATTATCATTTCACCCAAAGCATTTGGAGACACCTCCAAAAATCTGCATTAAGCATCCAATATGCTACAGATAGCACATTTGCTTGCCAAGTGAAAAAATTAATTGCTCTAGCATATGTCCCTGTCACTGATGTAGCAGAACATTATAATACATTAATAGATTGCCCATACTACAAAATAAAATGAGGAAAAACTATCACCTCTCCTCGACTATTTTGATTATACATGGGTGGGAAGGTTACACCGCTCAGGACATAGACGCCAACCAAAATTTCACATTGCTTGGTGGAATGTATATTTAAGCACACTTAACCAAGAAGCAAGAACTAACAACAGCGCAGAAGGATGGCACAATGCCTTCCAGGCAACCAGTTTCTTAATCTAACAAGGGAACCCAAACAGTTGGCTGAGGACCGTGGAGAATTATGTTCCAAAAGACAATAGTCCTTAGCTTATCCAAATCAGAGGTGTGAATGAAATATAGGCCATAATAGGAATCTATATTTGTCCACTGTCCAGCCAGACAAGGTATTTATTTAAACAATGAGAAACTGTTAAATAAATGTTTTAGGCACAGTCCTGTACCTTACTCTGGAAGAACAAACAATATATAAGAAGAAACAGTTCACAGGCAAAAGAGAGCATTTCTGGCCACTTTCAAATCAATATTAGATTAAAGGTTTGCCAGGAAGTGCTAGACACAACTAAGATACAACACAATGGCTAGGTTGTGAGAGCACTACATTAAGTCGACGTTTCAATCCACTTTGGCTCTAGTTACACGGGATCATCATCAGGACTAGGATTGAAAACAAATGCCTGTCTATAAATGGAATACAACCGCCTATGGCTGAATTAGAAAGGGGGTACTCCAACATGACAAGCAGTCCAACTACTTTGTACATCTACAATTAATTCGGAATCGGCGTAACATGTTCTAATTGGTGTTTGGAGCAAAGTGAGAATACCGGGCTTTCATAACTGGGTGCGTAAGTGACTGGTGATAACACTAGGTTCTCCATTGGACGGTGTCTATGTTACAGTCAAGAGACCACAAAGAATATCGCAGTTTAAGTGCTTATCATTTCCATGCAATGGTCTAAGAGAATCCATGCTTAGTGATCGAGCAACTGTGTGCATTCATATCGTGTTTTGGGTAGAGGTGACTTGCACTTAAGTTTCTAAAAAGAATTCGGGAATTAGGCTTACCCATTAATAGGCTCTTTTTATCAGTAGTGTTTGGTGAGTCCACCTACAAAAGTTGGTGTAAACCGCGCTTTCAGAGTGAGATTCCTCTGCCTGAGGGAAGGAGAGGAAGGTGCCCATTGAGTATTTTAAAATTTTAATTTCCGGTGAGGGTATTCTCGAGTGATATGAGAAGATGTTATTACCTGAATTATGGGGTCCGCGCAGATGCAATTGGCCTGCCGGGTCCTGTTTAACCGCCACCCAATTTTTTCTAAAACCAAGAGTTATCAATTAAGGACTTATTAAAAGCCTCTGCCGGCGGGTTTTGTAAGGCCGTCTTGCTAGGGGGATTACCTGGTGCAATATCCTTTGTCCGAGCAGCGTGGGTCGAACTGCCGGGTTGGGCTCGTAATTCGCGCTGCATCTGATAGAGGAATGAAAGAGCGAGAGAGTCAGTCTGGGTAAAAAGTCATTTCGAGGGTATCGCAGAGTGTGCGAAGTAACAGAGGGGTTTTACCTGTGAGAGTACAATGACTCCATTGCAGGTGGGGGTCTGGGAGCGGGGGAACAATATCCTCTCCGCCTGTTGCTATGATTGCAGTGCAGTACTGCGGTACACACGCTTAAGGCAGCGTGTGTATGGAAATAGAAAGAGGCCGAATGGTGGTGGCCATCTTGGAGTGGGTCTTTCGATGTGAGGGTCATTTCAAGAGACGTAATGGCTTCACTTGGTGGTGGCCATTATGACATGGGCATTTAGGATCAACAAGGCTTCATTGGAAGCACAAGCGGGGTGACCCACGGAGTGTGCGATAATTACAGTGGAGAAGTGAATGTGCAGACGACGAAAGTGTTTAATATACATGCGCATATGTTTGTTGTGGTGCGTAGGTGCAAGTGCGTGCTGTGACATTTATTTGAACAATTTCTCGATTATATACAACTTAGGTGTAAGTAAGAAATGCCAAGTCAACCTAAGATAACAGTCTAGAAAAGGGCGGACAGGTTGACGTTCCACCAAAGTCTATAGGGCTGCCTACTTCCAGGCCTGGAAGTACAGGTTATAATAGGGTGGTCCAGTCTTCTGCTCGATTCAGACCATTCTTTATTGTGTCGAATTGCATCATTGTCTTTAGCTCCTCTCTGTTGAGCATTTGGGCAATGTCTCCACCTCGTGTTGGTAACTTCACCACTTTCAGTATTGTCCATCTTATGTCATTTTCATTATGACCAGCATCCACAAAATGTTCCACCAGAGGAGCGTTGGCTGTTTTACATCTTACACGGCTCCTGTGCTGACCAATACGTGTCTTGGCTTTTTGTGTGGTCTGGCCAACATACAGTTTTGGGCAAGGACATTGTATGACATAAATTACATTTGAAGAATTATAATTTGAAAATGCGCTTCTTTCTATCGTGGTGTCATTGTGAGTGAATTTCTTGCCCTCCACCGTGTATTCACAGACATTGCAACATCCACATTTAACATGGCCTATGAGTGGGGATAAACCCCAGGTTGCATCAAGTGTGGCTCCCTGTGGTGTTATTGGTAATGCTGCTCTAACAAGGTGGTCTTTTAGGTTTTTGCTCTTGCGGAATGCAAAGAGGGGGTCTCTCAATGTTCATTGAGCCTGCATTTATTGTTGGCCAATGTTTCATAATTGACCTTTTGATTTTGTTAGAAACGGGCGAGAAGGTTGTGACGTTTCTGATCTTTGTCTTTTGGCGTCAGTAAAACCTCTCGTGGACAGTACCATGCTCGTTTCAGAGCCTGCTTGACTATTCTCCTCGGGTAGCATCGATCTTTTAGTTTATTAGAGAGAACTGCAGCTTCTCTAAAATAGTCTGCTTTGCAGGAGCAATTTTGCCTTATCCTGAGGAACTGCGAGTATGGTAGAGAGTCCCTAAGTGCTCTCGGGTGGTTACTTTTGTAGTACAGAAGCGTATTTCGCTCCGTTGGTTTCCTGAAGAGTCTAGTCAGGAGTTCACCTTCTGCGTGGTAGATGGTGAGGTCTAAAAATGCTATTGAGGACTTGTTGTGGGTCAGAGTAAATGTGAGCCTGCAGCAATTATTATTGAACCAATAGCAGAGGAAAACCTACTGTCTAAAAACTCTAGAAGCTTTACAAAAAGAACAGAGCTACCAAGAACTACGCATACAGCAATCAATACCTCAATTAGGACCAAACTAACTAAACAAAGTAAACAAATATTTAGACTACTTCAAAGTCAGGTGACCTTATATCCTTCTACAAAGGTCTAGACTATCTGTCTCTCATAGCTAAAAGCCTCCTGTAAATTTCATATACACACATAAAAATACTCAATAATATACAATAAAATCATTTAACGGACATAAACATATGTTTAAAAATAGTATATAATTGTCATACATATTTATTGCCATGCAGTAAATATATAGACAATTGAATAATATTTTTAAGCATAGACAAAAAATAGAACACAATTACAGTAACATTTCCCACCCAAATAAATGTTAAAAAAAAACGAACTTACAATTCATGTAGCAGTCCAAGATGTAATCCATCAACTGGCAATTCACGAACTGCAGTGGTAATCCAATATGAATCCAAAGTTTAAAAACCCTCAAAATCCCGAAAAATTTAAAAAATTTTAAAAAACGCTCCAGGAAATCACGAAAAAAAAGTGTGGTAACTTTATTCAGTAAAGAATAAAACACACACTTTACTTGGACAAAAATGCTTTTCTTCTCCAACATCAAATCGAAACCCTTAAAAACCCGAAAATAAGTTAAAAATAATAAAAATTGCTCCAGGAAAACCCGAGAAAACAAAAGTGTGTACACCTAAATAAATAAATACCATATACACACTTTTAGCATTAAAAAAAACGCTTGTTCATCTGCAACAACAATCTGAAACCCTTAAAACCCAAAAATAAATACAAAAAATGAAGAACAGATCCAGGAAACTCCGAAAAAAGAGAACAGAGTTTAAAACTATTAGTTTAATAAAGTACTACACTCTTCTCTCTAAAAAAAACCGCATCCTTCCCTGAAACGGAACAGCGAAAACCAGGAACCTGTACATAAAAATAGAAACAAACCCACCCACACAAAACACCCAAAACATTTCAAAACACATATTAACATTAATATATCATCTACAAAGAAACATAACTTTAATTGAACAAACGAAACACACTACACCTAAAACACTCCGTCACAATACTTCCGTTAAAAACAACGAACACCGAAAACATACTGAAACCACAACTAAAAAATTAAACTAATACTAAACACATCCCAACTACAGTCAAACATTAGTAATCTCTAACAAATAGTACTTAAAAATAATCTTACCTTTACCAACGCGACGCACAATCCAACCGCAAGCTTCTCCACTCCTGAATAAAGCACAATAACATTACGCGGTTAGAAAGTAGTCCCTGCAAAACAAAAACATTAACTTAAACATATGAACCCCTTCCCTGCTTGGCACATTCCCCTGCTGTGCTGGGGGGAGGGGGGGCGCGCGCAGAGCTCCCATGCTCATGACGAGCTCAGCTCGTCACGGCTGCACCCGTTTCTTTAGAACGCTCAGCATAGCAGGGGAATTAGCCCAGCGTGCAATTTTCTAAAGGCCATGATGAGCTCAGCTCGTCATGAGCACTGGAGCACTGTAGCTCATGACGAGCTGAGCTCGTCATGAGCATGCAAGGGGTTAAATACAATGTTATACAAAATATAAAACATAATACTAGACTCTAAAAATCTGAAATATTTTTGTGTGCCTTTATCAATTACTATATGTTTAATTATCCTTTGTAAATTAATAATAATAAATAATAATGTATTATAAATTATTATTAATACTTTATTTAATCTGTGAAAATACCACAAAAAATATATGACAAATTACATATGAATGTATATATATAATTTACATTTTTATTTAACATAAAAAAAGACTATATAATAATAGAACATTTATAAATTAATAATACTTATTAATAAAAGCATTAATAATTATTATTAATATTTTATATTTGATATGTATCACTTAGAAAACAATACATATAAAAATTAGACTTAAATATGTATATTATTCGAAATTTTTTGTTACTTTAAAAATTACTGTACAACTAATGTGCCTTTGTTATTTAATAATAATAATTAATACTGAATATTAATTATTATTATTAATAATTTTTATAATGTATATAAATATTGGAAAAATAGATATCAAGCATTATACCTGACTGTATGAATACAATTGATTTTCCTATGACTGTAAACATTTCTTTACAATTAACTAACATTTGTAAATTAATAATAATAATTACAAAATAATTAATTATTATTATTAATACGTTCTATATATGTTAATGTTTATAATATATATATGAAAAAAGAAAAATATTATAAATATACTTGTTTTTTATTTTTGTTAATATAATAATAAAAATATATAATTAATAAAATAATATATATTATATTAATATTATGAATTAAATATTTAAAGAAAAACATCAGGAAATATATGTAACACTGTTAATGATTGTTTTGCAAAATTATAAATGTTAAAAAATGCAAACTAAACTGTATGTATATTTCAAAAATGAAATGTAATAAAAAGATATTGTATTTGAAATAACAAACATTTATGAATAAAAATAAATGTAAAGTAAAAACTTTGAGGTCCATTACGACGTCGGACGGATTCCCTCCGCCAGGCTGACGGTGGCTACCGCCAGCCTGGCGGAGGAAATCCGCCCGACAACATCAGCCCGGATCCCCCGCCGTATTAGGATGAGACCGTGGCGGTATGAAACACCGCCCGCCTGTTTTCCGCCCCGGTTGCCTCGCGGCCGGGGCGGAAAACCTGTAACATGGTGGCGGTGTCTTTTAGACACCGCCCGCCATATTATAATGGGCTTTGCACAATGCATTTCCGTGGCGGCATGCGGAGACTCCCTGCGGGGGCCCCTTGCGGGCCCCCTGGGAGTCCGTGGCTTGGGGGGTGCACATGGGGGGTACCTAAGGTACCCCCTGCATTTCAGTGTGCAACATGGCAGGCACCGCGCGGTGCCTGTCATGTTGCACTTTACAAAGTGCACTTTTACCATTGCGGCGAGCGGAGATTCCTGCTCCGCCCACCGCAATGGTAAACTTACAGGATGCGCCCGCCTGTGTGACGGGCGCATCCTAATGCCATTGTCGGGACCCCCGCACTGTTAACAGGCGGTCCACTTCTCCGTTAGGGTGGCGGGCGGCCAAAGCCCACCTGCCATCCTAATGGATCCCTTTGTTTTACCAAAAACGTTAACATAAACAAAACATTCTTTTATTATCCTATGTACCATCACGAATATAAATAAATCATGTAATTAAAAAAAATCAAACTAATTTTTTTATCAAGCAATAAAAAAAAAATTGAAAAATTGTGATCTCTCTTTTCATACTTATATATTTAAATGTTATATTATATTTACAAACTTTTAAAAAGCGTTTTTGATTTATCAACACAAATGTTTTATAAATATTTTGCTCATATAAACATAAAAAACAGATAACTTACAATTCCAACTCAAAACAACTGAAAATATGCTGGACGCTGACACAATATAATTTACCATTCCAACTCCAGTCAAGTGAAAGTCAGAGAAGGTGCTGGACAGTGACCCAATATAATTTACTATTCCAACTCCAGTCAGGTGAAAATCAGGGAAGTTGCTGGACACTGACCAAATACAACTTACTATTCCAACTCCAGTCAGGTGAAACTCAGGGAAGGTGCTGGACAGTGACCCCATATAATTTACTATTCCAACTCCAGTCAGATGAAAATCAGGGAAGGTGCTGGACACTGACCAAATACAATTTACTATTCCAACTCCAGTCAGGTGAAAGTCAGGGAAGGTGCTGAACACTGACCCAACATAATTTACTATTCCAACTCCAGTCAAGTGAAAGTCAGGGAAGGTGCTGGACACTGACCCAACATAATTTACTATTCCAACTCCAGTCAGGTGAAAATCAGGGAAGGTGCTGGACACTGACCCAATATAATTTACTATTCCAACTCCAGTCAGGTGAAAATCAGGGAAGGTGCTGGACAATGATCACATACAATTCACTATTCCAACTCCAGTCAGGTGAAACTCAGGGAAGGTGCTGGACAGTGACCCAATATAATTTACTACTCCAACTCCAGTCAGATGAAAATCAGGGAAGGTGCTGGACACTGACCAAATACAATTTACTATTCCAACTCCAGTCAGGTGAAAGTCAGGGAAGGTGCTGGACACTGACCCAACATAATTTACTTTTCCAACTCCAGTCAAGTGAAAGTCATTGAAGGTGCTGGACACTGACCCAACATAATTTACTATTCCAACTCCAGGCAGGCAAAAGTCAGGGAAGGTGCTGGACACTGACCCAACATAATTTACTATTCCAACTCCAGTCAAGTGAAAGTCAGGGAAGGTGCTGGACACTGACCCAATATAATTTACTATTCCAACTCCAGTCAGTTGAAAATCAGGGAAGGTGCTGGACACTGACCAAATATAATTTACTATTCCAACTCCAGTCAGGTGAAACTCAGGAAAGGTGCTGGACAGTGACCAAATATAATTTACTATTCCAACTCCGGTCAGATGAAAATCAGGGAAGGTGCTGGACACTGACCAAATACAATTTACTATTCCAACTCCAGTCAGGTGAAAGTCAGGGAAGGTGCTGGACACTGACCCAACATAATTTACTATTCCAACTCCAGTCAAGTGAAAGTCAGGGAAGGTGCTGGACACTGACCCAATATAATTTACTATTCCAACTCCAATCAAATGAAAGTCAGGAAAGGTACTGGACTGTAAGGCAATATAATTTACTATTCCAATTTTCAACGCATATAGCAACATACATCAAATTTAGAATTTTACAATGAAATTATACAATTCTAATTTATTAATACAAAATTAACAAATTCTAATTTATTACTCATTATTGTAAAACACTCCCCACCCTTAGCCCCTATTAACCCAGTATCCCACTCCTAAATAAAATTTATTGAAATTCGATTTTTTTAATTTAAGTAAAAAAATTAAATTAATTTAAAGTTTTTATAAAAATTAACAAATTTTAAAAATTATTACTAATTAATTTAAAACACTACCCACCCATATCAACTATTAACCCAACATCCCACTCCTAAACAAACTTTTATGAAAATGTAAATGTTTAATTAAATTTAAAATATTGATATTTTTTTGATGTTATTTATAAAAATTCATATTTAACAGGTTATTACTAAGTATTTTTTTACACTCCCCACCCTTATCCCTTTATTAACCCAACATCCGACTCCTACATAAAATTTATATAAATTTGAAATTTTTAATTCAATTTCAAAAATAAAAGTAATTTTTTTTTACATATTTTACAAATTATTCCTCATTATTTTAAAACACTCCCCACCCTTATACCCTATTAACCCAACATCCCGCTCCTAAACAAACTTTTATGAAAATCGAAATTTTTATTTCAATTTCAAAATTAGAATTATTTTTTAATTTTAAATTAAAATTTCATATTTTAAATTTTTTTAATAATTATTTTAATACACTCCTCACCCTTATCCCCTATTAACCCAACATCCCGCTCCTAAATAAACATTATTTATAATCACATTTTTTTATTCAATTTCGAAAAAATAAATATTTTCGATTTTTATAACAAATTTACATATTTTTAAAATTATTATTAATTATTTTAAAACACTCCCCACCCTTATCCTCTATTAACCCAACATCCCGCTCCTAAAACACAATATTAATTACTAAAAATATAACATACAACATATATATTTGATTTATAATAATTATACAAATATTATTGCTAATTTAAAAAATAAATAATATAATAATTATATATTTTTTCGATATTTTATACTTTCGATATTATGTCTTTCGATATTTTTGACAGTCTATATATTACAATTCGATATTTCTAGCAACACTGACAAAACAATATTTTGGTAAAACGATATTCTGAACTCGATATTATGACCAACGATATTTATTACTTAACATTAAAAACGATATTTCTATTGTTGATATACTCACTGTCGATATTGCGGGAGTCTCGATATTCTGACTTCGATATTACGTCCAGTCGATATTCTAGATTCGATATTTTGTCCATTTATCATTTTGGAAGAGTTTAACAGCAAGGTATTTGAATAGCTGCGCCCAAGAGTGCTTAACATTGGTTTTGTTGCCATGGATAATGGCAGTTAGTATTTAAGGCCATGGAGGATGATGCATATTTCAGGGTTCCGTGTTTGGTGCACTGCTTTAACATTATTGTTCAAGCCCTTCTGAAAAAAGAAGCCAAAGTCAACAACTTACTGACCAACAGCCGAAGAATATGCACAAATTTCAGCCATTCTTTTAAAGCCCGGAAGTAGCTGAGGATCATTCAACGTGACTATAGAATGCCAGTCAAAGCACTCATCCAGGAGGTGGCAACACGTTGGAACTCAATTTATCACTTGCTTGACCGTCTGTTTGAGCAGTACAGACCAATCAATGAATATGTCATGCAAAGAGGGGATGCTACTCTAAAAGGCATGACCCTTCAGATGCGACCAATGATGTCTAGTTAAAGGCCTGACAGATATGATTCTTCCTTTCGAGGTCTTCACATGTGAAGTCAGCAAGGAAGACTGTACTACGGGCCAAGCTATCCCATTTTTGCACATGCTAGAGCAACAGCTGAAGGAGCTGTCTGAAGCGTACATAGATGTGGAGGAAAAAAGGAAGCATTTGGATTTGTTGAGAGCTTATCCAATCGCTTAGCTGAAAATACAAGGGTGCAAACTAAGATTGTGTCAGAAAAACATTACATTTGTACAGAGACATCTTAAGAATTTTGGGGGCCCTGGGCCAAACATATTTTGGGGCTCCTCTTCAGAACAGCTCTGAATTAATGATCCAATTTGAGCCCCTGTTTTTCATGCAGTTTCCGCTTCCTCTGCTGCGTTAGCGATCCAATTTGCAAGGTAGGCAACAATAGCCTCTATATTCCCGATGTAAACGGACGCACGCAGCTGACAGTTGTAGGATTTAGTGTTTCCTGCCCTACTACTAGGTTTATAATACTTTTTAAATTGTACATGTTTGGCTGAATTACTCTGTGCTTTTTAACAATTTCTCTTACCTACACACACTTTCCTTGATTCTGCTTGCCTACATCTCCTTAGCTGCACCGATTCGCATCTCGCTTTCCTCCAGTCCTGGTCCGCCGCAGCTGATACACAGATTGTGCAGATGGCTGGGGCTACTATCGGGCTCCTCACTTCCGCCCACGCAGTTTCCAGTTCTTCAGCTGCGTTAGCAATCCAGTATGCATCATAGGCATTAGCCTATATGTTCCAGATGCAAACGGACGTGCGCAGCGGACGTGAGCAGGGTGTGTGCCGCTGGCGCACAAGCCCATCTGGCCATGTGCCCAGTTCTCCACGGGTGAGTTTCTTCTACTATATTACATAGAGAAAAACTGATTAGCCTTAGGCGGCTACCATTATATCAGTGTTCAGTGGCTGATCTGAGCTTGGAGGTAGACTTTTGTGCAATAAGTGCAACTGGTCTCTCCTCCAGCCGAGGAAACGTGCACCCAAGATCCTCCCACGCAACAATAAGCGTAAAAACAATAAGAAAACAGAGGTCTTAAAGGCCACCATTTTACATTGTCGCTCTATGCAAAAGCATGAATCACAAATCTATGTACTACTTTTAAATGAACAGCCTGATCTTTTATTTCTCACTGAGACCTGGCTGTCTGAAACCTCCAACACTACTAGCACCTCGGCCATCCCTACAGGTTATTGGATCCTTAGGAGGGAACAACCGAGGGGGAAGGGGGGGCGGTGTCATCATAATTTACAATAAAAAACTAGACTGGAAAGCATTGAGGGGGCAGAGTCCTTAGGTTTCCGCTGTACCTTATCCCACCATCGTAGCATAGCTGTTTTTCTGATGTACAGACCTCCCTGTGCAATTGGAAATGTTATTACTAAACTTAATTCAGCCACCACCTTCCTGGTCTTAAAATGCAACAACTGCCATAATCTTGGAGATTTCAATATAGATATGGACAATGGAAACGACCCTCAAACAATTTCCTTGTTGGAGACGCTGCAGGCCTACAACATGTTTTCATCTATTTCTTCGGTCCCCCATGAGAAGGGCCATACACTAGACAAAATCTTTCACAACTTTGACATATCAGTAAGCCTACCTCTTCCCATTACCTGGTCTGACCACCTCCTATTAACATTTGTCATTCCGAACTCTGCAACAGCACCTAGGGTTAACGCAGGGCTGAGGGTCCCTAATTACAGGACGTTACATAAAATATCCATCCCGAAGTTAGCAGACAACCTCGGTCGTTCCTCACCGGAGCTGTCTGGCTTCCCTGAAACAGACGCACTCTCAATAGATTATTGGCTGCTAACCAACATTGATGCAGCTGTACCGTTTTTTCCCGCTACTCAAAATGTCGGCCCCACCAGCTCCATGGTTTAACGTTTCCCTCAGATCTAGCAAAAGAAATTGTAGAAAAATGTAATGGAAATGGCGTAAATACTATCTATCTGAGGACAGGCAGGTGTATAGAGACACCTTAAAAGCTCACTGCATTCTTGTGAAGAAAAACTTCTTTCAACCCAAGATAGAAAATGCCCAAAATAAGATTAAGGAAATCTTTAGCATAAGTAAATCATTTACCGCCCTGAAAGCAGGCACAAAGGAAGGGCCATGCATGGAAGAATGGTCTAAGCAAATAGCTCAATTCTTCCACAAAAAGATCTCTGTGATCCAACAAGCCTTTGCTAACATCTCAGACGAAGAATTGACTTTCTACCTTAGTTCCAATAGCAAATGTCAGCTCTTGGATCCTCCATCTTACTAGCTTTCCCTGAGTTTCAGCTTTAGGAGTCACTGACCCTTCTCCTAAGAATTATGTCTAGCTCTCCTACTGACCCATGTCCAGCTAATATCCTGAACCTATTATCTCCCACCATAAACCCCACGGTAAACCAGCTTTTTAATGCTTCCCTCTCCTAAGGCAACATGCCGAAATAATGGAAGAATGCTAAGATTCTTCCACTATTTAACAACAAGGGGTGGTGATGGACAGAGTCTCTGAATTAAGCAGAATACTCTCACCCAGTCAAGAGATCAGGGCTAGATCCAACACCGTTTTTTAGCTCACTGCACCATCCCAGCTCAGAACCTGGCTATATGCAAATTAGTCTGTTCCTGTCCCAGTGCATGATGGGAACAGAGCAAACCAAACTACCAAGCCAATTCTTACACTGGGAAGGAAACAAGCTTCCAGGGACCGGTTTCTGGCATTTCAGCCGTCGTCGGCCCGGCTTGCTTGAATCCTGATGGTGCAATGAGCAAGGGACTCACATCTGAGTATACCCTTCCACGCTTAGGGTGGACAAAATATTTAACAACAAGGGGTGGTGATGGACAGAGTCTCTGAATTAAGCAGAATACTCTCACCCAGTCAAGAGATCAGGGCTAGATCCAACCCCGTTTTTTAGCTCACTGCACCATCCCAGCTCAGAACCTGGCTATATGCAAATTAGTCTGTTCCTGTCCCAGTGCATGATGGGAACAGAGCAAACCAAACTACCAAGCCAATTCTTACACTGGGAAGGAAACAAGCTTCCAGGGACCGGTTTCTGGCATTTCAGCCGTCGTCGGCCCGGCTTGCTTGAATCCTGATGGTGCAATGAGCAAGGGACTCACATCTGAGTATACCCTTCCACGCTTAGGGTGGACAAAATATTTAACAACAAGGGGTGGTGATGGACAGAGTCTCTGAATTAAGCAGAATACTCTCACCCAGTCAAGAGATCAGGGCTAGATCCAACACCGTTTTTTAGCTCACTGCACCATCCCAGCTCAGAACCTGGCTATATGCAAATTAGTCTGTTCCTGTCCCAGTGCATGATGGGAACAGGGCAAACCAAACTACCAAGCCAATTCTTACACTGGGAAGGAAACAAGCTTCCGGGGACCGGTTTCTGGCATTTCAGCCGTCGTCGGCCCGGCTTGCTTGAATCCTGATGGTGCAATGAGCAAGGGACTCACATCTGAGTATACCCTTCCACGCTTAGGGTGGACAAAATATTTAACAACAAGGCGTGGTGATGGACAGAGTCTCTGAATTAAGCAGAATACTCTCACCCAGTCAAGAGATCAGGGCTAGATCCAACACCGTTTTTTAGCTCACTGCACCATCCCAGCTCAGAACCTGGCTATATGCAAATTAGTCTGTTCCTGTCACAGTGCATGATGGGAACAGGGCAAACCAAACTACCAAGCCAATTCTTACACTGGGAAGGAAACAAGCTTCCGGGGACCGGTTTCTGGCATTTCAGCCGTCGTCGGCCCGGCTTGCTTGAATCCTGATGGTGCAATGAGCAAGGGACTCACATCTGAGTATACCCTTCCACGCTTAGGGTGGACAAAATATTTAACAACAAGGGGTGGTGATGGACAGAGTCTCTGAATTAAGCAGAATACTCTCACCCAGTCAAGAGATCAGGGCTAGATCCAACACCGTTTTTTAGCTCACTGCACCATCCCAGCTCAGAACCTGGCTATATGCAAATTAGTCTGTTCCTGTCCCAGTGCATGATGGGAACAGGGCAAACCAAACTACCAAGTCAATTCTTACACTGGGAAGGAAACAAGCTTCCGGGGACCAGTTTCTGGCATTTCAGCTGTCGTCGGCCCGGCTTGCTTGAATCCTGATGGTGCAATGAGCAAGGGACTCACATCTGAGTATACTCTTCCACGCTTAGGGTGGACAAAATATTTAACAACAAGGGGCGGTGATGGACAGAGTCTCTGAATTAAGCAGAATACTCTCACCCAGTCAAGAGATCAGGTCTAGATCCAACACCGTTTTTTAGCTCACTGCACCATCCCAGCTCAGAACCTGGCTATATGCAAATTAGTCTGTTCCTGTCCCAGTGCATGATGGGAACAGGGCAAACCAAACTACCAAGCCAATTCTTACACTGGGAAGGAAACAAGCTTCCGGGGACCGGTTTCTGGCATTTCAGCCGTCGTCGGCCCGGCTTGCTTGAGTCCTGATGGTGCAATGAGCAAGAGACTCACATCTGAGTATACCCTTCCACGCTGGTGTGGCAGGGTATACTCAGACATGAGTCCCTTTCTCACTGCACCATCAGGATTCAAGCAAGCCTGGCCGAAGACGGCTGAAATGCCAGAAACCGGTCCCCGGTAGCTTGTCTCCTTTCTGGTGAAGAATTGGCTTGGTAGTTTAGTCTGCCCTGTTCCCATGATGCACTGGGCCAGGGACAGACTGATTTGCATATAGCAAGGTTCTGAGCTGGGATGGTGCAGTGAGATAAATAACGGTGATGGATCAAGCCCTGATCTTTGGACTGGGTAAGAGTGGTCTGCTTAATTCAGACACTCTGTTCATCACCACCCCCTTTTCTGAATCGTTTTTGGCCACTATAGGTGTGGCAGGGTATACTCAGACATGAGTCCCTTTCTCACTGCACCATCAGGATTCAAGCAAGCCGGGCCGAAGACGGCTGAAATGCCAGAAATTGGTCCCCGGTAGCTTGTCTCCTTTCTGGTGAAGAATTGGCTTGGTAGTTTAGTCTCCCCTGCTCCCATGATGCACTGGGCCAGGGACAGACTGATTTGCATATAGCCAGGTTCTGAGCTGGGATGGTGCAGTGAGATAAATAACGGTGATGGATCAAGCCCTGATCTTTGGACTGGGTAAGAGTGGTCTGCTTAATTCAGACACTCTGTTCATCACCACCCCCTTTTCTGAATCGTTTTTGGCCACTATAGGTGTGGCAGGGTATGCTCAGACATGAGTCCCTTTCTCACTGCACCATCAGGATTCAAGCAAGCCGGGCCGAAGACGGCTGAAATGCCAGAAACCGGTCCCCAGTAGCTTGTCTCCTTTCTGGTGAAGAATTGGCTTGGTAGTTTAGTCTGCCCTGTTGCCATGATGCACTGGGCCAGGGACAGACTGATTTGCATATAGCCAGGTTCTTAGCTGGGATGGTGCAGTGAGATAAATAACGGTGATGGATCAAGCCCTGATCTTTGGACTGGGTAAGAGTGGTCTGCTTAATTCAGACACTGTGTTCATCACCACCCCCTTTTCTGAAAGATTCTTCCACTGGTAAAAAAGGCTAACGCCAAACCAACACACCCTGCCAACTACAGGCCAATCTCTCTTCTTCTGGCCCTCTCCAAAGTATTAGAGAAGCATGTGAACAAAGCCCTTCAAAAACTCACTGAAGATGGGAAGCTCCTTCATGCGTCCCAATCTGGTTTTAGGGCTAACTACAGTACGGAGTCCGCTCTGCTGGAAGTGACTTAATTTCTCAAGGGTAAACTGGACCAAGGAGGCAAGGCTGTTCTGATACTGTTCGATTTGTTTGTGGCCTTCGATACGGTCCCACATGAGAGGCTCCTGGAGAGACTTGCTAACGTTGGCATGGGGGGACCGCCTTAACATGGATGTCATCCTTCTTGGCAAATAGATCTCAGGACATCTGGCTCCCCCTTTCTCATTCCCGGCTCCGGCCATGAATGTACATGTCCCTCAGGGCTCTATTCTCAGTCCTACCCTCTTTAATATATATCTATCCCCCTTGTATTTCTAGTAGATGAAGAGGGAGCCTGAATTATTTCCTATGCTGATGACACTCAGCTGATTTTTACGTGTGAAAAAGGAACCGACTTTCAAGGGGCAATGATTAGGTCTTGCCTCACAAAGGTTTTTAACTGGCTTAAGGTCAATCAGCTAAAGGGCAATCCTGACAAAACTGAAGTTGTTTTCTCTGGTAATCCAGAAACGCCGACTGGAGCTCTTGGTGGCCAAAAAATCTGCCGCTCCCGCCCGCGGAAAAGGAGAAAGTCAAAAACGTAGGAATTGTCATAGACAAGACACTCTCCATGCACTTTCCAATCCAAAATCTAACTGGTGCTTGCTTTGGCATACTCCGGATGCTGAAAAAATTCCTGCCACTGTTACCACGTGAGAGCCAGTGGCATAACGAAACTTGAGGAGGCCCCCCTGCAAAGTACATGGAGGTGGCCCCCCATTCTCCATGCCAGTCATTACCCCCTCATGGGTCCTCCCCGTCCCAGTCCTAACAACGTGAGGCAGTCCTGCCTCCACCCAGCCAATCACAACATCAGTATTTCCATAGTACATATGCCCCGTCCATCTACCGCCATGCCTGTTAATTTTCTGCTCCGACGGCTGTTGGAACGCTTGTGTTCCCGGTTCCGGTCCCTTGATCCAGTTTCCTTTGGTGGTGGTTCTGTGAGTTTTTCTTGTGTGTTTCATTAATTCTGTGTTTCTTGTAATGCACGGCTCGGCCGCTCCGGTTTTCCGGTCGGCCGAGCTCCTGTTCTGGGGTCAGGTATGCTCCCCGCTCATGTGCTGGGCTGAGGCGGGGAGTTTTGGTGGTGTCCTGGCCTCGGGTCGTTCCGGCGCTGCTGCACTATCTCACCGTCCGCCCCCCGCGGCCAAACTCTTTTGACCTGTGGCTGTGGGTGGAGACGTCAGGGCTGCCATCTTTTTATTTCCTTCTTCTACACACCTTTGTGTGATTGGTTGATTGGGGGCAGTATTTATTGAAGGTTGCTGGGCACTTCCTTTGTTGTGGTGATTTCCTGTTGGGTTACTTCTGGGTTTTTTCACCATGATTGAGGGGGCTTCTTCTCCTGTGCCGGCTAAGGCTGTTTCCAAGCAGCATAATGTTCAGGATCTGCAGGAGGATGACGTCTTGCAGATTTCTAGGGCTGATTTACGGGACTTGATTGATTCTGCGGTCCAGTCTGCGCTGCTGGAGCCTGCAGCTAAGCGGGCTAAGGATGATGAGGAAGAACTGGACAATTCCCCTAAGGGAAAGTACATCCAGGGCAAGGTTTTTTCTAACATGCCCCTGCATATTCGAGAGGTGCTTGGGTTTGACCCTAAATCCCTGACTGAAGAAGGGTTTTACGCACAGTATAGTTCCTCTGTGGTGGATGACCTCCCCTTCCATGATGTCCTGAAGGATATCCTCACAAAAAAGTGGCTGGAGGTGGATAAGCAGGGTATTCGCGATTCCTGGGGAAGCAGTAACACCTGGCGGACTTTGATTCCCAGTTTCCTGTGATTCCGAAGGTTAATTCTATTTTGTCTTCTATGGCTTCCCCCTCTTCCTCTTTATCTTCGGAGGAGGCTTCCCTGTCTGATCCGGGGGAGCGTAAGGTGGAATCTGCTCTCAAACGTTCTTATGCCGCTTCTCACTTTGGGGAGCGTGCTAGCACTTATGCGGCCTATGCGTCACAGGTCCTGCTCAAGGATTTCGAGAAGCTGTTTGACTGTCTTCAGGATCATGGGGACCCTACTGTGTTGGCTCAAATGGAGGTTTTGGCGCAATTCCTGTCGGATGTCACTTTTGTTTCCTGTGGGCTTTCTCCTCGGCTGCTGGGGCAGCAGTGGCTGGGAGGAGGTCTCTGTGGACAAAGCCATGGCATCTTGATGCTGCCCAGAAGTCTTTGGTCCATAAACTGCCTTTTTAGGGTCCTCGTTTCTTTGGGGTTGCCTTGAATTCGATGGTGCAGCGCTCCGCAGAGGAGAAGTAGTTGTTGAAGCCTTTTCAGCCTGCTCCTAAGAAAAGGTCTTTTTTCCAGAAGAAGGGGTTTCAGGGCGTTTTGTCCTCTCAGTCCTTTTGTGGTCGGGCCCGTGGTCGGGGGCCGTGTTCCATTATAAATCCCGGCCTCAGCAGCAACAGCAGCAGCAGCTGCCGCAGCCTCCCTCTGGTGCTGGACAAAAGTGACTATGCCGCTGTGGGGGCTCGTCTCCATTTGTTTCTGGACCGCTGGTCGGCTCTGATCTCCGATCAATGGGTCTTGGATATCATCATTTGGAGTTACCAAATCCCCTTCCGGGCCCTCCCCCTCTGGATTGTCTTCTGGTTACCCCGTTATCAAGAGACCCCGTGCAGCAGTCTGCCATATTGTCCGGCGTCACCATGTTGTTAAAGGAAGGGGCGATGGTGCCGGTTCCAGTGGAAGAAGTGGGCCTGGGGTTCTATTCCCATCTGTTTCTGGTTCCAAAACCCGATGGTTCCTTCCGCCCCATATTGAATCTCCGTTCCCTGAACAAATTGGTGCGGTTGGATCATTTTCGGATGGCCACCTTGCAGTCCGTCATTCCCCTCATCCTGGAGGGAGATTTTTTGGCTTCCCTGGACTTAGAGGACGCCTATTTTCACGTTCCAGTCCATCCGGCCAGTCAGCGGTTCCTGAGGTTTGTGGTCCAGGGGATGCATTTCCAGTTTTGAGTTCTGCCAATCGGTCTCTCCACTGCTCCCAGGACTTTTACCAAGGTATTGGCTCTTGCTGTGGGGATTTTGCAACATCAGGGTTTCTCCGTGTTTCCCTATATTGATGATTGTTTGGTCTCTGCTTCCTCTTTCCCTCAGGCTCTTCTGGCGGTGGAGGCTACGTTGTCCCTGTTCCAGGAGCTGGGGTTCAAAGTGAATTTGGCCAAGTCTCATCTGGTTCCTGCTCAGAGACTTCAGTTCATCGGGGGTCTGTTTGACACTTCTCTGGGGGCGGTGTTTCTCCCTCCTGTTCAGATCCTTTCCCTGCAGACTCTGTTGTGGGATCTGTTGTGTTGTCCCTCTGCCCCAGCTCGTGTTTGGTTGCGGGTCCAGGGGTTGATGGCTGCGACCACTGCAGTTGTTCCTTGGGTTCGCCTCCATCTCAAGCCCTTAGTGACTCGGTTGGACCCTTCCCGGGCAGATTACGAGACTCTGGTTCCTCTCTCTCCGGCTCTGATTCAGGACTTGGGCTGGTGGCTTTGCACTCTCAATCTGAAGAAGGGGGTGCGGTTTTGTCTTCCTCCTCCCCTTTTGTTGACGACCGATGCCAGTCTCTGTGGTTGGTGGGCTACTTTAGGGTTCTTGGCAGCCAAGGGTCGGTGGTCTCAGGGGGACAGCGCCCGTTCCTCGAACTGGCGGGAGTTGCCGGCTATCTGGGAGGCGGTGCAGTTCTTTCAGGTTCCTCTCCTAGGGGCAAATCTGTTGGTTCATACCGACAACCAGGTGACTCGTTGTTACTTGAACCGTCAGGGGGGGACCAGGTGCGCGTCTCTGAACATGTTGGCCTCCATGATTTGTGCTTGGGCTGAATCTCATCTGTTGGCCTTGAGGGCAGTGTACATTCTGGGACGGTTGAATTTTCATGCGGACGCTTTGAGCCGCAACCTTCCATCTTCTGTTCTGTACCATCTCTCTCTTCCTCTGTTCCTGTCCCTTTGCCTTCGGTTCGGGACTCCTTGGATTGATCTTTTTGCGTCCCCTCACAACTCTCTCTTCCCCCTTTTTTGTTCGGAGGTGCTCTGTCCTCAGGCTTGGGGGGTGGATGCTCTTTCGATTCCCTGGCCTTCGGGCCTTCTGTATGCATTCCCTTCCATTCCCCTCCTCCCGAGAGTGCTTCAGAAGATTCGGAGGGAGAAGGTTTCGGTCCTGTTGATTGCTCCTTCCTGCCTGGCCGCATTAGTTTCCTCTCCTGTTGAAGCTGGCGGAGGGTCGGTTTGTCAGGCTTCCTTTGTGCCCATCTCCTCTTCAGTTTCCACTCCTGTCTCTGCCTTGTCTTCGTCGTTTGCAGCTCACGGCTTGGCTCTTGAGCGGTTGCCGTTGGAGTCTTTGGGTTGTTCATCGGTGGTGGCTCGTGACATCCAGTTGTCTCACCGCCCTTTGACCCTTAAGTGCTATGGTCGCCATTGGGGTTCTTTGGTTTCTTGGTGTTCTTCTCATGGGGTGGATCCTGTACTGGGGGTTCCTACTTCTGTTTTGGAGTTTTTCCGGGAGGATTTTTTGAAAGGCCTTTCCCCTTCCACGTTGTCTGCTCAGTGGGCTGCGGTTCATGCTTGTCGGTGTCCTGGGGCCTCCTTGGAGGGTTTTGCCCCTTTGGTTAGTGGGCTTCTTCGGAGCTTTCGGCTTCATCGTCCGGTTTCTCCTGTTCTCATTCCTTCTTGTGATTTGTCTACTGTTTTGCGTGGTCTGCAGTTGCCCCATTTTGAGCCGTTGATGGAGGTGGATTTGTTGTGGCTGTCCGCTAAGGTGGCTTTCCTGTTGGCCATTACCTCCGCTCGCAGGTTGGGTGAGTTGGGTGCCTTGCTCGTTTCGTTTCCTATTTGCAGTTCCTCCCGGATCGGGTCGTTTTGTGGCTTGATACGGCTTTTCTGCCTAAGGTTTCTTTGAGTTTTCATTTGCAGCAGGAGGTGATTCTTCCTGATTTGCCTGCTGAGGGGGATTCCCTTATTCCCCCTTCTTTGGATGTTTGCAGGGCTCTCCAAATTTACATCCAACGTTCCCTGGGGTTCCGGAGTTCTCCTGCCCTGTTTACTGTGGGGGTGTGGCTAAAGAGAAGAAGGTTTCTACTTCCACGATCAGTCAGTGGGTCCGTTTGGTGGTCTTTCAATCTTACAAGTCTTTGGATTTGCCTCCTCCGTCTCATGTACAGGGTCAGTCGACGTGTTCTGTGTCTGCTTCCTGGGCTGAGGCGCCGGGGGTCTCTATCCAGGAGATTTGTAGGGCGGCCACCTGGCAGTCTCATCACACATTTGTGTGAAATTATCGGCTTGATGTTTTACATGCCTCTGCTGACTGTTTTTCTGTTGGCGTCTTGAACGCTGTTGTTCATTGATTAAAATGTTGTACTCTGCATGGATCCCTGGTGTCCTGCTTGTTTTCTTTATTGGTTCTCTGCTTGTGAGTTCCTCACGTTGTTAGGACTGGTACGGGGAGGACCCATGAGGGGGTAATGTCTTATTACTTACCGGTAAGCTTCATTACCCCGATTAGGGTCCTCCCCATTCCAGTCCTCTTCCCTCCCACCCTCCCGCTGTGTTTGTGTAAGAGTCTTGTTGATAACAGGCATGGCGGTAGGTGGGCGGGGCTTATGTACTATGGAAATACTGCCATTGTGATTGGATGGGTGGAGGCAGGATTGCCTCACGTTGTTAGGACTGGTACGGGAAGGACTCTAATCGGGGTAATGAAGATTACCGGTAAGTAATAAGTCAAGAGCTCTCAAGCCAGTGACCTGCCATACTGCCCATGAAACACATAAAAATGTGCCTCCCCATTTCTTTAGTCGACCCTCTCTGAAAACCAGGACATGTGCTAAATTTGTAGAAATCTAATGGGACAGTACACCTAGTCATCCTAGGCGCTTCAGAGGTTGGTGGCTTGTGCTCTTCTCTAGTAGTCAGTGCTAGCTGTGAGGCAGGGGCTCCTAGTGAGGCACTGCAGCAGAGACAGGAGCCAATGAAAACTACCAAGAGGAAGAATGCAGCCATTGACTATCATTTAGAAGTCACCAGGGATCGCATCTGCAACACCTTGCTACCAATGGCATTCACCTTGCGACCCATGGCACGATGTACAGTCAAAATATCGAGTTTTTTATATCGAATTACAGTAATATTGATTCAAAAATATAGAATGGACACAATATCGAATTAACAGAATATAGACTACAAAAATATCGACTAGAACAGCATTAATATTGATTCCAAAATATAGAATGGCCAAAATATAGAATGGACAGAATATAGACAACAAACATATCGAATTTGAGGTAAGTAAGTTAATATCAATTTTTAAAGTGTTTTTTATGTTACTATATGTGCGAAAAGTGTATATTTATTTTATAATTAATTTTAATTAATTAATTTTATGGTATTTTATTTTTGCGTAATATAAATTAGTAGCGGGTTGTGGGTTTATAGGGGAATAGGGTGGGAAGTAATTTAAATATGATTAATTAAATATTTTCATTTATTTATTGGTATTTATTTTTGAATTAATTGTTAAGTAATTATTAATTGGTAATTCATTAAAATGTAATTGGTGAATCTTTTTAATTAATTGATTAATTGATAATTAAGTTAATTATATTAATTTATTTTCTGTAGCGGGTTGTGGGTTTATAGGGGAATAGGGTGGGAAGTCATTTAATTATAATTAATTAAATATGGTAATTTATTTATTGGTATTTATTTTGAACTAATTTTGAATTAATTAATTGGTAATTAGTTAAAATAACATTGTTAAGTCATTTTAATTAATTGGATAATTGATAATTATGTTAATTATATTATTTATTTTCTGTCGCGGGTTGTGGGTTTATAGGGGAATAGGGTGGGAAGTAATTTAAATATAATTAATAAAATATGTTTATTTATTGGTATTTATTTTGAAATACTTTTTCATTAATTATTATTGGGAAAATAATTAAAATGTAATTGGTAATTATTTTAAATTAATTGATTAATTGGTACTTAATTAAAATATAATTGGTAATCCATTGTTAATTACTTTATAATTGGTAAGTAATTAAAATATAAATGGTAATTACTTTTAATTAATTGATTAAATGTTAATTATGTTAATTATTCTAATTTCTTTTCAGTAGTGGGTTGAATAGGTTTATAGGGGAATAGGTTGGGAAGTAATTTAATTATAAATAATAACATTGTTTAATTTATGCATTGGTTATTTTTGTATTAATTTATTATTATTTTGTAATTGTTAATTAATATATTGTTAATTGTAAAATATTTTGTACTAGTAGGTAATTTTTTTAATAATTATTTTTTATTTGTATTTTTAATTAATTAATTTATTTATTATAGAAAATTATGAAATATTTTTTTAAAAAAATATTGGTATTAATATGTAATTAATTTTCATTCATATATGAAATATTAACTTTCCCTACTGTTGCACTCTCTGGATTGGGAATAGTAATGTTTACCCCTATGCTATCCAACGCTTTCCCTACTGTTGCACTCAATGGAGTGGGAATAGTCATTTTAACCCCTACGCTATCCAACACTTTCCCTACTGTTGCACTCACTGGAGTGGGAATAGTAATTTTTACCCCTACGCTATCCAACGCTTTCCCTACTGTAGCACTCTCTGGAGTGGTAATAGTACTTTTCAGCCTTACCCTATCCAGCGCTTTCCCTACTGTTGCACTCACTGGAGTGGTAATAGTAATTTTTACCCCTACGCTATCCAACGCTTTCCCTACTGTTGCACTCAGTGGAGTGGGAATAGTATTTTTTATCCCTACGCTATCCAACGCTTTCCCTACTGTTGCATTCTGTGGAGTGTGAATAGTAATTTTTACCCCTACGCTATCCAATGCTTTCCCTACTGTTGCACTCACTGGAGTGGGAATAGTAATTTTTACCTCTACGCTATCCAATGCTTTCCCCACTGTTGCACTCATTGGAGTGGGAATAGTCATTTTTACTGTCCCGCTATCCAATGCTTTCCCTACTGTTGCACTCATTGGAGTGGGAATAGTAATTTTTACCCTTACGCTATCCAGTGCTTTCCCTACTGTTGCACTCACTGGAGTGGAAATAGTAATTTTTACCCCTATGCTATCCAACGCTTTCCCTAATGTTGCACTCTCTGGAGTTGGAAGAGTAATTTTTACCCTCCCGCTATCCAATGCTTTCCCTACTATTGCACTCACTGGAGTGGGAATAGTAAATCTTATGCCTACGCTATCCAACGCTTTACCTACTGTTGCACTGTCTGGCGTGGGAATAGTAACTTTTACCCCTACGCTATCCAATGCTTTCTCTACTGTTGCACTCACTGGAGATGGGAATAGTAATTTTTACCCATATGCTATCCAATGCTTTCCCTACTGTTGCACTCTCTGGAGTGGGAATAGTAATTTTTACCCATACGCTATCCAATGCTTTCCCTACTGCTGCACTTTCTGGAGTGGGAATAGTAATTTTTAACCCTACGCTATCCAATGTTTTCTCTACTGTTGCACTCACTGGAGTGGTAATAGTAAATTTAACCCTCTCGCTATCCTGATGTGCAACAGAAGCAGTGAGGCCTAGAGTGAGAAGTGACGCAGCGTAGAACATGTGCTGCTCACGAATCACCAGGATGCATGCTCCAAGGATTCACCTAGAAGGGACGAAGGGGGAGTCCATGGACTTCTATGTATCATCATTCATCCATATGCACTAGTTATGGCCCATTGATGCCAATGAGGAAACATGCAATGGGTGATATCGCTGGCAGTCTAAGGTTGGCATGGCTCTTTACTTCTCACATTTCTTTCTCTCCTTTCGTCTACTTTTAGCACCCTGAGATCTCTAGCTCGTACTGGTAGGATGATATTAAACATTCTGGCCCACATGCATTAAAGCAAAAACCAGTTGCAAACGGGCAGATTCTTAGAATCTGCCCCTTTACAACCTGCATTTTTGCATTCGGGATGCATCATCCCAAATGCAAAAATCGCAATTTAAAGAATCTGTAATTTGCGATTTCTTAAATTGCGGTTGCATTTAAGGAATCCCAAATTGAGATTCCTTAAATGCAATACATTAAAGTAAAAACAATTGTGATTTCGCTAATAGGGGTGCATATTACCATGAAGTTGAACTTCATGGTAAATTGCAAAAACTTTGAAAAACGCACAAGTTTCATGTTGCGCACACACATGCCCTTAGGGCATGTGTGTTTGCAACATATGTGCACAGATCAATTTCAGGGGTGCAACAGGGTGTCATTTTGAAACCCTTGTACCCTTGAAATTGCATGAGCACTTTGCGAATACCTACTGGTACTTGCAAATTGCTCATGCAATCTCCAATTCATTCCTAGGGGCCTGGAGGCAATAGGAACCAATGGGATGGCAGTCCTTAAATGCGAGTCGCAATTTGCGAGTCGCAATTAAGAAATGTGAAGGAATCGCTATTTTTATAGCAATTCCTACATGCATAGGCTTTTGCGATTCCTTAATAATCGCAATTAAGGAAGCGCAAAAGCCTACGTTGATGCATGTGCCAGTCTGTGACTTGAAAGCATTATAAATCTAGAGAAACTAAATAAATGAACTGGTCCAGGTTCCACCCAAAATTACTGCAACTTTATACTGCACCTTAAACAAGCAAGGACAAAATAAAGTTATTACAGTGGGATTTTACATGGAATTAATATAAATGCGATCCGTTTTATTTTGGGATTGCAACAAACCCCCAGCGGAAGAATGCGGCCGCGATGTAGGCATTCTCAGGAAAAACCCACAAAAACTGGTTGACCATCGCCTTTGCCCCTGTGCAGCGATCTGCGGCCTTTTGCTAGGTTTTTGCTATAGAAATACATCGCACAGGCACATACATACACACATTCTGTCTGCACATTTCAGAATGCGTGCAGCAGTTTCTAGTTAGTGAATGTAAATCGGACTCTTTGATGATCAGATGCTGATGCACTGATGTTTGCGACAACCCATACTTGTTTTTTTCTAACAGGTTGTATTGCTGCAGGAACGATGACTCAGTGAGCTGAACTCTCACTGCCAACAAATAAAAAGTTCTGGGTTAAAGAGTTCAACTGTCAACAAGAAGACTCAGCCTTCCATTTTTCTGAAATGGGAAAACAGAGTTTGGGTTAACAATAACATCTCTTATTTACAGTGCTTAGAAGCGGCATAAGTGCGGTTTAGTTCAGCATAAAAAACAAGTTAATAATATTGAGAGTGTCTGTGTTTGTAGATGCATTTGTGTGCCTGGTCATATAAGGTACAAACAGACCCAGGCCTGGGGACCCCACCCCATCCCTTTTCCGGCTCTGACTGAAGAGAACCAATGTTTCTCTTCAGTTCTTTGTTAGCGCAGGAGCTCAGGGCAGGCTGCTTTAGAGAGAGAGAGGCTTGCTTTAGAGCAAAGCAAGTCTCTCTCTCACCGAAGAGCTGAAGGGGCCCCCTTCACTTTCTGAAGACTGGGGGCACCCTGCACTGAGGGGGCTGTGGGGGTGTTTGTTACGCCCCTGGTGAGAGCAGAAAGATCGTGGTACAGGCTCTGGTGACATCAAAGATTGACTATGTCAGCAGCTTGTACCTCGGTCTTCCCAAATCCCTTATCCAGCCCCCACAAGTGGTACAAAACGCGGAGGCCAGAGCCATCCTGAGACCCAAACCCAGATCTAGTATGACACCTTTTCTTAAGTCTCTACACAGACTCCGCATAAAAAAATGTATTGACTTCAAAGCGATGACCATCTTCTTTAAAGCGTTCCAGGGCTTAGGAGCCAGCTACCTAAATAAACACGTTAATTGCTACACAACATCTAGACCCCTAAGATCTTCCAATGCCAACCTCGCCATCGTGCCTAAAATATGCCGTGCCCGCACTGGAGGCAGATCCCTCTGATTTGTAAGTGCAAAATTGTGGAATAGTCTCTGAGACTAACCACAGACCTACACTCTTTCAGCAAGAACTTAAAAACCTGGCTTTTTAATAACTGTGGAGCCATTTACGCATGTTTTTCTCCCGCTATCATGCACCAGGACACTCTACTTTGAGTAGCTGCGTGCTTTATTAAATACACTATTTCATTTTATTAGGTCCCTGACAGTGCAGAGGAATATTGGTTCAAATTCTAAAGGTTTTTTTATGAGGCATTGCTTCACTTTTATGCCGCTGGTGTGTCACTTTTTGTGACGGACCGGCAGCATAAAAAATGTGCCATGTTGCGCCCTATTTACAAAGTGACACATCTAGGCAGATGTGTCACTTTGTAAACCCCTGCACCACATTATACCTGCACCAGGCATAATGTATGCAGGGTGGGTGTTGCCCTGCAAAAAGCCTCGTAGAAGTGGCGCATTGACATCTATGAGAACTCAGTGCGCCACTTCTAGGACGCCATTACGTCACTATCTTACACCTGCCTCACAGCAGGCGGAAGACTGATGCAGGCCCTTTCACATGGGGCTTGTCCCATGTGAAAGGACACATTGCTGGAGTTGTGTCTATTTTCAGACACACCCCAGAGATGCATCACTTTTGCGCCTAAAGATACATCAGAAATACTGCGACATGATGCGTCATACAGTAAATATGACACATCCATCACGTCGCAAGGAGGGCACACTAAGATGTGATGCTTCCCTGTTTTCACACAGCGATGCATCACTTCTCATAAATAAGGGCCTCAATATGTTCACATCTAATATTCAGTGTTTTCAATATTGTAACACAGCAGCAGCTCACCAATTTTACTGCAAATAATCTCTATGACGCCCTCCCATTTCTTATATGTTAGACCTTGATTTGATCTACCAGAAACTTTTATTATGTAAATTGCATGAAACATAAACCCTACATTTCTCTGCAAAAAGGCTGTACTGGGCTCTCACACATCATGTACATAAAAAATAAACTAAAGGAAAACAGTATTCAAAACAATCTTTTTGAGAAATATTCAAGGTCATTAGGAGAACGGAGCTGACTCTGTCAGGGGGCCCCCTGAAAGGCTGGGGCCGTGGGCCAGAGCCCACTTTGCCCATGCATTAAAACGTCTCTGCATTTGTACCACAATTGTGGATCCACAGTAAAAACTAGCACTGAACAGTAAGACATAAATTCCTTTTTCAGAACTGGAGGTTGCCCGGTACAAAACTTGGATAGCTGGGGCAGCTAGAGACTTTGAAAATAAATGTCTGGCAATTAAAGGCCCACTACTCAAACCCACAACAACTACTGCAGCAGGGCATCTGGCATCAATTTCTACTTCAGTGCCTGATGGCAGTGCGTTTGGCTCAGAGCGGTCACCAACACTATTCACAGGAGCAAGAACTGGATCATCAGCCCCAGTAAAATAGACACAGGATTGGTATTTACAGCAAGGGATTGCTACGTCCAGTGCTGATGCAAAGACAAAAGAGGCCAAACGAAGTGTAGCTCCGTTGAACATTGAGCGGATGGTCCAGGCCTATCTGGATGACCCAACAGAGAGAGGTCTACATTAATGGCATGCATTAGAAGCTGACCGAGTGATTTGTGTAGTTGTTACTTGTTGTGCATGATGCAAATTCATTGTGTACTAATATTTAATCCACACACTACAGGTAACTCAAGTCAATGTTTCCCTTTTTGTTTTTTAATAACAAAGTTGTTCTTTGACTGCAGGCCAATCCATTGCATTTCCATTCATTCATTCATTAAATCTTTATTTCGACATTTTTCAGTCATAAAAGATTATAGTAAAAACAGTATAGATAAAAAGCGTAAAATTAATTAGATTAAAATGAATTTGTCATGAAATGTACACAGTCACTGTATAAAATCACCTCTGGGTGCTGCTGTAGTAAGAGAGGATCTTTTGGACCACATTGCTAAAAGAAATTTTGAAAGTGCGAAAACTATTGCCCACATGCATCAAGCTATTTAGGAATCGCAAACGGTGCGATTCGGTAAAATCGGCCGTTTGCGATTCCTAAATAGGTTTCTGGGATGCATCAAGCATTTTTGGTGAAATCGCTATTTTTAGCGAATTCCAAAAATGCGATTGCTTTTAAGGAATCGCAAAATTGCGATTCCTTAAAAGCAATGCATGATTAATTTTAAAATTGCGAATTCGCAAATCTGGGGTGCAAATTACCACGAGGTTGAACCTCGTGGTAATTTGCAAAAGAGTGTTAAAATGCTCTAATTTGCATTTTAAAACACTGTCATGTTACAGACACACATGTCCTTAGGACATGTGTGTTTGAAACATGAACTTCAAAATACATTTCAGGGGTGCAGGGGGGGTCCAAAGGACCCCCCCCGCACCCATGGAATGCATCAAATTTTGCGAATTCTAATTTGCGAATTCGCAATTCCCATTGATTCCTATGGGCCATTTGGCCCATAGGAATAAATGGGAATTGCGAAATCGCAAATTGGAATTCGCATAATATTTGCGATTCGGTAAAAATTGCGATTTTTACCGAATTGCAAATATTATCCACTTTCAATCATGCATCCCGTTTTGCGATTCCTTATTTGCGATTCGGTAAAAATCGCAAATTAGGAATCGCAAAAACGAACTTTGATGCGTGTGGCCATAAATGTGGTGAAGTATCTGTCTTAAGAACTCTCAGTGCAACAGAGCATTTATCAAAACCCAAGTTCTTGCATAGGGGTACAAGCCAGTACTTTCTAGCTTTCCTATAGGCAGGGCAAAAGAAGAGCATATGCATTTCATCCTCCTTGGACGCACCACACCCAGGGCAAGATTTGCTCATGGAAGACGACCACTTGCCTACAAATACCCCTAAAGGTAGTGATCCATGCCTCCATTGAATGTATAGCTTCCTTGCTCCTACTGGGTAGATAACATTCAGAAACTCCTCAAAGGCGAAAGAATGTTTGAGTGTTAGAAAGGTTGTTGTCAGGGAGCCAGCTTTAGAATCTTGCAACCATTTGTTCTGTTTATAGTCCATAAAAGATTTCGCAAGCATTTTGCCGGAGACCCCCCTGCATGCCTGTTCTGGATCATACCAGAGGTCCAGTAGTCCCATTTTTCCTAGTTTGTTTTTCAGGAATACAAGCCAGGGGATTTTAGCTGCGCTAGCATGGATCAGCACATCCTTCAATTTGTGCCTATAATTGGACAGTTCTGGTGTTATCCATAGCCTGCGCCAAAACCTTAAGGGTTTCAGGGCTAGCTCATACTGGATAAAACTCAGTCCTAAGTCCAATCTCAATGGAAGGAGAGGAGTGCTTAGGGGGAGTGCAAGTAACTGCCTCATAAACTTGTTCTCCACTTTGCCGATATCAGAATTGCATTTTGAATATGGAATGTGGACTCACTCTGTACACTGCACACTGGGTTGGACAACACCATGATAATTACCACAGTGACATAATATCTTAGCAGTCACTCAGTAGGATCGGAGATGATTTATGGAATAAGTCAGGGCTTTTCATGAGTGGCATAAAAGGTAAACATGGCAACAACAACCACAGCAGACCTACATGTCTGTGTAGTAGTGGTGGAGTCGAGTGTAGTGGTATGACTGACAGCGGTGCATTGATTTAGTCACTTCTTTTGTAAAATGCTATGTTGCTGTTTATGTGCATTGTCTGCCCCTTTCAAAATGTAAGCTAAATGGAGGATTGTTCACAGGTGCCGTGGGCCTGCTCTGTCCTGTTGTTGTTGAAGGTTAATGCTGGAAACAGAGTAGACATGATGTATCCATGCCGCCTCTGAAAGCGTTCTTGTTGCAATCCACCATCAGTTTTGTTCACCTGGCACGTTGGTATACTATTTGCTCTTCGGCTTTTCAGGTAGTGTTCACCGTATGACATGACGTGTCTTGCATGCAGTTTCACCATCAGTGAGCCCACTGTATTCTTTTCACTCATTATCATTCACCAGTATCTATGTTACATCTAGGCTGGACGGAACTCATTTTTTTCATTGTATTCTTGCTGGTTATTTTAGATCATTTGGCCTCTGACGAAGGGCTGTGATAGCCTGAAATTCATTGGGATCTTGAAACACTTGTCATGATTTTCTGCACATGAAATTATATGGGAATGTTATGAATTATGGAATATCAATGACCTATCTGCAATAAAATATTGGAACTTTGCACCTTGGGATTTTACTCAATGATTGACACATAAGTGAATCCTTCATCCTTTCTTACATCCACTATTGTGGACTTCTGCAGTGCTCAGGGGGACGTCTCGTATTCAAGTGATGCTGGCCTTATTGTTTACTTCATACACCCCCGACCAGAGGGTGATACCCCAGAAGCAGGCTACAATTTGATCAGTGTTACACCTTTCAATGTGTGCAGCCCTACTCTTTTTGTTGTGATTAACATTCAGAAAACAATACAAACCATTTTCAGAGGAGAGCATAGAATAGGGATTGATCATTACATGACACTTTATGATATACTGTAATAAGTTAGGAAAGAGAGAATGAGCAATATGATGTGGCAATAGTGTTAAGAGGAACATCAGCAGGGCATCATAGTTGTTGTAGTCATTTCAAAGACAACTTCCCAACACTTGCAAAATAGTTAGTGGAACATATCTGTGGAAATTATGCAGTAGAAATGTAACAGACACCTACATTTTGGCACACACATATGGGTAATGGGTTATTTGGTGTATCACTTTAAGGCACCATACCATCATGTGATGTGTAGTGGAGCTTTACACTTGTAATCTTAGATGCAACAATACATCCACGCCAACAATCCAAGTTAACTGATATTGATACTTTTCTTTTTACAGAGTTTTATATAGCACAAACATGACCCGAAGGTATCGGGTATCAGAGTATTTTACATACAACCAGTTGCGTTACAGGAGGACACATTCATTTTTGTTAGGCAAGGGGAGATTAGGTAATTTGCCCAGAATCACAGGCTGTTCAGCGTTGTTGCCGAGACTGGAACCCAGTTCCCCAGATTCGAGGTTGACCGCCCTAGTCGTTAGGCCAACTCTTCTCTCCCACTTTGAGGTTTGTATGTGAGGAAAATATGTGCAGGACACAATGGCAACATCAGAGCTGAGAACTATCAAGACATTGAGGTTTATTGTGACTTTGCAAAGTGTAACTTACCAGGTATTCCTGTTAAGCTGTCAGGATGTAGGATCTGCAAGACCTTCACCTGTTATGTTATGTTATGTTATGTTATGTTATGTTATGTTAAAAGGGACTTTTATAGCGCAACGGCTACTCCAAAGGAGTGTCCCGGCGCTTTGTGCTCCAGACCTTAAGAAAGAACTGGAAAACATAACAGTAAAAAAGACAGAAACCTAGAAAAGGAGAAACGCACTAACCAGAAAACAGCCACGTTTTTAAACCTTTCCTAAAGGCAAGCAGATTCGATGTGGTCCGCAAGGACAACGGTAGGGAGTTCCATAGCTGGGGGGCAAGGAATCTAAAGGACCGGCCGCCCAGTCGAGCCCTTTTTATACGTGGCACCACTGCCAGAGCCAATGATTCCGATCTTAGGGATCGTGTAGGCCGGTAAAAATCCAGTCTCTTCTGGAGATATTTTGCACCATTGGCATGCAGGGCTTTATGGGCTAAGGTCATGGCCTTAAACATTATCCTCTTCCGTACAGGAAGCCAATGGAGGGATAGAAGAAGGTTTGAGGCACTAGTACGGCGATGCAGGCCAAAAATCGCTCGAGCTGCAGCGTTCTGGGTCACCTGCATGCGCTGTAAGAGATATTCTGGCAGACCCAGATATAGAACATTTGCATAATCCAATCTGGATCCTATAAGTGCCTGGACAGTTACCCTCCGATGTTCCTCGAATAGAAGAGGAAAGAACTTACGAAGCATCCTGAGGATCCCGAAGCACGTTCCCGTAAGAGTGGACACCTGGGATTTGAGCGAGAGCTCATTGTCAATTTTGACTCCCAGGTTCTTAGCCCATTTAGATGACTGAGCTGGGGGGAACATGCCAGCGGGCCACCAGCCAGGGCATGAATGGTATTGGGGGCCTGGGTGAACCTACACCAGTTCTATGGGCCTCCATGTGACACTTGAAGGCCAGGGAACACACCCTCCCCCGCAAGTCATTCCACCCCTTCCTAATTCCCTCCTGTGTGCTCACTTTGTTTGCTACAGTTTTGATTCTGTTGACTATTCTGGCCCACATTTGCCTTTTCTGCGATATGGGTGTATTTTGGACTTGGGTTCCAAACAATTGTGCCTCTACTCTTAGGATTTCATCCACCATGACTGACAATTCTCCCTTAGTAAAATGTGGATTTTTGGGGCCTGGCATTGTGTACAAAAGAAAAATAAAGTAAATTATTCACCACACGGTACTAAAAGAAAAGAGATAAAGGTACAGGAGACAAAGAGAATGAAAAACAAAAAAAAACTCACTTCACTGGCAAATCCTCTGGGATTATCAGCTGTGATGGAGTTGGAATCGCAAAGGATTATGGTCTTGAATGGAGTCTGTTTTATAGTGTAGTATGCAGGTGTTTCCATTTGGCCAATTGACCTCAGGTGTGTTCTGCTAGCATCCATCCAATGGCCACAGTGATGGTGCATTGTTGAGCGCATATGGCGACAGACTCACTCTGTCTGTGAACCTCTGTTAGAAGACTGCCATCACAACTGTAAAATCAAAATTGGCTCAGCAGGAAACTGTCGCCCTTACGGCGATGTTGTAGTATTTGCTAGTATTTGAGTCCACCCCGTCAGTAGTGGTGCTCCCCAACTAAGGCTGGAAACACTTGGTTGAAGCAGATGGCTAAGCAGCCTGCATGCATCCAAATATTGTGGGCGAAAGAGTGTTGATTAGGTGGAGTAATAGGGACTGCCACTGCGGCGGGAGGGCGGTAAAGCCCCCAATATTTAAATCAGGCCCTAAATGATTTTGTTTTCATTTGCAATTTTTACTGTAACACTTGTAGAACTTTATATGCTTTTTTCAAATTGCACTGACCATGAACAATATATATAAAAAATAGAAAGTGGACCAAGGCATGGGAACAAAATATAGTAATAAAAACATAGCGCCATCTTGAGAGAGGGAATGACCAAATCAACTTGTTTTGTACAATATACAAAGATAATGACCTGCAACACATAATTATGTATACACTGTTCATTGTTAACTTGACATAATAACAAATATAATCTGAAAAGTTCATTTCTCTTTTACAAAATACATATCAGGACTAGCATGAGTACTAGTTTATAAAATGGGTCATTCTACTTACTCAGACTGCAATGTCGATAATAATTGAAACATTAATGTATTTAATTCCCTAAAATGGTGTTAAACTGATGTGAATGAAAAAGACAAAAATTTAAAGGAAAATGCTAAGTAAATTTAAGCCCTGTGAAATAGAATGCAATGCTATTACTTAATAGATATATGTTATTACTTTTTTGTACATTTTATTTACCACCATATCTATCCTTAACCTGTCAATTTGATGTATTGTTTTGAAGTTAACTGATAAAAATATGTTTAGGGGGAACCTTCCAAAATGTTTATTTTTTTTATTTTCAATTAATTACATTTAGTTACAGTGTCTTGTAGTAACCTTAAAACGTTATTTTTCATTTTTTTTAAATTTAATATAAATAGTGAAATAATATATTTCTGGAGGACGATCACACCAAACTCTATTTTTTATTATATTTTTTAATAAACTTAAAATAAACGTTCTCAATATTTGAATACTTCCATTTGTTAATGTACATAATTACATTTGGTAACCTCTACATGTATTTTAGTACATGCAATATCAATTAAATTAGCCAATAAACCTTTACCCTTAACTTATTTTAATATTGTTTTAATCCTCTACCCTTGTTTTTTTTTAATATTTTTAATATTTACACTCAATATAATCTTTATATTAATTCCATTCTTACCTACAGCAGTGTAAAGGCCATCAACATAGTTGTTCATGACAACATAGTTCTGAGGATATAAAGGCATGAATGTAGTACTCGAGCGGTGTTACGCCGGCAGTGTAGTTGATGTTCACTGCTGCAGTCATTCCTGCACAGTAGCAGTAAAGTTTAAACTACCACCAAGAATCCCTTTTTTACATTTTATAAATCATTGTCAGCTTTATAATTTGTGATTCTGGCAAACGTTTTTAAAATGGTGTGTAGTGTCTTACCATCATGCTTTATAAATTAGCAGATTCCTAGTGCTTCGTTTCTGACTAATAATTTTACCACTTGTCTTTAAACGCCATTTGATTTCGGATTTTCCTTGTGCTTTGTTAGATGAATCTCTAGATTGTGACCAGGCACACTGAAAACGATTTGCCACCCCATATCATAGGTTTGTGCTTGGGAACGGCGAGAGTACATTTTCCAGACAACATCAGGCATTTTTGTAGGCTTGTATATTCTGTAGTTTCTGTGCTAAAGACTTTGTTATTATTTTGCTATTATTGTCACAATTCTTCAAACTCTCATTGATACACACTATGAATAAAGAAAAGAAATTCCATTGGAAGAATTGTTTCTGTTCCGTGTTTCGCCCAGTTGTGATATGCAGGCCTACAGCTTTTTCAAGGCTCTGCCTCGCGAAGAAAGTTCCCGCCGTATGAGATCAGTGCTTATGTCAATTTAGTGTCTGTCTGGATTCCAGTTACTGGTTCGGCCTAGTTGTCATTCATGTTGTATGGCGTAGGTTTCATCAAGAGGAAAATCCAAGGAAAGATGCAGTTAGTAAAGCCTTTCTCTACTTCTCTCTTTCATTTGAGAATTCAGAATCTATTTTGATCCCAAGATTTTTCACTTTCTATGAAAGCGATAGACTTGATTCCACAGCCACTGGCCAGACTTCTTTTGGAAAAATAGTCGATGCCGTGCCATCCAACATCATCTCAGTTTTGCTGGGATTTAGCTGCAAATGAGATATACCCATCACTGGCTCTATTTCCACGAAAGAGGCACCACAACTATTTCTATGTTTGATGGTTGCAGGTAGGATTTTCAAAATAAGCTGGGCATCATCAACATAGCTGCAGAATAAGAGCTCTGAAAGAGCTGAAGAGGCACCTCTTTGAAGAACACTACATCTCGATGCAGTAAGAGTCTGCTTCTGCTCACAGAAACCAACTATCTCTCCAATCATGCATTGACTTTAGGTTTACCTTCGGCCCTGTGCAGCGCTTTGCCTTTTGGCCAGGTTCAACTGTACATATATGCCATACATGCATACCTACATGTCCTTAACAGCTCCTCAAGGGGCCAATATAGATAAATGTTAAAGAACAGAGAGGATTATGTTGCTGCTTATGTGGGCCACTGTGCGTAGGACTAAGTCAATGGAATGACTGCTTGTTCTAGTATCACTTGCAGAAATGAGTCCACCCATGAGAAGGCCGAAGCATGTGCAATTGACAAAAAGGCTAATTTGGAAACAGCTGTGTTCATCAATGCACCAAACCCTTCACAACACTGGATGATTGGTAGAGGTATTAATCATTCAGACTCAGTCACGCTTATAAGGAGACAAGAAAGGCTGGTAATGTAGGATGTGAGGGTCATTGCAGGAGAAATGTTGGTGATTACTGTAGGAGAGATAGAACTGTTATTAATACTGGTGACACCAGTGGGTGCCGTAATTTTTGGGGAAACCATCAAGTCATGGACGTCATTTACGGGTCACCAGAGGTCGTAGCTGCAACTCCTGACTTGTCCTTTGCTACCCCTGGCAGTGCCCTTGTGCCCCTTGCTCCCTGTGGTTGGCAAGGCAGTGATACAAATTGGATCCTGCGGTTGTTTTACATTTATTTCCTTTAAAAGGAAGCTGCCTGCAACTGGGCTGGATACCACATAAAAACATACAGTTGTAGGATCACCTAGCCCCCCACCTCCACAGCTCCTTCAGACCCCAAGCATGATCACACCTTCAGGCTGTTAGAGTGATTATTTTGTGCAGCATTTGGCACAGTGTGTTATATTCAGATGTTAGTGCATTGCAGGCGTGGTCATTTTAAATGATATTGGGAAAACATTGTATAAAAATGTGCTTGAGTTTTTGCCGCTGTTTGGCTTTAATCTATTTTATTGAATATTATATAGAGCGAACTTACCCCAAATCGGATATCAGAGCGCTATACTTAGCACCAGTTGCGTTACATGAAAACACATTTTTTTTTGTCAGGCACGGGGAATTTAAGTGATTTGCCCAGAATCACAGGATGTTTAGCGTTGTTGCCGAGACCCGAACCAAGGGGCATATTAGCAAGGAACCTCGTTTAAATTATCGCAAATTTATCGGCAGGAAACTGCTGATAAAACGGCGATAATGGGCTTGCTACTATGCGTTATAGAATTCCTATAGAATCCCGGAATAGATGTGCAGGACATCTAACCTGGGATTCTATAGGAATTCTATAACACATATTAGCAAGCCCATTATCGTCGTTTTATCTGCAGTTTCTTTCCGATAAATCGGCGATAATTTTAACGAGGTTCCTTGCTAATATGCCCCCCAGTTTCCCAGATTCGAGGAGGACTGCGCTAGCCGTTAGGCCAACTCCTTTCTTCTACTAATTAGCTACATGGATTATGATAATTCATTGCAGTAATTCACTTCCCATTACAAGCCTGCGTGAAACTGACTATAGCCATGTTTCACTTTCAAGTTGCAGCTATCACAGTGGGCAGCATCTGGAGGTGGGCAACCAAAAGAAGTAATGTCGTGGGTAAGGAATGGACTAACCACAGACCGTGTGAAAGGAAATGATCAGAATTCCAAACGGTTTGAGGTCTTCTATGGAGATGGGGAAATATCTGCTCCTGCCACCTGCAGCTACTTGTAGCTCTCTGAAGCCATGGGCAACGAGGTGAGGTAGGTGAGACATAGTGGCTGTCACTCCTTTCGCTGTTCATCTATGTTTGAGGTAGGGCTGGGTCAGCAGCATTGGGGATACAGATCTTGCACTGCACCTTCCATATAGTTTGCAGTCTTTTCTGTGAAGGTTATCCACAGAAAAGAATGGGGTTTGCTGATTTTGCACAGCCATATCCATACATTATTTGGCATAGCCCAGTATATGAGCAACAGAAGGCATAACGTTTGATAGTGCAACAGTACACAGAGCTCCATAAAAGGGCTGCATAAAAAGTCTTATGTGGAGAGCGACTGTAGAGGAAGAGACTTGTAGTTTTGAAAATCCATCCCCAGTGGAATGTGGATTTCTATGTGGATTTGTGGTAATAATGCTGAAAGTATTTGTATTTCGCTCAGCAACAGTGTGATGAAGGTTGGGCTGGAAAAGGGGTAAAGCATTAAAAACACAAATATGTTGTTATCTGTACTACATAGAAAGCTGTAGGGTGTAATTTCTTAGTATGTCCCTTTGCCCTAAAAATGGGTTGAAAATAGGTCCTCGTTGCATTGTTGCGGCCACAATCTGGTAGTTTCCATTTATTTGCCTTTTATCAGCTTTGACAATTGGGTACTTGTCCTTCTTTTTGGCCTGTATTTGCGGGTATTCCTCTACATTAAAAAATGTATAGGGCTTGCCAGATCATTTAATTGTGGTAGGACACCTCTTTTCCTGTGCTGGGCTTACCCATAACTCAGTGCATTCTGGTAGTTGTAGTTGTGGCATTCTTGAATAAGCCAATTGAACCAGAAAATCCAATGATTTGGCCTGGTCTGTAAAAGTGTTGATGTCCTGCCAATTCCCACTACATTCCCCAGATTTTGCTGATGGTGCAATTGCTCTGGGAATTAGAGCCAATCATGTGTATGAGGATACTGCACTGGGCATTAGAGACTGTGACGTTGCAGAGTGAAGCTTCAATGAGCATTGAAGGCTAAACCTTAGCATGAGGAGTCTCTACTCTGTGATTCGGGCTACATCTACACATGGAGAGGATGCACTCAGCAGCCGAGTGCACACTTATTCATGGCAAGAATGTACAGCATATTTGAGACTGTACCTAACCATAATGAGCCTGTGAAGGGAGTGGTTACGTGATTGTAGTGTAGCGCTTAATGTGCTTATGAAACTGTTAGGGGGCTACCGCCTTCATTATTATGGACATTGTTTCCAGTCCTGGATTTTCATGTGATTACCTAATTCATTTGAGTGTTGTAGTTTTAGTTTACTTTCATTTTACTAATTAGACTGGCACACCCGAAAGCAATGATTTGTAGGTGAAAAGTGAAGGACTGGAGACAGTGTTCATAATGACCTGGAGTAAGGTGGTATACTACAGGCTTCATAGGGCATATGCTTCTAAACCCGACATTGTGTGTGTATAACTCAGGATGTGTTGGGTGTGCGTGGGCATATGATGGTTATGCTTGGCTACTTAAGGGTCAGATGGCCATTTGGGCCATGCATGGGCATTTTTGCCACTAATTGCCTATAACTTTGTTAGCATATGCGTGTAGCTGTGTAAATGAACTGCTGCCCCCTGGCATATCAAGTCTGTCATGGCAAGTGTAAATTGTAACAAAAATAGGCAGTAATCTGCTTTAGTGGTGCTTTTGTGATTTTATTAATCCTATAATTTGTTACTTTTACTTCAAAAGTGTCACTTATTATGACACATTTTTTAACATGAGGTCATCGGTGGCAAAGGTCATTTGCTTTCACTTCCTGTCATGTAATGCACTAAAGATATCACTTCCGCTCCCCCACCATTATGGTACATCGACGTCCATGCATCAAGTGAGCAAATCGATATTAAGGGGCCTTTTCTGGGATAAAAAAATAACGTTTTCTGCAGATGGATGTCAAATCAATTTTCCCTTGGCATCTGTGTCAGTAAGAGTAATTTGTAGAAATATTTTGGCGTTCCATCAAAACGAAAAATGTCTTGGGTTTTGCACAAGAAGAGAAGGACTAAAACACGCTTCTTGAGGGGGAGGAAGGCTCTACGTGACAAATGTACCACAAAAAAACACATCTCTGATGAGAGTCTGCGTGAAGCCTTGCAGCCGAAGGCTCGTTAATGTTATCTGCTTTGCTAAAAAGACTTCGCAGCATGTTCTGTGCTCCTGGGGCGGATTCGGATAGATGACGCCAAGTCTTTGCTTCTGCATTAATTGCACTTTTGCAAATTAACGGCCACATTAGCAGCAACCAGCCAGCGCGGCAAACTGTAAACGATTAACGTCTGCCCGGTGATAAGTAAGTACCCTGTGTAAGGGGTTTGACTCTCGGGGCGCAGAAGTGTGCAGTACGACAATGCACGAATGGAATGTCGTGCACCCATGTCATTAAGAAATTTCACTACTGGCCCTGTTAGACAGTGGCGGCTTCTGCCCATTCTAAATGATGGGGCAGTGCAGGGGTTTTGCGGAGAAAAATAAATAAAAAATAAACATGCACTTACCTTGTTCTCCTGCGCTGCTCCTGTGCTCCCAGAACTGAAGTTATTCCCATGAGCACAGCCTCCCAGCTCTTGCCTCAATCCCAGCTCTTCTCTTCGATAAAAAGATATTCCCACCAGCAAGTGGAAGGATTTCTCACATGACAATTTCGCTTACAATTACATAAAATGCATTCAAGTTTGGATTGTTTGTAAAGACATTTAAGTCGTTTTTATGGGTTTTAAAAAAAAAGCCATTTTCCTACTCTGGAACACCTCAATTACAATACTTTACACTGCAAGTGCTGCATTCCACAATAGCACTGAATGGCATAGTCCCCAAAAAAAGTTAATGCTAAATCTGATTTTAATGCCTCCATCAAGACTTCAATTTGCTCAGGGGTCAACCCATTCAACCCAGCTCACTAGTTTTTTTTTTCACTTTGCCCTAGAGCCAGAAAAGGAGCTGCACCACCACATTTCCCAGTGCGCCCAAGTTTAAAGATCTTGGATCGTTTACATTCATAAACATTTATAAGGTTTGGTCAGAAATTTTGATCATGGGGAGAAGGAGGTCTAAATATGTCCTGGGATGATCTGCATTTTCACTTTGTCAATTGAGCTTGTCTTTACTGATTATCTGAGGGAAGGGAAGATGGCGGATTGACTCCGCTTCTGAAGGGTGTCCCGCTGCCCTCTCCCGAGGCTTCCACCAGCCTGCTGCAATGCCTTCCCCCGTCTTCCCGGTATTCGACTGGGGAAAATGTTAAAATGGAAACCAGCATTCTTGGATGGCAATGTGATTAATCTACACAGCTAACGGAGCAAGAGAGGTGAAGAGAGGCGAACGGTTGAACAGAAGAACGAAAGAACAAAAGAAATTACCTGGATCTGTACTCGCCTGCCCGCCCTCGTCCTCTCTCCTGAAACTATCCGTGTCGGATGTGCCGGATTACTCGAGTCAGCTGTGCGGTCTACGGCGGCCGCATAGCGATGTGGCTCACGGGCAAAGCTCCTCTGCAGACGCCGACACGGTTCCTGTTAAAACAACGCTATTCTGGGGGCTTTAGCGGTTTCATCACTTAAAATTATCTACAACCAGACGCAGGAAAACGCATTTTGGAACAAGGTAAAGCCGATGGCCCCCCACGGACGACTCGTCGGGGTGAGGTTCAGGCTGAAGGAGGGGGTTTTACAGCGGCAGTTGAACTTTTGGATTGCCAGAAAGAGTCAGAAGCTGTTGCACCTGCATCCATTAATGGCGTACAGCACCCAGGAGAGCCCCGACCAGCAATGTTGCACCTGATTGCTTAATGGAAACTCAGGTTGGGAAGCCTACCCTAAAGTTATTGCGCTCAGGGAAGGCCACAGCGCTGCCCCGCTCTTGTGGCTCAGAGACAGCTATTCCTCGAGCCCAAATGGCTGAAGTTTTGAATGCTGCAGTCAATGAAGGCTTGGGGGACACAGAAGATTGTGTTAGCGGTCCTACATTGGGTACTAATTATGATAGGGTAGACCTGGTCCTCGATGAACCTTTGCCACTCATATCCAGTGCCAATACTGACTCTACTGTACCTCTTACTTTAGACTGCGCCTCTCAATCTAAGGGGCCGACCTATGAAGACTTACCAGTGCATTCAAATATCAATCTTAATGAAGCTGGCGTGGATGAGAGGTGTAGCAGCCTATTAGGTGATGAAAATGACAGTAGTAAGGGGGAGATGAATACGTGTTCCGAGTCAGGGAATGATTCTGATTCCCCTACTGACCACCTCTCTCCAGGACAGGACATTAGCAATAGTAGCATTGGCAGCAGTGGCATTAATAAGAAGGCTGTTTACAGTTCTAAGGAGAATACCACCGAGGGGGGGAGAACCCCAAAGGGAAAAGGCTCTAAATCAGGCCGAACTGGAAAAGGCGGCAGAGGCCGTGGGGGTGGTTTTGGCACGAAGGCCCATTTTCCAGAGGCACTGGGAAGATTGAAGGGGGCATCAAGCTCTACTAAGGTGGGCTCGGGGGTTAGCCCGCTACAAAACTGGGTCTCAAGGTGAAGTGAGATCAATTTTTTTTAGCCTTTCCAACCCATGTTCACAGGGTGCTGCGGTTAGTTCAGACTCCACTGATAATATTTTAGCTAATACTCCCACAAGCTTACAACCACCAGGTGTAACTAGCAATCTACCTGCAGTACTTAGGCCCTTATCACCCCCCTCTGCAACACTGGTCAATGAAACGGGTGGTTCAAGGTGTAATAACGAGCAGAACCAAAAACATGGTGACGAGCCATCACTTTCCAGAATTAGGCAGGCACTCAATGATCAGAGAGCTGAAGCGCAACCTTACTATCAACAGGCTAGGACTGATAGTACTGAAATTAAACAAGCCCTGTCTGAGGTCACTGCTAAGGTCTCTTATCTAACAGCCGAGGTTTTCGATCTTCAACAGTGGGTGGCAGCCGTGGAGGAGTTTAACACTCACACTGTCAAGTTGGTCACGTCAAAGAGTCACTGATGGTCCAGATGCAGCATAAAATCAATGATCTTGAAAACAGGCAGCAACACCATAATCTGAGGATTTTCGGGGTTCCGGAGGGGAGGGAAGGCTCCGACCCTTGAGCATTTGTTGTTGATTTGTTACAAAAGGCCTTCCCCGACCTAGAAGACTGGGACATGGACACTCAAGTGCAAAGAGCGCATCGTCTGCCATTATTTCTTCCCTCAAGTACTCAATCTAAAACGAACTTTGCTAGGCCCATTTTGGTTTTTCTGGGTAATTTTTTGCTCCGTCAGGCTATCTTTTTTAAAGCATGTCCCACTGCTCCGGTTAAGGTAGATTCGATGTCAATCTATGTTAGGTCTGATTTGTGTAAATCAACCATGGACAAGCGGTGGCAGCTCCGCCAACTGATAGATTCATTTAAGACTGTTGCTCACATGTTTTTTTGCAGGAGCCCGCTAGGTTAAAAATTATCAAGGATGGTCGTACATATTTTTTGCCAACGAGCAGGAGGCAAAAAAGGCACTCGCTAATTGGCAATCCACTCCCAATGTTTAATTTGTATACATTGTCTCGGATTAAGAGTTATGGGGGTTGACTGACAGAGACTGTCATACGGGACTTAATGAAACTGGGCTTCTTTTGTATTCATGTTATATTGAAGTTCTGGCTTCATAAATGTCCTTGGCAAGGTGTAGTGGGTATTATTTTTCCCAGAGGGGTTTTTTCTTTGCTTCTTTTTGTTGGGTCGAGTAAGGACGGGGGCGGCATGGTGTGGGGGTTGGTGGGGGTTCTTTGGGGGGGTCTTGGCATCCTTCGTTTGCTGTCAGGTCAGGACAGCATTTCAGGGGGGTGATTCTTTTGCCAAGAGACGGGGTGGGGGAAGGGAGGCGGTGGGTGGGTGTGATGGGAAGGGGGGGCTATAAAGCCATGTCTAAGTAGCACAATAATAATAAAATATAATAATAATAATAAATAGCACAAGATAGATACAAACATAAGATGGAGTATAGGTTTGGTAAAGAAATTGCTTCTATTCTTATGGATAGAATTGAGGTGGTAATACAAAATTTGCTTAATGTCAAGTGTTACATTTATGAGTTGGAACGTTCGTGGGCTGAACCTGGCCAGTAAAAGGCGATTAGTTTCTGATGAACTTAAAGGATTTAAGCCTCAAATAGTTGGGCTTGCTGAAACTCATTTGGCCTATAAAGATAGAATTTATTTTAAACAGCTCGGTCTTGACTTGACTGTGTGTACATCACAGACGACATCTATCCGTGGGGCTGCCATATAGAAGGACAAATACTATAAAATTATGGTCTTACGCACATCTGCTGACTCTAGAGTAGAGGTCTTCAAACCTTTGAAGGTTGAGCCCCCCCAGCTAAATTTTTTCTAAATGTCCCCCCCAACCCTCCCACCACCTGACAGAAATTTCTGGAATCTGGTACACTACATAATTCACCGCCACCTGCATATCCCGGGCCATATCCGGCAAATAATGTTCAAAACAATGAGTGTCTCCTCCTTCTCATTGAATTCCCTCACTACCACTCACCAACAATGCACCTCATCTCTCTATGGAACCTTTCTGGCAAACATATCATTGTTTTTATAGTGCTACTCATAGTTTCATCATACTTAGGGGCATATGTACAACCCCCTACAGAAACCACACCGTCACATTTTACGTCGTTGTGGTGGCGATAAGGGCATTGACCTATTTACAAGGCAGAGTTAAGCCACTTAACTTGGCTTAACGCTGCCTAGTAAATAAGGCCCCCTTTCATGCTATGCTTAGCGTGAAAGGGTGGGCAGTGGGTGTTGCAGTGGGCGTTCCACTGCAACAGGCACTGATTTTGATAGTGCGCCCTATTTACAAGGGCAGGGTAAAAGGGAGGACGCCTAAAATTAAGGACAGGGAAACTCTGGTCTTAAGCTGGCGAAACTAGAAGAAATGCATTATTTCTCCTCATTTTTGCTTCATCCATTTGTGCTGCTTGTGCAGCACACATGGAAAAAGCAAAATGCCTTGTATTTGTAATCTTTAAAAAAAAATCAATTTTGTGATTTGCGTGTGTGCTGCATTAGGCAGCACACATGGAAGTGTGACAAATGGCATTTAAAGATTGTTTATGTACAGGAAGGTCCACCTCCTGTACATAAACAATCTTTCCCCTGCATGCAGACACCCTTGCACTATGGTGCAATGGTGTTTGCGCTGGTCTACACTCCTAAGTGTAGCGCCAGAGCAGGGGAAACGCAAGGCTGCACCATATTGTTTTAAATAGGGTGCAGCCTTCCGTTTCTGAAGTGGCGGAGAGAGGCCTTAACCCATGGCTGCTAACGCCTCACTCCGCAACTTCCTTGAGGTTATGCCCCTCAGTTCTTTGATCTGCATGGTACACCTTCTTTGTAGCAGGCACATTAACCCTCTGTGCTGTGAGGGTGATAGGAATTCTCCTGTGAGTGCACAGTGGTAAGTGGAGTGACTGCAGGGTGAGTGAGGTGACCATATGAATTTGGGCGTGCATGTTAGTGCAGAGTGGGACTAATGAATGCATGGTTAGTGATGGGCTTGTTTAAGTGAGATTGCAGATTGAACAGTGAGGGGGACAGGTGAGTGAAGTGTCACATGAGTGCAGGGTGGGTAGTGTGCTTGTGTGGCTGCAGGTTGAGGTACAGGGAAAACCGCGCAAGTGCATTGTGAGAGCAGAGTGATCACTAAGTGCAGGGTGAATGGTGTGAGTGCATGGGGGTAAGTGTGAGGGAATTGTGCTCCCTTTGAGTGCAGGGTGCATTCCCAGACGCTTGCAGTAACTCAGCATGTTATTGACGGCAGCACAAGGTTTCAGATATGTTAAACTATTGCTATTGCTATTATGCCATTAACCAGGGATCGATGGTGGAGGAAATAAATACTGGGCTGATCTTGCAACAAACTTCCAGTTTTATGATTTGGGTTGTCAGCTCAATAGTTTGATGTCCCAGGTGGTACAAAAATAAGCAGTCACCTAAAGCTCTATTTTCAACACTTATCTGTGCATACTCTGAACAGCAAATATAAATAGAAAGCACTTTAAATTGTGTTTTAGGGCTGCCTGAATGATATGACTGATAATAAAAGGGAACAAAGACAGAAAAGTCATATCATAAATGAATACATACTTCTTTATTTATAACCCATATTTAGTGTCAAGAGAAGCAATTTGCAGGCTGTTTAAACACCTGCCTGGGATTTGTCTTTTGGTAATTTAAAACTCTTTTAGCCCTGTAATCATTGGCTCCTGCCGGTGTAATTTAAAAAACAACATTGTCCTTTCTGGGAAGAGCTAACCCCCCTGGATGGGGTTAAATTCTAAGTGCTGAAATGCTTCAGCTGCAGTGGGAGGCAGGAAGCCTTCTCTGCTAAAACTGAAAGCAAGTAACAGACATTCATTTCATCTGCAGTGTGAGGCAAGGAGTCTCCTCTACTATGAAGTAGTCGCTTTTAGTTTTAGCAAAGGGGCCTCCCAATGCAGCAAAAGCATTTAAGCTGTATGAATTAACCTGGAAAGCTCTGGTGAAATTGCAACCGCATAGGCATTTCGTGCCCCATCGATTTCCCTCCCTCCCCCTCCAACCCTTCGTCAAGCCTATCCCCCACCCCCACCCCGGAAACTGGGCAGCAGCAAACGGGCCAGCAATGTTACAAAAGCTCTCTTACCTGCTGGCAGGCGCGCTACGCCCATTGGAATCCTAGCTGCCAAGGTTTAAGATTGCTAAGTGTGACATTTTCATAATTTCAGTGTAATTATGAGTGACATTTCAACAACTATGAGTGACACCTTATCGCGCGCAAAATCAAGCAAAGAGGAGAAGGAAAACATATAAATATCAGAAATTACACCCATTTAAGCAACAAGAAACTGTAAGAACATCTTAAAATGGTGCAAAGCACCAGAAATGGAAGGGCAACAGTCCGCTGATTTTGGGACACAACAGTCAGCCCACCGCAGACCGCAGAGCACTGGGCAAGCCTCAGAAGAGTGAAGACTAGATGCCAAGTTTTCATATTGCTTATATGAGACATTTTCATGGTTTCAGGGTACTTGTCACATTGTACTACTAAATTTGTGATACTGAGTGACACTTTCTCACATGTAAAACTAAGGAATTAAGTCCAAGTTAAGAGCTAAAGTGTCATATGTGTGTGAACATCTAATCAATACCCTTCACATGCATTTCTATCTTGGAAACACTCATATGAATGGGGTTAATAAATGTGCAAGCACGTTGATTTTATGAACTTGGAAGTGACATCTACAGAATGTAAACATTCTCCTCTTTTTAATTTGGGTTGAAATTTTGTATGTTCAGTGCCCAATTTCTATGTACATAAATCACACGTGCTAAGGGTTTTTGGACGTTGTTGCAACCTGCCATCCTTTTTTTCTGTATGATATGGCCCACTTCAGAAATCAGTATGAACCCTCTGCTCTACTGTATTAGCGAGAAAACTGCCACTAAACTAAATGCTGATCTCTGCCACAAAAAACATTATTCACTAGAATTATCTTGGCATTTTTACTATCTGAAAACGTCTGGAAAACAAGGAATTCAGCCCCACTGTCCGGTAGTTTTAAAACCATGTTATTTATACAAAAGGACAAGTTCCACAAGTAAAAAAAAACGATCTCTGTGAGAAAAGTAACTCACAGGTATCATCAAACCTCATAAAATTCAGTTTGCGAATATACAGCATGACTCATTGTACATTTACACGTTCCGACTTTCACACAAAAACTTCGACATTAACATAAACATTTATAGGACTCAAAGGGCTTCAGCTTTCACCCTCCCCTCCCCCCTGTTGTGTGTGTCTGCCCGGGCTGAGACAGCTTCCCGCGCACACACACAGCCGCACCGAGCACTTCACAGGTCTTTTATAGACCATGCACTTGTTCACGAGGCTTTGATGGTTGTCACCCCTTCTTAGGGCCCCTGCCGCTCCACTCTGCTGTTTGCTTGAAGAATCAGCCCCTGAAATTTGACTCTAGGACGGTGCGCCTCTGCCTGCTGGTGAAGTAGAATTGAGGACAAAAGCAAGATTTTAGGGTGGAGTGCGCGGCACCCCCTGAGACGGTGTTGCGCCCTCCCAGGGGGGCACGCCCCACAGATTGAAGAACTCTGTTCTAGAGGAAGATGGGCAATTGCTCAGCTCTTAATTTTTGGACGAAGGGTGACATTATGCATGGTCTATGGTCCAAATATCGACTGCCCCAAGGTTATTTCTTATCTAAATTCTGAATTGTCCGACTGGGGTGGGGAACTCATTGTAATGGGAGATTTTAACTGCATTTTAGATAAAAAATTGATACCACAAATACGTCTGCTAGAGCCAGAATGGTCCAGGTAAGGGCAGCTATACGGGACCTGTTACGTACTCATCAGCTGGGAGATGTTTGAAGGATACTATTTCCTACAACGCCAGGGTTTATTTATTTTTTCTTATCCTCATAAACAGTTTTCTAGAATCGACATGATCTTTGCTAACTATGCTTTGTTGGCTAATGCCTCGATGGTGATATGCCCTAAGGTAATTTCGGACCATAATCCGGTCATGCTTACTTTACATCTCGGGGTGTCTGGAGGAAAGCAAGCTAGGGAGTTTTCATTTCCTAGGCATCTTTTAAGCAACCCTGATTTTGTAATCTACATACAAGGAGTTTTGTGGGAAGATTTAATTAACAATCTTCATACCACATCTCTTGCAATGGTCTGGGATTGTCTGAAAGCATGTGTGAGAGGGGCCACTTTTCAGTATATTGTTAAGCAAAATCGACTTAATAGTAGCTTGCTCGGAAGTGAACAGAGGCTGTATATCGAACTAGAACAGCAGCATGCTCAAGCAATTGCATTGAAGGATATTGGTGTACAGTACATATATGCACAGATTATTGATGTAAGAGCTAAGCTCAGTAGAAGGTTGAAGGACAAAGTTGCTAATAATTTTCTTAAGTCCAGAACAAAACAGTATGAGTATGGAGAGAGGATAGGACGGGTACTGGCCTGTCAACTTGCTGACCAAAGAGCTAAGTCGTATATTAAGAAAATGAATGGTGTGGATGGTGTAATTTATAATAATCCCCATATTGTTGAGCAATTTAAGATTTTTATGGCAATCTGTATGGGGAGTCAATTAGTTTTAACCAAAAAACGTCTACAGACTATTTACAAGAGAGCATACTACCTACTCTGGATGCGGCTCAAACTTTGGGGTTGGAAAGTAATGCTGACATGGAGGAATTAAACTCAGCAATTGTTGCTTTGCCAAGTGGCAAAGCGGTTGGTGAGAATATGATCCCGTTGGAGTTTTACAAAATATTCAGGGAGGTATTGACTTCAGTATTCCTGGAATTGGTTAATGAGATACTGCAGGGAGGGGATGCGCCCCTGTCATGGAACAGAACTAACATAGTTGTTTTTCCCAAAAAGGGTAAATCAGTGGACGATATGGGCTCATACAGAGCGATATCGCTAATCAATGCGGATGCGAACATTTTTTCAAAGCTTCTCGCCTCCCGCTTAGCTCCATTAATCCATGCACTAGTCTCAGAAGAACAGCATGGTTTTGTTTCAGGTAAGGATACGGCCGCACATATAAATACAGCTATTGCAGCATTTGATGTGGCTAGCCATCTGGATCAACGGATCGGGATGTTGATGCTGGACGCCGAGAAGGCCTTTGACTGAGTAGCTTGGAGATTTTTATGGTGTACTATGCTTTCTTTAGGTCTCGGTCAGAGGCTTGTCTCGGCGGTACATAAACTCTATTATAGTCCAACCGCTGTTATTAAACTTAATGGTCTTGCATCTAGTGCTATTAGTATTCAGCGGGGTACACGGCAGGGGTGCCCGCTCTCCCCTTTATTATTTGCTCTCTACATTGAGCATTCATTAGGCATCTGCTCAATAATGTCTCTATCTCACCTGTGTCCTTTAATGGTATTACTTTAAAAGTCACTGCTTATGCAGACGACATTGCGGTATTCTCTACAGGGCCAGAGGAAGCTATAGCAGTGTTAACGCATGAGGCACAATATTTCGGATCTCTCTCTGGTTACAAGTTGAACTTGAACAAGACGCAGTCATTTTGAAATTATGTACCAGTATCAGCCCTGCCTCTGTTAGGTATCGTCACCTCTGCCACTTACCATGGTGTTTGCCTCAGCTGTCGTACAGAGGACTTTATGGTTCTGAATTCTGTACCATTGCTCAAAACAATCTCTGCTAATTTGCGTAGGTGGCATAAGCTGCCACTGACTAATATGGGGAGATGCAATGCAGTAAAGATAAACGTCTTGCCTAAATTTCTTTATTTGTTTTGTACTATTCCTATTTTCCGATGTCTTTTTTTAAACAGCTTGATCGTGTCATCGGAAGTTTTATTTTGGACTATCGTAGAGCGAGGAGAGCTCCCCGACTTATTAAGTTGACATATGAGCAAGGAAGGTTCAATCTGCCTGATTTTAGAACCTACTTTTGGGCAGCCTTTCTTAACCGTATTCAAAGCTTACTTTTGGGACCCCACACAGGTAAAATATGAAATGCGTATCAGTTGGCTTATGGCCTAAACATGGGGTTTTTACTACATCACATGTCAGACCCGAATTATTACAAGAGAGTCCGCTTCAAGACAATCACACATACTTTCCGCATTTGGCAAGACATTTGTAAAGTTTTTGCAGTTCCAGATTTACATGAATTTATTTTCCAATCGGGCAATCCAAGGTTTCCTGGTATTTTTTTGGACTCAGTTGGGAGAACGTGGCTACATTGTGGCATAACATGGTTAGGGCAGCTTTATGACAAACGTGGCTTTAGGTCATTTTCTTTATTAAAAGACGAATGTGGGCTATCCCATAATTCATTCTTTAAATTCCTGCATCTCAGGGACTTTTTTACCAAAGGGAAGGGCCTGTTAGACCTCCCTCACACATCTGAGGTGTTAGGGGTTATTTTTAAGACCTCAGGGCGAGGCTCTATAGGGAAAGCCTATCATAGTTTCCTATCTGCATCGGAGGATGACGTATTACAAACTACAGCTAAACTAAACCATATTCTTGCAACTGAAGTCACTACGAAAGAGGTTATTGACTCAATGGCTTTAATTAACACTGCGGTTACTTCAGTCAATTTAAAGCTGTAACAGCATTGCACTATGTTTATTCTGTATTACACTCTTAAGGTAATCTCTAAATGGGCTATTTCTCATGATTCCTTAAAATCATATTGCCCTAAGTGTAATGAATACGTGGCGGATCTCCAACATATGTTCTTTACTTGTCCTTGGCTAGCCTCATTTTGGTACGAGGTTGCTTGTGTGTTGAGTAGGCTGGTTGGCATGGAGCTTCAACTAACCGAGATAGAAATTCTATTGGGAGCAGTCGTAGATCCGGGCAATGTATCAAAATCTTTAGTTCTAATTATTATTGTTTGTGCTCGGCTGTGTATTGCCAGGGCATGGATTAGTGTAATTAGTCCGAAGATTACTGATTTATGGTTATTATTGAAGGGGGTCTATGAAATATAGCTGGCTGTAGCCAAAGCTAGGGGGTTGCGGTCTAGGATTAAATGTGGGTAGGTCTGGTCAAGTCTTCAGTGGGATTAGGTAATCATTCAATATTGGAATTGATTGTTTGCTTATATCTGTAACTTCTTTCTTTTTTCTTTTGAGTAGTCTAGGTGAATACGTTAATGATTATCATTATATGTATATACGCCTTTATTAATCTTGTTTTTTTCTGTGCTATGTATGTTTTTGTTCTCTTGCAATTACAAATGGCCAAATAAAAAGCTTTAAAAAAAAGTCTTTACTGATTATCTATTTTTGCCAGGGCTGGCTGGCAACATAAAGAATTGGTGTGGCACCGTGCCCAATAAACTCACCAAAATGGTTGCGCTCACACACAGGGTCCCGTTGCTCCTTTGCTCTCCCTGGTGGTCCGACGGAAATGGAAGGACTGCCTCCTTTGTGGGAAATGATACCAATCAAAAGGATTGGTTGGAGCAGGCTAGCCCAGCGCTCATTGTGAGGCTGGGGGCCTGCGGATGCAATCCCTCAGCTGTTTCTCAGCCCTGGGATTGCTAGCTCTGAAGTGCGCTGGTCAGATTAGCCAGCTGTCGGCATCTGGCCAATCTGCCGTGGGCACCGGCAGGGGGCTGAAGTAATATTGCAATTGCACTAATCAGACCCAGACCCTGCCCTCAAGCTGTAACAGCACGAGCCTAGGACACATTGTAATTAAGTCATACTTATTACCATTTTATTATGAATGTGTGTGCCTGCTACCCTCACTACAGGTTGTGTGACACTCACCTGCCATAATAGAGGAGCCGCCGCTGGTTTTGGCACCTTATATTTTTTTTCACATTTTTACATTATGGTTGCATGAACTACGTGCTTCTTTGTTCACAGTAATTTACCATTCTTTTATTGATTCCTGCACATTTGTATTCTACTTTCCTTGTAGTTCCCACTGGCATTTTTATGATGTTCTGTGGTGCTTTATGGTGTAAGAGCCAAAGAAAAGTAAGCAGCAGCTCTAAAAATGCCCCTTCATACTAAGGGCCCTCTAGACCAACAGTCTACCTTTACTACTTTTTCAGTATTCACAAAGGGGCTCATGAGTAGTATGTTTACGCCTGCTAAGGTTCTGCACTCGAGGCAGAGTTTCTACACTTGGGCGGTGCATAGTGAAGGCTAACCAGTCACACTACATAATACTCCACCTTCCTACAGTCAGCCTTTATTTTATTTTTCAACAAATAATAGTAGTTATGACAAACACGCACACAAAAAGCATGCATGGTACAACATACAAAACATAATTACTAAATACCAAGAATGGACATTATCAAATCCATTCATTCACCATAGCATACAACAGTTATAAGGACCTTACTTCGCTAGTCATGATTATGGAAATGCATTTTCCTCTTAACAAATTAAATTGTGATGAAAATCTATCAATTTGTGTTCTGAAAACTATAAGTCCCAGAATGTCTTCAGAAAACTGCTTTCCAATAGTTCCACTGAAACATAGACCTTCAAATATTTGCAGCCATTACTCACATAAAATGAACGGTGGCACAGCACATGATGTTACAACTCTCTCACTACTCATATCATACTTCAAGACGCATAATAAAGTTCATGCACATCCAAGCTCTCTGCAGCTCACATTCCTACAGCTGAGAATGGAGGTTCGACCAGGCTGTCTTCAGAACCCTCCTGTATATTGGACTCATGCGGGGGCATTGTAAATGTGGCTGGGAGGACACGCCCATGATGTCCTGCGCATTGAAGTGGACCCCGCACGGCAGGTCCTCCCAGTGCTTGCGGAACATCTTGCCCTGCCGCTGGTACACACCCACTGCACAGCAGTGCGCATCGATGTAATTCAAGATTTGTGTATGTGCTGTATTATTCAACTGGCTATCTGGGCCCCAATAAAGCAGAGGGTACTTCCCAAGCACCCTCTCAGTTCAATCCAGACTCCCTGAAGGGGGTACTTTTTCATCAAGCCCCTCAGCATGTTGGGGGCAGGATAAATGTAAAGAGCAGCAGGATAGGGGAGGATGTTGCACTGAGGTGAGGATGGCACAGGATGAACACAAAATGGTTGCCTTCAACATTTTGTATGGCATTTCCTGTATATCTCTTCCTGTGTATTTTCCTTAGTTTTCAGTCTGGGGACTCCACCCAGAATGCAGAATCTCCGCCCGAGTGCTGAGCGGGCTCTCCGCACAAAGGGTGGAGACTCTGCAATTGGGCCAGAAATCAATGACAATGACACTTGAAGTGACAAACAGGACATTTTATATAGGATGTGTAAGATCGACATTTACATCTAAAACAGTGCCATTCACTCCACGTCAATTAATTTATCATGCTTTCTGAAAGCATCCATGAGACAGTTACATGTAATAACAGATGCACATTGGACTTTATTGGTATGTGTGATGCTTCCTGCATCACACACCCAAATCCAATCAACATTCTTCTTTTTAGTTCAGGGCATTAAGGAGTCTCCTTTCTGGGGAGAGACAATCCCGGTCAATACACAGATGCACTTGCACCATGGCATATGTATGGCAGACGTTTAGCTACACTGCCACATGAGTAGCAGCACACACAGATACAATACATATTTCCCTACCTGTACATACATATGCTTCATCTTACTATTCCTAACCACAACTGCACAGAGATGCTTACTATAATGCATTCAGTTCTGTTTGAGTACGACACATATGCAACTTTTATGAGTGTGTAGCATCATGCTACCTACCATGACACAAAGTTGGCAAGCACTGGATCATGCCTACTAAATGTTGAAACATTCCTAGCCTCTCTAGGTCTGCACCACAGACTATTGTGTCTCTAACGCAGACATAGGTTCAAAATGTAATTAACAGTATGTAGCTTGTTACATTTTGATCATTAGTTGTCCCTAAAATGTGCAGTGAGTGGACCAATAAGTTGTCATCACTGCCTGTCACCCCCATGTATCATGTGCTTGTGAGGGCCATTGTAAAAGGTACAGTGTGCCACACAGCATGGTACATATAAACCATGAGGAAAGCATGATTGCTCATAGTCTGTGTATCCCAAAATTCAAAAGATGACACCTCTTATCCATATTTGTAATCTCATCTATTTCACATATGCATGTAGAATTCCATCTTGTACACAATGCCACACCTCACTCACTCTATGCATAGATATGACTTATGACACTTGGTTGAGACACATTTTCAGATGTCCACTTTCCAGTGTGATCTCACACATGCTGTGACATTTACTCCCCTGGGGCAATAGAGTTGTTTAAGACTTTGCCCCCACTAATTACTATGATGTACAAGAAATGTGTTGCATGGCCTATCTTTTGACTCTTGACAACAGCTGTTGTTTACATACCTTATGTATGGCTTACAGCGTAGTCTCAGGATGGAATTTACCGACAGAGTATTAAATGTCCACCAATCATCATTGATAACAGGCTATGAAATAAGATAATGGCCGTAACACAATTGGTGGCTCAAGAATAAAGGTGTTAACCAGCTTGTCACACATCTGCATACCATGCCCTTTATTTGGGACAATGCCCTGGTTCCCTGGTTTCAGACCTTGGTGAGTGTTCAGATGTATGTGTAAGCCTTCACATACTGCAATGTTGTGCAAGACACAACAGGCTACTGTTATCCAGCATACAACTTCAGGAAAGTACAGCAGCACCCACCTGTATGGTCAAGACATCTGAATCATGACTTTAGGAGAAACAAAAGTGAGCTCTATGAAGGATCATTTACAAATTTGTGCCTTGTTGTACCTATGCTGTGGTGCAGTGATTGCACGTCTGCATGGTATGAGGAGACGAGGAGCAAGCATATATGCACTTGAGGAGGAAAATGAGGAATTGTTTACACATGTCCCTCCTGCATCTGTAGAGTTCAGAATGAGTGGAATGGTACATACAGTGTCTGTTGGGGTAATTCATGTATGTGTCATGACAATTTGTCATTTGTAACAGTTGTGTATATTCAGACAACATTTATAAATATCATTCTTGTATGGTGCTTGAGTACTTACCCAGAAGCCACATGTTGCCAAATTCTCCTGCTGCCAGCCACCGGGCAAAAGGTAACCTACGCAATTTTTAGCTATCATTTGTACTGCCTGGGAACATTGAATACACATCAGTGAAGGAGCCACTGGAATCACACACACACAGCATGTTGATGGTGTGCCAGTGGTGTCTCTTGCGGAAGATGTGTGCATTGTGGTGAGGTGGATGAAGTGCCACTTGAGTGTAATCAGCTGCACCTACCACACTGGGCAAGCGGGAAATGAGGTAGAAATCCCTAGCAACCCTTTGCTGCCTGCCAGTGTTTGTGGCATGGCTATGTAGAGATGCACTCTCCTATTTATGCTATGCAGCTCAGTACCTCATGCAAGCATCAGGACTAAGCACAATGTCAATGAACACCCTCTGGAATGGCCCAGAAGCAAGAAATGCTGGGATCTTGACGTAGGCTGGGATGGCATGGGAGCAGCATGTAGCAGAATCAAGATCCTGCTCCCACTCAGAAACCATGTCCAAGATGACATCAGGTGTAAAACGTTTCTAGAGGTAACATCTTGGCTGCACATCCCAAAGAGGTTGGTCCTTTTTCTGAAGATCTCCTCAGCTCTTCTCCTCCTTCTCCCCAAATCATTCTCTCTCATTACAAATGGCAAGCCGAAAAAACAAATTCAGTGGCATGTTGTAAGGTCTAAAGAGATTTGTTTGGGACTGCTCATATTGTATGTGTGCAGCCAGGCTGTGATTGGCTGTTGGGCTAATGGCATTCTGGTGGGGGGCTGGTAAGCACCGACACAGGTGTGCATGTAGTGTTTGGGAGGAACTTGAAAATTTGAGGTTTGATTAGAGGTTTTGACTTGCGTTTGACATTCACATTTGAACTGGTGCTGGAAGACATTAGATGGCAGAAACGTAAGTGTTAAATATGCACCTGAGGAAGAGATGTTGTAGCAAATATACCTGTGATGTTCTTGTCGCCAATTGAAGGGTCATTTGAATATGCTATGTTTATAAACATGATGTATCTACATTGTTGTAGAGGTGGGTGTTGCCCATCACAATTAGCCATGCAATACACTACCTTTAAAGCTAACTGGTCCTACCTACCCTGCTTTGGTTTTTTCACCTCCAAGTCACAATTGTCCCTCTGTCATTGTGTAATTCAATGCTTATTAATATGTTTTCATACTTTTCTGTTATCTACATTCACTATGAGGAGCATAGAAGGGCAAACATGCTGGAAGTGGGATTGCTCTTGTACTAAGACATACATGTCTTACCCTTCAAAAAACAGCTCATCATAACATCACTCCTCATAGGTGATTTTCTAGGATATAGGTGAAAAACAAAGGCACTTGAAGAACAACACAATAAACCAATTAAAGTTTGTTCAAAATACTCTAAAAGCCTCATCATGCAATATACACAAGAGAATCCAGACTCTTTGGGCCTTATGTGTCAAAGGGTTTTACCCATTCTGTGTCTATGGGAAAATGTATTCATACATATGGGCTTTTGGGAATGGTACTTTGGAACACCGAAGTTGCACCTTGATAATGTGAGGATTTGTTGATGAAAAGTATCAGTTGGGCTATGATTAATCTCTGTTCTTGAAGATAAAATTACTCATAACCATGAAATAAAAGGAAAACGCTAAGAAACCCTAACTGTTTTAAACAATACCTTCCTGTAAAAATGTGAATGCTTTACTTTTATATTGGTGTGCTAGGCCCAGTGTTGAAGCAAAATACACACAGTTGATGGACGGAATGCAGAACAAATCAAAACATACACCCCAAGTCAAGAGATCTGGCTTAAATCCATCATTCTTTTTCTCACCATGCCACCCCAGTTTAGACCTAGCCATATGCAAATCTGTCTTGACACTGTTCCTCATGAGAACAGTTGAGCCCGAACTGCCAAGCCAGGTCCTCCCTGGACCTGAATCAAGCATACTAGGAAGGGTTTTGGGGTTTCAAAAAGGCCCAGTGTCGAGTCATACTTTCATGGTATTATATTTCTATAATTTTCTCTTAATTTCCTGAGAAGGTACCATAAGCCGATGATAATGGTCATTCTTAAATAAAAAACCTGCAGCCCACAATTAAAGCCATGAACAGAACTATTGAGCAAGAATGTACAGGCGACTAAATCACTGTACTAAAGCCCTGGAAAAGAAAGCACTGGACCCTACATTGCCAGAGACCAAAATATCAGAAACTGAAGAACTAGAGAATGAAGTACATGGACAGCCCACTGGGGAATATTGCACTGGAGGATACAACACTGGATGCTGCAGTATTATGAGCTGAAGTACAGGCACAGTAGTATGGCACAATGAAGCACTGGAGACAAAAACACTGAATTCTGTAGCACTAGACACTAAAGGACAGAGACAAAACAACTGGGAAATTAAATAATGGAAATTAATGCAATGGAAGCTCTTTTAACATTTGGTTCTTTCATAAAATTACAAAACCTTTTTTTGTTACTGGTAATGGCAAGATAACAATACTAAGATAGGATATAAGGTTTGTGAATATAAAATTTCGTATTGGGAAAATATAGTCCACATGTTTACAGCTTGCAACTTGTATGGAAGTAAGAAAATGCTAAAGGGATCTTTCTGACCTTGAATTCATTATAAAACTAAGACCTAAGGGTACCTCCTAGCGGACCAGCAGCAACATATATGGCCTGATTTCGAGTTTGCCAGATGGGTTGTTTCAACACAAACATGACCAATACCCTGTCTGCCTTATTACCAATGAAATAGGTTACATTGCACCTGTAATAAGGTTTATGCAATACTGTCATGTTAGTGACAAAGCCCCATCCCTCAAACTCAAAATCAGGCCCTGCATTCTTACTTAGTACTACAGACAGAAAAGTGATGGAAGGAATCCTTTAATTACTCCTAGCTACTGGCTATAGACGGACCACATTTCAGTGTATCATTTTTCTCTCACTGTGTAACTAGACAGAGACGAGACAAATTCAAGTTATTGTTGTTTCTGTTCTTGTATGAAGAGTCAAGCCAAAGTTCCTAGACCATATGGCCTCTGAATAGGAGCACAAGCATCCCTGGACAGGTCTTGGAGCAATAGCCAGTAGCTTAGATAAATTCAAATGTTCGTCCATTACTTTGTGCCACAGGTCGGAATATAATGATGGACTGGATTGCGAACTGAGCCATTACAAATAACTGAGATTAGTCCAACCATTTTCTCCATCACTCTGTTATAATTTTTAAATTATATCGGAACAGCACAATACATTCCCTGAAGTACATACTATAAGCACACATAAGAAAAATTGTGATCTGCCCTAAGAAGAGTAGAAGTGGACTTGAATGGACAACATGTGACAAACATAAGACAAGCAAATATGCCTAAATTGACCTCTTGCTGAACAAGATTTACCAAAGTGGTAACATGCATCTATTACAGCCACATCCCCTGCTGTAGTGGTTATACAGGTCATGAACCCTTTTGCTGCGGCAGCTATTCCGCCGCAGTGCTAAAGGGGCGGGGCGGCCACGTGGCCGCCGCATGCTGGTGACAGAACCGCTCCGTCACCAGCTACAGTTGAGCTGTGCTGGTGACGGAGCGGTTCCGTCATGACCCGCCCCGCTCATTAAAACTGCCGCGCAGGCGCGAAATCAGCGCCGCGCAGGCGCGGCGGCCGGGCCATGACGGAACCGCTCCGTCATCAGCACAGCTCAACTGTAGCTGATGACGGAGCGGTTCCATCATCAGCAGGGGAGGAGTTAAAGGCCTGCTCAAGAGTTAAAATCCCGAGCTGAAAGCGAGAGCCTTTAACAAAAAAGAGGGACTTTAATGCCGGTAAAGCCAGCTATGGAGGGCTATGAGACAATTAGAATATTCTTCCACTAGAGGGCAGAATGTTCTAACGAATAAAATAAAGGCCTCATGGAGCCCGAGGGGATTGGAATCCCGCGGGCTCTGTGAGACCTATGTTCACAGCAATAGCTGTGAAGGTCAACCTTGAAATGTTGGAGCTCCAGGCTTCCACCGGCAATTAGAAGCCCGGAGCACTCCATTGTTTTCAATAGAGCTTCTAACATTCCAATGTCTTAATACCTACTACTACTTAAAATGAGATTGTTATTGCTAAAACATTTAAAATGGGTTGTCACAAATATAGATTGTCACTATTTTTTAATAAGCAAATCTACTCTTTTTCAAAGTTAAAAAGTATAAACTAGTTTAATTAACAAATCCACATTTATTTTCGTTGTCAAACTCTTAATAACTATATTCTGAAAGTTGCTTGTAACATTTTTTGAAAGAAAAGCTTTATTCTCCAGTGCTTTACTATGTGGCCCGTTAGTCTCTGGTGCATTACACTCGCTGATTCTGTTTTTGTACTTCAGGCTCAAATGCTTTTAAAAAAAGTTTATTTCAGAATTCCACAGAGGATTTTGCATAAAAGTACAGAATGTGTGCTTGTTAGTTGTAAGAAAAACATAAGAACTGTAATTGTAATTCAAAGAAGTGTCAGCAAATACATGTCCGATGAGAAGATTACGAGTGTAACTTTAAAACAATGTATGCTGGAGGACAACAGCTGGCAATACCTTCATCAAGTCCTGATCTGAGTGCCCGTCTGTAGACCCAAAACTTTACTTTCTATCTGCAGTTATTAATATAAGTTTGTAAAACTTTCAGTGCTGGCTAGAATATTGGAATGATGAACTCTCCATTAAAGACAATGGAGTGTTCCAGGCTTCTAATGGCTGGTAGAAGCCCAGAGCTCTAACATTCCAATGTTTGTTCACAGCTGTGTACAAAAGGCCTTATGGAGCCCGAGGGAATTTCAACCCACTCTGGCACCTTATGACCTTTGTTTTTATAAATTAGAACATTCTGCCCTCTAGGGGTGAATGTTCTAAAAGCTTTAGAGCCCTCCGTAGCAGGCTCTATTGGCCTTTAAAAGCCCACTTTCTTGTTTAATGCTGGAGCAGGCTTTTAATGGATGGTAGAGCCCGCTACAGCGGGCTCTAAGTCTGTATTGGAACATTGGAATGTTGAGAGCTTTATTGAAAATAAAGAAGTGCTCCGGGCTTCTTGGGATGGTAGAAGCCCAGAGTTCCAACATTCCAATGTTGTCGTTCACAGCTGATACTGTGAACAAAGGTCTCACAGAGCCAGAGGGGATTTCAATCCCCTCTGGCTCCATGAGACCTTTGCTTTATTTGTTAGGACATTCTGCCACTAGACAGCAGAATGTTCTAATAGCCTTATAGCCCTCAGTAGCTGGGCTATACTGGCAATATAGTCCTGCTCCCTCGATAAAGGCCTTCGGCCCTGGCCATTAATGCTGGAGTGGGCCTTTAATTGCCTGTATAGCATGCTATAGTGGACTAGAAGGCTATATTAGAACATTTGGATGTTCAGAGCTGCATTGAAAACAGTGGAGTCACTCAAGGCCAATGGTAGCTGGTACAGACTTTCTGCTCCAACATTCCAACATGTGTGCCTTTCTGTTTCTCCATTTGTAATTTATAATAGCCTACGCCCTCTTGGCGGAATGTTCCATAGCTTTACAGTCCTTCTGGCTCAGGTGATAAAGGCTGTTAAAGGCTCTCACATTTGTTGTAGTCTCCCACCTATGGCATGGCTGATAACTCAGGTTTGGGGCCTTTAACAAATGTTATTGTCTTCACAAGAGAGTTAACATGCCTAATTAAAGATTTCTAGAAGTGCAGGGCTTGTAACATTAGGTTATTGCTGAAATCAACAGATTTATGTAACGTTAACACAGACTGTGGTAGCACTCAGTCAAAGTAGCAAAACCTACTGTGTCTTACAATACAGCCCCAAAGCATTGTGGTATACATAGTAGTCAGTGGGTTGCTGGTTGAGACGAGCTATCCCTTCTCAAGCAGCAAAGACAATGTTTCTCAGGGTTAAGTTACATGCAATCCTAAATTAACCTGTGCTGAACCCCCGGGTAGATTGGCACAGCGCAGTCAGGTTTAACTCAGTCACAATGTGTAAAGTATTTGTGCAACACTTCAAACAGTAACACATTGATAACACAACACAAAAGGATCCCACACCAGTTTAGATAAATAGAGTATTTTTAGTTAATAAAACAAGACCAAAAGGACAACATTCCAATTAAGGGAAATGGAGATGTGCAATTTTGAAGATTTTAGTGAAAATTGTGCAAAAAAGCACAAGGCGTCAAACTGTGGATAACTGGTTGCGCCACACTGGGACAAAGTCACAAGTTCAAGGGGACCGCGATAGAGAGCTGGCCAGCTACAGGGATGCAGTTAGGCCCGCTGAACAAAGCATCTTCAATCCTGATTTGCATAGGGTTGCTAGGATCTGTGTCGAAGATGCGTTGCACACCCAAAGCTATGTCTCGGTTCAGAAGTGCTTAAGGCTACAATGTGAGGTACTGTGTCATGGATGAGGGTCCCATCAACGAGGGCTTGCAATGTAAAGTCCACTGTTGAGGATGCATTGTGCAGTCGCTACTTAGGAGCTTCAAGGCTGCCATGCAGTGTCCGGCGTCGTCATTGAGGCTGCCATCATTGAGGGATGCAAGGGCCTGTGCCAAGTATAAGGCATGCAGCAGTGGTTCTGAAGAATCTGCGGAGGCAATGTAGATCTTTGTGTTGGATCTATTCCACACAGCGGTAGCAATGCGTTAGTCTCCCCAGGGTTGTGCCAGACAGCAGTAGCGATTTGTCCCTTCTGCTGGATCCACAGCGTCTGATAGATCACCTTAAGCCCACTTCCAAGGATTCAGGACTGGGGTGGTATCACTTGGCAGGGTAATCTCACAGATGCCAGAGTCAGGCGATGGGTTCACAGTTGTTGGAGCCTTCTGTCCTAAACAATCTATCCAGGAGGCCTGTCAACTAGCCCTTGGAGTCACTCTGGAGTCCTAGGTTCAACAGATGCCGGGCCAGTCCTCCTCACTCAGGCAATAGGGTAGCAGGCAGCAAGTAACCACAGCAAGGCAATAGTCCAGCAGGGCAGTTGTCCAGCAGATTGGCAATCCTTCAGTAACACAGTAGTCCTTCTCCCCGGCAGAGTAGCCACAGGTCCAGGAGTGTACCGAAGAGGTGATAGCTGAGCTCCAATATTTATGCATGGTGTGCTCCCTCTGGAAGTTGGGATAACTTCTAGAGAATTTTTTATGGCATCCTGCCTTCCCTTTCCTGGCTCCACACTAGCTACAGGGGGTATGCAGCCATTCATGTTGAGTCAGGACACACCCAATTTAAATGTAAGTAGGGCTGTGTTCAGCTCCGCCTTCCCATCCTGCTGGAGATGGCCATCTAGTCAGGCACAACTAAGCTCTCTTTTGTGTGTGGCTGTCTAGGAGCACTACATAAAGCGCAACTGTCAGCTACATCTAGTCATGTGACCTAGAGACAGGCTACAAACTCTAAATGGCTAAGGAAGGTAAGCACCAAATTTCTAAGAGCAGCATTTTCAAAATTTTAATTTAATATCCAACTTTACTCAGAGAGATGATTTTTCATTACAGTTCTGTTAGAAATGGAGATTTCTGGTTGGCTAAGGCTTGCGCAAAAGCCAGGCAGAAACCACCACTCTAGTCAGGGCAAGGAAGTCACCTGCCAAAGATAACCCTTGCTCACCCCCTTGGTAGCTTGGCACGAGCAGTCAGGCTTATCCTGGAAGCAATGTGTAAAGCATTTGCGTACGCACCCACCAGCAACAACATCCCAGGCCCACCCACAAAAGGAACTCCACACAAGGTTATATATACAAATAGCCTTTGTATTATCAAAACCCATCAGAATCATAATCACAGGATGTACATTGTGCCAATGTTATATACACGGGACAGGGCCACGTGGACCACTGTCAGGAATAAGCACTTTTAGAACTATAATACTTGTAGCACCAAATAGCAAATGTAGCACACCACCAGTACCCACTGGTAAAAGATAAGTACCTCCTATGCAATCCTAACCCCCTTAGGCATATATCACGCAGGGAACCATGAATTCACTAGTATAACCCATACTAGACAAAACAACCTCCTAAGCATAAACATATGTCTAGAGGTATCCGAACACAGGGTGCGCAAAACATACTACACACAGTACATTTCCTAACACCCAAAAAGCAATAGCACATGAATCATAACAGCACATAAATCACATTAGGGTTCATATTGCGCCACTGCGCCAAAACCTAAACCTAGCAGCTGCCCACTACTTGTTGGGCAGCTGGGGACAATAGCAAGGGGCCTAAACGCTGCAGCTGGCACTAAGTGCTGCGCAGCTGGGGAAGGCCAAAGTAGGGGAGAAGGAGTGCGCCTCATTCCTGAGTCACGTAGAGCCAGTCCCTAGGAAGCAAAACTTAAACGGTGCAGCTGCCCACTAATTGCTGGGCAGCTGGGATCGCAAAACTGCGTTGGGGGAGGGCTCTCACTAGCCCTCTTGAACAATTTTCACCAACGTTGGAGCCCTTTAGGCTCTAGAACACATATGTGCCCTCTGGAGCACTCTGGCTCCTCAAACACAGGCTGCGCAAAAGGTTGGAGCCACGGGGCTCAACACAGGCTTCTCTGGCCCCTCACAGGCTTTCTCAGTAATTTCTTTTTGGGGCAGGGGAGCCATCTAGCTCCTTGCATAAAAATGCCCCTAAATGTAGGTGGAGCCTTGTGGGCTCTAAAGAAAAATGCTGCCATCCTGGGGGTAGCGGCCCGCTGCCAGCTGGGGCAGCTCTACCACCCGAAATGCCCCTTCAGCTCTGGGGCCTCATAATAACAACTGTGCTACCCCCTAACAACAATGCGGTAGAACAACAGGGGAGTGGCCCGCTGCCATCTGGGGCCGCTCTACCACTGACTGGGGACCCACCGAGATGTCTGCACTCACCGGCTGCTCAGGGAGGCGGCATCTCTGCGGGCCTTTGCTGCTCCTCCTCAAGGGCGGCCGGCGGGGCTCTCTCTCTCCAGGGCTCCCTCCATTGCATGGGGCCCCGCAACACTGGTGCTGCGTTGCTGGCGAGCCCGGGGCTGTCCCTACCTCATGGGAGCCCCGGGCCGTGGGAGGCCATAAGTCGGCCGGCTTCTCTTCCTCCGGCGCGGGGCTCTCCCAGGCTCACAGGAACCCTGCGCTGACTTCCAGCGGCACTTCTCCCTTCTCGGCGGTAGCGGGCGGGACTTCCTGGAAGCAAGCGAAGTCCCGCCCTGCTCCGCTCCAGGCTCCCGGCCACCTGACATCCTGTTTTGCCGCCGCCGCGGCACCATCACAGTTTTGGGGGCAATAATGAGGGGTGGGCACCCTCGAAACACCAAATAAAAGTAGAAACGGGGTGGGCACCTGTTAAGGCGCATAAATAGCGAGGTGGGCACCCGCTCCAAAAATAATAAAAATAAGCGGGGTGGGCACCTGCAATTGCGGCGAATTCGGGGGAATCCCTACACCGGGGATTCCCTCAGGGCGAAGGGCAGCTCAGCGCTGCCAGGCTACATTTTAAAAATAAGATACAGCGCTTCCAGGCTATCAGAGGTGCTGGAAAGAAAGGGGAAGCCAAAAAGGGTTCCAGCAACAAGGTCCTCATAGGTGAGAGGGAAGGAGGGTCCCAAAGAAGTCCTCCAGGGCATCCAGGGGCTGGGCAGGGCCCAGGGAGGCAAGCCTTCCCCTGGGCCCCAGTAGCAGCACAACCCTGGTAGATTCCAGTCAGAAACAAGAACATTTATCATGAGGTCACAGCCTCTTTTTATACACAAGATCCCTTTGACTCTAGGGTGCAGGGTGGGGGAAAACCAGACGCAGCTGGTTTTGGAGCACTCTGTTGTGCTCAGCCCCTCTGCCCATTCACTGGCTAGGCTAGGGACATCAGTCGCACCACAGGGGGCCGAGCCAGCATTGTGTAGGGAAAGCCCAGCCCTATTCAGTTCCCAGGTGCACTCCTCCCACCCATCTGGCTGTCAATCTCTCTATTCACCACCGGGGCAGACCCATCCTGACTCCTGAAGCCAGGCACACCAGCCAGCTTCAGACAATTCCAAGCCAGACAGTCATTTCACCTTTATTACACAGACATGCCAACTTCTAGAAGTGGCACTTCCACACTAGACACATTAAAGCCGCACACATCATCGCGCAGCATTCAATCTCAAGAGTTTGCACATACCAAACTCAACCTTGCACTCACCAAGCATCAGGAACTACCATGGACACTCATATCCCCATGCATTCCTATGGGAGGGCAGGCCAATCTCACACACGCACTCAGAGAGCGCACGTACTTTACACTGCGCCACAGTGCTAAAGTGCGCAAAGACCAGAAATCACTATAATGATGTAACATTAAAAGGCAAAAAGTTCAGAGGTGAAATTGCCAGAAGGGCCAAGTCCAACAAGTACCAAAGAAAACCAAACATTAATTGGTTTTCTACTCCCATTTGAAAATTACAGCGTATTAATTGCAGTAAAGTAACTCCAGTGTTATCCTATGGAAGAGGTAGGCATTGCAGTAGTGAAAAACAAATGTAAGACATTTTCACTCTCAGAACATATACAACTTAAAAGGATATCTGTTACTTTTTAAATACACTGCACTTCCCTCTGGGCTGCCCAGGGCTTTCCCTAGGGGTGACTTACAAATATTAAAGAGGAAGGTTTGGGCTTGGCAAAAATTTTTATTTTGCCAGGTCGAACTGGCAGTTTAATGACTGAACACACAGGCTGCAATGGCAGGTCTGAGACATGTTTAAAGGGCTACTTAAGTAGATAGCACAATAAGTGTTGCAGGCCCTCCTGCAACATTTAATTTACAGGCCCTAGTTACATGTAGTACCACTTTACTAAGGACTTATAAGTAAATTAAACATTCCAACTGGGGATAAGCCAATGTTACCACGTTTGAAGGAATGCACATGCACTCTAGCACTGGTTAGCAGTGGTAAAGTGTGATGAGTGCTAAGGCCAGCAAAAACAAGATCAGCAAAAATGGAGAAGGCAGGCAAAAAGTCTGAGGGAAGACCACCATGAGGCTGACAGGTCTAACAGTAGTGCTTGCATTTCTAATTTTATTTTCAATCTTCATTTAAGCTGCTAATATTGTACAGCTATCAAAGATGTGACCTTTCCTTTTATCAGTTAACAAAATTAAATCTGTGGTGCAGTAATCTCCTGGCTTCCTGAAATATCATTTTAATTAAAGCTCTTCAGAGGAGCTTAACCTTGTCAGATGGTGCCTTGACTGAATACAGTAGAAATTGTAAAATGCCAATGTATGTATTCCAGCAGAACAATGGCATTCACCCTCCTCCTAGTGCAGACCTTTAGTCTTTAAAGGACTACATTTACTACAACACCATATGGCCGTACTGAAGGCAAACATAATTGACATATTCTTTTCAGTTTTGACAGAGTGTGGCCACAATGTGTGCTGAAGTTATTTAAATGTTTAAAAAGCCTGTATCGTTTTTTTGAAAGAGATAACAATTATTAAGGATTTTTTTTAAAAAAAGCTGTGACTGTAAATGCATATGTTCGACTGGTTTTAGCTTCTTTCTTGCAAGAAAAACTTAAGCTTTGTCTGACTGAAATTCAAGATTTCCACCGGATTACAGTCTTTAAAAAGTCAAGTATTTATAAGATGGGCCAAAAAACCTGGCACTAATGAAGGACCTCACTGTAGAAGACCTACCTGGCATCAATGAGGCCTAATTCCATGCCCTCTACATGGGTCTCCACTTCAGTTTCATTTATCACTGGTCATGAAGATGATGTCTGGAGCGCGCCATCTCTCAATGAGTTATCAAGCAACAGTGTGATGCAGAAGTGCCAGTTACTGTGTGAAACTATTTTTAAATATCTTCAGATCAAATATTCTGGCCAGGAGACCCATAAAATCTAATAGTTTATCTTCACAATGCTTCAAAGAGTGTTCTAATCCTTTCCTAGGATCACACCCTAATTTAAACACATAAGCAATTAATTAATGATCTAAATTCAGTGTAAGAGTCTCTTTGTCAACTATCAAAGGGAGCAAAGATTTTGACCTCATCAGCCCACGTTCCTCCTTTTCCAGAGGCTTCCAATCAATTTTTTTTAATATACTTAGTGTTAGACCTGGCATCTTTGGCGTGGTTTCCCCTGTCTTTGTGGCCTCTACCTCTTGTATTTTTGATGCTGTGCTGGATTTCGTTTTAGCTGGTTTAGATGCTTTGGACACTACCACTGCTGATCAGTGCCAGAGTGCAAGTGCTCCCTGTGTAAATTGTTATTCTGATTGGATATACATGATTGGCATATTTGTATCACTAAGAAGTCCCTAGTAAAGTGCACTGGGTGTGCCAGGGCTGGTGATGACAAGTGCGACTAGTGGGCCTGCAGCACTGATTGTGCCACCCACAGGAGTAGCCCCAAAATGGTGTCTCAGACCTGCTACCGCAGTGCCTGTGTGCAGTCTGTGAACTGCCATGTCCTCCTGGTCGGTGTCCCCACTGACCAGGCCTAACCCTTCCCTTCCTGTGCACATTGGGCACCCCTATGGAAGGCCCAAGGCACCCCCTTGGGCAGGGTGCAGTGTATGTGAAAGGTAGAGCATATACTTGTGCAGGTGACATGCTCTGGTAGTGAATTACAGCCATTTTTGTTTTTCACTGCTGCAAGGCTATCTTGCTCCATAGGCTATCATGGGGGATGCTGGCTACAGTGGCTACCAGCATATCTTCCCATAGGAACATGATAGGACATAAAAGTCTAGTATCCATGAACTCAGAATTTAATAACACAACTTTTAGGAAAGGTTGTTTTTAAATCCTGTGTTTGCGAACAGCACTTTTAGAAAGTTGCTGTTCTCTTGTCTGCCCTTTCTGTGTGCCTTGGCCTGTTTTTGTATTGACTGTCTGAGAGTGACAGGGGCTGGGGATTCCCCAGGAGGCTGGCTGAGTCAACCCTAGGCTGAATGACTGCATTTGCAACTTGAGTGGTGGGAGGAGATAGCACCTGGGCCTGAATAGGGCTGTGCCTGCCTTCCACAATGCTGGCTCAACCTCCTGCTGGGCGGCTGACGACCCTGCCTCTCACTCTGAAAGGAAAGGAGAATCCAGGAAAACAAAGTGCTCAAGGAACACCCAGAACTGGTTCAGACCGGGCTCAGAGCCCTCCTGCACAAAGGGAACAAAGACTTTTAGGGGTATAAGTATAGGACCCCTGACTACAGAAAATTAGATCATCTTGGAATCAAGAAGCAACCTCTGCCAAGGAGAAAGCGGAAACTGAAGAAGGAAGATTGTCCAGCTGTTGCTATGCTGGATTGCCCTGCTGTTGCTTTGCTGCCAAGGAGAGGGGAAGGACTTTGCTTTGTGCTGTGTCCCCTTGCTTGAAGGAATCTCCAAGGGCCTGAGAAGGGCTGGCTCCCTGTTTTTGAAGTCCCAGTAACAAAAATACATCACCCCCAGCTTCCCCTGAGCTCTATTGAGATAGTTCTGTCCTTCCTGGAGTGTGTGGCCCATGTGTGGTGCCTCTGGAAGTTGTACCTGTGTTGGGAAGCTGGAAATCACGCTTTAAAGACTTTGCTATCGAAAAGTTAGTGCATTGTCGCCCCGGAGATCGCCGCAGCCCCTACGAGATCATCGCATCGTACCTTTGCGAAAACAAACTTCCTACGGAACCTACGCACCGGAACCCATACAAGTGGCCTTCCTCCCCATACAGACCGGATTCGTTGCAACACGCCCACTGCTGCAGCGGGGTTGTCGCATCACCTCTCCAAGGTCTCAGGAGCAATGCATCGCTTGTTTTCCACCGCACCAGCTTCTGCTTTTGGAACTTTGTCACAACTAAAGGTACTGTTGGCTAAACGTGTCGCAACTGTGAACTTTTCACGCAACTGTGGATTAATTAATAGCAACCTAAAGAACTCTTTGCAACCATATTCTTGAACTGTGCATGTTGGATTTTTGTTGTTTTGGTCTTGTGTAGTTTAGATTAAATACCTTTATTTTTCTAGACTGTTGTGGAGTCAGTTTGTGGTGTTTTCACTGTGTTACTGTGAGTGTTGGTACAAATACTTTACACATTGCCTTCTGATTAGCCTTGACTGCTCGTGCCAAGCTACCTAGAGGGTTAGAAGGGGTTATCTCAGAGGGTTTCCTCCTTACCCTGACTAGAAGCAAGGGTCCCTATTTGGACAGTGGTACATATCTCTGCCATCTAGAGACCCCCAGTTCTAACACTTAGCAACATGAGGCAGGGACCACCATTCAGATCTCTGAGGATGCTTTATCTTTTTTAGATCAAACAACTTATTGCCCAAAGGGTCTGTCACAGAACCTTTTGAAGGCTCCTTGCTCTGAGTACTTCCATCCCAATCCTCATCAAAAGAATCTTTGTAATTTAGATCCAAGGTGTATTCATCTACAACTTCATTGTGGTATTCAGGGTTTACCTGCCCATCTGACATGTCGCTAAAGACAACCAGTCTCTTTGAGCCCCTTGGTAATCCTCTCTGCTCATGTTGTTCATCTAAATTCTTTCTTTTCCTCAAACATTTACTCCTTGGCCACCTTACAGGTTTGTTTTCACCTTCTGAAATGGAATAGTACTCATCCTCCTCATTATTGGATACTTACCTCTTTCCTGACAAAGCTACTCTTACTGACTCTTGAACCAACTCTCTTAATTCCTTTTTAATTAAATCTGTTACTTTGCAAGATTGGTTAGATTCTTCTGAAGTCTGATCTGCCATACTTAGAATTAATCTTAAGTCCCTCTTTGTTTCCTGACTAAAAGGCAACTTATGATCAGCTGTACCAGTATAACAAACGTCACTTGGCAACAAAAAACCTCTACTTCCAAAAGAAAAAAGACCAAACCTTATAATGACTTAAGGCGACCCACTCCACTACAGCAAAGACATTTCCCTTAACTCAATATTCAAATCTACCTCACATGCTCATGTCATTTGTTTATTTGATCATTTATTCCTTTTTTATTTTTTTTAATGTTTCCTGCGAAATTACACAGCACAGAATCACAAATATGCCGGAGTCACGTTCTGTGTTTTCAACATTTTCCAATCCGCTCAATGACCTCATATGCCTTTAAAAAATGATGCGTGCCCGTTTCAAGGATGGCTGCCCACTCTTTTCCTATTCATGAAGCTAATATGGGCAAAACGGCCTACACTACTTGCGCAACGAGCAAGCTGATCAACTTTTGCTTCGGCATCTAAACTGCCAACTGTGATTTTACCGATACGAACCTCAATTTAACATAAAATCACATACCTTTTCCGCATATGTTTGAAACATCCTGATTCTAAAGATAAACTCTAAAAAAGTCTTTCCCTTGATCGGTTTACATCAACAAGCTTCAAAATTAAATCACTCAACCTAATGAAATACTTACCTCTAAATCTCACTTTACCTTTATTAATTAGTACATTATAAATCCCCAAACTGAATTTTCATCCATGTATAAACCACACTCATTTTTATTACCTCCCTATAAAAAACACTAAGTACTATTTCAATAAACAACATAATCAAAATAGAATAACTAAACACATACTTATCTACTCAGAAGCAGCAAACAAAAGAAGAAGAAGATGTTTAGCAAGAAGCATTTTGTTGGACTGCAAAGTTATAATTTATTGTTTGATTGTTCAAGTTCTTTTTGGAATTCTTTAAAGGTTTGCTGCTTGGAAGTGGCAATAAAAGGTATATGCATAATGCTAGCCTCCAGCTTGCTATGAAATTCAGAGCTTCTCTCACCTAGATGGTTGCATAATCCGTATTCCATCTTTATATGAGGAACACATAGACACAAACTAAATTCCAGGACTGTGCTCCTTGATAAACTTTAGAAAATTGCATTGTGTGCTATTTCAAGAATATTTGTCATCATGGCCAGGTTCCCAATGATGCATGGATTAGTGCCTCTAGCTGTGCTGTGAATGGATGCAGGAAACAGTGCCCCTAACTGTGCTGAGAATGTATGCCTTTAGCAAAACAAAAACCCACCACAGCCCTAATTAGTCCTTCTCATAAGTTTATGCACGGGTATCGCTCATCTCCTGCTGCTACAGATACCACTGCAACTCTGTGCAGAGAAAATCAATCAATTCAATGAGAGGAGAGCACAATGCAAAGTGCAATTACCTAAAAAGATCCATGGGCCATGTCATCAAGCAAGGGCGATACATTATCGCCACTTTTATCAGCAGGAAACTGCCGCTAAAGTGGCAATAATGGGCTTGATAATATGCCCTTGTGAATTCCCATAGCAGCCCAGGTTAACACCAGAACCGGGGCTGCTATGGGAATTCACAAGGGCATATTATCAAGCCCATTATCGCCGCTTTAGCGGCAGTTTCCTGCCGATAAAAGCGGCGATAATGTATCGCCCTTGCTTGATAGTATGGCCCCAAGTGTCCAAACAAAAATTCCTCCTTATTCGTCATCAAAATCAAAAGGACCTGATACTCTGATGACCCTTCTCAACAGTTGGTAAGCATTGCTTAGGAAATGGGCCTGGGTGCAAGGCCTGATGGTGTTTACATCTGCGCTAAATACATGAACCTCATGCCGTTGCTGCTCACTAGAAGCCGGAGGAATAGAAATGTAAGGCAAAGGTTTCCTAACAGGGCAGGGACCAGGACAGGGATGCCATGGCCACTGCAACCTTCCTTTCTCATCTGACTCCTGCTCATCCTTAGCCCCCCCACACTCACACACAGAACACCATCATAGTAGGAGGAGGAAGGATGACCAGCAAAGGTATTTATGGGTAGTTAAAGACAAGTGAAAATGGAAAAATCAGGAAATTGGGGACATTGTTCATGGAAGAGAAGCATCTAATTTCCAATGTGGAACAAAGGGTTGTCTGTCTCATGGTGAGGGTTTCTCCTCATACGGTAAGCACAGGGATGAGGACGCCCACACTTCAAAGTCATGGACATTACATCTAACATCAGAACATTCATAGTTTTGGAAGCAGGGTTTTACCTACAGTTGTCCTGCACTCATTTTACATTATGTAGCACTACATTGTTTCAAATTGTAAAGAAAATATGTTTAGAATGCTGAAACTTCCTACAATGTGTTGTGATTGTGTTGTATTTTGAAAAACAGTTAATGATAGGGACCATTGTCAGCAGATAAATATAGGAGATGTATCTTTCCCATAAGCAACATATATTGGAATTTTGTCTGCACACTGTATGGATTATGCATGGTAAAGGTGCTGGCAGGGTGCTTATCCGGATAAAGTCTGCATCAAAAAGTGCTGGTGTCGACGATGGAGAGGGTTGGCGAGAGATCGGGGCACCGTCTCATGCAGCCGCGGTCCGTGCAGGTAACAGAGGTGGGGCCGGGTTAGGGGGGATTTCGAGGGACGATGCAGAGGGAAAATTAAATAAATAATGCATTTTTCTCTTGGCATCGGCCCTCGACATCCCCATTATCTGGCCCCAGCAATGATACCTGCACGGACTGTGGCTGTTCTCACGTCCATTCTTGTGGCACTGACATATAAGTGCATCAGGCATGTGCAGGAAAAAAGTAATGCATTTTAGGCACAGCATTTATTCACTATAAAATCAGACATAGCAATAACTCAATGTTAAGTAACTGTTATTCCCTTAGTGTATGCGTATGATTAACTTCCAAAAATGAATGTGGGATGAATGCAACTAAGAACAATTTAGAAAGTGAACTGCAATGTATTCAATTAAGTGACACAGCAACCCTTTCAACTGACAGTGTACAGTGTCATTAAATGATGCCTCCTAAAAAAGGTGAACTGCGAGCAATGAAAGTTTTCTCACCGGAATTATGCAGCATTGGAGGCTGTTTTAGCATCAATGGGCATTTTTGATCTCTAGCTTTTATAATTTATCACTCATCTTGGCTCTCATTCACTTGGTTCTCCGATGAATCTTGTTTCATACTGAGAGGGGTCAGACATAGGTGATCCAATCCAGTTATCTAATGAGGACCAGGAATTGGATAACTGATCTACAAATTCGTAATTAGATTCATGTGTAAACTCTCAAAACTGAGCTATACAAGTTAAGTATTATCACTGCTAGACCAAATCTTCTGAAGAACTTCAGTCGAACTAGAATCATACTAACCAATAATTTGGTTAAAGCTATGCAGAATAATAACATTAGTATCTGCTGTCCAGATATCTCTCTATTAGAATTGCACTATCAGTAACTGGAGACAAATCATGAAGAGACAGAAACACGATGTAGTTAAAGTTAGATTGTTATCATCATTATTAAAAAGAATAACTACATCAATCTGAGGCATTTAAGATCTAAGAGTGCAGGGGTTGCCATTAATTACCAAATCTCTGGAAAAGTTCAGGAAGGGACATGAACCAGGCTAGCTCCAAGGCACTCTCCCATGAGAGGGAAAGAAGTCTGACAATAGTGCACACAGGGTATGCTTCAGCCAAAAGAAAGCCAATCGAGTCCACAAGGAAGTTACAAAGTAAGGAGAAGCAATGTGTTAATAAATGTGTCCTTTCTGTCACACCAATGTATATTATAGTTCTCAGGTTGAGAGCTTCTCTGTCACCTCATCTGGGCAGACCACTCTTTCCATTGGTCAGTTCCTAAAGGGTGATTGTCAGGCAGAATAAATATGACACATATTATAGCAAAAAGGTGGTGATCTTCACGTAAGTTGTCGAACCATTCAATACGTAAAGCTTTCAAACAATGATTCTTTTGCAAAAGCACTGAGGACGGTTTCTCATGCCAGGCATTCCCAAAGTAGCAAAAGTGTTGCAGACAGTCCTAGTATGTGAATGGGAACTCTCATAGTGAGACATAGTTTCCTTTCAGACTGTAGGTTTACGAGGCCTTTCCATTAGAACAGAATCAAGCAGAGAAGGATAATGCAGGCTTGAAATGAATTTCAGCTACATTCAATAAAGAATATAACATAAGGGAAATATATGTTTCACGTATAACTTCTGGGACCTAATATATTTCTTTAAACTTATTGGTATTTATGAAACCCTTTAGTTGTCTTTGTAAATTGGCACATGTATCTGAGGTATTACTGCATTTTCAAAGTACCAACGTGTAAATATATTTCAAAACATAAATTGTTATTATTGTTTCTTGTGACTCATATTAGTACATATGTAAAGATCATCCCTAAAAGTTTCAGAGTGTTAGGGTTTAGTCTAAATGTACAGCACCTTTTTCACTTTTCTAACTTGGTGCAAATTTTCACATATGCTAATCATGGAGTAAAAAAATGGAACTCTTCAAATGCACACATAAAATCATCTAGATTTTATTAATTTTCATACATTTTTCACACACATTATTATTACAAATGTGAAATCAGGAAAATCTTAGACTATGTGAATTCATCACTTAACATCTTTTATTACACGTTGAAAAGAAAAACCAATACTAGTAAGTAGAGGACAATCTATGTTACTTAAATGACACATTTTCTTATAATTTACTCTCATCTGCCTGCTTTTACGATGCAGTACCTAATACTTTTCTCATATTTCACCAACATATAGGCAGCACAATTGGTGCATGTTTTATCATTTTCCTCTCAGGTGTGTCATAACCGGTTTTATGTGTCACTTAAACGTTCGGGAGCTTATCTTCTTTATCAATGCCCAAGTTATAAAACCAGCAAGACTAAATTATGTGGTCCAAAAAAGATGAATTATAAGACACAATGCAGCCCATTCTGTGTCATCCTCATTTGCTGTTTTTTCACATATTAAAACTGTATCTGCACAGTACCCGTTAAGCATTTAAACAGAGAACTTTGCAAGTGAAAGTTTTTTTGTTTTGTTTAAGACGTTTTTATTACGTTTTTCAAACACATAAGATAAAAGAGAAAATGGAAACAATAAAACGGGGAAGGGGTAGAAGCCATAATAAAACATACATAACATAATTAAAATAAACAATCAGTCAAAGAACATATCATAATTAAAGAGAGAGAGGAATGAAAAGAAAGTAGGAAAGAGAAAGATAGAAAGAAGAAAAGAAAGACAGAGAAAAAGAAAGGAGAGGAAGAACCAAAATGGTGTGGGAGAGTCTTATAGAGAAAGAGAGAGAAAGCATTAATGTAAAGGAGACTGAGAGGAAAGATGCGTTGTGAAAGGAAGCCAAATAAGGTCAGATTACATTTTTTGAGAAAGAGAAGAGGAGGAAACAGTAGCAATCCTATGTTCATCACAAATAAAATTCCACCAAGTTAGTAAAGATATTTTAGAATTGCCTTTCCAAGATGATTGAATAACTTTAAAAGCTAATGCAATAAAAAGATCAAATAATCTGGAAACAGAAGATACAACATCCACATCAGGTGATAAGGAACCTAGAAAAACATTCTGTAGTGTCAAAGTAGCATTGAATTTAAATACTAACATACAAATATTCCATACAGAGTTCCAAAAGAATAAAACATTAGAACATTCATAAAGTTGATGTTTCTACGTGTCCACTGTCAGTGGAACATGACCAACATAATGGGGAAGAGGTTGGTGAAAATTTACAAATACTAGTAGGTGTTATAATAGCTCTATGGTAAATAAAATACAAAGATTGGGTTATACAAGCAGCAGCAGAAATTTTGAATTACTTGGACCACAGTTTATCCCAGGTTGTAATAGGAAAAGAAACGGACAAGTCAGTTTCCCATGCAGTCTCAATATGGGACTTAGGTCTTTCAATAACATTTGATAACAATAACATTTGATAACAATAACTTATATACAAGAGCGGCTTTAGGTCTGTGAGTTGAAAATAAGGGGTATAGAGGAGTAGAAGGGGATATAGACGGTGTGTGAGGTGGAAGGGGAAAAGTGGTTAGATGAGATTGTATGGCATTAACAATAATAATATATTCATTAGGAAGAGAGTCAGGTGCTGATAACCTGCTTGTAAGGCATGAAAGGGAACAATAGAGTAATTGTGAAGTAACTGATGAACAAAAATAATACCCTTTTCTTTCCAGTATTTATAGTAAAATGATTTGCCTTTATATTTAAGAAATGTATTATACCATACAGTAGAGAACAAAAAGCATTGAAGAGGAGTAAGGGCCATAGAAAAAGTGTTATATAATAAAGTCTGGGAGTATTTTAAAACTGGGTTAGTGGACAAAAAGTTGCAGTTTGACATAAAGATTACATGTTGAAAAGAAAAATCTTTCAATGAGGAGCGTTCAAAAAGGATCGATCTGGGATCAGGAATATCCACAAAATCATAAACTAATGCAAAAGATTGTTTAATCAAAAAAGCTGAATGATAAGCTTTAAAGTTTGGGAAACGCACACCACCTTCATCTTTAGGACGAATGAGTTTATTTAGGGCAATTCGTGGGTGTTTATTGTTCCACAAAAATGTTGTACACACAGAGTTAATTCGAGAAAAAAATACATTGGGAATTCTGATAGGAAGTATAGCCAGTGTATATAAAACATGAGGTACAATCATCATTTTAATGGTATCTAACCTGCCCCACCAGGAAAGATACAGGGGGGACCAAGTAAGGAGGAGTGATTGGATTCTAGTTATTAATGCAGTAGACAGAAATTTTATTGTATCATTTAGGGAAGACGAAAACCAAATGCCAAGGTATTTAATTATTGAAGGACACCATGCAAAATTAGTATCACTAAACATAAATTGATAACATATAGAGTTTAAGGGCAAGACTTCCGTCTTTGAGAGGTTGAGTTTGTAACCAGAAACACTGGAGTATAATCGAACTTCGTCCATGAAATGAGGGAGAGACTCAACAGGATTAGACATATAAATCAATATATCATCTGCATAGCAGATATTTTAGTTTCTACAGTGTTATGTTTAAAGCCAGCGATCTGAGAATTAATACGAATACGTTCTAGGAATGGTTCAAGGCATAGGATAAATAATAAAAGGAAAAGGGGACATCCCTGCCTTGTGCCTCTGGACAAAGAAAAACATTTGTAGAAGTGATTATTAACAAAAATACTGGCTCTAGGACAAGAGTACAAAAGTTTAATATAAGAAATAAAAGAGGGCCCAAAACCAAACCATTGGAGAGTTTGAAACATGAATTGCCAATTGATACGGTCAAATGTCTTTTCAGCATCTAAAGACAAGGCTGCAAGGGGAGATTTATATTTTTTGCCATATGAGATGATATTAGCAAACATCCGAGCATTATCAGATGCCAATCTGCCTTCAATGAATCTAGCTTGATGTTTTGATCAAAAGGGGAATGATAGATTCAAGTCGGGATGCGAGAATTTTGGCAAACATTTTACAATCATAATTAATTAACGATATAGGATGGTCATTTTTACAGTAAGAGTGGTCTTTATCAGGTTTAGGTATTATAACAATTAAGGCATACATAAAAGATCCAGATGCTTTGGCGTCAGCAATAAAAGAGTTAAAAGTTGGAGGAGCTTGGGAACAAAAATGGAATTAAAGGTGCTGTAAAACTCTACAGACAAACCATCAGGTCCTGGGGCCTTTGACTTTTTTAGAGATTTGATAGCATTGGTTACCTCTTGAAGAGTGATGTCTTTCTCTAATGAGTTAAATTCATCAGGGAAAGATGGTGGGGAAGGGAGAACTGAGAAGAAGGTGTTTAAATTTTGATTAGTGGGAAAAGTATCATCAGAGTAGAGAGATTTTTAATTGTCATGAAAAACCTCGGCAATGTCCTCATCTGATTATACTAGTTTTGTAGTAGATTTATTAAGAATAGGGCCAATAGTCTTACATTCAGATTTAATTTTAAAATAATTAGCTAACATCTTGCCCCCTTTATTCTGACCTCCATGATATTTAGATTTAGTTTTAAACAAAATATTACATGCTTCAATCGTTGCTAATTTGTTGAGTTCAGTTTTTACTTCAATCAAATCATGAAGGGCAGCAGATGATCGAGAAGTAAAGTACGTATGTTCTAAGACTGAGTTTTTGTAGCTGATCCTCATATTTCTTCCTTGTGGTTTTCTTTTTTTTCGATACATAAGAAATGGTGAAGGCACAAAAAGCAGCCTTAAAAGCATCCCAGTTATTAGGAACAGAAGTATCCATTGGGTTATTGATACTAAAAAATTCATTAATAAAAGTGGTAGCTTCTTTAATAAAGACCATGTCTGATAATAAAAAAGTATTACATTTCCATCAGCAAAATTGAGAGGAGGTAAGTGAAAGGTCTAGAACAGCGTGAACAGGGGCACAGTCTGATATAAAAATGGATCCAATTTCAGATTTATATGGATAGAAGGAAGTAAGGATTTGCTGACAAAAATATAATAAATCCTAGAACGGGTGTGATATACATTGGAGAAAAAAGTAAATTCAAGTAAGTCAGGATTACAAGTTTTCCAAACATCATACAATGGACGAGAAGCAATGGCCGATTGAAAAGCTTTATGAGATTTATCAGGCTGAAATTTACAATTGGACAATGTGTCGGAAAAAGGGTCTTAACATTGGTTGAAGTCACCAGCAATATTAATATTAGGGCAGTCAATTGAAGAAAGCAGAAGTTTAATATCATTCCAAAATTTAGGATCTGGCTTAACAGGACCATACATATTTAACAAAACTAACGTTTTATTTTGTACCACAATCTTTGCCATTACCCATCGTCCATCATCATCATTTTGTGTGGACAAAATCTGTACTGCCAAAGCTTTATGAAACAATATAGCAACACCCCCCTTTTTGTTGAATGCAGGAGGAAAAACAAGTTGACCCACCCAATGCCTTTTCAACTTAAGAGACTCCACGTCAGTACAATGAGTTTCCTGAAGAAAAGAAATCTGAGAAATGAGTTTTGATAAATGAGACAGTACCTTTTGCCTTTTGACTGGACTCCCAAGACCACGGACGTTCCACGTGACAAAGTTACACATAATGGAGGGAAGGGAGGGTATAACACCATTGGAGTTGATACACTTCAAGGGTATAACTACAAGAGAAAAAGCACCACAAGAAAAAATTACATATGGAATTTTGTTTAGAAAAACCCACAATACCAGGGAACATTAACAATACATAGATGATAAAGGACAATGTTGAACAAATAGAAATAATTGGAAGAAAAAAGCAAGTAGAAAAGAATAGAGCAGAAGATGAAAAAAAAGAAAAAAAGAGCGGAGGAAGGAAGAGAAAGGAGTAAAGAGACAGAAGCGAAGTACATGTGAACAGATCAAGGAAAAACATCCAGATCTGTACGACAAAAAGAAGTGGAGAGAAGAAGGGCAAGGAGGCGCCAGTGGATGCGGACCCCAAAAAATAGAAACAAAGAAAATAAAGGAAAAGAAGGACCTCATGAATATATGAAAACACATAAACTGTAGGAAGAAATTATTAAATAGATATGTTCAATACAAGTTACATTTCTAGAAAGAAGAAAAAGTCAAACATTAGTATCCATTTCATGCGATGAAAGACCTTGAAGGTACAGATTAAGTTTTCCTGGGTCATCAAATGAGAGTGATCGACCATTATCAGTTATCTTGCAAAGACAAGGGTGGAGGATTCCATATTGGATGTTAAGTTGTCTCATGCGAGGACGCAAGGCAAGAAATTCTTTGCGACAAGCATTTGTTGCATTGGACATATCCTGCGAAATGAAATGATAAGACTAAGTTTAAGTCTAACTGCCTTCAAAACATGCATTAACTCAGTAAATTCAAGGTAGAGCATTATGATTCCACGCGGTTTAGAAGCATTTGAGTTGAAGCAACCCAGGCGGTGTGCTCTCTGTATATTGAGGAGACTTGAAGAAGGCTGAAGATCTAGGAGCGCTGGAAGGAATTTTTGTAGAAATTATACCATGTCTGAGCCTTCAATATTTTCAGGTAGACCATAAAGGCGTAGATTATTTCTTCGAATACGATTTTCAAGGTACTCAGTGTGAAGCTTGAACTTGTGGATTTCTTGTTCTAGTAAAGGAACCTTAGTAGAAACATCCTGTAAGTCACTAACATGTTGTCCCAGCTCCAATACCTTGCCCTCCATAACAATCCATCGCTCTTCAATCTATTTACATTTTTCGTTGGTTGCAATCATAAAGGGTTGAAGACCACAGACTTCATCCAATATGGAGTCTAGAACATGATTCTGAGAGGAATGAATTGGAGAAGACAGATCATTTTTATGTCTTTTTGGTTTAGTACCTGTTACAGAGGATCTAGCAGAATGCATTTTGTTGGCCATTGTGAGACGAAGATGAAATCACCAAAAAAGGTAAAATTGGTGAGTAGATAGTTGCAGAAATTATGAAGGAAATATCAAGCAGTAAACTATTTTAACACTGAAATGAACAAAAGCTCCAAGATGCAAGAATACCCAGTGAAAGTTAATTAAGGATCCTCAGCACCAAGAAAAAGCTTATATAACGTAAGATAAAAATTGCTCCAATGTCTCAGTATGTTGATATAAGCATGAGACAAACATGAGACAAACTGCATCCATTCAATAGAGGACCAAACAAATCTTTTTACTTAAAACTGCGTTGCATGTGCTCATATTGATTCCATGGTGTTTAGCAGGGACGCCGTGCTAATTAATGCTTATGGTTAAGCAGTGTGGCATACAAACATCAAACACCAATCACTGTTTGCAGTTTAATATTGAACCGATAGCACGTTGTCATTGAAGATTTATTGCGTAACTGGCCTCATAAAACAACAAGAGCAGAAGAAAAAGACGTGAGCACAGCGGCCATGAAGTGGCGGCCGCTCACTTCTGAGGTTAAAAGAAAACACCACAGCAATGACATGGAAACACTGAATTTCTGCACGTTTCAATGTAGTAATGCCTACATTATGCTGTAAGCGATAGAGTGCGGTGTCCAGCCGAAAGGGAACATTGCCGGTATGTAACATCAGCAAATAGTGAGGATTAAAGCGGACACAAGCGCAGCGACCTAAGATGGCGGCCGCTCGCGTCCCGTACCAAGTAAAATTACCGCCGTGGTGAAGAAGCTAGTTGCGGGTAAAAAGTTCCTCAAGACGCAGTCCCCGAAGTCACTTCATGTTCTGGAATTGAAGTCAAATACCGCGCACCTTCATAAACGTCTCTGGAGGCTCGAAAACACACAAAAAGTCCCGCAGTGAAGCGGAGCTCACATGGGAACTGCCATTTCTCCACGGCGCGCAAGCCACACCCGTGTTAAGCCTTGCAAGTGAAAGTTGAACCTTTATAAAGGCTATGTGACTGCCAAGCACCAAATTTTTGATCCCTTTATCTAGACCCAGCTTATTTTTTTTTAAATAATTGCATATTATGCAGCAGACGGTGTATTATGTAGCAAGTGTGGCAAATTCATAATTTTATTTTTTATTTTAGTGTTTTTGGTGTTTTGTAAACTGTAGACATGACCCAAGGGTACCAGAGTGCTGTATATATGATTGATATACATAAACAAAGAGCTGAAAACATAAAAAAGAACACCTAACGAAAGCATAGACCAATGTTTAATAACTCCAGTGAGATATGGTATGTTGTAACAGAGTTGTTATTAAATGTCAGCCATTCATTTCTGAGTCATTGTGATAGATTCTCTGCTATGGTTTTTCAAGAGTCTGCTTTGTGTCCGTTCAGTTCCAGGGACCCAGGGGACAATGTTTGTGTGGGTTCTACTGGCATCGATGTGCTTCTGCCCTGTATTGGTATTACTGATATTGAAGCGGCCACTGCTCCTCACAATCGTATAGTGAAGGAGGACCTGTGGTTACTCTGTAGATACAGCACAGCCACCACCATCACATGGTCACCATTCACAGATTTTAAAATAGTCTTTGTGTTTCATTCCCTAGTGTGCTATATGTTGATGCGGCAATGTTACCGGAGAAAAACGCTAATACTCAGGTTAGGTATGTCCTCAATCTGGCATTACTGCATCATTCAAAGGTCCATAGCTCAGAATCATTATAATGCTGTAATACCTTATGTTTTCCCACATTTCGAGTTTCAAAACTTAGAATATTATGGGTTGTCCCAATATTTTTGTCAGAATCTTTTTATTGACTTTTACAAAAATTCACAACATGTGAAGCTCAACCAAGCGCTGACCCATGCCAAGATCATCAGGTACCTAAAGACAATACACAGCTTCTTCACAAGTTTTCAGCATGACTCATAACATTTTCAGGTGCAGACTCCCCAGTATTACATTTCATATCATGTACAATCTACATATCAATTGTTGCGCCCTGGCTCTATAGTCGGGAGCTTACAAAATAAACACAACAAACACATTTAAACTTTTCCTTGGAGCCCTTATACTTGACCACCTAATTTCTAGGGAGTGTGTAAAGCGGGCACTATCCAATGCTCGGAGAACTGAGGCAGCCCGCTGCTTCTGGTCAGGGGTAAGAGAAAGGAGGGACCAAACTTGACGTGAAAGCCCAACAGGCCCTGACTCCCAGGGGGATCAGGTCTGGGTCCGGAACTGCTATATCTTGAAGCCGTGAAGGGCCTGCAGCCTGGGGCCACAGGCAAAGAGAGACAGGCCCTCCGACAGGTAACCCACCAAAGGACTCCAGATATAATAAAAACTCTTACAGGACTCCTCGATAATATCCGTCATTTGTTCAAGAACCAGGGCCTGACATAGTTGTGCATGCCATTGGATGAGAGAGGGGGCCTCCGGGTTCTTCCAGGAAGCTGCTACTTCAGATTGGGTTCTCACACTCCAGAAGGATATGCTCTAGGGTGTCTGGAATTGGGTATCCCAGGGTCTAAATATCCTAAGAGCCCACATGCCCGCCAACATCTGTCCGTCATGCTCTGAAAAAGAGTGGGGAGTTATGAGGGTGTAGGTACCAATCAAACATGATTTTTGTGGTGGTCTTCCCTTAAAATCAAAGATTGGTTGTATTTGGTAATAACTTTATATAGGGAGCTCCACTGTTTCTCCGCTATGGGGGCATGTAGCAGGGTGTTTCAAAACCCTGTGTTGCTGGACTTGAGAGGGACCCACCCTGAGAAGTAGAGAGTATGGGAACAAAATGCAGCCTTTAGTCATGTTGACGGTCAGACCAAATTTCTCTGATGGGACAAGTCCCTGGTTGTGGCCAGCTGCACCTGGGATTGTTGCACCCAGTGTTTTAACTGGAAATAAATGTATTCATCTGTGGGCAGAAGCTTAAAAAGAGCAGTGCAGTCAGTTAAGGAGGGTAGTTCTCCTTGAATGAAGAGATCAGACACCATGAGGCAACCACCCATCCTCCATCTATCAAAGGGACCCTCCCATACCGCTGGGGGGAAAGCAGAGTTGAAATGCATGGGGGTGTAATGGGATGGAAAGGTCATTAGGGGCAATGTCTTGGTGACGGTGTCGCGTAATTTAAAAGTAGTGGCTGCAAATGTAAATGTAAATGTATACTTGTAAAGCGCACTGTGACTCCATCTCGGAGTGTCCAGGCGCTGTATACCGCTGGGGAACCCTTTCTGGCTTTCCCTGTGAGATGGTCCCTCCTGGGCACCCCAAGGTGAAGCCAGGCATCCCCGGCGCTGAAGGGGCCATTGTGGATATTAAGCAAGCTATTGCCCAGAGTTGCAGAGTGGAACTCATGGTTAGAGTAGGCACCGAGGTGAGAATTATCGAGTCCGCGGACATTGACCCAAGACCCTGCCGCGTCGGGAATTGAACCCTGGTCCCGGGGCAACCTCTGCTTCCGGGTCTGCTGCTTCTAACGAGTGAGCCACACTTCTCCTGTAGGGGTGCTAAGGTAGACATTCCGAGACCTGTCTTGTTTTGGTTTCCAAGGTGGGTCCCAAATGGTTCTCCCCGCTATCTGCCTGTCCATATGGAGCCAATGTTTAAGGGACTTTAAGGGACTACTCGGCTAGGGCAAAAGTTGTGCCACTCTGTAATAGAGGGAGAAATCTGGGAGGTAGAGCCCCCCCTCTAGGCACGGTTTTGACAAGATCAGCTGGGATAAGTGGGTCCTGCTCCCCTGCCAAATACATTTTGTGGTCATCCTCTTCAGCTCTTTGAACGGCTCTCTGTCCACCATGATTGGGAGATCCTGAAATAAATAGAGAAGGCGAGGCAGGACATTCATCTTGATCGTGTTTTTTTCGACCTATCCAGGTTATATATGTGGAGCCACATTTTTTTAAGTCGGATTTGAGTTGCCACATCAAGGGAGGGAGGTTAGCTTTGTAGAGATCTGTTAGTTTGGGGGTGATTTTAATGCCCAGATAGGTAATTTCTTTATGGACGCAGTGGAAAGGCGATGCCTCTGTAATGGCTGTCATCATCTCTGGGGGCATTGTCAAGTTAAGTAAGAAAGATATGGGGAGGTTCAATTTAAACCTTGCTACTTTCTAAAAAGTATTAAGTTCGGCCTGAATAGCTGGCAGGGATGCATCAGAGTCAGCAATACGTAGCAGAATATTGTCTGCAAAGAGTGAGATTTTATGCTCATCTGGGCCAATTTGATTCCACAAATTTCAGAGTTGGCCTTCACCATGCCCAGGAAAGCTTCCCTGAACCCTATTCAGCGCAAGGTATGCATTAAGAAAGGCCAGTCGGCCCGATCGAAGGCCTTCTCCACGTCTAAATATAGTAAGCCCGCCGTAATATGTTTCTTCCGTACTTTGTCTTTTAAGTGCATCATCCTGCTGTAAGAAAGTGGCTCTGTGTATACTGCACCGAAGTAAGGTTCAGTGGGCACAGAGTCCACAGTCCCCAGAGGTATGGCAGAGGCTGAAGTTAGATATCACTTTGCTCTCGAAAGTGGTAGCTTGGTCAAGCAGTAAGGCAGTATCAGAGGACAGTGTAAAGCATTTGTTGTACACACTCAGTCAGCACATGGTCTCACACACTCAAGAACTGAACTCTAGGCCAATATTTTTATATATAAAAATATATAGTTGTTTATTTTAGAACCACTAGTAGGTACCATAAATACTTTCTCAGAATAATATGTTGCAATTGAATACTTTCAAATAGCAATAGACTTTTAAATGCAATTGATACAGTTGTTGCAATATGCAACACAGGTTTAACAAAAAATACCATTGAGCTCAATGGGAAGTTTAAAGTAAATGAAATTGTCGCAGGGATTCTCCTACACAGAACTGTGCATAGAGACTTGTGACCTCAGTGAATTAGGGTGTGCCAAAACTCACCTTAATATCCAAAATCCCCTACCGGTCTAGCAATCAGTGTCTCATTGGTTCTTCCATATTCCCAATGATTAGACAACCCAGAACATGAACTTAGAACACCTCAGGTAACGTGGAACACATGAACACTCTTTCGTTATACTATCATACTAGTCCAAAACGAGGAGTAAATGAAGACACGTGCAAGTTTGAAATATTTATTTCGAATGCTGTGTTCTCAGGTGCAGTATCTTAGCTAATACAAGCAAACATATTATAAGCAACATAGTTACTATTCCATAAAACACAAAGGGAGAAAGCATGTTAAAATGCTAAAGGGAAGAAGGCTAAATAGCACCTAAGTCTTACCCTCCCTTGTTAGTATATTATATTATATCTTAAGAAGGTCTCTTTGGGTTTTAGCAGGGCGGCCCCATACCTTTGGTCTTAGTAGAAAGGAATCACATCACCTTCTACACCAGCTCTCTGCATGCGAATATTCATCAAGTGTGTGTGCATGCTCTGTGCAGTGCATTATTAAACGTGCCAAAAGCCAGAGTTGTCCACAGATGCATATGTGTTATGTTTAGGACGTGCGCTGATCAGACCAAACAACAACTACTGTGTTGATATAACCTTAAAGGCCTCGGCACTCACTGTTCAGACATAGCTTACCAAGCAAAGCTGATACTATAGGAAAACATATTATTCTCGTGTGAAGCGAAAGATTCTACTACGCTCAAAGCATTAATAACAATATGTGCCGTGTGCAGAAGCAGCAGAAAGGAAAAATGGTGTTTAAACTTCTAATAAGCTCATGCTAACTTAACACAGTGTGAAGGCAAAGCCTATCTCCATGACAAAATACAATCACTTTACAAATGTTTTTCTTACTCAGGGCTTAATCCTGAATTCAGCCCTGGTGCATTTCCTGTAAACAGTTGTAAGAAATCGTTTTTTTTACACAGGCGATTTTTCAGGAATATTTGAAAGTTTTGAAAATCGCCACTTAGAAGACATTTTGGTGAAAACCAAGCAATGTAATCCTATGGAGGAAAATCAAGTTAACGGTACGTTACAATTGTAATTACTTTTCAGGTTCAGTGCTGGGCTCAAAGATACAGCACTGGGATCTCTCCTGATAACAGGTGAGTCATTTCATTTTTGTTGATCAGCTGATTTCTTGTGAATATTGTAAAGTTGCAAAACTCGACACTTAGAAGAAATTCTGAGTGAAACCCAGCCAACGTTACCCTATGGAGAAAATCAAGTTATTGGTCTTTGGGTAAGTATTCGGCTGGCAGTGTTAAGGGTCTGGGGGTAGACTCAGGGGTCCCCCAGGGTCAGGTAAATACAGTTCTTACACCCTCAGCGGCACAGGGGCAGCCGGGTACAGAGTGAGGATGCCCAATGTTATCCTATGGAGGATAGGGGGCCTTTAGTTTGTGGCTGCTAGCAGGCAGGCCACGCGGCTGTGGGAGCTGGGCTCCTGGTCACTTACACCGGGCAAGTGGGGAAGTAGGATAGGACAGATGCTGCACTTCCAGTGGCACTCGGGCGGCTGGGAGCAGGGTGCTTTTGGGCCTTTGGACGCCCATTGTATTTCAATGGGAAAGCTGGATGTTGAATAAAGGCTACAGACTTAGGGATGGAGATTCTTTCGGTGCGACCACCACTTCGAGAGGTAAGTTGGGAAGCTGTAGGTTAGGTAGCCACCCAGGAGTTGGGCACAGGGGGCCATGGGGTGCCGGGTGCAGGGGTGTCTTTGGGTGTCAGGAAATCTAACCCTCAGCTGATCGCGGTTGGAGGGGTCCCTTGTTGTGAGGCTGCAGGCGTCATCAGGAGCATCAAAGAGGGTCCTTAGGCACTGGATTCCAGGTCACAATCGCCGGGGGACGTCCTCGTGGTCTTTGTTCACTCAGGCACAGACCCGGCTCGGCGGGTGCAGAGGGTGCAGGATTCGCAGTTCCTTGCTGGCACTAGGGGTTGTTGCTGTTTGAGCAGAACTACTGCTCGTGGGAGTCCCAGTCTTTAGATGAGCAAGTCAGTCAGGTCCTCCGGGGTTTTCGAGGTTTCTGACCTCAGGAGATGCCAGGATTTAGCAGGAGCATGTTCGAGGGTCGACAGGCCTGTAGGACTGGGGGCAAGTAAGTTGGTGTCATCCTCTTGTTAGCAGCACTGCAGATCTTCTTTCTTCTTGTTTCAAAATTGGGGTCTGAGGAAGGAAGGTTCAGGGCCCCCTAAATACTAAACTTAGGGGCGTTACAAGTAGGGCAAGGGCAGGAACCACTGGGTCCCTGTCCTGCCACTCTCCAGTGGGAGGGGGACAGGTGCCTAGCTCTGATTGGGTAGGACTACCCATTCTCAAAATGGTGAGAGCCCAGAGTTGTGCTTTACCTCGCCTCCCCCACCTGAGGAGTGGGGTTGGCAGAGGCTGGCACACCCCCTTTCCTTCCTTTGTTTTCCCCACCTGTCTTCCCGCCAGAGTGGGGGTCAGAACCGGTGGGGGCCAGTTGCTGAATACAGCAAGTGGCCTGGAGAAGCTCACAAAGGTGGCATGCCTTTGAAGCTCCCCTGCGCATCCTGGGGGAGGAGACCCAGCACCTCGTTCCAGGATGTGCATTGTTGCAGGTCCCAGAGAGTGTACAGCTCTCTACCCAGGGGTCCAGCAACATGTCTGCTGGGTGGCAGCCTAGGCAGCCTCTCAGTCAGGCTGCTGGTTGTGGGTTAGTGTCAGGGGGCTACTCTAAGTTGCCCTCTGTCTTGCATTTTACATTAAATCCTACACCGGCATCAGTGGGGATTTAATGTGCTGAGAAGTTTGATACCAAACTTCTCATTCTTCAGTGTAGCCATCATGGTGCTGTGGACTTCATGTTGACGACCTCCCTGCACCAAATTCTCTTAATGGCAGCACTGCACTTACAGTGCCCAGGAATGGACCTGGTTACTGTAGGGGTACAGGGCTCATGCACCTGTACCCACTCCACTGACATAGGGCACCCAGCTAGAGGGGTGACTAAGGGATGCCAGGGCAGTGTTTTGTGGGCATGGCACACAGGGATGTGTGCCATGTCAACTCTTTGTTTTGTTCTGCACCCAGACACCCAGCCTGCAAAAACAGTGCATGTGCATCAGGGCACAGGGCCTCTAAGGGTGGCACAATATGTACTGTAGCCCTTAGGGCCTACTCAGGTCACAGGGCCCTGGGTACCTAAGGTACCATTTACCAGGGGCTGACATGTGGCCAGAGATGCCAATTGGGTTTAGGCTCTAGTACAATTTTTAGGAAAGGAACACAGGCCCTGGGTACCTGATTGGCAGCGACCCAGGGCACACCAAGGAAAAGTGCATCAGTCATCAGGCAAAAAGTGGGGGGGGTTACTGCAATAGAAACCCACTTTCCTACACCTGCACAAATTGTTATGTGTCTGGTGACCCTTGATGAAATTTGATTGATCTGGATGGATAAATGTAGGTAAAATGTTTTCCAACCTGCTGTCTAGAATCTTATAATATAATGTGGCATCCAGGTTCAATAGAGATATAGGCCTGTATGAGGCGCAACGTTGGGGATTTTTCCCTGCTTTGCGGATTATGGCGATTAACACTTCCACTGTGGATGGGGATACTTATTGAGAGGCTGCTATTTCATTGAAGAGATCCATCTAATGAGGAGTGAGCTCTGTTGCAAATGTTTGGTAGAACTGAGCGCTAAAACCATCTGGCCTTCTGGGTTTTGAGGGCATGTATCACCATCTGAACCTCTTCCTTTGAGATGGGTCGGCTAACCTCATCATTGGAGGCGGAGGACACCTGTGGTAATGCAAGTGAATCCAGATAATGGAATTGGTCTTGTTCTATTAGGGGGTCCGGCATGTATAGTGAGATATGGAAATCACGGACGGCACTCTCTTTCACTTCCTCGCTATGATGTGTGGTGCCAGAGTCCTCTACTATTTGTTTAACATATTCTTTTTCCTGTTTCGCGCTTATCTGACTCGCCCGCAGGGGGCCTATTTTGTTGTAGCCTGGAGACGTAAAATAGTTTTTCCACCCTGATCTCCTGGAGTTTCCCTTTTAGTCAATCAATCAATCAGGTAATTGTAAGTGTGCTACTCACCTGTGAGGGTCTCAAGGCGCTGGGGGGGTATGTGGTCACCTTCTGCAGGGCCTGAACAGATGAGGCACCTTGTGTGCCTTTTATGCATCCCGCAACTTCCCCTCTAGTGAAAGCAGCTCCTCGCTCTGTTGCTTCTTCAAGGTGGTAGCTAGAGTGATGCATTATCCCTTATAACCACCTTGAAGGCGTCCCAATTTGTCAAATGTAAAGTGTCTTTGGGGTCATTGTTAGCCAAGAAGTCTTGAATCACCTTCCTCAATTCATCGCGAAAAAGTCTATCTCTACTAAGAATATTGGGGAAGTACCACCTTGAAAGTTTAGAGCAAGGAGCCAGCGTAATAATCAAAATTTACAGTGGGGCATGGTGCAAAAGACATATTGGGTGCAGCTGAGCACTCGAGATCATCTGGCGGAGCGCTTGGCTAATGAAAATGTGGTTGATCCTGGAATGTGATCTGTGGGAGAAGAAGGAATAGTCAGGCATTGATGGATTGAGGGCCCTCCAAATATCTAATAGACCCATGCGCTGTAGTGAGGCTTTAATGGTCTTGCTAAAAATTCCTGTCACTGATCTATGTGGGTGGGTAGCGTCTACAGGTGGGTCCCAGTTGAGATTGAAATCTCCCCATACGATTATGTTTCCCATGGGAAAGCTTTGCAGCGTAGACAGAAATGTGAGGAGAAATTCCATCTGTCCGGAATTGGGATCATAGACCATTGCAATAGTCCATGAGCGCCCTAAGAAGAACGCTCCTACCATTAGGAATCTCCCCAATTTATGTATTTTGGTGTTGTGGGGCTGGAAGTGAATCGAAGAATGGAACAGGAGAGTGACTTCATTCTGTTTAGTAGTGGCTGAGGACGGGAATATTAGTGGGTACGTTTTGTGCTGCACGAGGTGGTCCTCACCTCTCCTTAAGTGTGTCTCCTGTAATGCAAGTTTACAGACATGATGTTTCCCCAAGAATTTCCAAACACATTGTCTCTTGTTAGGGGAGTTAAGACCCCTTACGTTCCATGACATACAATTAACTGACATTTAAATATTTGTAAGGAGTACATCTTCCGGATCGGAAGACCATCCATCATGCCCCTGCCCCCATTCCCCTGGCCCCCACGCTGTCTGGACCATTGAGTTACATATTGGGCATTACAGTGAGTACAATACAATAAAACATGAACAAAAACTTTGAACTAAGAAGTCTCCAAAGCAATGGTAAACCTTCATTATCAGTGACTCCAGGGGCGAGTCTACTTATGCTCCGAGAGCCCCGCTTGTATATTGATTTGGGCACTATCTTTCTGGTGATTTTCTTCATCAAACCCTAGAGTGAGCAAAAGTATTCTCAGGCCTCTGAAAAAACGTGACCCTGTTACTATCTGTGTCTTATAACCTAAGTTCTGGGGCACGGGGAGGCCCCACTGATGCAATGGGTCAGTCACAGGGTGATAGCTCTAAGTGATCAATGAGTTTGGTTGGATCACAAAGGCAAAGAGTTGTGGCTTTTGAGTTCCTGTCTCTTCCAGTGTTTCATTGTTTTGCTGCCCCTCTTGGGAGCCTGCCAGAGGCCTGATAAGCACTGCACCGCCGCTTGTTCCAAGCGCTCCCTTCCCGAAGACTCTGTTTGCTGTGGTGGAGATTTTCCGGGACCAAGCAGGGCCACCTTCACCTCCACTTCTGTAAAGTTGTTTTATTTGTTGCCAAACAAGAAGGCAATGCGAAAAGAGTAGGTCTACCGATATTTATTTTGTCTGTCCCTCAGTGCCCCAGTTATCGATCAGAATCACAGAAAAGAGACCGCACTACTCGCTCCCACAGATGATGTCCACACCCTCCTGGACCAAGGCCACTCTGCAGACCTCACCCTACTCTACCTAACAGCGGCCTTCGACACACCGCCTCCCACCGCACACTAGTCGCCAGACTACACGACGCAGGCATACAAGGAACAGCCCAGGACTGGATCCGATCATTCCTCACCGGAAGAAGCCAAAGGATCAGACTCGCACCCTTCCCCACGAAAATCACCTGCGGAGTCCCACAGGGTTCATCCTTGAGCCCCACCCTCTTCAACATACACATGGTCCCCCTCGCAGCCATCGTCCAACAACACGGCCTCAACATCGTATCCTATGCTGACGACACCCAGCTCATTGTCTCCCACACCAAAGACCCGACCACTGCCAAACTCAACTTCCAGAAAGGAATGCAAGACGTCGCAGTCTGGATGACCAACTGCTGCCTGAAGCTCAACGCCGAGAAGACAGAAGTCCTCATCCTCGGTACCACCCCTTCTGCATGGGACAGCACCTGGTGGCCGACTGCCCTTGGAAGCTCACTTACCCCTCAGACCATGCCAAGAACCTCAGTATCGTACTCGACTCACCACTCACCATGAACCGTCAGGTCAACGCCGTCACCTCCAGCTGCTTCAACACCCCTGCATCCTCTGCAAGACCTTCAAGTGGATCCCCCCGAGTCAAGGAAGACAGTCACCCACGCACTCATCACCAGCAGATTGGACTAGGGAAATGCACTATACGCCAGCATCAACAAGTCCCTACTCCGCAAACTCCAGACAATACAGAACACCGCCACCAGACTCGTCCTCAGCATCCCCGACACAAACACATCAGTGGACACCTACAAAGTCTCCACTGGCTCCCCTTGGAGAAAACAGTCACTTTCTAAATCCTCACTCACGCCTACAAATGCCTACACAACAACGGACCCAAATACCTCAACGACAGAATTAACTTCCACATACCCAAAAGAAACCTACGATCTTCCACCCTCGCACTGGCTGAAATCACACTCATCCACAGAGCCAGAGCAGGCGGAAGATCCTTCTCTCACATTGCAGCCAAGACCTGGAACAAGCTACCGGCAGACATTAGACGCGCCCCATCCCTGAATACCTTCAGGAAGAGCCTCAAGACCTAGCTCTTTGGCTAAACAGATCTGCGGACCCCCCCTCAGCGCCTTGAGACCCTCATGGGTGAGAAGCGCGCTTACAATTCTCTGATTGATTTATTGAGCGAATAGTTGCCTGCGTGCCAGTGTGGCTTGGGTCACATCTTGGAAAAGTGAGCACATCGCGCCCTGAAAGGTGACCATGTCGCGTTTTCTGGCTTTTCGGAGGAAAAGTTCCTTGATTTTGAGGGAGCTAAATTTAGCCAGGATGTCTCTTGGGCGCTGATTATCCCCCTGGCATCGTGAGCCCACCCTGTGGACTCTCTCCAACTGAACTTCCGAGTGGTTGTCTCCCAGGACACTGGAGAAGAGAAGCACCATAAATGTTCTTTACTTCCCTCCTCCAGGCCCCTCACTCTAATATTGTCTCTGCAGGAGCGGTGTTCCAAATCTTCGCATTTTTTCAGGGCATAGTGTAGTTGTGTGTTTAGGTTAGTAGCTGCTTCCAGGTGCTTCATCTGCTCTTCAAGCTCCTGGTATTTCATTTCTAGGTCGAGGGTGCAGGTACCTACTGAGTACACATCTGCCAGAAGCGCAGCCAGCTTCGATGCTACCTCTGCCCGAAATGTGTCGAACAAAGCGCCAAAGTCTGCTTTAATGTCTTCCCTGAGTTCCTTCTTGTACTCCCTCAAAGTTGCCAGTAGGTCTTCTCGGGCCCAATATTTATGACAGGTTTTGTCTGGCAAAGTTTGCTTCGGAGAAAAAAGTGCTAAATATAAGCACCACCTATAATCCTGATTCGTGTGCAGACCTGTGTGTGCAGAAATCTGGGCAATGGGACATTCACAATGAGACACTTACTAAGAATATGCAGAATTATGTGCTTTTCTCACAAAATCACTTGAAAGCAAATTTTCTAACACAAATAACAATTAGTGCAGGAAACAGTTTACCTTGGCAAGATAACCCGATCTGAACCACGTGTTTTTTGCTAAAGTAATTGCCCTCTAAAATTAGGTTTGCAATTTTTTCCATGTTAGACCTGTCAGCCTTAGGATGATCTTCCCCCAAATGTTTTACCTTACTCCTCCATGTTTTTCAGCTTTTTTTCGCCTATGAACTCTGTTAACTTTACCACTGCTAACCAGTACTATAGTTAGTGTTCTCGCTCGTTAAATCATGGAAACATTGGCTTACCCACAATTGGCATATTTAATTAACTTATAAATCCCTAGTAAATTGGTACTACATATACCCAGAGCTTGCAAATTAAGTGGGTCTGCAGCACTGATTGTACCACCTTCTTAAGTAGCCTTTTAAACATGTCTCAGGCCTGCAAATGTGACCTGTGTATGCAGTTTTAAACTGCCAAAATAAACCATTATGAAAAATCTAAGCCTTCCTTTTTAGTATATATATATATATATATATATATCTATATATATATATATATATATATATATATATATATATATATATATATATATATATATATATATATATATATATATATGTATGTATATATGTATGTATGTATGTATGTATGTATGTATATATGTCGACCTTAGGGTAGGCTCTAACTTGTAGTTTTAAGTTTTACACAACCTGATAGTGAAAAACGTTTAGATTAATTTTTCACTATTGCAAGCCCATCTTCTCCCAATGGGATAACATTGGACTTACCTTATTAAATTTAATAAGGATATCTTCCAAATGGTAACAGGTAACAGTTTATGTTTGGTGTCTTTGGAATTTTAATGAAAAATCATCTTCATGGTAAAGTCGGATTATGAATTACAATGTTGTAAATGCCACTTTTAGGAAGTTGGCATTTTCTGGACTTAGCCAATCAGTGTATGTAGACTGTCTCTGGGTCATGCGACAAGGTGTAGTTGGCAGTTGTGTATTCCTCCTCCAAAATCGCTCACAATAAAGAGCTTAGATGTGCCTGTATGGATCATTAATGGTAGGATGAGAAGGTGGACCTAGGCACAGCCCCTCTATCCTAGCTTCACACAATGGATTGCATGCCTCCAGTAGTAAATCTGTAGTCAGAGAAGGTGAGGCAAAAAGTCTATGCACTTCAAAGCAAAACCTCTGAAAGCTTCTCCCACTTCAGAGGAGACACCGGGTATAAATATTGCACATCAGACATTAATTCTTCTGTGCACTTCTGGACATGTGGAAAACTTTGTCAGGAAGATTGACTGTTGTGCTGCTGTAAGGACTGCAACTCTGTTGGAATGCTGCCTTGAAGGGCTGCTTCCCTCTAGTCTGGGTGAGAAGAACTGGACCTGCAACCTGTGCCCAGGACCACCAGAGTGACTCAAAGCGCTAGAGTCTTTTAAAGAGTGCCTGGACTCTACAACTGAGAGACCTACCCTGCTAAGCGGTGACCCTCCTGTCCTGGACCCATGGAAGGGGGCCTGAAGGTGCTCGGCAAGCCCGCTTGTGGACACAGCAGAGCCAATGCATCTCCTCTGTTGCATGATGCAACCTTGAGCAGGAAAGAACCAATGCCTCTGCTGCATGGACTTTCTCCGTGCACTGAATTTGCATCGCCCTTACAGCCCCCAGCCTCATCGGAACCTGCGCTGCACAACGCATCCTTAAAGCAGGCCCTTGCATTCCAAAAACCTCATTGACAGCAGCCTCGACAACGAGGCAGCACTATGTATTGCATGCCCTGCAGCTTCTTTGGGACCATCTGGTGCGCGGCGCGTCCTGCACACAAGACTTCACATCCCAAACCCCTTTATCGATGGCCATTTTGACAGCAACGCAGGACCTTGAATCAACGCTTCACAGCTCCCCGGAACCAACGCTGCACAATGCATCTCTGACCCAAACTTCACATTGTCTCAACTGTGTGACGCATCCTCGAGAGGGGCGTTGTTTGTGATTTAATAGAAAAACTATTTTGTTGAATATCATTACAGAGAAACCATTTCATCTAACCAATTTAATGGAAATTTTCAGAATGAATGTGTTTACCTTTTCGTAGAAACCCTTTCAAGTAATGTCTTTTAGTCGAAATTTGGGTTTGAAGGCTTATTTTTTACGTGTAAAGGCAATGATTGCAGGTCTTACTTTCTGAAACAGTTTTGTAGGAGATAATTATTTCAGTGCTTTACTTCCGGAGAGATGTTATTTCATGTGTATATCTTTTACATTGTCAAACAAATACTTTGGAAGCTTTTAATTCATTGACCCATCACCACCCATCACCACCTTAAACACCATACACCACTGACCCCTCGGATCCCTAAAACACTAAATAAATAAATAAAGAAATCACTCCCTGCCCCCTAAAATCTCTCACCTAAACTACACTCAGCACTGAAGCCTAAAAGCCTTTTCTACCCCAAACATCCACCATCTCTGAACCATAACATTACTCCCTACCCCTAACTCTACTTATTCCTGAAAAATAAAAACTCTGTCCTACATCTAAACCCCATTTATGCCACCCCCCTTAAACACTTCAGCACCCAAACTCCACCCATCCCTGAACCTTAAAAAGACCTCAGCGCCCTTAAACACCAGCCAACCATGACCCATAATAGCTTCTCGTCACCCTAAACTATTCATCCCTAAACCCTCAAAATCCCTTTCTACATCTAAACTCCACCATCCCTGAATCCGTAAAAGCCCTCAGCACCATAAGCCCCACCCCATCCTGAACCCTAAAACCTCTTCACTACCCCGGACGATACCCATCATTGAACCTTAAAAACCCTCATCAGCCCTAAATTCCGCCCATCTATGAACCCTAAAACTCCTCAACATCCATACACTCCACTCACCCCTGAAACCTAAAAGCAACTCAAACACCTAAGTACCACTCATCCTTGAACCCTAAAACCCCTTTCTATGCCAGACCGCCAATTATTTCTGACCTCAAAAAATCCATCATCACCTTAAACGTTGCCCATCCCTGAACTCAAAACCCCCGCAGTAGTCTTAAACTCAACCCAAGTTTAACTTAATTTTGGATATTTCCTTCAAATTTTCCTCCCTTTAAAATGTTTCCTTTAGTTTTCAATTTTTTTGTATTTCCTTCAAATTGTTCTTCCTTAAAACTGGTTGCCTATGATTTGGTTTCCTCCAATGTGGTTTCTCAGTTATTGTTTTCCACTAATTCACACATATCACAACGTGGGACCTTGGAATATTCTACAACCAGGATTTAAGGAACTATTGTTCAGTGAGCCTAAGAGGGTCCCTGTAGCCGGCTCACACTCCATCATGGTCACCCTAAACTTGTGGCTTTGTCCCAGTCTGGCGCGACCAGATAACCACAGTTGGTGTTTTGTACTTTTTTGCACTATTTTAGAATTGTTGTTTAGGTCTTGGTTTTTCATTACAATTTGCTTTCTTTTTGTAATCTGGCATGGGATCCTTTTTATGCTGTGTTTTCACTTTGTTACTGTTTGAAGTGCTGGGCAAAAATTTTACACATTACCTTTAATTTAAGCCTGACTGCTCTGTGCCAAGCTACCAGAGGGGTGAGCACAGTTTCATTTTGGGTTTGCTTGTCACTTCACCCTTACAAGGTTTGTGGTTCCTCTTTGAGTGGAGTTACCACCCTCCCCCCCCCCACCCGTTACCCAATCTCTTACATACCCCACAAAGGGTTTGCGATATTTATGCTCAGAAAGACAGCCTTTTGAGGGGATAGGTTTACACATAAACAGGCAGAAGTGAATTTGTACAACTATACAGTTCCCTATATCCTTATTGATCAATTTGTGATACTAAGAGTTGTTGCAATCCTGTGAAAATATTGTGTGATATACTTAAGATGCAGAGCTAGAAACATGGTTTGGCAATACTGTTCTAAGAAACCACTAACCATTAGCGGTATGCAAAAAAACATTCTTACAGTGCACTAGTGAATCTACCTCCATGAATCAAAATAATACATATGTACTTCTGTTCCTGCTTGACATCTACTGAAACTTGTGGTTTGAAACATTTATATGGAGTATTTTGTAACTGGATTCAGGGCTCTAAATCTAATTACCAGAATGGGGAACAATTGGGAAACTAAAAGATGTATAGAGGTGATCAAGTTTTAATGATAGCAGTTTTACAGCTCTTAATACCTGCAACTTTCATCAACTAGTAACACCTTCGTATAGGCATGGCATGAGCTAGAGTTTTGCAAGTATCACTCGCTTAGAACATATATTGCATACGTTGCAGTAGATCAGATTTCACTCACACACACAAACTGTTGCAAGCACACAGGTTCCCCAACCCTTTATTTTACCTTTAAGTGTGATCGACCAGCTGTGTCACTAAATTAAAGGAAGAACAATTCATCCCTGGATACATGAATGCGGTAAATGACACCCAGAGTCTTGACATTGAATGCCCTCATTAAATGTAGTCATATGATAACCATAATCAGTGGCAACAGCAATGCAAGCATCTCACACATATGTAGGTGACCACCTAGAGAATTAATGAAAGCAAAAAGGTAAGTTTCCCTTGGGAGAGGATAGCTACTGCGTGCGCATTTGAAGAGTAACTCTCCACCAACACAGACCAGGTGCTCCTATAAACACAGAGGGGCTTATTTACAAGAGGCCTATGCCGCCTCAGCATCACTTTTCTTGACGCTCCCGTGGTGCAGACCTCTCATTCATATATATGAGGCGATACAAAGCTTCACTGATAAGAAGTGAGGAAAGTGCTGCGTTCCCTTACTCTGTGTCTTGGAGGCATTCCTTGCCACTTCAGTGGGTGTTCCCACGCAACCCCCATGGCTTTTGATGCTGCACAAGATTTGCAAAATCAGGTACCCTGGGGCAGAGCCAAAACCTTACGCCTTCCCAGCGCAGATGTAATGAAGAGAAAAGTTTTTATTTCTCCTCGTTTTTCCTCTTTCGTGTGTGCTGCACACAGAACAAGGAAAACGCCTCCATTGATTGTTTTTGTGCAGTATGGCTCTCATTCCTGTACAAAAACAATCCTGCTAACATTGCAGACACCCTGTGCACCAAATTTTGCGAAGGCAGAAAGGACAGGACTGCACCGTATCTCGTAAATACGGTGCATTCCTCCCCTTTCAAACTGGTGTAGGGCAGTGCAGCAAAAAGACTTGCGCCGCTGCCCTATGCCAATTTTTTGTAAATGAGGCCCAGAAAGTACATCATAAATTGCAGCAGTGAAACTTAACCTCATACACAGAATAAATCTAACATAATCAGCAGCAGGGCAAGATTCCCTCATACATATCAAGCAGAGCACGGTCATCAGGGTACCCTAGTTTCACACACTAAATAGAGAAAATAGTTCAAGCTTCCGTTGTGATTGTAATGCACATGTGCACCTGTTAGTTATTTAATGAGAGTCCTGCAAAGAAAAGCCTAGGAAATATTTGATACATGTGTAGAGGTGAGAGGTCATGGTAGAAGGTAATATATTTAGGCGAGTACTGCCTGGTGGCAGATGAGTGAGATGGCACAAATGTTTGCTGTCATCTCTTGCAGTGCGCACTACTATCAGGGGCGACTCTAGGCTCATGGTGGCCCTGGGCAGGGAGTGTAGGTAGGGGGCCCTGGAAGAGAGGGTCAGGAATGCGGAGGCAAGAGAAGAGGGGGGGTCAGGGTGTTTGGAAGTGGAACAGAGCCGGAGGCCGCCAAATCCTTGCCAGGGGCCGCCATGCAAATATGTATCCATCCTAAGAAGGTTATTATATTAAGGATATATATTGGTGTGGTGGCCCCTGGGGTTTGGTGGCCCTGTGCAGGTGCACAGCTTGCACTTGCCTAAGGCCGCCCCTGCTACTATGATCTGATTTTATTTTGATGGTAGCAATAAATACCATCTACAGAGAAAAACGGTAAACCCCCCACTGCAGGATGGAGACTCCGCTGGTAGAGGTATCTCTACCATGCGGAAAGGAAGGTGAGGGTAATCCCACCAGAAGAACGTCATTTGGTTGAGGATTTCAGAGAATTTACTATTACCTTCACACTCTAAAAGAGGCCCTCCATTATATGGTATCTGGAGGCCATAACATCTGGCAATGAGGTGGTCATTGGTCCCCAAACCACTGTTCTCAGCTATATAGAAGAGTTTGGTTAAATTGGCAATGGTTCTGTGGCCCTAGCTCCCTCATCCTCTGCTTGTCAGCAGCAGCAAATACTATTGTTCCCCCCTTCATATAAGATTGATTTCTTCTGTGGTATGTATAGACTAAATGGCAAAAAAAAATAATTTTTTGTCACAACGATGCTGTCATGCAATAACTCCTCCAATGTTAGATAAATATCCTGTGAGAATTGTGGGCCATTATATGGTGTGGTTGTGTGAACTCACCATGTAATGACACAATTTCATTTCTGGTCGAGTTAGATTTGTTTGTAGGAACCGTAGCTCAGTCCTGGGCAGCTGTGGCATGGAGTAGTCAGGTTTTGGGAAACATCCTTTACAACGCAACCATTACATTGCACTGCACTTACAAAGCACATCACAACATCCTTTACAACGGATGTACCATGTTACAACGCATACCGTTACAACTACCTACTATTACAACGCGACCATTACAACGCATACCATTACAACGCATAGCGCTTTGAGGTGCTGGATAGTGGTAAGTATAATTTACTATTCTAACTCCAGTCCCCGTGGACACTAGGGAAGGTGTTGGATAGTAAATTATACTTATTCCCTATCCTAGAGCGCCCCCCAGCGCAATGCGTTGTAATGGTATGCGTTGTAAAAGATGCGTTGTAATAGTAGGTAGTTGTAAAAGATGCGTTGTAACGGGTGTATACCTTTACAACGCATGTCACTACAACGCAGGCATTATAACGCATGACACTATATTGCATGACACTACATCGCATGTCACTACAACGCAGGCATTACAATGCATACCAGTACAATGCATACCATTACAACGTATAATACCCCTACACAATCCAAAACCTACCCTACTGCTGCACCCCCTGGAGTTAGAATAGTAATTTTTACCCCTACACTATCCAACACTTACTGTACTGTTGCACCTCCTGGAGTTAGAATAGTAATTTTTACCCCTGCACTATCCAACACTTACCCTACTGTTGCACCCCCTGGAGTTAGAATAGTAATTTTTACCCCAACACTATCCAACACTTAGCGTACTGTTGCACCCCCTGGAGTTAAAATAGTAATTTTTACCCCTACACTATCCAACACTTACCTGAAATGCAATGTAATGGTATGCATTGTAACGGTATGCATTGTAAAGGTATAATGAGATGTAATGGAATGCGTTGTAAAGGTAGTTTCTAAAAATGCGATGTAGTGTCATGCGATGTAATGGAGTGCGTTGTAAAGGATGTTATGATGTAAAAACTGCATTGTAAAGGCATGCATTGTAAACGTATGCGTTGTTACGTCATACATTCTCAGGTTTTATCAAAGTGTAACGCCTTAAGAAGTACCAACGCATTAAATAGGAAGAAAGCACAACCCAATACCAATCTGACAACAATTTATTACATTAGGATATATTTTAATTTTTAAATTGACACATGAACAACAAATATCCAGCTGTAGCATCTGGAGATATGATTTTTAAAAAGAAATAACAAATCATAGCTTTTCATTAAATACAATAAATCATTGTAATCAACTGTGATAGCAGTTTAGGGTTATCCATGACAAGCAAGTTGAAAACAGACTCTTGAACTAGTCATCTCTGATAGGGGGTTAGTCACAGGGATGAAACAGGTCCAGGGGGACAGTTATCTGTCGCTATTATAAGTCTCCAGTCCAGTTCCTCATCTTTAGGCAGGGCCACCATCAAAGTCATTGGAAGTGGTACTAATGCATGGGATACAGGATGCTGAAGATGCTGGTAATGGGCTGGTCCACCTACCTGTTGCCACTCTTTGATCCATCCTCAAGCTGGGGGGGGGGGGGGTCGTCTTTAGCCTCAGGGGTCAATCTCAGAAGTTATCCATGTGAAGTCCAGTGCAGATGTAGTTGCCAATGGTCAACTGGTCTCTGGTTGCAGCAAACCTAGTGTTTTTCTTTAACTGGCAATAACCTTCTTGCAGGGCAACTAGAAGACACTCTAATGGCCTTCATGAGTCCATTGAACTCAGGGGAACCAGTGAGGATCAGGAATCAGTCTTCCAGACTGTACCTCAGAATCCAGTAGTGGTCAAGAGTCTTGACACTGGGCTCCCAAAGGCACAGGCCGCTCAGCTTTAATGGCCCAGTGGCAGTAACAGGGAGTCAACCAACTGCCCCTCAGAGTCACTTTGTCTGTCTGGCACATGGGGGCAATTTTGCCTCAAGTGGGGCACCACAGGCACAGTCCTCTCTTTGCTAGTCCTCAGGTTCAGCAGATGCAGCCCAGTGTCTGGTGCTGCCTCTCTTTGCTGAGTCCAGATAGCAGCAGGACTATCCTTCTTTGGTTTTCTCTCAGGGCCAGTAGTGCTCCAAGATCTTGGAGCCATGGGTGTCACTTTTATGTCAGCTGCAAGCTTATGGGATTGTGGCAAACAGTTAGCCAATGGGATACTAGTGTACTATTCTTCCCACTCCCAACATGGCCGGACGCCTTCACTTGGGGTTTGGAGCTCCCTAGTAAGTTCTGCTCGTGGATTTTGCAAATTTTGGGCAATTTCCCGATCCACGAATCACGCGAAATTGCCCCAAAATCCGCAATTCGCGAGTTGGCGGATTTTTTTTACTTGTTCGCACTTCAAAAATACAATCTCGCGGGCACGCCATTGACTTACCATGATTCTGCGTTCGCTGATGAGTTTTCCTCTCTGTTCACATGCTCTCACATAGCTGGCCGAGCGACGTCACGATTGTGAACACGTCATTGCGACCCGAAACAGGAAATTGCGAACGCGAACACCTCATTGCGACCCGAAACAGGAAAAAGGCATCGCGAGCAGGCTGGTTAAGTGGAAACAACATGTTTGCGACCGTTGTGGCTACAGGCGCAAGTTTTCACTAACGAACTGGTAAAAAAATCTCGTGAACTCGCAAAAAAAATAATTCGCAAGCTTGCGGAATTTGGTGAATTTTTGCGAATCGTGATTATGAATTCACGCAAATTTGCGTATCACAAATTCTCAAATTCCGCCCATGCTTACTCCCTAGCCCAACCCATAGGTATGGCTACCTGGGAGCTACAATCTCCTTAGAAAAATGGTTTGGGGTGGGATCACTGCATAAGATGCCAGGCTGTCTACCTAAATGAAGGAACATAATTGTTCTTCTGCATGAAGCAATCGTTCCCAATGCTACAATATCATTTGAGTGCATTTTAAATACACCACGCCATGAAGATGGATTGGCATCATGAAACTGATTGACTCAGAACAACCCAGTCCCATACATATCCGTTACACTAAGAGGTGGCTACTTGTATTTTCCTGATGAAGACTCTGTTTATAAGTTGAACTATAGGGGTCAAAATGTCGATGTGTTGTTCTGTTGAAATTATTACAAATGTGCCATCTGTGGGGTCCTAAAAGCAGGGCTGCACTAACCTTAAATTTGTGCATCTCTAAATCAACATTTTATGCTTTATGTTTCATAGTGCACTTCTTGCTAACTGAATCTTCACCATTTACTTATACTGCTCCACCCACCAGGAGCACCTACTTCACCTATGCTGTTATATTTTGTGAATAACTGTGCTATAGATAATTGTGTACACCTGAGACCTGCACAGGACAATGCAAAGCAGAATATATGGGTATCCATTAAACAGTTGGTCAACGAAAAAAACGCTTCACGATCACGGGTATCTCTTTTGTCTGGTTAGCACAGGCTCAAGCTTCCTCTAAAGGAACCTCATTATTTGTTTACATTAACAAAAGCGCAGCCCTTTCCAACTGTGAATAACATGTGCTCTTCAAAGGCAGCCTCCCCTTTAAAGCTCATCGCCTGGACTTATACCCTCTCTGGCCTTCCTGCCAGGATGAGACCATACTTCTTCCCTCTGAAGGTCTTTCGTTCCTCTTTCTGGAGACATTCTTCCCTCTCCCCAGAGGGCTTCAGGCTATCTTGAGGACAACAGTTGTTTGCAACAGAAAATGACCACTGGAAAACCTGGGCAACAAATTGGCAGATTTCAAAAGTTGCTATTTATAAAAAAGTTACATCAAATTCCACTTGGGCAACAGGTTGGGCGTGATGCAACAATTCTTATGATACCTTGAAGTATCAGATTTAGTAGTCTCATTTGGAAATTAACACTGCTGAGTTGTCAGTGTGCAACTTCAGCAGCAACCTCTTTCCTGATGTGAAGAGTGTCTGTCAGGCTCAGCAAAGGCTAGATAGAAAGAAACTCTTCATGTTCAGGGGTTGCATCCAGGTGCTATATATGTGTTAAATGTGAATGCACCTGGTTGTCTGAGCTGAACATTATTGGGCTGAAGATGTCTGGTGCACATGACTTCCTCAGCTAGGCAAAGCACCTCGAGGTCCTCCCGTTCATGATGAGGGGGAGCGTCTCTGAAAGCCTTGAACCTGGGTCACTGATAGCCTTGGACCTGGGTGCTTCAGTTTTAAGCGCTGATGTGCCCACGGTCGAGTGTCTTTCACTGATATCTTGTCACAGAGTGGGATGGTTTCAGCAGTCTAACACCCTAACCTACTCTGTGACCAGTAAGAGACTGCTTCCTCCTCTCATTGGCTGACCAAGAGGTGGTGGCAGTCAGAACCATTCTGGAAATATAGAGGCTTCTCTATCTGAGGCACTGCAGCAGGAAAGTGTTTTATGTCTTTTTTAATATTTGGTGCATGCATATTTGTGAGTGCATGATGTAAATGGGTGTGCATGTGATCACATGGGTGTGAGTGACTGTGCATGTGTGCCTGTGTGGCCTCCCTCCCCATCTCTACTAGAATCCCAGTCCACCACTATGTAACTCCATACTAGTCAATGGAGCTACTGGCCTTACTACAGTAAAAACAAAATGTACGGTTTTTACCATCAGGACATGTAAAGTCATCAAAACAAACGTCCTTCTTTTTAATATGTTGCACTCTGCCTTTAGGGTGACTTAGGCATACCTTATGGGTGAATTATACAATACAAAAAAAGAAAGTTTGGGTTCTGCAAAGTCGAGGTTGCAGTTAAACAGCTTTACCAGTCTGAAAAGGCTGCCTATGGGTCATATTTTGCTTTCTCACACTTCACCTGGCACCATATACTATGGACTTATAAGTAAGCTTTCTAATGCCAATTGAGGGGTCACTCAATTGCAGATATACTTTGTAAGGTCAGAGCACTGGGGCCTGGTTGGGCAGATCCCCAGTGCGCTTTCAGAGTCTAAAACCAGCAGCATCAGTCCATATGTTTGAGGGTGATCATGCAAAAAGAGGCCGATCCATGCTGCGTGTTCAAGGCACCTCCTAAAACTGGTGATGCTTATGACTTTGATCCTGCAAGGAGATGCTCACAACATTTTTTAGGGACTGTGTCAACATTTCGAATGAATCTTTCAACATTTCACAATTTAAATGTAAAAAGGTGAGATGATGAGAGCATTCCATGCCTGCCTGCACCAACTTACCAGTACCCACAACCTCACTGCCATTGACATGGAGGGATGTGCCCTCGTTATTCAGTGTTGTTTCTCTTCCAAGAAATGATGGCTCACATACTTAATATTGCAACTCTTATGCTGTAGCTGTGTAAGCAGTGGTTAGAGCTGTGGGGTGTATAGTGTCAGTACACCTTGGACTGATCTGTATCAGAGTGTCTGGTCTGTTGACTTGCAGTGCTAACCCAAAAATAGCCTCCCCCACCAGTGTTGTCGTAGTGGGTAGCTATAACTGCACTGGTAACGCTGAACCCTGCGGTGCCCACTGCATCATTATGAAGTACCTGGCATTTCTCTGGTGTTTATAAAATTGACAACTGTCCCCAGACATGCAGGGTTGCGAGCCACAGTGGTCCCGCCCCCCCCTACACCCCACAAGATTCCATCTTGAGTGTAAAGGCAACAACTGTATGAAAATTTGAGTGGCTGTCTTTTTAATCAGTTAAAGTGTGGAGGACAAAACAATTACAGTGCATGCCTTTGCAATGCAGTGTTTACATCGCAACTACCATTTTAATGCAGGATTTTACAGCGCATGCCATTTCACCGCATTTTCAGAAACTACCATTACAACGCATACTATTACAATGCATACCCTTACAACACAAAGTACTTTTGGGGTAACAGTGAGTGCAACAGTAGGATAAGTGTTGGATAGTGTAGGGGTAAAAATGATTATTCCTACTCCAGTGAGTGCAACAGTAGGGCAAGTGTTGAATAGTGTAGGGGTAAAAGTACTAACCCCCTGTACCTGAAAACCCATACCCACCCTAAAACTAAAAATTACCTATTACTTACCTTATAATGCGTTGTAATGGCATGCGTTGTAATGGTATGCGTTGTAATGGCATGCGTTGTAGTGACATGCATTGTAATGGCATGCATTGTAATTGCATGTGAAGTAAGGCAGTTGCGTTATAACAGCTGCATTGTGAAGGTAGTGCATTGTAATAACTGCGTTGTAATGGGGGTTTCACTCAAAGTGAGCCTTGGTAGTAAGCATTTGAAGTACAGCTTCATGATGGGATGGACAGAGGCATGCATGTTGATGAACATGAGTGAATCATTTCGTTTCATGGTAAAGGCACAACTCACACTGCCAAAGTAGAGGTTTAACCAAAAAATGCACAATCAGAGTGATACATGTATTTGTAAGACTATGACTATTTGTGTCAAAAATTTAACTTTAGACATTATTTTTCATAATGTCCTCATATGTAATTGAAGATTCTTCTAATTATATTGAGAACAAGAAGACTTATTTTATTATTATATTATGATATTGAGAAACACAGTCAGTGCTGAAATATGCGCTTCTAAGCTGTGTATGTCCCATTAGCCGTTAAAGGCATCTGGTTTGCGATACATTTGTGAGTCCAGAGTGACATGTAATGTACTATAAACTTCAAAGCCTGAACTGTCCTTTGTGATGCAAATAAATGCATTCCAAACAATCTAGCACCATTGTTGTGAAGGCCATTTTTATGTTAAAGGTGATCAGAGATGGAGTACAGTTGAAGAATGCAGACCTGGGCACTCGCCAGGGAGCCCCGTTACTCAAGGACACCGGGCTGAAAGCTGTATTGTGAGATATTTTCACAGAAGCCGATGTTCATTCTCAGTTCCAAAGCTGTTAAGAATAATCGTACGCCAACAAAGGCTGTCCGACTCTGCAGCCCGTAGACAAGAACATGACGCCTTACTCATAAGAGAAAGATAGAACAGCACTGTTTGATGTCTTTCATTTCAGAACACAAAGGCTTTAATTGCATTTTTTTCAAACACTGCTCTAAATATGTTATATTTGCAGCTAAGGCTAAGCAATCTATCTTTGCCAGAACAACATAGAGGTGTCACGTTTGTGTGCACACTTCTGAAAGAGAAAGGTTACATCCGTGTGTGCACTTGTATATAGAGAAATTCCTGAAAGACAGTTGTGCAATTAAACAAAATGTTAGTTCTTGTGTACACTGGTGTAAAGAGAAATACTTGAAAGAAAGAAAGAACTGGGGTCAAACAGCGATGCAACACTTGAATGCGTCATATTTACTGTGCTCATGTCGCAAGGGTTTACAGATATGTCATGAACCCTTACGTATCTATCAGAACAAAAATGGGACATTGCTGGAGTGTGTCTAGAAACAGAGGCAACTCCAGCAATGCGTCATTTCACCTGGGGAAAGCCCCATGTAAAAAGGCCGGCATCACCTCTTACCCCTGCTTGACACAGATGTAAAGATTTGACCCCGTAGTAATGGTGCAGCACTACGCCACTTCTATTAGGCTTTTCTGCATCGCGACACCCATAGGTATAATGTAGTGCATGGGTTTACAAAATGATGCATCTGCCTAGATGTGTCACTTTGTAAATATGACGCAGTATGGCACATTTTTTCACGCTGCTGCAGCCTCACAGAAAATGCTGCAACGTAAGTGCCTCATAAATGAGCTTCTCTGCAGTGGCCCTGCAGTCAAAGATCAGAACTAACAGGAGACCATGAAGAAAATTCCAGTGAGCCCAGTATTAGCCCCCACAGCAGCTGAGGAAGTGGGTAGTTAACAAAGCCCTTGTAATAGAATGTCATATCAAATTGACTATAGAGATTATTTTAACCACGAGTAAAAACTAGGGGCTGGCGGAACTCGTGGAAATCTACTCCATGGAATTCTGTGGAGTTACATAAAAATCCATGAGATCTCACGGAGTTCTGCAAGTGGGCAGAATTCATCATGTCACTCTACTCATGCTGATTTAGCACCAGGAGCTTATTCTGCGCTGTAAAATCAGCATGAACGGCACCACCTGGTGTGCCAGAGGGTGCTGCTTCTTTCAGTTGCTGAAGTAGATTTTTTAGTCGATAGGCAGCTTTCTCAGCGGAAATGGTCACGGCCTGCAGCGATCGCCAGAGTTGAGAAATTTCTCTGGGAGGCATTTTAGCACCCATAAAATTGTGCTAGGAACACAAATTTGTGCTCGCCAATTTAACATTGGCAACCCATGCACACGAGAAAACTCCACCAGGTGGTCTTTAGTGTTGTTTTTCCGGAACTCCGTATTATAACTATACCATTTAATATTTTTTAGGAAAATTGTGCTGAAAAATCTCACAGAGGGAAATAGGGATTGCACAATTCACTCTCTCATGTGGTGCAATGCTGGATCTCTAGTTATGTATCCCCCCCGCCCATCACCACCACCACTTTATACATTTTCCAGTCATTACTGGCTTTGGAGAGTCACAGCTCCACCCGGGAACATTGCCCTGTGCATGAATAGAGACAAAATTGTTGTGTCTACCTGTTTTCATTTTATTCATGCGTATGAAGTAGCCTAATGCCATGTGGGACTCTTTCATAAAGTTCTGATTTCATAAGCAAGGAAGCTTGAATTCTTGGTGCAGTAGATTCACTTTTCATTATTGTAAGGATAGGTTAGAAAACATTATCATGCAAAGTGATGTTAGTGTATTCATGCACAATCACTATAAATACTTTTATGAGGTTAATCATTTCAGGGACAATTCACAAAGCCATCTACAAGTATGTAAAGTAGCAGACTTGTAACACCAATGTCTATGTAAATTGTCCTCTAGGTGTGCCAGAAATGTAGTTAAAATCACCCGCTGTTACAGAAATGCTCTGCCAACCTGTACTAGTCTCTGCAACACAAACTTGATTCTGCGTACCATAGAAGGGACAGAATTGTGCCCAAGGCCATGCCCAACTGCGGCAAATACACATGGACCATTTATATGGCTGTGGGTGTCATGGTCAACATGGCATGCCACATGTGACCCTGGTTTCCTTTGAGGTTTTTAGGTGGGTTGAAACTGGTGGCACGGCAGTTGTGATGTTATTTCATGTCTCTCTTCTTTCTTTACTCCTTTCCTGCTGATGAGCCTAGTTGTTAATAGAATATTATGACTTCATAGAATATTGGGTGTGTGATCTTGTTGAGTTGGGGTCAGCCTGCGTGTACATGCCTATACTTATGTTGTATCACTGCTTTACCAGTTGTTATTTCGCTCCTTTCTTTTAATGCTATTGTTTATTGGGTGCTTTGCAAACAGGATTATTATCAATAAAGCTACAACTTGGAACCCAACAACCTGGCTTCCTGGGAAGATTATTACAACAACAACGGCCAAGTCCCTCTCACAGTAGCGTAACAAAAGCCTCCGCAGTGCGGGGTGGACTAAGCTCCAGGGGCCACCTCCGGCACTGGGAACGGACAGCAGGCCCCTGGCCTGAGAGCTCCTGACTGGATCAGCAGAGTAGAGGGGCCCCCTCTAGTTACAGGAGACCCCCTCAAGTTTTGTATGCCTCTACCTTGTTGGTGCTACAATGCTTCCATGACACTGCCTGGCGTCTGAAAGAATATGTTCAGAAAATGACAAGCATCTGCTTTGGGAATTAGATTTCATAATAATAAAAGGCTGATATTTAAGTGATGACTTAATACTGAGCTAGGGCAGTTACTGCAGTTCTTGGAACGTAAGGGCACATATTCATGTGGTTGTTATTTTTTTACTTTTTTAGTCAGGTCATAAGGCAGAATGATTGTTTTTTTACTGTCATTATTCTCAATTTATATAACTCATCTGTTTGATGCCTATGCATACAAAATCAATGCACCCTAAGGATATTTCTGCTGTCTGAATGGATCACTGACAGAATATCGACAGTCAAAATATCGAGTTGCCAAAATATCGAGGTAAAAATATAGAATGCCAGAATATCAACTTCCTATCTACAAACAGGTAAGTACAAAAATATCGACTCCAAAATATCGATAGGAAAAAATATAGACAGTCAAAATATCGAATTTTTTAAATATCTTTAACCCCTTCGCTGCTCATGACGAGCTCAGCTCGTCATGCAGTACACTGGTCGTGTGCTCATGACGAGCTGAGCTCGTCATGAAACAATGCAATCCTGCATTCTTCAGCACACAGTGGGAAAATGCACCGCATGCATGGGGTTAAAGTAATTTAAAAGTAATATAATAATAAATATTATTAATTTAAACATACTTAAAATACTTAAATAAACTTAAAATGGATAAATAATTAATGTAACTTAAAAAAAAATATATATTTTTAAAACATATATATATATATATATATATATATATATATATATATATATATATATATATATATATATATATATATATATATATATATATATATATCACACAAAAAAGTCCCCAGAGGTAGGATCGCACTCCGCAGCAGATAAGTTTGCACAAAACTCTTCTCTTAGGCATGTGGCTTCCCTTCCCCACACATTGTCCACAGACCTGACGCGTTTCGAAGCTTCTTGCTTCTCTTCAGAGGCCGGTAACTGACAAGACATTTTGTAAGGCTGCTCCGTGTCCCAGCTGGAATGCTATTAAGTGATTGCACAGTTTGAATGCTTTCAATGATTGCACAGCTTCCGGTGTGCTCCCGTTAGGGAATTGGTTTCCAGTTGCATCTTGGGAGTTGGAGTCTTTGAAGCCTAATTTTCACCCTCCATTGGGTTTGTCCGCAGTACCACAAGTAAGGACACTTTAATTTAAGCCCTCCATTAGGCTCCGGATGAGACTACACATGCCTTTAGTTCAATACCTGCTGTGCCCATCAGAACGTGACGTTACACTTCTGCGAGACCGTTCCATTGCTCTTCGGCGGTGCGTGATCCTCGCGGCCTGGAAGCGCCGCGTACATGTCACACAAAAAAGTCCCCAGAGGTAGGATCGCACTCCGCAGCAGATAAGTTTGCACAAAACTCTTCTCTTAGGCATGTGGCTTCCCTTCCCCACACATTGTCCACAGACCTGACGCGTTTCGAAGCTTCTTGCTTCTCTTCAGAGGCCGGTAACTGACAAGACATTTTGTAAGGCTGCTCCGTGTCCCAGCTGGAATGCTATTAAGTGATTGCACAGTTTGAATGCTTTCAATGATTGCACAGCTTCCGGTGTGCTCCCGTTAGGGAATTGGTTTCCAGTTGCATCTTGGGAGTTGGAGTCTTTGAAGCCTAATTTTCACCCTCCATTGGGTTTGTCCGCAGTACCACAAGTAAGGACACTTTAATTTAAGCCCTCCATTAGGCTCCGGATGAGACTACACATGCCTTTAGTTCAATACCTGCTGTGCCCATCAGAACGTGACGTTACACTTCTGCGAGACCGTTCCATTGCTCTTCGGCGGTGCGTGATCCTCGCGGCCTGGAAGCGCCGCGTACATGTCACACAAAAAAGTCCCCAGAGGTAGGATCGCACTCCGCAGCAGATAAGTTTGCACAAAACTCTTCTCTTAGGCATGTGGCTTCCCTTCCCCACACATTGTCCACAGACCTGACGCGTTTCGAAGCTTCTTGCTTCTCTTCAGAGGCCGGTAACTGACAAGACATTTTGTAAGGCTGCTCCGTGTCCCAGCTGGAATGCTATTAAGTGATTGCACAGTTTGAATGCTTTCAATGATTGCACAGCTTCCGGTGTGCTCCCGTTAGGGAATTGGTTTCCAGTTGCATCTTGGGAGTTGGAGTCTTTGAAGCCTAATTTTCACCCTCCATTGGGTTTGTCCGCAGTACCACAAGTAAGGACACTTTAATTTAAGCCCTCCATTAGGCTCCGGATGAGACTACACATGCCTTTAGTTCAATACCTGCTGTGCCCATCAGAACGTGACGTTACACTTCTGCGAGACCGTTCCATTGCTCTTCGGCGGTGCGTGATCCTCGCGGCCTGGAAGCGCCGCGTACATGTCACACAAAAAAGTCCCCAGAGGTAGGATCGCACTCCGCAGCAGATAAGTTTGCACAAAACTCTTCTCTTAGGCATGTGGCTTCCCTTCCCCACACATTGTCCACAGACCTGACGCGTTTCGAAGCTTCTTGCTTCTCTTCAGAGGCCGGTAACTGACAAGAAACCAATTCCCTAACGGGAGCACACCGGAAGCTGTGCAATCATTGAAAGCATTCAAACTGTGCAATCACTTAATAGCATTCCAGCTGGGACACGGAGCAGCCTTACAAAATGTCTTGTCAGTTACCGGCCTTTGAAGAGAAGCAAGAAGCTTCGAAACGCGTCAGGTCTGTGGACAATGTGTGGGGAAGGGAAGCCACATGCCTAAGAGAAGAGTTTTGTGCAAACTTATCTGCTGCGGAGTGCGATCCTACCTCTGGGGACTTTTTTGTGTGATATATATATATATATATATATATTTATTCCAAACGAGTTTTTGGCGCTGAGCTGTCTTGGCCCCTTGCAGCGGCGGGCTTTGGACGGGATCGCCAATCCCAAAATACTCCAACTTTTCGTCCACTAGTCAAAGAACGATGTCCAAGCCTCAGTTGTATGCAAAACTGGATTTATTTCACATCCCACTCGACGCGTTTCGGGAAAAGCCTTCCCTTTGTCACGAGTACATTGGTCAGTTACATCCATACATTTAAAGGAAATCACATGACTTAATTGCATGATAAACATAGCCAACAGACTACCAACAAATCATATGTCTGGAGCTATGTACTGCGCCTTATTTAAGATTACTGAGCTCTAGTATGCATTAATCATGATACAATTATTAAATGTTTTTATCTGTCAGTGTTATTCGTATTATGAGTTGGACGAGCGCTATTCACGGAGCATTTTATAAAACATTGTATCTCATGTCCCAAAATGCACCCTTGCCTTGCTATTCACATTTAATACATTATGAATTGCGAGGATAATCACAACATTTAAAACATTTTGCTGCTCTGTTCAAACAATATAATTATACTTAAACAACCGTGATTTTAAAAGTAAATAAATAAATTCACAGGTTTCTGTTTTGCGCGACAACTTAGCAGCCTCGAACCCACGGTCAGGCATACACTCTCAATAGCTGTGTGCTCGCGCTATCGTTTGAGCTAGCGTTCACTTCATTCACAGTAACGCTGTTGCCTCGTTGTATACTAGCTTGATAGTGGCCTTAGGGGTCTGAAGCTTGCAATTTACATTTTCATGCTTTATGAGTTGCGAGAATAAACAAAACATTGAGCCGCTCTGTGTTTAAACATGAATTTTTTGTTTTCCGCGGCAACATAGCAGCCTCAAATCCGTGGTCAGGCATACACTTTCATTCGCTGTGTGCTCGCGCTGTCAATAGAGCTAGCGTTCAATTTATTTACAGTAACGCTATCGCCTCGTTGTATATTGGCTTAACAGTGTCCTTAGGGGTCTGAAGCTCCTGCTGATTAAACGGGTTTAGCTTCACATTAAGCATACGTGAATATGAGATTTTAAAATCACGGTTGTTTAAGTATAATTATATTGTTTGAACAGAGCAGCAAAATGTTTTAAATGTTGTGATTATCCTCGCAATTCATAATGTATTAAATGTGAATAGCAAGGCAAGGGTGCATTTTGGGACATGAGATACAATGTTTTATAAAATGCTCCGTGAATAGCGCTCGTCCAACTCAAAATACGAATAACACTGACAGATAAAAACATTTAATAATTGTATCATGATTAATGCATACTAGAGCTCAGTAATCTTAAATAAGGCGCAGTACATAGCTCCAGACATATGATTTGTTGGTAGTCTGTTGGCTATGTTTATCATGCAATTAAGTCATGTGATTTCCTTTAAATGTATGGATGTAACTGACCAATGTACTCGTGACAAAGGGAAGGCTTTTCCCGAAACGCGTCGAGTGGGATGTGAAATAAATCCAGTTTTGCATACAACTGAGGCTTGGACATCGTTCTTTGACTAGTGGACGAAAAGTTGGAATATATATATTTATATATATATATATATATATATACACATCTATACTACTATTATAAAGAGAGAACACAAACGTTTGAGCCAGGTAAACTACAAAAGTAATGCACCAATCACTACACCCAATACACCATTTGAAAGGGGAGATGTGGCAGAAGGACATAGGCTATAGATATGTACACCATATACATTAAAAAAGCAAAAACGCCAAAAGTGGTAAAGTAGTCCCTTGGGGGCATGGTCGTGGCCATCTCAAACAACAAATGTGGGCGTTTACAGGGCCGTGCCAAGTGCAAATAACAAACATATGCCAAGCGACTTCACAACACACTTACATATGCACACATAGAGCGGAAATGCGCTTTCATTGAATTTAGAACGCACAATATGCAGACATAGAGCGGAAATGCGCTTTCAATGAATTTCTAACAAACATTTGCAAATCCCAACACATACAGCGGAAATGCGCTTTCAATGAATTTAAATTCACACGTACAGCGCTGTAACACCAATATACAAAAACAGCAGAGGTGCGCGCTATAAGAAATATACACACATTTGTTGCAGTTACCCAGACAACATCGATGCCTTCGCATTAAAAAAGGGCGGGCCTTCCATCGACGAGGAGTGTCAAATGACGCCACACAGGGGGCAGGATTAATCGCATACTACACCAATCACAACGCACTAAAGAAAACACACACACACGACTTCGGCTTACCAAAAAAAAAGTCATTAACCATTGGCAATTGACCAACAACGTCACAGGGGGGTAAACACGAACAAAAAAAGCCGACATTTCTTAACGGAGAAACGCAATCGACTGCGCATTCACGAGACTTTCCTCACATCTTGCAGACAAGATAAAACGCTTACAATAAGACATACGAATAACGAAAATAACACAACTGCCCATAATCACTCGAGCACTGCCAGGACTTCACACAATTGACAAAACGAAAGGGAAACTTCTTTGAAGGGATACAAAAACTAACACACGGAAAGAGCCTTCGAAAGAAAAAAAAACATTAAACAGGTGACACAACACTTTCCTCACATCTTGCGGACAACATAAAACGCGGAAAACAATACATACGAATTAAAAAAATAACACAAGTTGGCCAAATCAGTTGAACAGGGCCAGGACTTGCACAGACAACTCTTCTTCTATATATATACATATTATTAACAAAACATATACAACATTTTTTCCGTAGGATAGCAAGAGGGTTAAATTTACTATTCACACTCCAGAGAGTGCAACAGTAGGGAAAGCGTTGGATAGCGTAGGGGTAAAATTACTATTCCCACTCCAGAGAGTGCAACAGTAGTGAAAGAGTTGGATAGTGTAAGGTTAAAAATTACTATTCCCACTCCAGTGAGCGCAACAGTAGGGAAAGCGTTGGATAGCGTAGGGGTAAAAATTACTATTCCCACTCCAGTGAGTGCAACAGTAGGTAAAGCGTTGGATAGCGTAGGAGTAAAATTTACTATTCCAACTCCAGAAACTGCAACAGTAGGGCAGGCGTTGGATAGTGAGAGGGTAAAAATGACTATTACCACTCCAGAGAGAGCAACAGTAGGGAAAGCGTTGGATAGCATAGGGGTAAAAATTACTATTCCCACTCCAGAGAGCGCAACAGTAGGGAAAGCGTTGGATAGCGTAGGGGTAAAAATTACTATTCCCACTCCAGTGAGTGCAACAGTAGGGAAAGCGTTGGATAGCGTAGGGATAGAAATTACTATTCCTACTCCAGATAGTGCAACAGTAGAGAAAGCGTTGGATAGCGTAGAGATACAAATTACTATTCACACTCCAGTGAGTGCAACAGTAGGGAAAGAGTTGGATAGCGTAGGGGTAACAATTACTATTCCAACTCCAGTGAGTGCAACAGTAGGGAAAGCGTTGGATAGCGTAGGGGTAAAAATTGACTATTCCAACTCCAGAGAGTGCAACAGTAGGGAAAGCGTTGGATAGCGTAGGGGTAAAAATTACTATTCCTACTCCAGTGAGTGCAACAGTAGGGAAAGAGTTGTATAGCATAGGGGTAAAAATTCCCACTCCAGTGAGTGCAATAGTAGGGAAAGTAAATACTTCATATATAAATATAAATAACATAAATATTAATAGCAATTACAAAATAATTAAAATATTTAACAATTTTATAAAATATAATAATTAATAAATTAAAATTACATATACAAATTAATTAATAATATACATTACCTACTAATACTAATTATTTACCAATTACCAATAAATTAACTTACAATATAAAAATAAATAAAAATTAGACACAAAAAAATTATTTAAAAAATGTAATTACTTACAATTAAATTACTTCCCAAGCTATTCCCCTATAAACACACAACCCACTACAGAAAATAATGTAATAAAAGTAACATATTTATCAATTTATCAATTACAATAAATTACAAATTATATTTTAATTAATTACCAATTAATAATGAATTAACAATTAATTCTAAATAAATAACAATAAATAAAGTAACATATTTAATTAATTATAATTAAATTACTGCCCACCCTATTCCCCTATAAACCCACAACCCGCTACAGAAAATACATTACTAAAATTAACATATTTATCAATTAATCAATTCCAATTATATTTTAATTATTTACAAAGTAATAATTAATTGACAATTAATTTTAAATACATACCTATAAATAAAATAACATATTTAATTCATTATAATTAAATTACTTCCCACCCTATTCCCCTATAAACCCACAACCCGTTACAGAAAATAAATTACTAAAATTAACATATTTATCATTTATTCAATTAAAATTAATTACCAATTATATTTTAATTAATTGCCAATTAATAATTAACAATTAATTCTAAATAAATACCAATAAATAAAATAACATATTTAATTAATTATAAATAAATTACTTCCCACCCTATTTCACTATAAACCCACAACTCGCTACAGAAAATAAATTACTAAAATTACCATTTATCACTTAATCAATTAAAATTAATTACCAATTATATTTTAATTAATTAACAATTAATAATTAATTAACAATTAATTCTAAATAAATAACAATAACTAAAATAACATATTTAATTAATTATAATTAAATTACTTCCCACCCTATTCCCCTATAAACCCACAACCCGCTACAGAAAATAAATTACTAAACTTTACATATTTATCAATGAATCATTTATAATTAATTACAATTATATTTTAATGAATTACCAATTAATAATTAATTAACAATTCATTCTAAATGAATAACAATAAATAAAATAACATATTTAATTAATTATAATTAAATTACTTCCCACCCTATTCCCCTATAAACCCACAACCCGCTACAGAATTATATTACACAAAAATTAAAAATTAATATTAACTTACCTTAAATTCGATATTTTTGTTGTCTATATTCTGTTAGTCGATATTATGTCCATTCTATAGTTTTTGATTCGATATTATGTCCATTCTATTCGATATTAAAATGTTGTGGTTGATATTTTGGTAGTCTATATTATGTCTAGTCGATATTATGTCTATTCTAAATTTTACTCGATATTATGTCTAGTCGATAATAAAAACTCAATATTTTGACTCTATACCGTCTGAACTGAGCCACTAAGGTCTCTTTAGGTTGAGCCACAGTGCTTTTATTTCAGCCTGTACTTAACCAGGGATAGCTATGCTGCCAATGGCCTTGTATGTTATCTTATCTGTATTTCTAAAGTGCTCTATCACCCATGAGGGGTTGCTGCTGCTGAGCAGGAATGCATACCTAGACCTGCCTTTTGGTAGGTTGATTACTTGAAAAATTAGGTCTTCCGCTTCTTGCGGGATTCAAGAAGAGAGGAGGAGGCTCTGATGTGGAGTGGGAGGCTGTTCCATGCTTTAGTAAGGATGTAGAAGAAAGATTGTCCTCTAAATCTTCTTCTGTGTACGCGTGGGATGTGTGGAAGTAAGTGTCCTGTGGAGAGGAGTTGTCTGGATGGTTGATGGAAGGAGATGTCATTGTCCAGGTAGGTGGGACCTAAGTTGTGCAATGCCTTGAAAGTGCATATAAGGACTTTGAAATTAGTGCATTTGTGTATCAGGAGCCTGTGGACTTCCCTGAGGTGTAGTGTGATGTAGGTTCTGTTTTGGAGGTTGAGGTTTAGTCTGGCTGACAAGTTCTGGATGCTTTGTAGTCTCCTAGTAGTCTCAAAATAAAAACTGTTAGCAATATACGACATGGCACAAAAACTATTGATCATCCCAGCATAACGTTGTACAAGAATGGAATAGTGCTTATACAAGCAACCAATAACGAATTAGAGAAATTTGACAACATATTCTCTACCTTAAAAGAATGTGTAGAGAACCCAAGGGATCAACAACAACTCCGGACTGCACAAGTAGATATCCTAGACTCCATCTACTCTACCACCACAGGCAGCATATTACCTAGAGAACCGCAGGGTCCACAGCACGCAACGCCACCAGGTGACACAGACATTGTTCTACCCAGAGAGCCTCAGCATCCTCAACACCCAATGGCACTCGTAGACACAACTGAGACAGAAGACAGTTTAGATGGAGAGGATACAGAGAGCACAGAAACACCTATACTATTTGCTAACACAGCTCCGGCACAAGTACAGAGGGAAGAATCATTGTTGCCTGTTGTATATTATTTTCCTGTCTCCATGGTTTATTCTATATTCTCTTGTTCTGCATTCTAGATTTTAGATGGCTCTGACTCTTAGGGTTCTGTATGAGCCAGTTGTGTGCCTGGCCAGCAAGCGTTAGGGAGACTGCTGTTCCTTGCTCCGTTAAACTGTGAATTACTACAACTATTCAAGCTTCAGCGTGGTTTCATTTACAACAATTTTGGCAACGTTTTTACCTGCTGCTGGCCAGAAGATTGTTGGAAGTCTGTGCAGTTGAGGAGTGGAGTCGGACGTTTTTCGTTGGAAGTCCTGTGGTTCAGCAGTAGTCCCTGCGCTCAAAATCGGACCTACGATGTGCAAAGCATCTTCGGGAGAAATTTCAGCCTGAGAGATATTTCTGATTTGTACGAAAAGAGACTGGATTGTATTCGGCATATCATTAGAATTCAACGGACTGTGAGTAGCTTGCGCTGTTTGAATTTGGATAACACTCTATAAGCGCGCAGCTCTATCTTCACGCGTCACTTCACTAGTTTGTGACGTATACACGCTACACGTTAAGCTGCGTGTCAAGCTGCGTGCCAAGCCTCATTTAGGATTGCGGCCATTTTAAGTTGGCTCTTACGAGTTTGTTTTTACCGTATTTCTACACGGTCTGCGAACTTCCAGTGATTCTCTTTTAACACCATGTGAGAGGTATGTCTATTTCGTACAATTAATAAACAATCGTACTGGAACACGCATGGGTTTTCTTTTGACAAAGGAAAGCGTGTAGTTTATGAGACAACAGATAACAGAAAGTGTTCTGTGTTATAACAAGTTCCTAACATTTCTACAGATTTATTTGCTCTTCATTTTTGTAATGGCTCAGCAAGCTAATGTTTCTGTCAACATAACCTTGCCACCTCCCTTTTTAAGTGAAGTGGGGAATCCTCAAATTCCATGGGAAGACTGGTTTATTATTTTTGACAATTATTTAGAGGCTTTAGATGGGCAAGAGTTCTCTGCTAAACGGAAAAAAACAATTCTTCTTAGTACTCTTGGAAAAGAGGGACAAAGAGTCTTTAGATTTTTGCCCATAGCCTTACAAGCCAATGGTCAACCTTTACCTGATGAGTACAAAGAAGCCATTACTAGATTAGAAGCAAGGTTCGCAAAAGAAGAAAATCTAGTAATGAGCCGATATAAATTCTACACCCAACATCAGAGGGAGTCCGAATCTATAGATGAGTTTGTGGCACGCTTAAGAGAGTTATCTATCAAATGCAAATTCGGAGCCATGAATGATGAACTCATAAGGGATCAATTAATAGTACAATGCAAAACAAAAAGATCCAAGAACGACTTTGGCCTGAGAAAAATCCTACTTTGAAAGCAGCCATTGATCTCGCTAAAGTAATTGAACAATCTGAAGATTGTATGAAAGTTATTGACTCTCAAAAAAAGAGTAATGCCCAACAAGATATTTCTGAAGTCTCTGAGAAAAAAACGAATCCACCATGTGAGCATTGTGAAGATGGTGCTGTTGGAGTGGTAAAGAACAAAAACAATTTTTTTTTTGAAAAGAGTACGCCTAATAATAGACAATGCTCAAGATGTGGGAGCTTCAGTCACTCTTCTGAAGCTAGATTTTGCTTTGCGGCAAATAAGGAATGTTTGAATTGTGGACGGTTGGGACACTTTTCAAAAATGTGTAAACTAAGAAATAAACAAAGGGTTGCAGTGGTTGATGACTACATACGTGAAGATGAAAGGGAAAGAGACAATCTGCTGGTAGTTAACGATGTGGATGTAGTTGGAGATGAGAAGAGACTCAACAGACCGAAAGCTCTCTTCTACATAGATGGTCAGGAAGTGTCTTTGATGGTAGACACTGGTTCTCGCTACACCATTATACCTCAAAGTCTATTCAAGAGTATATGGAGAGAGAAACTTCTTTCGCCTGGTGACATTTCTCCTACCAGCTTTCAAGGAGAAAAAATTGACATTCTTGGTTATTTTGATGGTGTTATTGTTTTCCAAAATAGATCTACTTATGGTTGGGTTTATGTTTCGATTGATGGCCCACCCATTTTGCGTTGGGTACATCAATACGATTTGTATATCGTCATAAATCCAAGGGCTAAGAACCAGGTGATGGTTGTTGAGGATGAAAGCATTGATACCATTTTACAAGAATTTAAGGCTGTGTTCGATGAAGATTTAGGAGAATTAAAAGGGTATTCTCACTTTATTAAATTGAAGAAGAACAGTGTTCCTGTGCAACATAAGCTAAGGAGAGTACCTTTGTCTATTAGAGATGAAGTCAAATCTTTGATTAATGATATGTTACAGAGTGGTGTGATTGAACCAGTTGAAGCCTCTCCGTGGGTTTCTTCAGTGGTCGTTTCGAGAAAACCTGATGGAAAATCGAGGTTCTGTGTCGACTTCAGGTCTTTGAATAAGTGTGTAATTGCGGATACCTTTCCCTTGCCCAACATAGGTGAAATGGTGTCTACTCTTCAGGTTGCTAAGTTTTTCTCTAAGCTTGACCTGAAGAGTGCATACCATCAAGTTAACTTGCACATTTCTTCAAGACCACTCACTGCTTTTATAACATCTGAGGGCATTTTTCAGTTTACACGGCTTCATTTCGGACTAATTTCAGCAGCCAGTGTATTCCAAAGGATGTTGAGTGAGATTTTCAGAGGCATACGCAATGTCGTCTTCTTCCAGGATGACATATTGCTTTTTGGGGACACTGAAGCTAGTCATAATCGGGTACTCAAAGATGTTTTGCGTAGGATATGTGACACTGGTCTCACTTTACGCAAGGAGAAGTGTTCTTTTCTTGTGCAAAACATAGAGTATCTAGGGCATGAGATCTCAGCTGAGGGTGTAAAACCTAAAAAAGATCTCCTGGAAGCAATATGTCTTGCTCCCAGTCCTATGGACAAAGATCAGTTGCGCTCCTTCATGGGGTTGATCGAATATTATTCGAAATTTGTGGAAAAATTCTCTGAAAAAACCATACCTTTAAGGGAATTACTCAAGAAAGGCTGTAAATTTGTATGGTGTAATGAACAGGAAACTTGCTTCAAGAATATTAAGGAAGGCATTTGCAATGCTGGTATTCTTGCATCCTTTGATACTAGTAAAACATCTATTCTTATGGTGGATGCTAGTGCATCTGGTATTGGAGCTGTCTTGTTACAAAGGCACAAGAGTGGTGTTCGCCCCATTGCTTTTGCTTCACATTCTCTCTCTATTTCAGAAAAGAATTATTCTGTTATTGAGAAGGAAGCCTTAGCTGCAGCTTGAGGTACGCATTACTTTCGCAATTACTTGTGGGGTACTACGTTTAGGTTAAAAACTGATCATAAGCCTCTGGTTCACATCTTTTCACCTGGTGGGTGCAGTTCCGGGTCCCCTAGACTTGCTAGACGTGCTGTGAAGTTACAGGAGTACCAATTTGAAATTTCTCATTTACAGGGATGGAGAAATTTTCAAGCGGATTGCTTGTCAAGACTCTCTGTTCCGGTTACTACTGCTGGTGTGGGCTTTAGTCTTGACAACACTGACTCTAATGTTGCATGGATTGATGACATTGTTCATCTTGGCGAGGGTTCATTCTCAAAGGAAGAGTGGGTTTATGCCATGTCCAGTGACAGTATTTTAAAAGAGGTTATCCAATTGATGAAGGTTGGGTCAAGAAGAGAAAGTTGTGTAGGTGTTAATGCCAGGCCATATTTGAAAATAATTGACGAATTATCTCTGTGCAGTGATTTTATCTTGCTGCGTGGGGAAAGATATGTTCCACCTTAAGACCTAAATTGATTGGCCTTGCACATGAGGGTCACCTGGGTCATACATTAACTCAACAACGTTTAAAAGCAAATTTCTGGTGGCCAGGGTTAGACTCCCAGGTCTCTTCTTGGGTTGAGTCTTGTTCTTTCTGCAAGGAGAGTGAAAAAAGGTTGAAAATTGCTGATGGTTCTAAGCTTGGGAAGTTATCTAATCCTAATCTTCCTTGGCATACTTTATGTATTGATTTTATTGGTCCTATGGGAGAGTTACCTCTGTCACAGCGGTTTGACATAGTATCAATTGACCTTTTCAGCAAATGGCTCTCTGTAAAGTTTTTAAAGGATATTACTACTGAAACTACCATTCAGCATTTGAGGTCTGTATTTCAACAGGAAGGGTTTCCTAGCGTTATAATTACAGACAATGGTACACAGTTTGTGTCTCATGCCATGTGTTCCTTTTTGAGAACTTCTGGGATCACACATCATAGGACTTCCTTTTATAATCCGCAGGGCAATGGTTTGTGTGAGCGCTTAAACAGACTTGTTAAAGGTACTATTCAAATGGCTCTCACTCAGAGAACAAATGTTAATGATTTAATCCAAGACATGGTATATGCTTATCGTACCACTTGTCATGGCTTAAGTGATAAATCTCCCTTTGAAATCATGCGTGGAAGGGTCCCAAGCACCAAACTAACACCATCATGGCTCAAAAAGTTGATTTCTGATGATGATTTTCAATTTGATGTCGCTAGTTCACCAATTTCTCCGAAAATTAGTAAAGGTGATCTTGTTAAGGTAAAGCCCGGGAGGGTTACTAGTGGCTTATCTAAGTTTCGGGGGCCTTTTATTGTTACGAATGTTTTTCCACAATATGTTACTCTTTCTAATGGTGAAAGATGGAATTTACGGAGGGTGGCTCTATATCGGAAGGGTAAAGATTGCAATTTTCAGAAAAATGTAAATAATGAAGGAAATAGTGGGTATATGTTCTCTTCTTTTGATGATTCTTCTAGTTTTTCCAATTCTTGTTCTTTTTCTTATCCCAGGCAGATTGATGGTGGTGGTGATGCTACAGAATCGTTGCTCAGCAGTGGTACTACTAACTCCACTATTCCTAGCATTGCTTCCAATCCTGCTAGTGTCAGAAGTTCGAGGTACCGTAGGCCACCTTTGTATCTTGATGACTTTTGTTGTGATTAATTAATTAATTTTTCTTTTTGTTCCATTCATTTGTTTTTGTTTTTTGTTTTAAAGAGGGGAAATGTGTTGTATATTATTTTCCTGTTCTCTATGGTTTATTCTCTATGCTCTTGTTCTGCATTCTAGATTTTAGATGGCTCTGACTCTTAGGGTTCTGTATGAGTCAGTTCTGTGCCTGGCCAGCAAGCGTTAGGGAGACTGCTTTTCCTTGCTCCATTAAACTGTGCATTACTACAACTATTCAAGCTTCAGCGTGGTTTCATTTACAACATTGCCCCCTCAGGAGGTGGTTCCACAACACTCAACGACACCAGGAGACTTAACGGAGAGTGAAGATAGGCTGGATGAAGAGGCTACAGAGAGAAAAGAAATACCCATAATTCCTGGTAATACCGCCCTGCAGCAAACACGGAGGGAAGAATCAATGCTGCTCTCCCAGGAGGTGACTTCACCTATAAATAGGCCACTCAGTAGTAATCTAGAAACGAGTGAGATGGAAGATACCACCCCTCCATCAAACTCCCCATGTACAACATAAAGGTCAGATAGGAACACACCAAATGCTCGTCACCCAAAAGTGGTAGAAAGATCACACGACACAGAAAGTGCATCGCACTTCTCACATAGTGGAGGCACGGACAACAGAACTAAGGGCACAAAGGAAAGGAATTCGAGAAAAGGAACAGATCTTAAACATGGGAACACAAACTGTGAATACCGAACTGAGAGGATGAACACTCCTAATACATCGCCTCAGACCCGGAGAGATATCAAAGGAATACAGACAAAAATTGACAATATGTCACAGGACATCCTAAACACACTGAAAACAATGGAAAATATGTTGAAAATCACTGTAGGCACACACTCCAAAGTTGAGCACATCCAAGAATTAGTGCAGAAGTCTCGAGGAAAAAGGAATGAAATGGCCATGCCATTAACAGATAGGCACAATCGGCCAGATAGGAATATTAGGTACTTAACAGAAGAAGAAACACTATCCTTAGTCCAGGTATACGAGCCCACAGAACACAGTAGAGGGGAGGAAATTAGAACAGTTCCGATTGAGGCTAATAGAACATCCAGACTTAAGTAAAGGAAACCAAACCTTAACTTACAACAAGTCCAGCTACCCACCAACCTGCTTGAGCGGGAGCCTAGTAACACAAGAAAGCCTCTGAAATGCCTATTGCTCAACTGTCGTCCGCAGTAAAACATGCGCCAGACATCGCTGCACTTATCATTAACCAGGAAATTGGCCTAGCAATTCTAACAGAAACATGGCTTTCGGAATCATAATCTCCATTCATGGATCTGTTAGTGACCCCTCAATATAACATAGTGAGACTGGATAGACCAAAAAAGATAGGAGGTGGGATAGCCTGCATCCACCGATCTGACATAGAAATCAACCAAATACAATCCGACCTTCTGGTATCCTGTGAATACCTAGGTCTTAATATACGGTCAGTAGACAATCAAAGATGCAACCTGCATGCCCTGTACCACCCTCCAGGAAATAATGCTACTTTTATAGACCAGTTAATGGAGATTATCACGGATAACTCTAGCACTCACTCTAACAACATATTCCTGGGCGATTTCAAATTACATTGGGACGACAGGAAGGACAAACAGATCAACGCGCTTAAAGACTTCTTGACTGAGCTAAATCTTACCCAAGCCTGCACACAGCCAACACACTCAAAATGGAGCAACGCTAAACTGGATTTTATCAAGAAACAAGAACATAGTGATCCACTCAGTTGTTCCGTGCGACTGGTCGGATCACCATGCCATAACCTTCCTAATACCAACCCTGAAAAGGAATAAGATCTCCCAGCCTATTAAACTCAAAAAGTGGACCCAGGACATTAAAGACTCGAATATTTAACGGTTAGTAGAAAGTTATGAGAAAGAGCTGAATCCACCTAACAACCTGCGTAATGTGAATGATCTAACGGATCACTACACTACGACAGTAACAAACATAGTTAACACCACCATGCCACTAAAACTGAAAAGAGTAACGTAAAAGGACAAAAACCCTTGGTTTAATGGGACACTGAATGATGAGAGGCGGAAACTAAGACTGGCCGAAAGAAAATGGAGACAACACTCTGCAACACCAGAGCTGAAATCACTCAGAAAAATCAGAAACGAGTACAACAAGAAGATCCGCAAGTCCAAAAAAGAATATATTAGATCAGAACTGGATAACCCCAAAAACAGGCCACGGAAACTATTTGAGATTTTAGAGCAACAATCCAACAAATTGGCAAAATCGGCCCAAGAAACCACTAAAACTCAGCTGAGCTGTGAAGAATTCTCAAATTCCTTCACCGACAAGGCCAACACTTTGGAAATAGAGCTCAAGATGGCAGCGGACAACCTGCCCAACCAACCACACAGACTGAACAATACCACTTTTTTTACAAACGACCTTGTTGAAGCAAAAAACAAAGCGCATTAGGATGCCTTCAAGCTATATGATCAGAATACTATCGCCAAAACACTAGCGGATATCAAACCGAATAACCACTATAATGATCCACTCCCCGCCAAATGTCTACAAAAAATCAACCACATCATCATCCAAATATGGACAAAAATAATAAATGCCTCGCTATCACAAGGGATCCTTCCAGAATGCTTAAAAATAGGCCAAGTTGTCCCCGTCATCAAGAAACCAACAGCGGATCCAGCAGATCCTAATAACTTTCGCCCAGTTACCAATATTCCATTACTGGCCAAACTAATCGAGAAATGTGTACAAAACCAACTGAGCCAACACATTGCTAATTTCATGCTATTGGACGACTTCCAATCGGGATTCAGAACAGGCCACAGCACAGAAACAGCGATCCTACATATCGTCGATGATGCAATACAGGCCCTAGATCTCAATAGAACATGTCTTCTAGTCCTTCTTGACGTGTCATCTGCATTCAACACTGTAAATCATGAACAATTACTAGACAGACTGCACAACAGGATGGGAATATCGGGAAATGTGCTGAAATGGTTTGAATCCTTCCTTCAGAACAGATCTCAAAGATTTTTAGTTAGCGAGGCACTATCCCCATCATGTCCGAAGGATCTACACTATCCTCTGCACTTTTTAACCTATACGTCGAACCTCTGGCAGAAATTCTCCGAGACGCAAACATATCCTATCACATGTACGCGGACGACACGTAAATTTACATCAAGGTCGCATCTCTGAATGACATCAAGTTAATGAATAAGGCCTTAAAAGTGACATTAAGCTGGTTAACCAGTAATCACCTGAAGCTAAATGCACAAAAAACGGAATTCCTATTAATCTCACCACCAAAGAACCACACAGAGGTGAAGAAATGGACCAAATTGATCACAGTGAATGATGAGAGGCGGAAACTAAGACTGGCCGAAAGAAAATGAAGACAACACTCTGCAACACCAGAGCTGAAATCACTCAGAAAAATCAGAAACGAGTACAACAAGAAGATCCGCAAGTCCAAAAAAGAATATATTAGATCAGAACTGGATAACGCCAAAAACAGGCCACGGAAACTATTTGAGATTTTAGAGCAACAATCTATTCCTACTCCAGATAGTGCAACAGTAGGGAAAGCGTTGGATAGCGTAGAGATACAAATTACTATTCACACTCCAGTGAGTGCAACAGTAGGGAAAGAGTTGGATAGCGTAGGGGTAACAATTACTATTCCAACTCCAGTGAGTGCAACAGTAGGGAAAGCGTTGGATAGCGTAGGGGTAAAAATTGACTATTCCAACTCCAGAGAGTGCAACAGTAGGGAAAGCGTTGGATAGCGTAGGGGTAAAAATTACTATTCCTACTCCAGTGACACAGACTGAACAATACCACTTTTTTTACAAACGACCTTGTTGAAGCAAAAAACAAAGCACATTGGGATACCTTCAAGCTATATGATCAGAATACTATCGCCAAAACACTAGCGGATATCAAACCGAATAACCACTATAATGATCCACTCCCCGCCAAATGTCTACAAAAAATCAACCACATCATCATCCAAATATGGACAAAAATAATAAATGCCTCGCTATCACAAGGGATCCTTCCAGAATGCTTAAAAATAGGCCAAGTTGTCCCCATCATCAGGAAACCAACAGCGGATCCAGCAGATCCTAATAACTTTCGCCCAGTTACCAATATTCCATTACTGGCCAAACTAATCGAGAAATGTGTACAAAACCAACTGAGCCAACACATTGCTAATTTCATGCTATTGGACGACTTCCAATCGGGATTCAGAACAGGCCACAGCACAGATACAGCGATCCTACATATCGTCGATGATGCAATACAGGCCCTAGATCTCAATAGAACATGTCTTCTAGTCCTTCTTGACGTGTCATCTGCATTCAACACTGTAAATCATGAAAAATTACTAGACAGACTGCACAACAGGATGGGAATATCGGGAAATGTGCTGAAATGGTTTGAATCCTTCATTCAGAACAGATCTCAAAGATTTTTAGTTAGCCAGGCACTATCCCCATCATCTCCGAAGGATCTACACTATCCTCTGCACTTTTTAACCTATACGTCGAACCTCTGGTAGAAATTCTCCGAGACGCAAACATATCCTATCACATGTACGCGGATGACACGTAAATTTACATCAAGGTCGCATCTCTGGATGACATCAAGTTAATGAATAAGGCCTTAAAAGTGACATTAAGCTGGTTAACCAGTAATCACCTGAAGCTAAATGCACAAAAACTGAATTCCTATTAATCTCACCACCAAAGAACCACACAGAGGTGAAGAAATGGACCAAATTGATCACAGTGAATGATGAGAGGCGGAAACTAAGACTGGCCGAAAGAAAATGAAGACAACACTCTGCAACACCAGAGCTGAAATCACTCAGAAAAATCAGAAACGAGTACAACAAGAAGATCCGCAAGTCCAAAAAAAGAATATATTAGATCAGAACTGGATAACGCCAAAAACAGGCCACGGAAACTATTTGAGATTTTAGAGCAACAATCTTTTTATGAAAAAATATATATATACGAATACGCGATGTTACATCGCATGCACGTACAAAACGCGGTTGTTACAATGACTTCGTTGTTACAATGCAAACTGTTACATCGCAAGTAATTTTTATGACTTGCTGTAGGGGGTGCTCTGGACTTAGTAATAATATAATTTACTATTCCAACCCCAGCGTGTGTAACAGTAGGGAAGGTGTTGAAATAGTAAATTATACTATTCCTTAGGTTAGAATGTCCCTACAGCAAGTCGTAGAAGCGACAAGCACTGTAATGGTCGTTATACCAATGCAGTCCTTATAACGACCGCGTTGTAGTTGCATGCGTTGTAGCGCATGCCATGTAAACGTTGCTTCCCTTTATATATGTAAGTATGTTGCTGGGACTCCAGGATTTGCAATGTTACCATGTTTAATCCAAAAGTCAGTTTAATGTGCACCACCATCATAAAAATGTATGCTAATCACAACCATAGCAAGATAAAATTGACTCCTCCCATAATGCGCTGTCGAGCAACAAAGTCCAATCCTTTAACAATTCATTGATAAATCATGGATAACAAAAAATCAAATATATATATAAGTAATGCATAAGTAGATGTTTCTTTTTATAATGTCTGCAAGTGTCCCTCAATTTCATAAACATACAAGAAATTCTCAACCTATATCATGTTGTATCACTTTCATCACTTTTGAATATTGAGTATTTCTTACAATTCATATACAATTAGCTCTAGGTCTTAATTCATGTCATAATAACGACATAGGATCCTCCTCGAATAATTGTAACTTGAGACTCCATGTAGGCTGTCTCGACAAAACATCAAGGTAACAACTTCTGTTTACGATTTTTTTGAGTCCTATATTAATTTAAGTCAAAACCTTTTTCCCTGCAATAAGTAGGGCTGGGTCGTATCCGCCAACCCACCGGCGGAGTTATCAGAGTTTGCCCAGTCAGCTCTCTACTTGGAGCACAGTATTTGGCAAAAACTCTGCCAACTGCCACTTTACAGAGTTTACTGCCAAGGCAACATGCTCCTTTGCTGAGAGCAGACACTGAAGAGGTAGGGATTCTAGTTCTAGCCTAGGAGACCAAGGTGATCCTAGATCCCTTCGGAGCCCACCAACCACTCCCTCCTGCTGCGGCTACAGCCTCTCCTCATTAGAGCTTCTGCTCTCCTTCGATGATGCCATTCTGCAGGGAAAAGCTGCAAGGATTTGAGGTGGCATCTGGGGAGGCAGAGGTCAGTTGAGCAGGCTCTGCTCTCCAGCGCAAACTTTAAGTTATGGTATAAACATGAATCACGCTTTTTGCTTACACCTTGGTAAATGTGATGCCATTTGGTGGGTGGGGGGGGGGGGGCGATGTACTAAGATCTTTGTGTGCCAGTTAACGATCCTTATAGAGGTCTCTCAAACTGTGTGGCACAGTTGTTCCCACCATGAGAACATTTCTGCCTTGGCCCAGGTGCTTGCAAGAGGAATAGCCTGCCTCGTGCTCTGTTCTCTGAATAATAATTGGTAACATGTTCTTAAATACAAGGGCTGTGGTGTTATGAGCATTCTGGGATAGCTCGGTCTGATTTGTAGTTGATTAACGTGCTGCAAAGAGCTCCTTTGAGCATTCCCCTTGCGTGGAAGAATGGGAACCGTCAGCAGCAAAACATTCAGTACAGAACAGGTGCTAGCCGGCTACAACAGGGAACCCTGAGTTCATGTTTTCCAATGCATGCAAAGATGAGAGGAGACTCGAAAAGAGAAAGAAAAAATATATTTTTCGGTGACCTAAGGAACCTAGGTTTTCTGCTCTTTCTTGCCAATGTTAAACATATAACTCTGTAACCAGGCAGCAAAACTAAGAACTGGAATGTGGTTCAGAGGGTTTACCCAGTGACTGGGATAAATCAACTTTTTAAATGCACTTTGTTCTTCGGTGTGAGAAAGTGCCTCTTTTGACATGGTTAGCCCCCACTTTTTGCCTGGAACATGATGTGATTTCAAATGAAAGTGCACTGGGTCCCCACTAACCAGGTCCTCAGTGCTAGATCTCTTTCCTCAAATTGTACCACAATTGGGACAACTTCAGCAACCCCTGTAAGTCCCTAGTAAAGGGTACCCTTGGTACCCTGGCACATTGGCGCTGAAGAGGGTCCACTAGGGCTGCAGCATAAATGTTGCCACCCTAAGAACCCCTCACCAAGACCATGCTAACTCACATTGCAGGCTGCATGTCGTTGGGCAAAGAAAACTGAAGAGTCGACATGGCACGCATCCCTGTATGCCATGCCCCAGACACTGCATGAGGTATAGGCATGTCACCGGTACTGCAGGTCTTAAAGCCCTAAAGCAGTGTGCACTATATCACATATGTGGTCCTATCTGCCTGAGCAGATAAGGCCCTGCAATATGTAACTCCATTCTTGGATATTGTTGATATAAGTGCACAGGAAAGCCATAGAAAGTACATGGGCTAGACACCCGTCATTACGAGTTCCCCAGCACCACAATGGCTTCATTGTAGCCAGGAATGTTTGGTACCAAACATCTCCTCTTAATAAATCCACACTGATGCCAGTGTTGGATTTATTAATACATGCCCACAGAGGGCACTTCATAGGTGCCCGCTGAAAACCTACCAAGCACTGGTGTGGTCTCTGTTTAGTCCTAGCCAGTCTGCCACCCCCAGATACGTTTCTGACCTCATGGGGTGAGAGCCTTTGCTCTAAGAAGCCAGGAACAATGCCTGCTCTGGGGGAGATGCTTCACAGCTCCTCCAGGCTGCAATGTCATTCCAAGGCAGGAAGCTTCAAACGCAATGCTGCCTTTGAAATCTAGGCATATCCAGATAGTGGACAATGCCAGCGCCCCCCCCCCACACTCCAAATGTGGTGGGAAGGCAGGTGGGAAATTAGGTAAGTTAGGAGGTGAGCCCACATTCAGCCAGCACCACCCCTAAGGTGGAGCAGGTGATGTGGGCCCCACTTTTGAGTTTCCTCCATCTTGCTTGAGAGGGAATTAGCAAATTAGGATCAGGGTTGTGCCCACTCCCCAAAAGAAGTTGTAACATATAGGGTGTAGTTAGTCACCCTAAAGGTAGGCAGCCTATTGTCTATTACTTGTACATGCCCCTAACATTGATATTTTTGTGGCACCCCTGGCCCCTGAACATTAGATTCGATGGACCTAAGAAGTCAATGAACAAAGAAGAGCTGCTGACTTGAGGAAAGAGTAGCTGCTGCAGAATTTTGCCTTGAAACATTGCCATTTGCCTTTAAGGGCTCGACCATAGTGGTGTGCTGACTTGTCCTGCCCGTGTGAGGCCTCCAAAAAACCCAGAGCACCTTCAGCCCTTCACCAATCACCAAAGAACTCCCTTGGAGTAAAGCACAGCTTTCCAAACTTTCCATGTTGGTGACACACCTTTTTGTGAAAAAAATTTCAGGGACACGGTAATGCGAGCGAGCGCAGTGAGTGAACACGAACCACCCAAGGGGGGTTGGGGGTTCTTCCCCCGAGAAATTTTTGAAAAAGTAGAGGGTAAATGGTGCATTTCCAAGCAAATTTGAGAAAGCATGAAGGTTAATAAAGCAATTGTTAATCTGGCCTAACAAAGACAGTGACTGGCAAAACTGAGTGTAAGAAAGGTTAGGTTTGTGCATGAAAAAAGAATATAATAATGCACACATTGACATATGCCTGAGTGATTTACGGCAAAAAAAGGGCAGATGCACGCCCTGCCAACCCTTTCAACCATGCACAAAGTCCACCTGCTGCCTTGCTGAATATGAGTTATACAAAAATCCGTTCTGGAAGGGGGAATTGTGAGTGATAAAACAATCATGCAACTTATCAACCGGTCTCTGCGCTTTGAACTCAGGTGGGACAGCTTTCCTCTGCGCAGCGGGCCAAAAGGCAACAGAGAATAAGACTAGTCATATGTTTTCCATTCAACCCTTTGAGCTCAAATTAACTGCATGTAACAGAGAAGGACAAATACATATGTCATAGAAATTGTATATATCAAAATGTATGGGGACACAACATATCGCACAAAAACCGTTCATTTATTTTAAAAAAAAATTATGATTTGTAATATAACACACATACATTTCAAAAACATGATGTCCTTTATGACTAACAATATGTAAATATGTGAAAGAATAAAAAACTTTGAATAAAAACAACAGCACTTACTGTTTTATTGAGATGAATGAGGTGGATAAGATTAACACAGCTGGTCAATATTTGGTGGAATATTAGATAAAGACACTGATGCAATCATAGTCTTGGATTTCAGCATTTGGAAAGTGTCTCATAGCACAAGAATTACAATATGTGAATAAAAAACAACAGCACTTGTCCTACTTTTTCAATGAGATATATGAGGCTGATAGGACGAACACAGTTGATCAATATTTGGTTGAATATTTGATTAAGACACTCGCATTTCATCATCAAGCATTTTTAAGCATCCACATTTCGGTGTCTTTAAGTTTGTCATTGTTGAAAAGGATACTTCACAAATGTATGTAGTAGAAAACTGCAAGACAATTTTTTACACTTTTGTACCTAGGTTTGGATGCATTTTTGTAAATCGAACCCAAAAGCTGTCTAAATCACCCTCTGAATGCATCATGAGCATACTTCGATAATTTTTTAATTCAGCTAATTCTTCTTCTTCAATAAGAGAGAAGTTCGCAGGTGCAGCTGAAAGGAATGGATTTCTGATCCAATCATAGTCTTGGATTGCAATATTTAGAAAGTAATGAGAAGCTTTCTCTGCGAGCAATGTTAAATGGTCAACAATCAGCAGGCTGATATCGCATTTCATCTGGCACTCATCTGTTTTGGAAAACATTTCAAAACTACCTTCTTTCACTTTCATTACCCAAATTCTGGCCCAAATATTGTTTGAATAATAGCACAGCAAGATTGCCTAATTGTGGTTTCGGCAACAGTGTGTGGTTCCTTGTTTTTGGCAATGATTTGAGCAACCAAGTAACTTGCCTTCTGAGCTTTCTCTGATGTCTTCATTCTCTTTGTGATTGATGCAGACCTGCTTCCTTATAGATTTTGCAAGCTCAATTAAGTATTCCACGTGTTTTGTGGTAAAATGGCATTTTAATTTATTTGGCACCATACTTTCATTTGCCAGTATTTCTCCACAAACTAAACACTGGGGACAAGGATGGTTTTCATTACCAGAAAATGTGAACCCCAGTTCCATATAAGCTTTATTATATAAACGGAGATTGGCGTTTTTCCCTTTACACTTCTTATGTACTGAGAAAAACTTTTCAGTTGATTCTTGGGTGCTCTGCTCAATAGCTGCTACATTTTGTTCTTCGTAAACGTCATTGTCACCAGCTTTTCGCTTCCGAATTATAAACTTATCCATTTTGAGTTTCTGTTTGCCTTCCGGGAAAATGAAATATGGAAATCTAGAGAAAGGAAGAACATGAGAAACGAAGTTTAAAAATCTCATGCCTCGCTTACAGTCTTGTTTCTCTCCAGTAACATTTCAGGATTTGAGTAGTAGATAATCATGTAAAATCAGAGCTCAAATGGTATTTAATATGCTCGCTAAAAACAAGCACAAGAAAGGTTCAAGCTGCGGCCAGTGCAACTAAGCACGAAAGGCCTTTGGCATGGGGTGGACATGAAAACTGACCATGGGCATAACACATAAAAACATGGGTGTCAAGGCTCTGCTGTGCAAGCCAAGCAGGGCATGAGTGGAGGGGTACATTAATGCTATTGGCATAAAATTAATATGCCGCCAATCTCAGAGGTGTGGTTTGTATCCCATGGTGCTAAGTTAGTTAGCTAGTATGGCGCCAATCTCGGAGATGTAGTTACGACTGGGTGCTCATTGTGTAAATTAATTGCATCTCAGTTTAAAATGCCAATCAGAGTGGGGTCTCATTTAGTATAATATGCCTCTTTTAACTAGGGATGAACCGGTCTTGTAGAATCTCATTACGAAGTTACCAAGTTATTCCAGTTTTGCTGTACAGACAGTTCAGTCCTGGCCCATAATTTATATATTGGTCCTGCACCAGTGCTGCGTCACACATTTTTCTTTCATGGAGCAAGGAGTACATAGCTATCATGCTACCACTGACCCACGAGTTCATGCTTTGCACCGGCAACAGAAGTGTTTAGCCATGCTATCTGAACTAAAATGATGTCACTTGCATACTGCCTAACTTGGTTAATCCCCTCATTTCTGTTTTTAGGTCAAGCCTGACCCAGAGATGCTTTTAGTATTACTGTCATACACACAACCCCACACACACTCAACCCTTAACACACACACTCAACCACACACACACACAACCCCACACACACCCACAACCCCACACACACACAACCCACCCACACACCCACACCCCACACAACCCTGCACACATACAATGCCACACACACACAAACTCCACACATACACAAACTCCACACACACACAAACTCCACACACACACAAACTCCACACACACACAAACTTCACACACACACAAACTCCACACACACACCTCACACAGACGCCCCACACACAGACCCCCCACACACCCCCCACACACACACACCCCACACACACCCCCACACACACACACCCCACACACACCCCACACATACACCCCACACACACACACCGCACACACACACACACTCCACACACACCCCACACACACACACCCCACACACACACACACCCCACACAGTCTTGTAGTTTTGTTTATTCCATTGCAAAACTGGAAAACAAGTCCCAGGTTTGAAGAAAAAAAACCTGGCCTGAAGCAGCACATCAGACAAAGACCTTGGAAGCTATGCATGCACTTGGAATGAGGCGGATGAGATATTGGCCACGTTTGTGACCTAAGTCTTGTTCCTGTACTAAGGGTCTCACTGCACTCACGTTCAGTGAGTGTCATCCTTCTCTGGCTAGCAAGCATTACTTTTATGTTCCTTCCCGGTGTGTCAAACCATATCTGTATTCAGCGCCAAGATACCCTTGGGTGAACTTACGCTTTACAAATGCCCGTTATGTTATGATAACCACTGACCATCTCCCTCCAGGTCATTATGGACGCTGTTTCCAGCCCTGTACTTTTGTGTGCTGTACGTATTATATGTCGCATTCTGTCTTACGATTGTAGCATTTCATATCTCTTGCATGAGAAATAAGACTGTTCAATAAACCCTTTTTATTGAAACGCCCGTCTCTCTATTTCTGTGCAACTCTGTAGAAATGAAGCATGCACGATTGACGGTTATCTATTGTTTCCACGACTCTGAAGAGATTGTTCCTATTCTGAGGGAAACAAAGTTGTCATGTTTATGGAGTTGTCAGAAACTAATCCCTTCTTGTATATTCGAGAAGTTTGCTGGCACACACAAGTAATTGAGTTTATGTACTCAATGTAGGCATACTGACCTCAGTCCTATGCCAAATCTATGGTGTATATTATTCCAATGCGCATAGCCTATCAGGGATATAGGAACTACACTAAAAAACAAGGGTTTAGTCAAACCTAATGTTAGGCACTATATTGCACGCAGTGGATTAAATCAGACATAACCAGGGTTATGAAGAGCAGTAGTTTTGCATTCCTATGTGGGTAGGAATTTTGGCCACTGTGGTACTCCTATACAGGAGGAGGCCATCTGGCAGAGAGAATGGGATAGTGTTGGCCACAGTGCACCATAGAGTATTCACCCTGAACTGCTGTCAAAGTAGAGAGCAGTTGTTTCAATTCTGGGCAGCCCATCGAACAACCCTATGGATGGGTAAATAAATCCATGGTTAAAACAGAACAGTAATCCCCAATTTAAGTGGAGGCCAGCTGACTTGCCTTCAATGGGGTAAATAAGCTGTGCACAAGCACATCAAGCAGGTGGGTTTAATGCAACTTGAATGCAAAATAAAACAAGAAGGGCTTGGTAAATAAGGTGAAGTCCGTTGAGTGGATACACCACTAGGTTTCCCCAATAGGAACGGGGTACACCTTCAGAGGTAGAAGGAAAATGTCCATCTAGAAAGACTGGTAATCACAAGTTGCAGGAGGTTATGAAGCCTGCTATGGTGGGGTGGGGGCCCTGGATACGCCGGAAGACTTACAGTGTGATCCTGAGGCTGATTGGTACGAAGGGCACCCTTTCAGGAGCACCACAAGGGTGCATTATGCCAAAATCCCACGAGGCTTACGGTAGAACGATTGCTACCCGCTAGTCTAGAACGATGGCACCCCGCTAGTCCCTCGGTGGTTGTAAGCTTAAACAACCGAGGGCTTGCCTGGTTACGCTCTGCCCCTAAAAAGACGTGAGTAAAAGGTATGGACTGGTGGTCCATGATATGTAAGGGGTATAACCCCCACAAACTGGAGGCACCAATTGGATTGGCCACGGTGCAGTTGGCTCACCAGGTGGGCAGGGCAGCTTAGGTGAGTAACCGCTGGCTGCTCTTGGATCGCCCGTAAGTTAAACCACCAGGTTGGCACACTATACTCCTTGTATGTAATAAACCTGCAGCACAATTTTCCCAACAAAAACTTGTGTGGACTGTATTACTTTGTGCAGCACGACTATTTACTGCTAAGCGGGGTGTTGCCGATATAGGCACTAAGGCTCAGATTTTCCCTACGGGTAATGTTGTTTCAATATAATAACATAGCGTTTGTTTCAGGGGGTGGAACACATGCCCAATAATGAGGCTATTGTTGCTGAAACTAAGCATGTACAGTTGTCAACATTATTGAAAGCCGAAGATTGAGCCACCCATACCAAGATGGACGACAGTTTGTACTGAAGTGAATGGTGGTGGTAGTCTCATTTAAACAAAATACTGATAACCAGCGCTTAATCAATGATGTTGGTGGGAGGTAGTGGACACTAACAATCATTTTGGCAGCCGGAACATAAACAAGAGAAAGTGAGGTATAAGGAGGAATAGAAGGTTAGAGAAAGAGTGAAAGAATAGAAAGAGAAGGTTGAAGGAGTGATAAAGAATCTGCAAGGGTGAAATAAAAAGGCAAGATGTGTAGGATGGGGGAGTAAGATCCCTGAGGTCAATGCAAGACTAACCAGCCCTGGAATTCGCCAGCATTCAGCAGCACTAGAGCTGGGCTCCTATGAAAAATGGTGAGGCTCTTCACTTATGTATTTATTATTAATAATAATAATACAAATTAAGCACTGCTGATATCTAGCATGATGTGACGCAAAGACAGTGTTATTAGGAGGTCAACATGTGCAAAGGCTGTGCAATTATTCTTGGTTCAACAACTGTGCTACTAATTTCATCTCCAAATCTAAGGTATTGGTATCTTTAGTCAGACTGATTGAAACAAACTGGCATGATGCATAGCATTTCGAAGTCTCAGACACTTCCTCGTGAACTGGCTGTGACGCGCTGAAAGGGAAGACAAAACAAGGGCCTGTATTTTACAGAAAAGACTTTACACATGCTTGTGCAAACATAAAACACATACAATCGAAATAAGGCACTCTTGCTCATCTCAAATTGGTAGCGAGAGGCCACGAGGGTGTCACAGGGATGCCGCTGTTGTATGGTGAGGAAATGGAATCTTTCTGTCTTCTGCGAGCAGGCGACGTGCGTGTGTGTATGGAGGGGTGTGGGGGTGTATTGGTGTGTGAGCGTGCTACTTTCAGGCAGACTATAAGAAGCTTACCTGATGTATAGGCCTGCACACCGCCGCTGAGACTCCAACAATACCCCCACTGTAGGATCAGGAACTCACTGCAACACCGCACCCACTGAGTCCGGGATCGAGCTCCAGATCATGAGGCTCCACAGCTGCTCTGCCTTCCGCCTTCTGCCTTGTCGCGTGCACGTTGCAATCCTTTAGTGAGGGGGCAGCATTCCCCGGCCTAATATCGGCCGGCCAGCCTACATCATCGCGTCGCATCCCGCGACACACCTACATGTGGGGCGCTACACAGTAACGTGTCGCGCCACACAGTTTCTCAAGCTGTGGAGTAGAGGAGCTACTCCAATGCAGTCCACTGGCACAGAACCCACAGAATCTGGTTTACTGACCTGCAGCTCCCCGGCGATGTTGATGCAGCAACTGAACCAGAAGCAGCACACCAGCTCCAGAGGGCCAGATCTGTTCCCCCAAGTCAGAGGCCACCATGACCTACCCAAGCCCAATCAGGACTTTAACTTCCAAGAAAGCAGGCACCCATCGAGGGACATCGAGACCCCTGAAATCTACTTCGTGAGTGGCCCAGCTGTCCTGGAATCTTCTCTACAACCTTTCTGTTCCTGACCACAAAGACCATCTTGACGCACAGAACCCGGCTGACCTATGTGCTCTGCACCCAGGCTGCCAAGCCTGGATAACAATGAACCAGTTGTGCTCTCAAGATCCTGTGACCCTTGTGACCCCATCCTTCATTTGTGGGCCCCAGGACTTACCTGTAAATACCCTTGAGCAGCCTCTTTTGAGGTGGCTCTCTTCTTCGTAGAGCACCAGCTACCAATGACCTCAGCACCCTGCTCCATGCTGAATCTGGGATAATCTTGAGGATCCACTTGCGAAACATTAGATCTCTGCCTACTGATACCCAAAACCTCGAAGGTGAATGTCTAGAACCAACTGTATGATTTTATAAGCATTTCTGTGTTTTTCCCTGTAGAATTTAATTGTGTGTAATTGCGCACAATAGTGATATATATTCCGAACGTTGAAAAATAATGACTAAAACAGTACTGACCTGTGAATGAAGTTCTTGGTCATAAAAATTATATAAAAATCTGTGTTATATTTGAAAATTGTTCACAGATTTATTCTTGAGTGTGTGTCTCATTTATTGCCTCTGTGAGTACAACAAATGCTTAGTATTACCCTCTGATAAGACTAACTGCTCACCCACACAACCATAAGTAGAGCTTGAGTATTATCTACTTTTGCCCCTGTATACCAATCTGGGTCTTCCTGGACTTTGCACAGTGAACTTCATTTTAGGGCACTATGTAGAGAGACAGCTTCCTCCATTTGGTTGCACACAGCAGTTCACAGTAGTGGAAATTTTTTGTGGGAGGTGTTGACTCTGTTGTCATTGATCTTCAGACGGGAAGGATGAGGCGGTCATGGCCAGCTACGACCTTTATCATGGGGAACTATAACACAGATGGGATATCTGATGAGAACAAATAAAAGAGTGAAATAAGAAAATAGGAGATGGACTTAACTGATAAACCAAAAGCCTTCATTATTACGCCACAACATGAGATGGGAACACTAAAAAAGAAAGATGAAGACGTATGAAATTAGATGCCACTGACTTAAGAGCGCTGAAGAAGCGCGTTTAGGCGCGAAACACATGTTGGCTGGCTGTTTGCGGCTAATTGCAATATTGGAGGCAGATTGCTGTATTGAGAAAAAAAGATTAAAAGAATACAATAAAAAGAATCTTGAACAAAGATTTAAGAAGAAGTCGCTGTTGATTGATTTTCAGTGTACTGTTGTTTGTATATAGATATATAATACACTTGCCTATAACTTTGGCATTGTTTGATAAATCTACATGAAAATTTTGCCAAAAAGTGTCAAAGTAGGTTCTGTGTGGCATATAAAGTTTGGGGGTGATCCGTGCAGTCGGGACTGAGAAATGCGGGGGGCAAAATAAGGGTGCGCTTGTAATTTTAAAACCCATAGGAACGTGTTGTCGAACCTACAGCTTGACCGCTAGATGGAATTACACCAAATTTGGCATAAAGGTACATGTTTTACACATATTGTCTGTTTTGTTATTTGGTCCAAATCCATTCAGTACTTTTTGAGAAATTTAAGCCAAACATTATAGTGCTATCTCTGGCCGTGGATATTTCAAGACAGTTTCACAATTAAACGTGAATGCGCCAAGGGGAATGCCGTGATTGGCTTAAGGCACCCTGGACAGAAAGCTTTGACCACCATTTTATCTATCGGGAATGGTTCCCCGGGCTAAAATGTTCTGTGAAAGCAAACATAAGTGGTCAGGGTTGAGGTGCTCTGACCCCATATTTCAGAAATGTAAGTGTTACTGCACAAATTATGTGTCCAAAATTGATTTTTTAATCACTCGAGATAATCGCAACAACGCTGAGATCGCCAGTTTAACCCCCCCATGTACTGTTGCAGGGACTTCGCAACTATCGCAGTGACACCGTGAATATTGCTGGAAATATAAAAAAAATTTCAGTGAATCATTAAAAGACATTGTATTATATTGATATTCTCATAAATGTTTTTATAGAGTTACTTAGATAATGATTTATCTATTGTGATGGTTAGAATTCATTATATATTTATCAGTTTTGAATGTGGTGGTGGCTAGTGAATTCCTGCTTTTGCTTTCTGCTTTCGCGCCATATCCACGGGGATCGTGATTACCAACATCATTGCGAACTCCGGTCTCACCGCAAAAACAGAAAATAGGTTTTAGAGATGAATGTTCTAGAAATACACTAGAATAACATGAGTTTGAAGTGGACTGTAATAAACCCCTAGTGTGTAAACTACTGTAATATGTGTGCATAGATGTGTTTTGCACTTAATGGAAAAGGCAAGATCGTTGTGGTTAATGGCGTTGTCTCGACTCCCCGAATAACCTCAAAAACAGAAAATAGTTCTTAAAGGTGTTTTAAAAAAAAAAAACTTAGTAGAAAAACATGAGTTTAAACTTGTTTTTAAAGAAGCATGTACATAATAATATGTGCAGTGCAATGTTTCCTACAGATTTTTTTAGTTAATATTTTTGGATGTGCAGGTGACAGTTGAATGTCTGTTGTTTCATGATTTTGTAACATATTCACAACGATACACAAAAACTAAAAGAAAGGATCTTTATAAAGAAAATTAACAATATTTCAGGTACTAGGGTAGCTCTGACAAAAGACTTTGTGTTGATTGTGTGTATATGACAGCTACACATAAGACCTGATGCAGAGTTTCAGGTTACTTAGAAACACCATGTTGCCTTCGTCCGTAATTGCACTCATAGAAGGCACTACATATGCAATCATACAATCACAAAGGCACTACTCGTGTGCCCAGACATTACAAGCTCCCTCACAACCCAGACAGTGACTCATACACCCAAGTTACAGTTAGGAAAGTCAATCAAAAATAACTTCAAAATTCACTGAAAACACCAAAGGTTACGGAGATGTTATAGTTATGATCAAGTTTCACTCATACAAACCAGTGAAATTCAGCAGTTATAATTAGCTGAGCTAGCTATAACGTTCGCCCTGCACTGCTTATGACCTCACATATTACATCTCTCATGACATGGTCAGTGACAGCTCTGATGACATCACTAATTATATCTCAAATGACATCACTGATCACATGATCCACAGAATCTCTAACACACCCCCTCACACCTCAATATAACCTTTCACACACCCACTCCAACTTACACACTACCCTTCTCAATACCATTGACACACCCATACCAGTACTTACACTCCCACTCACTGATTCATAGGTCTACACACATATCCACTCAGTCATCCATACAGCCACTCCTACACCAACTCACAAATACAGCCGCTGATGTATCCACTCGTATACCCATACAGTCACTCCCACACTGTCAATCACTCATAGAGCTACTCACTCACCTAGAAAGTTAATCACTCAGCAATTTACTCACCTACACAGTTATAAACACAACATCTCCTTCATACAGATACTGACTCATACTAACTCACATATACACTCCCTGACACAAACACACACTCACCAATGCAGCCATTATCACAATCCCTCACTCACAAATACAGTCACTCATATACTCCAATACTTACCAATACTGTCTTTCACATATCCAGTTACTCATCCATATACCACTGACACGTCCATTCACTCAATGACACATCCAATCAAAACACACTCAGTAACCTATACAGTCCTTCACTTATGCACTCACTAACCCATACAGCCACTGACTCCCCCATTCACTCATCCATGCAGGCAGTCACAAAGCCTCTCATCCATCTAAACATACACTCATATACCCATACAGGTACTCAGGCACCCAATCACCCATACAGTTACTCACGTACCCACTCACCAACCCATACAGCCACTTAGATACCCTGTGACAGACTAATACAGACATTCTCAAAACCTAGTCACTCATCCATACATTCACTGAGACACCTAATCACTCACTTATACAGTGAGTCATGCACCCACTAAATCACCCACACAGGCACTCATGCACCCACTGATTTAACAGTACACCTTGGTATATATATTTAGCACTCAACCATTTTAAAAACACTCACAGTCACTAGATGATGTCATCAGAGATGCAATTTGAGATGTCATCAGTGATGTAATATGTGAGGTCTTAAGCAGTGCATTGCGGGAACTCGAGTTATAGTTAGCTCAGCTAACTATAACTGCTGAATTTCTCTCTCTCTCTCTCTCTCTCTCTCTCTCTATATATATATATATATATATATATATATATATATATATATATATATATACAAACACATTTAATTTCATTTGCTTTATTCGACAATATTAGTCATAAAAGTGTACAAAAAAAACAAAAATAGTCATAAAATAAAATCTATATAAATTCATAGAAAAAAGTTTAATAATAGAGCAGAACATCACTAAGCCAAGTAAAAAGTGATTATATGGCAAATGTTTAAAACTACTTCACAAAAAGGTCCTCTATTCAAACCCATAGTTTCTATGGAAAAGACAGAGTAGAACACAAGAATAGCGGGCTACAGAATAAAATGCAAATTAATATACCTGATCATCAATAACTCGCTCCTCTAGAATCCAATGACATTCATACAAAGTAGCTATAATTTCCACATGAGTATGCATAGTAGTGGATTGGATGAGAAGGTATGTTGTTTGCTGATTCATATTGGGAGATAATAAGGGGGCTGCATGATAACAATCATTGTTTTGGCAAGAATGACCCATATTATACTCTGTAACTTAGCAACAGCACATGCATATACCTGATTCGAATCTGATCTGAGTATTCTAAAAGCTGCTTGGCTACTGCATGTTCTCATAAGCCTGCATGTGACTTTAATACATCTACGAAGAATACCCATAACAGGCAAATAAGACCTGTTCAAAAGATTCTGAATCAATTTTATATAATGGGCAGACTTCATCTTTGTCTAGGGCCCATCTAGCAGCACACATCTTGAGAGTCAATGTGCTTGTCCTGAATTGGAAGTAAAGTTGCCTATCTAAAGGATATATCCCAATATGGTTCCAGAAAGAATGTATATTTAAATCATAAAAACTTCTAATCAAAGATGACCAATGCTTGCTCTGACTGCATTTTCATCAGCCCAATGCCAGTAAATGTTTCTTAAACAGCCTAGCTGCCAGAGGTGGGCTAGAAAGCGGGTTAGTCCAGACATCCCCAAGACCAATGGCTGTTAACAGCTTTTGGACCTGTCTTAGCCAAGGTATTTTGTGAAATCTATCAGCAGCGATGACATCCCTTAGTGTGTCACCATTTTGTATGAGTTTAGGCTGAGACCACAACCGCCTCCAAAGCAGCAAGGGACGCAATTTAGCTCTATCTGCGAGTGGGCAATGACTCATATCCATCATCAGAGGCTTAAGTGGGGGGGGGGACTTTGTGGAGAGTGAACCAGATTCCTCAAGAAAATATTTTCTGATCTAGTCAGCGGAGAAAGATTGGAAAAAGCCCATAGCTCTGAACCATAAAGACAAGCACTCACAGCTCTGACATCTTAAATTTGCGAAATAGAGACAATCGGTTTTGTAAGAGAGCTGTTGTGGCCCATATATATATGTATATATGTGTGTGTGTGTGTGTGTGTGTGTATATATATATATATATATATATATATATATATATATATATATATATATATATATATATATATATGTATTTAATTCACAGAAAAAAACAAAGGTTGCAGGGGCGTTATAGTTAGGCTTAGATTTCTCTTGTACAAAACCAGTGAAATTTAACAGTTATAGTTACCTGAACTAACTATAACGTATGCCCCCGCAACACACTGCTTATGACATCACATATGACATCACTCATGACATGGTCAGTGTCATCACTGATAGCATCTCAAATAGTGGAGAAAGGGGGCATGGCCGCAGACAACCTCCCAGCAATCCCGCTGTGCGGGACTTACTGGAGGCAAGAGGAGCGGTAGTTGGCCCCTAAGGACCCTCACCAGCCAAGTGTAATTCATCCCCCCACCAGTAGTGTGCCAGGAGGGGTGTTTGCATGGTGGTGGAGAAAGAGGGAAAGGCCTCCGACAACCTCTCAGCAATCCCACTAGTTGGGCTTACTGGAGGCAAGAGGAGAGGTAGTTGGCTCCCAGGGATCCTCACCAGCCAAGGGGACTTCATCCACCCACCAGTAGTGCACCAGGAAGTACTTTTGCGGAGTGGTAGAGAAAGGGAGAATGACGTCTGAAGACCTCTCAGCAATTCCACAGTGTGGTACTTACTGGATGTAACAATAAGGCTTGCTGGTTCCCAAGGAACCTCTGGACCTAAGGGGACGTCATCCCCCAACCAGCTGTGGGCCAAGAGGCCCATTTGCAGAGTGGCGAAGAAAGGGGGTGGGCCAGTATTTAAAAAAAATCATTGTATTTATTCGGAGAGAGGTTCAGCGAGGCCCCCCTCCCCAAGCTGATTTATAAGGCTCAGATTTCACTCCTACAAAACAAGTGAAATGCAGAAGTTATAGTTAGCTGAGCTAACTATAACTCGCAGCCCTGAATGCACTGCTTATGACTTCACATATTACATCATTCATGACATGGTCATGGTCTTTCTGTCCAGCTTCTACTCACTTACTAAAAACTGTGACTTCGAGAAACGGTTCTCACCTTCTATTTCCTCCTTTTGTTTATTTGTTCCCGTGTGAAATGGATCCAAAAGAGAAAAACACTTTTGCTGTAAATGTCGTCTTTTGTTGACATTTTTCTATTCCAAAGTGCAGCCTCTGTAGTAAAAGGTTCAAAATATGAAAAATGAATAAATAACTAAATAAAGCAAGCCATCAGTTTTCAAAAATGTATAGGTTCGGAGGAGCTTCGCACGCATCCAAGATGATCGCGTGCGCACAGGGCTTCGAGACCCTCTCCGCCTCCAGCATCTATCCTGTCACAAATCCTGATATAGATGACGGGTTCTTCTAGATGTCACTCTGCTGACACGGGATCTCTTTCCAAAAATCTATTTGGCCGCCGGGATCCGGACTTACTCCACCTCGAAACTTCGCGGCCTACATCGATGACCAGCCCGGGACTCAAGTCCCCGAGGTACCGAGGTGGCAATTGAACAACAACGGCCAGAGGAAATTGGCCACTGCCCCTGTGGTACTTTCAGTTTCGTTTTTGGCCTTTGTCTACTGAGACTTGCTGCCTGTTGACACTGCTGGCCCGTGCCTTGCTATTGGCCATACGCTTGTCTTCCACCCTCGTCCCAGGACTCTACAAGTCAGCTTTGCGGGAAGCCATTCAAACCAGGTCCCAAAAGCCCTGTCGGGGCTCGCTGCTCAATATGGCGGGCAAGCCGGAGAGCGAGAAGCGGGCCACCAAGGGCACGTATCGATGGGGTACCACCCAATTCAATTCTATGGACGCTTCACTCGCCCAAAAGGATCCCCCGGTGGTGTGGGTAAAGTTCTGGACGAGACTGGAGATGGCTCTCCCGCGACTGAAGAACTGACATTGAGGGACGTCATGGGCGCCATAGCAAGTATGAAGACGTCTATGGGCCAGCAGTATGAGACGCTGGCTTCGAAGATTGACACGGTGGCTATCGACGTTAACTTAATCAGGACTGATCTCAGGAAGACCAACGAGCGGGTCAAGTCCCTGGACATTAAGACTGCCAGTCTCACTACCTATGTCTCCGATCTTCAGACCGAAGTTCGCAATCTCCGATCATCTAACGACTTGTTTGCCCGTCGGCTGGATGATTTCGAAAGCCGGGCTAGGCGCAACAATGTGCGTATCATCGGTGTTCCGGAGAAGCCCATTGAACTATCTACAGATCTCCTTGTGGAGGACCTCGTATTGAATCACTTGACACCCAAGGGCCTAAGCAACTTTTTCGCAGTGGAGCGTGCTCACAGAGTCCCCGGCGGAAAGCCTAAATCGGGTGCCGCTCCGCGGCCTATCATAGCCAGGATTTTCAATTTTCGGGACAGAGACGCTATTCTTCAGGCATCACGGACCAACGGTCCCACGAAATTCAAAAATGCAACGATCAGTTTCTACCCGGATTTTACGCAGGCTGTGCAAAAACAGCGCATGGGATTCATGGGGGTGAAACGGCGACTTAGTGACATGGGACTGAAATATGCCATGCTTTTCCCGGCCCGATTGAGGATTGAGTATGAGGAATGCGCGCTCTTTTTTGACCGACCTGAGGTCGTCAGTGACTGGCTCGATACTTTGCCGACACATCGAGATCACACGGAACAATCGAGGGGCGCTGAAGGTGGCTTGGAGGAACAGGAGGAGTGATGCCTCACCGGCGTGCATGCTCTACAGACTTACAGCAGTGGTTCAATGATTCTCTGTGTACATATATTGGTAATTACCCGGGGGCGGGGGGAATCGGGACTCTTCCTCCTCTAGGGGTTTCTTCTTTTTTTGTAGATTAGTTTTAATGGGGCGACAGACACAGTGCAAGTTGGGGTGACTTTTTGGTCTAACGCAGGGGTGCAGGGTGGAGGGGTGTGTTTTGGGGATTTCTCTGGGGGTGGTGGGGGGGAACTTGTTGTTTCTTTGTTTATTTCGAGGCCACACATTGCTACATATTTCGTTCTTTGTGCCTGTTTCTTTGTGGGGGGCATTGTTCTCATTTCTGGGATGTGGGGTAGGGGGCTGAGGGTGCTGAGTTGGAATGTCAATGGTCTGGTTGACAGGATAAAGCGGTGGATAGTTTTATAGTATCGAAACGTCTCTCCCCGGATATAGTGTTGTTGCAGGAAACACACCTGATAGGGAACACATGCCATGCATTGAATAGACGGGGCTATCGTCTAGTGGCACACTAAGGATTCACTACTGGGTCGAGGGGGGCGGGCGTCTTTTCAGGAGCTCCCTCCCCCTGGAGATAGACGACACTGTACTGGACGATAGGGGTCGATATGCGGCTATCACGGGCCGTGGGAAGGGAAGACGATCTCCATACTTTCTGTGTATGTCCCGCCAGGCTTGCAGTCCACGACATTCTCTTATTTGGGAAGGGTGGTTTTGGGTCTCCCCGAAGGTATGCTGGTTGTGGGTGGTGATTTTAACTCGTTGTCTCTGGTAGGGAGGATCGTAGCCCCCCCAGGAATCTCCCAAAATCGCAATCTTGGCTGGGCAACTTCCTAGACCCACTGGGTCTGGTGGATTGTTGGAGGCAACTGCACCCCGGACAGGCACAATATACCTTCCATTCGGGAGCACATGGGAGTCTCTCGAGGCTTGACTATATCCTAGTACCGGCGGTGCAGATGGTCTCTGTGAGGGAAATTCAACACCTGGCCAGGGGAATCTCAGACCACTCCCCACTCTGGCTTACTATTGATATACAGTTGGGAGCTGAGGGTCGGGTGGCTCCGATTAACCCCTGGCACCTTCATAATCCTAAAACTAGGGCCGAGGTGGTTAAATGCATGGACTACTACTTTGCTGAGAACGTGGGGTCGGTGTCCTCCTCCATCTCACTATGGGAGGCCTATAAGACTGTGATCCGTGGTCAAACCTTGTCCTTGATCGCCAGTGCGAAGAAAAGCAAGAATGAGGAGGTGGTACGTCTGGAGAATGAAATTACTGCTTTGGAAGAAGAATTACAATCTGGGGTTACACATGAGGGGTTACATGCTCTAGCCCTTAAACAGTCTGACTATAGGGCTCTGGTGACTGATGCGGCCAAGGCAATGAGTCGTGAGAAACAGGGGTGTCTGTATGATGTCGGTGACAAAACGGGAAAATTGATTGCTTGGTTGGATAAAAGAGATAGATTGAATCGGGTGGTGCCTGTTGTTGAAAGAGTAGACGGGGTGCGGGTTGTGGACCCGGTTAAGGAAGTTGGAGTCTTTGCCCAACTCTTTCAGAAGGTTTACGCGCCGGTTTCAAACAGACCGGAGGAAGACTCACATTTGCTACTTAGAGATATTGCACTGCCTAGCCTGTCAGAGTCGGACAAAGAGCTTATGGAGGCGTAATTTTCCAACAATGAAATAGCGATCGCCATCTGCTCCAGTCGCTCGGGGAAAGCATCGGGCCCGAATGGCATCCCGATTGAGCTGTATAAGTTGTGTCCCGACAAAATAGCGCCACACCTTCGTCAAATGTTTCTAGAATCGCGAGATGTCGGATCCCTTCCCCGGGATCAGAGTCTGGCGTCCATTGTTATCATTCACAAAGACGGGAAGCCCCGTGACCAATGTACATCGTATAGGCCGATATCGCTTCTAAACGCCGAGCCAAAGATCTTGGCAAAACTTTTGGCAAATCGGCTGATAAAGGTGATCAGCGACTTGATACACCCAGATCAGTCTGGGTTCATTCCCCATCGAAATACCGCGCTCAACCTGCGTCTTCTTCATGGCGTATTGGCAAGGGTGGGGTCGCTGCGTGAGCCGGCCATCTTGGTTTCTTTGGATGCCTCGATGGCCTTCAACATGGTGGAATGCCCGTATTTGTGGGCGGCCCTTGCAAAATTTGGTTTTGGCCCCGGTTTCTTCGGGTGGGTTAGACTCCTGTATGAGCAACCGCTGTCCCAGGTTGTGGTCAACGGTAGGGTCTCGGAATCTTTTGTTCTTGGAAGAGGCACGCAACAGGGGTGCCCTTTGTCTCCATTGCTCTTCGCGCTCGCCCTTGATCCTCTTGCCACATGGCTTAGATGGGAACCGTCGCTCAAGGGTATTAGGTGGTCCCCTGACTTTGAGGATCGTATATCGTTGTATGAGGATGACATTTTGCTGTACCTCACTTCCCCCCGAAAGTCGTTAGGGGTATTGTTTGACGTATTGAGTTCATTCGGGAAGAATTCTGGCCTGGTAATTAATTGGGCCAAGTCTTGTATTTATTCGCTCACTGGAGAGCTGCCCCCCTTGCCACACGTCTGTCCGATACCGATTTCGCACGTCAATTTCAAATATCTGGGGATTTATATATCGTTGGACTCCGCTGCACGATATGAGAAGAATTTGCTTCCTCCGCTCCTCCGGCATAAATCGGACGTGACGGCGTGATGTGGCCTGCCGCTATCCCCGGTGGGGAGGGCAGCTCTTTTTAAGATGATGTCTCTTCCCCGATTCCTGTACGCCATCCAAAACACGCTTGATCTTGTGCCTGCCAGTTATTTCCGCGAGATTGAGAGCCTCCAGAGGAAGCTCACGTGGGGCGGGCGACCTCGCATTGCATTGGCGAAACTGACTTTGCCCTGGTATGATTGAGGCATAGCGTTGCCCGATATCAAATGATACTATTGGGCATCCCAACTAAGTGCAGTTAACCACGCAATGTACGGCCCCGTCACGAATCCCGCATTCGAAATGGATAAGTGGCAGTTACCGGGAGGTAACTACAATAGGGCGCTTTACTCCAGATCAGCTAGGAAGAATCTGACTGGGCCCACCGGGGTTGCGGTACGGGTGTGGGGTAGTGCAACCGATGCCACGGGGTGGTCGGACAGATTGACTAGAGCTAACCCGCTTTACGCGGCAGAGAGACTGGGCAATCTCTGGACGACGAAAGGATTCAAAAAGTGGGACCTCATCTGTATTAGTAAGATTGGAGATCTCTGGGTCAAGAACAGAATCAAAACTTTTGATGAACTCAAACTGGAATACGCATTAAGTGATAGGGAGCACTTTCACTATATCCAGATCCGCCATGCGCTTGGGTCAGTCTTTCCAGTCGGAACCGTTATTCCAGAGTCCTCTCCTTTGGAAGATAGAGTGCTTGACAGACACGTCCCCGATAGCACCATTTCTCTCATCTATAAAAAACTTATTAACGATCGGTCGGACCTACTTGTACAGCTTCGGGGGGCTTGGACCGGCGATGGACTGGAGTTGGACGATGAAGATTGGCAGGCTGCGATATCTTCCCCTAAGGAGGTCGCGAATCCGGCGCGTCTCCGGCTGGTGCAACTGAAGATTGTACACTGAGTCTATGTCACGGGTCCACGCCTGATGCGTATGGGTTATTCTGTTGACGGGTTGTGTAGGAGTGGATGCGGTATGCTTGCTACCTTTTTTCATATTCTCCGGGAGTGTCCGGATGTTGTGGTATTTTGGAACCGTGTGCATGCTGTTATGGAAGAGGTGACGGGTGTTTCGTTATTGCCGGAGGCCAGACGCTGTTTGTTGAATGTCTGGGAGCCAAATGATTACAGTGTTGCTCAGACTCAATGGGCCACCCTTGGCAATATGATAGCGAAAAGGGACATAGCCCAACTGTGGGGATCTCAGAGAGCACTTCTGGTCTCAACCTGGAAAGAAAACATGGACTGGTGCATGTTCAGGGAAAAAACTGTGGGGCATATTACCAAGCAATAGCGATAATTACCGATATTATCAAGGTTTATCTCAAAAGCGGTAAAAATCCTGCGAAATGCATGAATATCGCTGAAAAATCAGCAATATTCATGCATTATCGTGACAATGCTCTTAGCCATGTTATCCACCTTCCATTGGATATCATGGCTAAGAACTGTTTTTAGCATGCGTTAGCTTTTGGAGATATTCGCGCTTAGCGCGAATATTTCCAAAAGTTGTTAATAGGCGTTTGAAATGTTAGCGACTGTTTTCAGTCGCTAACATCTTGGCACGCCCACTTTGCATGTCATTAGCGATAATTATCGCTGACATGCAAAGTGGGCCCCTAAATGCCCGCTATCGCCTACCAGCTGTCGCTAACTGGTGTTAGCGACGGCTTGGTAATAGGGCGGTAAAATTATCGCCGCATTAGCGGGAAAAAGTCCCGCTAATGCGGCGATAATGCCCTTGGTAATATGCCCCTGTGTATGTTGCTCAGGGCAAGCCCAAGAAGTGGGGGAGGATATGGCACCAATGGAACTCGTATCGTGGAGAGATTTGCACCCCCCCCCCCTTTTGTAGAAGTCCCTGTGTTGGACAGGCCTCGTGGAAGTCCCGCTCCCTCCCCGCTTGGCGGGGTCTGGACCCCTGCTCTCCCTGTATCCAAGACAAGAACTATCCCAGCAACCCAACGGGTCAACCCACGGTCCGTCCCCGACGGAACCCCATCTCCTGAACACTCCGGTATCGGCTGGCCCGGGCCCCCGTCAGTACCACTGCCCCGGACCAGCCACCATTTTTGGACACTACACGACAAGGCTGCGTGGCCTCGGATCGACCCCAACCCTGGGCCTGGCCAGGCCCCGACATCGAGGCACCACCATCCACCCAGGAGGTGAAGAGACCACTTGGCAGGTCAATGGGAGGAGTGTCAATGGCTCCCCTCCGCCAGGTGTCGATCGCCCCCGGCCTCCCCGGGCGCTGGCTCCACCCCCCTGCTGGGTGTCTGGACTCCCTCATCCCGGACCTCCCGACCTCCAAGTGCGAGGGTCCGGACATCAAAGGAGGCCAGACCTATAACTGGGGCAGCTCCAGAGCAGGAAGGCAGTTGTATCCTGGAGTCGAGAGACACCGAGACAAACTCATCCTTGGAGGCCTGCTGGCGCTGCCGCGGCCCTTGCTTGTGAACCATCTCCGAAGCCTGCTCGCGCTGCCGCGGCCCTCGTCATCGTGAACTATCGTCCAAGCCTGCTGGCGCTGCCGCGGCCCTCGTCATCGTGAACCATCGTCCAAGCCTGCTGGCGCTGCCGCGGCCCTCGTCATCGTGAACCATCGTCCAAGCCTGCTGGCGCTGCCGCGGCCCTCCTCATCGTGAACTATTGTCCAAGCCTGCTGGCGCTGCCGCGGCCCTCGTCATCGTGAACCATCGTCCAAGCCTGCTGGCGCTGCCGCGGCCCTCGTCATCGTGAACCATCGTCCAGGCCTGCTGGCGCTGCCGCGGCCCTCCTCGTCGAGAACCGTCTTCGTAGCCTGCTGGCGCTGCCGCGGCCCATCTTTGCCAACCCTCAAGCTCGAGGATTGTGAGCTTCACCTCTTGCTGTTCCCGTACCGGCCCGGTACCAAAACTGTCCCGCTACCCCTTTCCCCAAGAGACTAGAATTGGCAGGATCCTCGTATCCTGGTCCCGCTGTATCGTTGATTACCTTGCCTCAAGATTTCTATATAAAGTGTGCAGAACTCATCTTTGTGTGGTGTCCATCTGTGGGGGGGAAGTTACTTGTCTGTACGATCACCGGAGACGGCCCTCACCTGAGGCCTCTCCACCTGTACTCGGCCGACCCTCCGGGTCTCCGTCTAACACCCTGACATTCCTCTGTCCCCGTGACCATGCATTCCCTGAATTCTACATCCTATTGTTTATGTTGTGCTTGCCCACTCCCGGCCCCCCTCCTCCCCCGAGATCTTACATCCTTTATCAAATATGTTCTTTCAGATGTGGTTGCTCCCCTTCCTATCAGGGACAGTCACTTACCGTATAGTTCATTGCCTCTGTATTTTTTCTGTTTGTGTTTTTGTTTTTATAAAATGTAAAATGTGAAACCTTTAATTTATCCTTCCTACCATCACAGGATTTCTACAATGTTGTGCGAAATCGCTGCCGGGCCCACGGGTTGTCGGCTGATGAGCTGTGCAACATTGCAACTTTGGTCTTCATTGCTAACGGCCAGCCCCTGTGGTTGTGGGTCTGCAACTGTATTAATTTTATTGTAATGAAGGTTTTCAAAAAAATAAAAAATAAAAAAAAATAAAGCAAGCCATAGTGGTCGCAAAGTGGCCAGATTGTTTTTACTTACACCTAAACACATTTTCGCCACTTTACAGAGTCTGCCAGTGAGGCTCTACTTTTGTTTTCTTTGTACTGCATTTTTTTTCCCGGGCGGGGAAGTACGTCAATCCTGGAGGTACTACAATGCCTGATTGATGGGTGGTATGGAAAATAAAATGTGTATCGCAGCTCTGTGCTAACAGATGTGATGTTTTTACCATATTGCTTACGTTTTGTAAGAATATAAGCAATGGACATTGAAATGTGTTCCTTCTAGGCCCTGTTGTCATGTCCTTCATTTTTCAAGCAAACTCACTCACTAATTTCTAAATAGTGTGTGTAAAAGTGTTAAGGTAACCAAGTTGTTCCTGCTCGCATTTTAAATGCTTTACTTAATCTTGAATTCAATATGAGTGGTTGCTTTTTCCAGGTTGTCGTTATTTTTTTGTGAGGCAGCATATTGCTCTTGTCTATGCGTAATTTGAATAAAGTCGCATCCAGGTGCTTAAAGCGGGGCACAATTGGGTTGTAGTTGAAGGCAGTGAGAGTTTTTCAGTGGGGCAGTTTGGTGTTCAGTGGGGGAGAGGATGTGGCACTATTGTCAGACCTGCTGAATTTGGAACTGGGTAACGAGGTTCAGCCTTCATGACCAGTCCCCCAGACCACTCGCCTGAGGAAGCACATTCCCATGCTAGACCTTAGAAGGCCCTGCAAGACCTTAGAAGCCCTAGTGTCATATCACCAGCAGATGGAGCCTAGCGGTGGCAAGGGTGAGTTAAACTTGAAGGCTTATCCACTACAATCAATACTGAAGTTCACCTCCAGTCTTGCGGGCAGGCTTATGGAGCAGCACACCCTAGAGCAACATAGACTCTATCACTGAGGTCCCAGGACCCTTGTTAAAGGCCCGCTCTAGGGCAGTGTGACTGCTCATGGAACTGACTTTGGGTGGGGGGGTCGTGTGTGCAAGCATATTATGGGTTTAAAAGGGCTTGCTACCTCATTCTTGGCCTCCAGCAATTTTCGCCAACAATACGATAACCCCAGTCGTTAATGTCCTTCCTAGAGATAGATTGGAGATTTGTCTAGTGGAAGTTTCGACTCATGGAAAGATAGCACAGAGATTTAATGTGCCTGCTGCAAAGAACATGTACCATGCAGATCACAAAGTGCACATAATGTAAATTGGTGAGTGGGCTACTGCTTTTGTCAGAGAGATCCTTTTGTTACTTGCAGTTTATAAGTTAAAACCCTAACATAAAAGAGTCATCTATTAACTATCTTCAAAGAGCGGCATGCAAACTGCAAGGTATAAATTAGAGCATTATGGTTTTTCCTCCTAGTCTTTGATTATCCTCATGTTGCAGAAAGCATTTATTTGGATAGAAATTTATTCTGATGATTAAAGAGAACCCCCAACCATGGTATTACATTTTAGATTCTGAGCTTGTGTTTCTCCAGATCAATCACTATTAAACTATACTGCCTACTAGTATGGTTTTCATGGGACTGCTACACCTTGCAGTCCTTAGTATTATGTAATATTTCCTATACAGTGATTTACACAATTATATTTGATTGTCTCTGTGTAATGTGTGTGATGTAATGGATTCTGACTCCCTACACTGGTATGAGTGGTGCTGTAAATCAAATAAATGCATCTGAGAGAGAGTGTGGTTATCGAGACTTGCGGGGCACGGTTAGAGGGTGGTCGTGAGGAAATTGATGGCAGAGATGTTCATTGCGGGGCACCAACAAATATTGTTGCACAGGGAGCCACCAGCGTTAAAGCCAACCCTATCCTTGAGGCCAGTCCGCCTCACACATTGGCACCTCCATTGGCCTTGTTTCGGCAGTAGTAGCTGCAACTCACCAGGGATTGTCAATGCAGGATTTGCACGCACACAAAACTGCGGGACATATTTACAATAAAGTGGTGAAGCGTGCCATTAAGCCAAAAAGGCTAACAACACGCTTCATCACTTTAGAAACGCAGGGCTGCACCATATTTACTAGAATATGGTGATGCCCTGCGTTTCCCCCTGCGCTGGCATAAATTTAGCTGCCTAGCGCCAACGCAAGCACCCTTGCACTGTAGTGCAAGGGTGCCTGTGTTGAGGGGAAGATTGTTTATGTGCAGGAAGGTCCCCCTTCCTGCACATAAACAATCTATAAGTGCCGTTTTGTAACTCTTTGTGTGCTGCTTAATGCAGCACACATAGAAGTTGCAAAACAGCATTTTAAAAAAAATATTGTTTATGTGTAGGAAGGGGGACCTTCCTGTACATAATCAATCATAGGCAACTAGCTGTTTCTGTGTGTGCTGCACAAGGCTGCACATGGAAACAGCACAAACAAGGTGAAATAAAGCATTTGACCTCGTTTTATCTGTTTAAGACCAGGTTTTCCTTGGTCTAAATTTTAGCGCTGCTTCCTATTTACGTTGCCCTTGTAAATAGGATTCCTGGACATTTTGTCGGGCGTTCCGAGACTGAGTACTGCCGGTTTCTCTGCCGCTCAAGTTGTATGGTGGCTTACCGTAACATGACCAGTCTGGCTTTTTGAACATTATTATTGGGTCTGATTCGTGAGACATATATTCCTGTGCAACTATTTTGTCCTGAAGATGGTCCTAAAGATCGATTAGACTAACGAGGACCAAAACGTCGACGCACAACGCCTTTTTTGCAAAAATCACCACATTTATTTGAATATAATCTGTGAATTGTATTGTGTTAATTCACTCGAATGTGGTAGAATCAATGGTCCACATTATATGCGAAAGGTGTTTTCTATACTACCATTGTATCTATTGTGATTATTTTGGTGGTATTTCTGTTGCCAGACTTTTACCTCTGAGAAAAGCTACCTGTGTACTGAGAATTAAAGAATGTATATATTTTTGATACAATTATAGTATTTTTCATTGAATCCCTATGGTTACAATGAATTAAGTGTTCATGTTCATGACACAAACAACAGGGAATTAGTACTTGAATGATTCCTTCCTGGACATTTTGCTTCTACTGCTTGTTAATAGGAGGCAGTGTCAAAATCAATGGGTGTAGTGGTGGAACGCCAACTGCAACACCCATTGCCCTCCCATTTCACGCTAAATACAGAGTTAAAGGGTGCCTTACTTACAAGGCAGTGTTAAGCAGCGCTGCGTATCTTAACACTGCCTTGTAAATAAGGCGAGGCCCCTATAGCCATCACAACATCACTGAAAGTGACGTTGCAGTGGTGATCGGGGCCTGTAAATATGCCCCTACGTTTGCAAACTTCACAGTCTCTCTGATTCAAGCACAAACACGTTTAACATGTGCTGCCTGCTTTGGAGCCACTGGAAGTATGCAGCAAAGGAGGACAAAACTATGCTGCACTATTGACTAAATTATGCAGGAAAAAAGGCTGCAGTGTAATGTAGTATATTTTCTGATAGTTTATTATTTTTACATTTTTATATATGCTAACAGTATCGGGAAAGACTGTGCTTTTTTAGTACCAGTGTAACATTCAAATGCAGCAGTGAGAAAGATGCCAGGGGCACCAGGGGCAAGATGGCCACTAAGAGAGAGCTCCTAAAAGAAGCTCCGGGGCTTGGGATCACTCTTTGGTGAATATCCCTGGATATGCCCCCTTCCACCCTGCTACATGGCATCCCCCTACTGAGAAAGCTGGCTGTAACGTAATGGTATGTTTTATTTCTCAGCAAAGAATTACATTTGGCATCTATCTTACCTGAATTACTGTCTGCCGCGACGATGATGCTGCCTGGGACTGCTTCGGACTGGAGAGTAGTGCGGAGCCAGCCGAGTCCTGGTGAAAGCTAATGCTCTCTTTCCCGCTGGGCTCTCTATCATGTTGGAGTTTTGTGCCTGCTTTGCAAAGAATCCGGAGCTCCTTGGTGGCGATGTGGATCTTGTGGATGTAGTAAGCAGCGCACACCCCCCTCTCTCACCCGGCTGCAGCGATCCTGGAGTTGCCGAGACTTCATCCTCAGGGTAAAGTAAGTAGCAGTTACACCGCCCCATGCACCGAGGCTGAGAGCCTGGAGATGTTGGGTGCCCGAGGGTCCAATCTCCCCGATCCGCCCTGCTGCTGTAGGTGAAAATGCCAGCTTCCGCACTAGGAGTCTTGGTCCGTGACTCTCACTGACTCCTGTGGTGCTCCCGGATAGAACTCTGGAGGCGTAGAGAGTCCGGAGCACCGCGTGAGTTTTAATGCTTGCTGTTCTGTTCTATGCAGACCTGTGATGCTGCCTGCAGAGGTGGTGAAACTGTCCTGTGCTTGTGGTGATCCCAGAGAGTCTCGCGGCTCCAAGCGTGGCTCAGGAGGGAGAGGAGATATTCCGTTGAGTTCTCTTGAAGGCTGTGGAATGCGTACTTTGGGTCTGACCTCCAGTGGCCCTGTATGACCCCCTTAGGCCCCATCATCTTGTCAGTCATAAGTTCGGTGAATAACGGGCATTTGGACTGTAGATCTCTCCAATATGGCAGTCCTGTTGGAACATGCAAGCCAGATTGGGGGGGGGGGGGGGGGGGGGGCTGTCCTGGCTCGCTAGGGTGACCCTTGAGTTTATTGGTTTACATAAAAGGTACCCATTTTGTTAGCCTCTAATAGTGTTTTGGTGGAGGTTTGGTGTTGCAAATAAGTAATCCTCAGTAGCCAGATGATGTGTAGATATATATTGTAGTTTATCCAATACTTTTGTTCATAGGTCACAGGAAAATCAAACAAGCATCAAACGCTCTGGTCTGCAGGCTGTCCTGTTGACCAAGGACACTGGTGGGGCTTACCAGAGCGTAGTTTTTTGTAATCTTCTTTCTTGAGAGTATTGTTCATGAGTTTCTGTAGTTAGTCAAATCCTTAGTTCCAGGGTAATCCAGGGTAATCCTCCAGCAACACGCAGTTTCTTTTACCTCATCGCCAGTGTTGTAAATAAGTAATCCTCAGTAGCCAGATGATGTGTAGATATATATTGTAGTTTTATTGATAAGTAGACAGCATCAGAAAGTTACTGGAAGATGTTAAGTCCATGTGATGCCCCACCAGGAGCGGCCTCTGTCCTGCTCAGCCTGCACACTCCAACTGACACTCACAACCTCACCAGGCACCCCTCATTCCATGACATCTTCAATCATCCAACATTCCAGGCATCTCCAGGCACACCAACAATCATTCTGGCTGAGCAGTAGAGAAGAGATACATAGGCAAAGGGAAAGACAACAGCAGATCATAACACATCTCCCTTCCTATGGAATCCAAAACACAATAAAAGCAATTGAAAGTTCCCAAGGCAATCCAATTAGGATATACATTAGATTATAAAAGATGCATGAAAATACATTGAGCAAATGAAGCAAGGACACATAACATAAATGAAATGCATGACAATTCCTAATGCCAATGAAATCACACACCTAGAAACAGAATAAAACAGTTCCAAGGGAAGCTTTAGACTTTGACAGTACTAGAATACTCAAATCAAACATTACATAAGTAAAACCAGAAAAGCTTCAAAAGACTCATATCCAGGTAAAACACAAAGAAGCTTCAAGTCAAACATTCCATAAGGTAAAAACTAGAGAAGCTTCGCAAGAAGGTGCCTTCTCCAACATAGTCTCAACAGGGATAACTTTTAAGAGAAGCTTCATAAGAAGGCGTCTTCTCCTAACCCTGTCCAGCAGGTAAACCTTTCACCACGCAGGTGACAACCACACAACAAAATACACGCAAAGAAACTTCATAAGAAGTAGTCTTCTTCTACGTAGTCCAACAGGAAAAACCATTCACCCACACAAACCAAACAGTGAGTGTGCACGCAGAGAAACCTCATGAGAAGGTGTTTTCTCCTACGCAGTCCAAACAGGAAAAACCATTCACTCACACAACCCAAATAGTGATATACACAATCCAAACAGTGAGTGTGCACGCAGAGAAACTTCATGAGAAGGTATTTTCTCCTACGCAGTCCAAACATGAAAAATCATTCACCCACACAATCCAAATAGTGAGTGTGTACGCAGAGAAACTTCATTAGAAGGTGTTTCCTCTTACGCAGTACAAACAGGAAAAACCATTCATCCACACAATGCAAAAGTGAGGAAAACTGATGACAACTAATGTCAACCAGGTGACACACTAATGTGAATCATTAACCACAAATAAGTGGTAGATAAACCAGAGGTTAAAGGAACACCAAGGAAAAATACACTACCCCAAAACTCAAAGAACAACTCAAGCGACACACACTAGAGTGACTAAACACAAAACACTCTTCCCTCCTCTAATATAAACTGTAACAGGAACAAAGTAAGATACGATAATCCCAAAGCAGAGCACCAAAAGCTAAACACCCCCAAACACCATTCAAAATGTCACTACAAGATCTGCATAAAAATACACATTTCTCCCCCCTTAAACAGTGAATAATGGCAAAACTAAATTAAAGTCTTATACTCCGGTGAGCGATCTCTCACCCGAGTATGTCACTCCCAGTGAAGAACAAGTCCACAAGCTCGATGTAACTGCTGCGTCATCACACTGAGGTGTGGTGAACTCCTTACAACAAGTGTGGATGATAATTAAAGAAACACTGTCCTGCTGTTAAAATTAGAAACATTGACAATCCTTTTAAGCAATACTGAACCAGTCAATACCCGACGATATCACTGAAAGCTCAACTATTGTTATAGTCCGTATCAAAAGGTAGCTGTGCCTGTCAGCCAAGAGATTCCAACACCTCCGTTTACGTGGGGTCGCGTTTTTGACCTGACACGTGATGACGCTGATAAGCTCTATTGTCTCCGTCTGCGTTCTGGTACATCCAATAGTTGGCACCTCCGTTTGCTTGGGGTCACGTTTTTACCTTTAACGTGATGACGCTGGTAAACTCTTCCGTCTTCGTCAGCGTTTGGGGAAGAACTCTTCAGCTGCAAAGTCAGAACGCGCTCGCAAGGAGCACACGCTCAGAGAACACTCGGAGCCTCCGAGACATGGAATCCACCCCCACAGTCAAAAAATGCAGAGACGGTTGCCAGCGTTGTCAAGCACCACAAGAAGTATGTAAATTTAAAATAAGGTACCTTAAGAGTTGTACACGTAGCTGTAGTTGTCCAATTCAATCGCAAAATCCAATCAGTCCAAAAGGTATTCCGACTATCCTTTTAAAAAAATCGGAAGTGAGCCCCAAAACAAAATAATGTTGGGGAATATATGCTGTTCACTTGTCCCCAATCAAGTCAAGTCGTCCCTTTGTTTCCATGCTAAAGTCTATCGCGCCGTATTCCCATTACTTTTCCTTTCTTAGAGACACACTCGCAGCCAGTCCACTTCTCATGTCAACATTGCGATAGAAAAACATGTCGCTCACCTCCGGTCTCTGGTTAAACCCAACAGGCAGCAGGACAGTGCTCCAAAGTAGTGGTTAAGATTGGCAGCAGGGCAAGGCAGAAAGGCAGTTGCAAACCACTACATTTCAACCATTGTTAAACGTCCACATTACTGCACCCGAATCAGCAGTAGAAAGTCAAATTAATAGATAAAGACAAGTAACATGCAAGGCAGGAAAATCCAATACTTTTGTTCATAGGTCACAGGAAAATCAAACAAGCATCAAACGCTCTGGTCTGCAGGCTGTCCTGTTGACCAAGGACACTGGTGGGGCTTACCAGAGCGTAGTTTTTTGTAATCTTCTTTCTTGAGAGTATTGTTCATGAGTTCCTGTAGTTAGTCAAATCCTTAGTTCCAGGGTAATCCAGGGTAATCCTTCAGCAACACGCAGTTTCTTTTACCTCATCGCCAGTGTTGTAAATAAGTAATCCTCAAAAGCCAGATGATGTGTAGATATATATTGTAGTTTTATTGATAAGTAGACAGCATCAGAAAGTTACTGGAAGATGTTAAGTCTATGTAAAGCCCCACGAGGAGCAGCCTCTGTCCTGCTCAGCCTGCACACTCCAACTGACACTCACAACCTCACCAGGCACCCATCATTCCATGACATCATGAATTATCCAACATTCCAGTCATCTCCAGGCACACCAACACTCATTCTGGCTGAGCAGTAGAGAAGAGATACATAGGCAAGGGGAAAGACAACAGCAGATCATAACATTTGGCATCCATTTTGTCCTCCTCCCCTAGGAGCTGATGATGGGCGCCCCTCTCCATAAGCACTAGGTACGGCCAGTCATGGAAATAGAAATAGGCTTGCTGTGCACTGCTGGGCATAGAAAGAGAGAGAGGGGCGTGCTCCTTCCTGGCATTGGCAGCCATCTTGGAGTGTGTTCTTTCTATATATTACACTCATGGCCTGCTTTGTTTGCCCCATTTCCGCATTGTTGGTGGTGAATATTTCCTATATGGCCTTGTATGAAATGGCCTGCCTGAACTGACTACCCTCTGAGGATTTTTGTATGAAACAGCCTTCCTGCTCAGACCATAGAACCTGAGAAGGGCTGACTGCCTACACTCCCTGCTTATGCAAATTTTACTGGAGTTGGCTTGTGGACGCTGTTTCCTCCCAATATGGCAGGCATTGAAAAGTGCTGATACACCCCCTGCATTTGGAGTGTCTTCCTAGATTGGGCCAAATGATGCTTACTGTAAAAGCATGGTTGGTGGGGCCCTGATCTCTTTTGAGTTTAGGGTTTACACTGCTATAAATGTTTTATACTGCGGTTAATATGGCACTTTAGAGTTTATTGTATATACTGCATATAATTGTATGATAACTACCACCCCAGCCTACTGCTTGATTCCTGATTGCAACACAGCATTTCTACCATTTAACCATGCGCCCGCCTAACACCACCCCGAACTCTAATCTTGTGCGTTACAGACCCAACTCCTGGTCCATTAACTATGCAGGCAAAATGACCAGTAATGCAAAAAAGAACTTCAAACACAATATTCTAAAACAACACCGGAAACACTCACTGTAGATAACTACCACACAGCGACCAAAGGCAACACAAAAACTAACTTCATTTTTTACACTAATCGCCCAACTAATTGAAAAACCATATTCTCCCTTTACCTTCAAGTCGCAAAGTCAGTAATCATTACCTATGGTGAAAAAATCTCCACTACCATATCCCGACCTTCAAGGGGGAACTCACCATTTCCATCTACAGAACTGGAACCATTCTCATACAGGCGACTGACCCGCACCTCACTATTTTTGACCACCACTTCCCCACACTTCTCTCCTCATTAACTCAACTCACCCATCAAACCCTATCTCCCCTATGCCCCACCACCATCACTGATAATGTGGAACTGATCCAATCTCCCTGCCCTGAAGACCCTCTCTTCAACTCATGGACATCCACCAACACTCACTCCAATCACACTACCCCTATCATTACTTTCCATCCCCAAACACCCACCATTATTACATCGACTGATCACACCAGGAACAACAAACTCACAATTAACAAACACCACAAGGCCGATCTCAATCTTGACAGCTCGGATTCTAACCTCAGCCCTGCCCCGACTGAAATCCCCACAGGCACTCCCCTCTCTTCCCCGGATAATCTGAACCCTCCCTCACAATCTACCCCTTCCTCAAACACAGACGCTGTGCCCCCGATCCTTACTTCCCCCTTGTCCAATGTCATCTCCAATACAGCAGTCACTCTCCCCCCTACTACCACTGTACACTCCCCTTCCGATGTCCCACATCCCCAGGCACAACCTGTCTCAACTGCTTACTTCACTGACAACCCCCTTTGACATCCCATTTTCCAATTTTCTTTACCAATCCAGCAGACACTTTCCCCTCTATTATCACTGCCCACTCCCCTTCCACCGTCGCACACCCACATACACAACCTGCCTCCACCGCTAATCTCATTGATATTCCCTGGAACTCTGACTTTCTACCTAAAATTTCTCTCTCTCCTCACTTGGACAGCATACCCACTACTCCTCCTCTGAACTCCTTGAATGGGAACATTACTAATACGGCTCCCCGCGTCCAACCTCTCCCCTCTCCTAATCCCACTGATTCCGTCCAATCCCTGACCCCTGTTCACTCTTCCTCCGTAGACCCAAGTCATTCTCGGCTCCTGCCAAAAACCTTAAACTTTTTCAGTTCAATTACACAGCAACTGAACAGAATGGAGTGGAAAATTAACTCAATGGCTGCCGATTTCCTATACTTACAACAACAGCTTCTCTAAAGGACCAAGCCACCGTGCTCCCTCTCCCCGGGTAGATTTGCTCCTACCCCCTCAATACCTCTCCAATGGCACACAGAGCGCCCCTCGACCCTACCGTCCGTCAGCGAGTCAGGTGCTTTGACCTAACCGTGATCGATAACCTTTTTGGGTACTAAAACCTGAGGAGATCAACGACTCTTAGCTCACTTTGAGCCAGAAGTCAGCCCCTTTCCCCATTCCTGTTATTATTGACACTAATAGAATCCCTAAAATTGTCCACTCGCCAAGGCCTTTTGCTCAATACTCTTCTATCCACCTAACTCCCTCCATCATCGAGGCTCCCCGCACTCTCTCCTGCATGTTTCTTAACTGCAGATCAGCAGTACAACACACCACAGACAATGCTTAAGCTCTACTCGCTGAAGAAATTGACATCGTTTTCCTCACAGAACCCTGGCTCAATGTCCACTCCACCCCCATTCTTGACATTCTCACCCCTCCTGGGTACAACACCATCAGACAAGACAGGCCAATCAAAACTAGGGGGGGACTAGCCATCATTCACAAAGCTGGAATACAGATTACCAAACCTAAACCTGCAGAATACCTATTGTATGAATACCTGGGTGTCGAACTCACTGCCAAGGGCATCTCGCCCATCAAATTCCACTCCTTCTACCATCCTCGTGGAGAGTGTACCCTTTTCCCCAAAGAACTAACAGAACTAATAACATGTTTGTCCATGACAGACACAAAAGACGTGTTCATGGGTGACCTCAATATCCACTGGAACGACCCAGAAGACTCCACTGTCCAGAACCTATCCAATCTACTTGAAATATACAACCTCAAAAAACTCTGCAATAAACCAACTCACATCAAAGGTGCAACACTGGATGCAATCATTACCAACAATGAACTGGTCTCTCTGAGAGCGATTTCTCCCATTGATTAGTCCGACCACCACCTCATTCTGTTCAAGATTTACGCACTTGTCAGCCACCAACCTATTTGTGATGGCAAACCTAAGTACTGGACCAGAAACATCATAAAAGTCCCTTTACCCGAACTTGAATCCAGGAGTCATGCCCATCTACAACTCCAACCCTCATCATGGACGGCTGATGACCTCACTACACACTTTAACTCAAAAATGACAGAGGTTTTAGACCAAGTAGCTTCACTCAAACTCAAACAAATGAGGCAAATCAAATCTAAACCCTGGTTCAACACGGACCTGAATAGCGAAAGGCATCAACTCAATCAAATGGAAAGGTCTTGGAGACTAAACCCCTCGACCTTGCACCTAGTGCAACTTAGATCAGATCCGCAGGCATACAAAAAATTAATTTCCAGTGAAAAGGTGTCTTTCTTCCGCAGCCAACTAGGGGCCCGATGTAGGTGGGCCAATACCGATCGGTAACGGCCGAAAATACCGATTTTCGGCCCTTACCGATCGGTATCCAGCCATCGTGATGTAGGATGCTGAAAACCGTCCGATTCGGTATTGATACCAAATCGGTATAGTTACCGAATCGGAAATAAACCGAATCAGAAATACACCGAATCGGTAAAAGAACGAATCGGTAACATACCGATTCGGTAAATATACCGATTCGGACCATGTACCGATTCTGTAGATATACCGAATCGGTAATTATTACGAATCGGACTATCTACCGAATCGGTAGAATTACCGATTCGGTAAATTACCGATTCGGACAGGCCAAAACTCTGATTGAGATGTAGGGAAGCACAGAAATACCGATTTTGCCTCAAAATCGGTATTTCAAATTCGGTATTTACCATGGATTCCAATCAGGTGGTAACCAACTGCAACCTATAAAAAGAGACCCAAAATGCAATGCAACTTGCAGGATGGCGGCATTTTATGTCATTGCAAGGCGGCTACGGCTACAGCAGGAAGGAGAGAGGGAATGGCAAGGAGAGGAACAGGTCTACAGACAGAGGATCACCCTGTTCATGCTCACAGAGGCAGAGATCCTACAGAGGTACAGGCTGGACTCAGACACCATTCTGGAGCTCATCAGGGACCTCAAACCACTGTTGGACCACCCCACCCCAAGGGCACACGCCATCCCAACCACGTGCAGGTGCTATGCAGCCTACACCTGCTTGCGTCTGGCAGCTATCAAAGTGGAGTCGCTGCGGTAGGAGGGGTGACCCAGAGCAGCCTGTCAAGGTTTTTCAACAAATTCCTTGACGCCATGATACAGAGGATGGACCAACACATATCTTTCCCTGCAACCCATGCGGAACTGGTACAAACAAAAGCAGACTTTTACCAGATGGCACGATTCCCCCAAATCATCAGCTGCATTGATGGCACGCACATTCCGATTTGCCCCCCTGCTGACACAGAATACATATACCACAATAGGAAGTCTATGCACACCATCAATGTGCAGGTGTTCTGCAATTCTAAGTGCACCATCACAGATCTGGTAGCAAAATTCCCAGGGAGTATCCACGACTCGTACATTTTTCAAAACAGCTGCAACTATGCACGGCTGACGGCTGGGGAATTTGGTGAAGGATACCTCCTAGGTGAGACACATCATCAGACCCCCATAACACAAAGTAGCAAAGTAAAGTACATGTATGCATGTGAGTAATGTTACCCCTTTTCCTTCTAGGCGACAGTGCATATGCCCTCCGCTCATTCATACTCACCCCCTACCTCAACCCCTCTACACCCAGCCAAAGGAGGTATAACCGGGCCCACAAAAGCACAAGGAATGTAGTAGAACGGACCTTTGGCATCTGGAAAAGCAGGTTCAGATGCTTGCACAAGAATGGAGGTGCAAGGCAGTATACCCCCATCACCTGCTGCAAGATCATAGCTGTCTGTGCAATGTTGCACAACCTTGCGGTGAAGAAGGGCACTGAGGTGGAGTTGTCAGACTACGAGGACCATGACGACGACTTTGCTGTGCCACAAACAAAACCTGCTGGGGTGTCTACGCCAAGTGATGGCAGATACAGACGTGAGGAGATAACAAAAAACTATTTCTGAGTGAGTACAGATGCACAGACAGGTCAATGGATGTGGAAAAAATAAATTTAATAATTTTGCCACAACGTTACTGCACTGATGTGCAACAAATTAAACAATTACAGAATAGGTGGGGAATGTAAATTGTTCGGGTTGCCTCACCCACCCTGGCAGTCTTACTTCTTGCTGCGCTTAGCTGACCCACTTGGATGTGGCTCACCCCCTTCTGTGTGTTCGGCTGCCTCAGCGGAGCGCCTGGTGCTCCGGCGTGGCTCAGATACAGCGCTGGCCGGGCTGCTGCGGCTTCTGCTGTCCCCAGCCTCGCCCACGTCCAGGGCAGGATTCACCACCGTGTTTGATATAATTTGTGCCTCCATGGCAGTGGTGATGCGGGCCATGCCCCTGGTCACCTCTGCAGTGTTCTGGGTGAGGCAGTCCTCCATGTTAGCCCCTCAGCGGCATAGCTGGGCGGTTGCTACGGCAAGGCGGTTGATTGCCCGGTTTTGCACGCGGGCATCCCTGCGCCTACAGTGCTCATGCTCCTCCATTTTACTACACAGCTGGGTTATGGCAGTAGTCATGCGCCCCAGTCCAGTTGCTATTTCCTTGTTGCTCTCAACGAAACTCTTAAATCCCTTTGTCATCTCCCCCATCTGCAGGTTGTGCTCCCGCAATTGGAGCTGGAAAGCCAGGATCGACTTGGCCTGCATCCTTTGGATCCGGACCATACTCCCCTCCGGCCCTTGGAATACACTGCCCTCCCGTGCTGGTAAAGCACTGCTGGATGTGCGTGGCCTGCGCCGATTGCTGCTGCCCTGCTGTGTGGGCTGGTGTGCAGGGGTGGGTGCTGGAGCCTGACCCGCTGCTCCCTCGATGATGTTCAATGGTGCAACGGTGATCCTCCTGGCAGGAGATGTGGCAGGTGCTGGGTGGGTCTGTGTGGGTGAGTTCTCCGGTGTGAACTGCAATGGGGGCGTTAGTGACAGTAGGGGGGAGTGGGGAAATGAGAGGGTATGTCCTGTGTCATCCTCATTGCCCACGGCACTGCTGTTCTCCTCCTCCTCCTCCTGTGATGGTACAATGCTGCTTGGCCCTGCCACCGCACTGTCTGATGGTGCTGGAGCTGGAGCTTGTGTAGCTGCTGCTCCACTGCCTGATGGTACCCCTAGGTATAAAGAAGCATTTGTGAACTGAGTGCAAATGTCTTACAGTCACTACAATAAAAGCATTGCACATCTCATTTTCAATACTCTGTTTCAGTTTTTAGGTGCATTTCATTTGAATGTGCACTGGCATTTGTTACTACATTAGCTGACTACATTTACCATGATGCATTGCTCATGTATGTTGCTAGTAGTACTGGGCTGGGGTTTGGCTGTGCATTGGGGCTAAAGGGGAGGTGTCTGGTAGGGTGTGTCATGCTGCGCATGCTTCTTACCTTTTGCTGTAGCTCTGGATGAGCTGTCCAGGTCCCCAACTCCCACCACACTCTCGGTCTCAATGGGCGTGGACACAAGTTCCTCAAGGTCAGTGAGGGGTGGCGCCGGGTTCCTGCCTCCACCTGTTAGTCCTGCCTGCTTGTGCAGCTCGGCCAGTTTCCTCTTGGTGAGGCTGCGAATGTCATAAAACCTCTTCTTGAGGTCGTCCAGGCTCCTGGGGGTGACACCAACTGTGTTCACCCTCTCACCGATTGCAATCCACAGCTTCCTCTAAAAAAAATAAAAGATGATTGTTAGACCTGGTATCATTGGCTTGAGTCTCCCTTCCATTTTTTACTGATTGTCTCCTCTGTTTTTGATCTGTTTTGCTGGTTATATGCTATGGGCACCCTGCCACTGCTATTCAGTGACACAGTGCAAGTGCTCCCTCTGTTAAATTGGTGTATTAATTAGTGACTCCATGATTGGGTTATTTGATTTACTTGTTGGACCCTAGTACAGTGCACCATGTGTGCCCATAGCTTGTGAACCAAATGCTGTTGGTGGGCTTGCAGCACTGGTTGTTCCACCCACAAAAGCAGCTTGTAAAGTGTGGCTCAGGCCTGCCATTGCAGAGCCTATGTGCAGTCGGGTACTGCCATGCTGACTTGGAAAGTGAACCCACTTGCCAGTCCCTATACATTCCCTTTTCTTCATATCCGAAACCCCAAGGGCAGTGTGCATTGTAAGGATAATATAGGAAGTGCCCTGGTGTGTGTGGCATGTCCTAGTAGTGAATTACAGCCATTTTCTTTTTTCACTATTGCAAGGCTACCTGCTCCCCAGAGGCCAAAATGGGCAGTTAGATTATTACATTTTATAATCCTAACTGACTCAGGGAACATGGTAGAAATTCGAATTTAGTGTGCCTGAACTCAGAATGATAAAATACATATTTTAGTGAAGTTGGTTTTAACATTCGGCGTTTGAAAATACTACTTTTAGAAAGTAGGTCTTTTCTTGCCTAACTATCCAAGTCTGCCTCTGCTAGGTTGTGTATTCCTTGTCTGGAGTTTGAGTGACAGGAGCTGGGGGATTCCGTGAGAGAGGGTGAGTCAGCACAGTGCTGAATAGAGAGATCTGCATCTAGATGTGTGGGAGGAGTTGCACCTGGGACCTGAATAGGGCTGTGCATTCTTCCACAATGCTGGTCCCATCTCCTGTGGTGTGTCTGATGTCCCTGGCCTGCACTGTCAAAGGAAGAGAAGGAGTCCTGTAAACAAAGTTCTCCAGGACTGACCAGAACTGGTTTGGACTAGGCAAATGCCTCCCTGCCTTCAGAGAACAAAGGGAAAAGTAGTATAAATATTGGGACCCAGACCCAAGAAGTTTAGATCACTTCTGGGAACAAGACAAACCTTTTGCCATGGAGAAAAACCAAGGAAGCGGCAGGATTTTCGACTGTCCCTCTGCCAATCTGCTGTTTGCTGGGTTGGCCTGCAGTTGTTTCTTTATTGCCAAGGAAAGGAGAAGGAACTTTCAAAGAACTTTCATCATCTTACAGAATATTACTCCCAGGGCTTGTACTTGTGCTTGCCTTCTGCTGAAGTCTCAGGGACAAAAGACTTCACCTCCAGCTCCCCTCAGAGTTTCCTTGCTGGGAATTCTCCCCCAGATTCATCAAGCACCCATTCTACGAATTCCAAATAGCGAAAAATACCGAATCGCTATTTAGAATTCGCAGAATGGGATACATCATCAAAATCGGAAATAAAGTGCGAATCGCAATCGCCCGCGATCGCCGTATGCGATTTCCCTTAAATCGCTATTAATTCGCAGAATCGCCTGCATCCTAAACAGAATTTGTGATTTCCGCAATTACCGAAATCGCAAATAGCGATCTCGCAGATTGCAAGATCGCAAAAAACGGGAAGTCGCATTTTGAGCACAATGATGACATCGCAACCTGGAAGTAGGCAGCTGCATGACTCATTTGGAACACAGAGCTGGTTTGAGAAGGAGGCACAGCTCTGAGCTCCAGGAGACACACACTGCAGACCCAAGACAGGACACACATTGTATCCACAATGTCCCCGGATGCAGCAGGAGGCAGTGAAACTGGCAGGAAGAGAAAAATCAAGTTCTCAGAACAAGAGTTGGAGTACTTGATAGAAGGGATCAGCAAGGACCATGACAAGCTTTTTGGAAAGCTTTCCAGGAAGGTGGCAGAGGCTGACAAAAAGCGCATCTGGCTGCGCATCAAGGTGGAGGTCAACGCCGTAGGAGTGACCCAGCGGTCCATCGGTGACCTCAAGAAGAGGTGGTATGACCTCAGAGGTGCCAAAGAACGCATTGCGGAGAGGCTGGGGGAGAGAGCGGTCACCGGAGGAGGAGAGTCCACAGTTGCGGCTAATACACTACTGGAAGACTTGGTGGAGGACACCATCAACCCTGCAGCCTACGTGGGGGTCACTCAGCTGGACACCTTCCGAGACACACACCAATCACAAGGTAAGAACGATGCAAGTGCGACCCCGTACCCTAACAATGCCCATGCCTCCATAGCCAGCCATTTGGTAGACCCAGTAATGCAGTTCCTGCCCATCACAAATGCCCAATTGCATTGTGGGACCTGTAGTGTGACAATGTGCCCTGATAGCCACACACATCCAGAACATTCAAGTGAAACATACCCCTAAAGCCAGTCAGGGGATGCAAGTCTGCATGCATGTTGCTTCATCCCAGGTGCCAGAATCATATCATTAATCATGCATTCATTCACATCACAGGTGCCGCAGATGAAGAGACCACAGACAGCGAGGCATTCCATATTGTGGAGACTCCGGATGAGATGGAGGGAGATAGCCAGACAGCCCCAGCACCTGGACCGTCCCACGCATCTGCACCTGCACCAGTACCAGGACCTTCACAAATGCGCTGGATGACCCCTGCAGACACAGGAGAAGTTCCACCACCCGAGGCGTCATGCATGCCAGTGGATCAGACCCCACCACCACCCAGGAGGCAGCCACGCCACACAGCCACTGTGCGGTCCCAGGCAAGCGACCGGTTGAGGCAGCAACGCACCGTAAATACACGACCAGACAGGGAGCAACTGGCCCAAAATCTAGGGCTCAGAATAGAGTCCAGGATGCTAGCTGTGCACTGCAAGCAGGCACAGCACATGGCAGCCATGCAGCTGCTGTTATACAAAACTGCTCGCAATATTAATCAGATGACGTAAAGTGTGCAGGAGCTGACGGCTGCAGTGAAGCAAAATCACCAACTGATGGTGTCGCAGCAGGACATCACACGCCAACGACACCGCAAGCTGCTGACCAGGCTGTCAGCATATACCCGCTCAAACCACATCATAGGGAACGCAACATCACAACTTTCGCGCACGTCGCTGGCCATGCAGCTACAAATGGTGTAATGCTGCCAAGATGTAGCAAGGGCCTTGGAGCAGGTTACCACAGCAGTAGAAAATCAACGGGTGTGCGGCCATGACTATGCAAGGGGGGGGTGGTGATGATGCCAGTGAGGGCACATCGAGCCTGAGCAGCCTGTCTGTGCAGGTGCAACCTGAAAGGTGCCGCAGTACCAGACCCAGTGCTGCATCCAGGCCGGACACTCCTGACGTGGAGTCGGCGAGGCAACAGGGTGCGTCCGGCAGGAGGCGCCAGTGACTGTGAATACATTTACAGCAGTGCCATGCTGATGAAATCTTGCACTCCAGCCCTGGACACAAGTGCCTGTATTATGCAATACGTTTGTTATTTTTTTTAAGAATTAAAACACATCTACAGCTTGTAGAACATAATTTTTTTTACATTTTGAACACAAAACTTCCTCATGTCATTAATTCATGTGGCATGCATGAGTGCAGTGTTGTGTGAGGGGTATGGGTGCACTAGAAGTAAATCATTGTGATGTAGTTACGGTGCCTGTGTACTTCAGCAGGATTTTCCCCGCGTGCATGATGCACATGTGCAGGTGGCCGGTTGTCCCCCTCAGACTCACTCCCAGACACCTCCTCGGGTATCCTCCGCTTGGTGGCAATATTGTGGAGTATGGCAGACACGGCGACAATGCGGCAGCAGACCTCTGGCTGGTATTTGAGGGCACCGCCAGTCTTGTGGAGGATGCGGAAGCGACTCTCTAACATGCCAAAAGTCCACTCAATAAAATTTATTTTGTGTATGTGCGCAGCATTGTAACGCCGTTCCTGTGGTGTAGCAGGGTTGAGGTATGGGGTGAGGAGGTATTCACGGAGGCTGTATGCGCTGTCACCTGAAGGATAGGAGCAGAAGGTCAGTACCTGTTATGCGCAGCGACATGGTCTTGACATACTGTATGTGGGCATGTGTACTTACCTAGGAGATGTCTTTCGCCAAAATCACCCCTGACCAAGCGGGTGTGTATGCCGCTGTGCCGGAAGATGAACGAATCATGCGTGCTCCCCAGGTATTGTGCCACAATGTCAGTGATGATGGTCTTTGCATTGCAGACCATCTGGATGTTGAGTGAGTGGTATGACTTGCGGTTCCAGTACATGTATTCGGTCTCAGCGGGTGGACAGATGTGGATGTGGGTGCAGTCGATGCAGCCAATTACATGGGGGAAAGGGGTGGTGTGATAGAAGTCCAGTTTTGTTTGTGTTAAGTTCTGTTGGGTTGTTGGGAAGGAAATGTAGTGGTGGATCCGGCTCAGCATGGCGTCCAGGAAACTCTGCAGGCAGAGTGACAGGATACTCTGTGATATTCCCCCCGCATATGCAACTAACCCCTGAAAGCTTCCGGAGGCCAGGAGTTGCAGGCGGCACAGGACCTGGACATGAGTGGGCACGGCGTTGGTCCTCTGTGTTGGGTGCTGCATCAGGGGGTCAAGGCCACTGATAAGCTTCATTATCACTGCCCCATTTAGCCTGTATTTTGAGTAGATCTGCTCCTCAGTCTGGCCCAGGGGTGTGATGCGCAGCCGGAAAATGCGCTCCTGGATCCTGCGTCTGTTCTGGGCTGCAGCCTGGAGCCTCAGCCGCCTTGCCAAGATGTAGAGACCTGCCATTGTGATTTTCCTCATGCTCCTACTGAGTCTCCTTAAGTGTGTTTGTTTGACCCTACACCTGTGTCTTGTTTGCAATTTTTTTTTCCCTATTGGACGTCATGATTACCACCTGGTTTAGCTTCTCCTTATATTGCGACTCCTTATTAGCGATTTTTGGCTTTTTCGCTAATTGCGATGTATGATGAATTTCAATTGCGCTTTCATTTGCGAATTCGCAAATATATAGCAAAATCACAAAAATATTGCGAATTCGCAAATATATTGCGATTTCGCAAAATGAATCTCAGAAAATGTGGGGAAATTGCGTTTCGGAATCACAATGTGGGTTGGCAATTGGTTTTGCGATTCTTTATTTTGCGAATTCGCTATTTTTTGCTTTTGTAGTGGAGGAATTGCGGGAGCGGAAATTGCAATTGCAATCGCTGTTTCGCAGCTATTGCGATCGCTATTTCGCCTGATTAATCTATCTGTTAGTCTGCAGAAGCCTGCGTGTCGCTGGGAGCTGGAAGCGTGACGCATAAGAGAAGCGTGTCGCAGTCGCAGCTGTTGCCATGGCATCACCGGAGAAGCGTGTCACTGCGTGTCATCCTCCTGGCAGGAGATGTGGCAGGTGCTGGGTGGGTCTGTGTGGGTGAGTTCTCCGGTGTGAACTGCAATGGGGGCGTTAGTGACAGTAGGGGGGAGTGGGGAAATGAGAGGGTATGTCCTGTGTCATCCTCATTGCCCACGGCACTGCTGTTCTCCTCCTCCTCCTGTGATGGTACAATGCTGCTTGGCCCTGCCACCGCACTGTCTGATGGTGCTGGAGCTGGAGCTTGTGTAGCTGCTGCTCCACTGCCTGATGGTGCCCCTAGGTATAAAGAAGCATTTGTGAACTGAGTGCAAATGTCTTACAGTCACTACAATAAAAGCATTGCACATCTCATTTTCAATACTCTGTTTCAGTTTTTAGGTGCATTTCATTTGAATGTGCACTGGCATTTGTTACTACATTAGCTGACTATATTTACCATGATGCATTGCTCATGTATGTTGCTAGTAGTACTGGGCTGGGGTTTGGCTGTGCATTGGGGCTAAAGGGGAGGTGTCTGGTAGGGTGTGTCATGCTGCGCATGCTTCTTACCTTTTGCTGTAGCTCTGGATGAGCTGTCCAGGTCCCCAACTCCCACCACACTCTCGGTCTCAATGGTCATGGACACAAGTTCCTCAAGGTCAGTGAGGGGTGGCGCCGGGTTCCTGCCTCCACCTGTTAGTCCTGCCTGCTTGTGCAGCTCGGCCAGTTTCCTCTTGGTGAGGCTGCGAATGTCATAAAACCTCTTCTTGAGGTCGTCCAGGCTCCTGGGGGTGCCACCAACTGCGTTCACCCTCTCACCGAGTGCAATCCACAGCTTCCTCTAAAAAAAATAAAAGATGATTATTAGACCTGGTATCATTGGCTTGAGTCTCCCTTCCATTTTTTACTGATTGTCTCCTCTGTTTTTGATCTGTTTTGCTGGTTATATGCTATGGGCACCCTGCCACTGCTATTCAGTGCCACAGTGCAAGTGCTCCCTCTGTTAAATTGGTGTATTAATTAGTGACTCCATGATTGGGTTATTTGATTTACTTGTTGGACCCTAGTACAGTGCACCATGTGTGCCCATAGCTTGTGAACCAAATGCTGTTGGTGGGCTTGCAGCACTGGTTGTTCCACCCACAAAAGCAGCTTGTAAAGTGTGGCTCAGGCCTGCCATTGCAGAGCCTATGTGCAGTCGGGTACTGCCATGCTGACTTGGAAAGTGAACCCACTTGCCAGTCCCTATACATTCCCTTTTCTTCATATCCGAAACCCCAAGGGCAGTGTGCATTGTAAGGATAATATAGGAAGTGCCCTGGTGTGTGTGGCATGTCCTAGTAGTGAATTACAGCCATTTTCTTTTTTCACTATTGCTAGGCTACCTGCTCCCCAGAGGCCAAAATGGGCAGTTAGATTATTACATTTTATAATCCTAACTGACTCGGGGAACATGGAAGAAATTCGAATTTAGTGTGCCTGAACTCAGAATGATAAAATACATATTTTAGTGAAGTTGGTTTTAACATTCGGCGTTTGAAAATACTACTTTTAGAAAGTAGGTCTTTTCTTGCCTAACTATCCAAGTCTGCCTCTGCTAGGTTGTGTATTCCTTGTCTGGAGTTTGAGTGACAGGAGCTGGGGGATTCCGTGAGAGAGGGTGAGTCAGCACAGTGCTGAATAGAGAGATCTGCATCTAGATGTGTGGGAGGAGTTGCACCTGGGACCTGAATAGGGCTGTGCATTCTTCCACAATGCTGGTCCCATCTCCTGTGGTGTGTCTGATGTCCCTGGCCTGCACTGTCAAAGGAAGAGAAGGAGTCCTGTAAACAAAGTTCTCCAGGACTGACCAGAACTGGTTTGGACTAGGCAAATGCCTCCCTGCCTTCAGAGAACAAAGGGAAAAGTAGTATAAATATTGGGACCCAGACCCAAGAAGTTTAGATCACTTCTGGGAACAAGACAAACCTTTTGCCATGGAGAAAAACCAAGGAAGCGGCAGGATTTTCGACTGTCCCTCTGCCAGTCTGCTGTTTGCTGGGTTGGCCTGCAGTTGTTTCTTTATTGCCAAGGAAAGGAGAAGGAACTTTCAAAGAACTTTCATCATCTTACAGAATATTACTCCCAGGGCTTGTACTTGTGCTTGCCTTCTGCTGAAGTCTCAGGGACAAAAGACTTCACCTCCAGCTCCCCTCAGAGTTTCCTTGCTGGGAATTCTCCCCCAGATTCATCAAGCACCCATTCTACGAATTCCAAATAGCAAAAAATACCGAATCGCTATTTAGAATTCGCAGAATGGGATACATCATCAAAATCGGAAATAAAGTGCGAATCGCAATCGCCCGCGATCGCCGTATGCGATTTCCCTTAAATCGCTATTAATTCGCAGAATCGCCTGCATCCTAAACAGAATTTGTGATTTCCGCAATTACCGAAATCGCAAATAGCGATCTCGCAGATTGCAAGATCGCAAAAAACGGGAAGTCGCATTTTGAGCACAATGATGACATCGCAACCTGGAAGTAGGCAGCTGCATGACTCATTTGGAACACAGAGCTGATTTGAGAAGGAGGCACAGCTCTGAGCTCCAGGAGACACACACTGCAGACCCAAGACAGGACACACATTGTATCCACAATGTCCCCGGATGCAGCAGGAGGCAGTAAAACTGGCAGGAAGAGAAAAATCAAGTTCTCAGAACAAGAGTTGGAGTACTTGATAGAAGGGATCAGCAAGGACCATGACAAGCTTTTTGGAAAGCTTTCCAGGAAGGTGGCAGAGGCTGACAAAAAGCGCATCTGGCTGCGCATCAAGGTGGAGGTCAACGCCGTAGGAGTGACCCAGCGGTCCATCGGTGACCTCAAGAAGAGGTGGTATGACCTCAGAGGTGCCAAAGAACGCATTGCGGAGAGGCTGGGGGAGAGAGCGGTCACCGGAGGAGGAGAGTCCACAGTTGCGGCTAATACACTACTGGAAGACTTGGTGGAGGACACCATCAACCCTGCAGCCTACGTGGGAGTCACTCAGCTGGACACCTTCCGAGACACACACCAATCACAAGGTAAGAACGATGCAAGTGCGACCTCGTACCCTAACAATGCCCATGCCTCCATAGCCAGCCATTTGGTAGACCCAGTAATGCAGTTCCTGCCCATCACAAATGCCCAATTGCATTGTGGGACCTGTAGTGTGACAATGTGCCCTGATAGCCACACACATCCAGAACATTCAAGTGAAACATACCCCTAAAGCCAGTCAGGGGATGCAAGTCTGCATGCATGTTGCTTCATCCCAGGTGCCAGAATCATATCATTAATCATGCATTCATTCACATCACAGGTGCCGCAGATGAAGAGACCACAGACAGCGAGGCATTCCATATTGCGGAGACTCCGGATGAGATGGAGGGAGATAGCCAGACAGCCCCAGCACCTGGACCGTCCCACGCATCTGCACCTGCACCAGTACCAGGACCTTCACAAATGCGCTGGACGACCCCTGCAGACACAGGAGAAGTTCCACCACCCGAGGCGTCACGCATTCCAGTGGATCAGACCCCACCACCACCCAGGAGGCAGCCACGCCACACAGCCACTGTGCGGTCCCAGGCAAGTGACCGGTTGAGGCAGCAACGCACCGTGAATACACGACCAGACAGGGAGCAACTGGCCCAAAATCTAGGGCTCAGAATAGAGTCCAGGATGCTAGCTGTGCACCGCAAGCAGGCACAGCACATGGCAGCCATGCAGCTGCTGTTATACAAAACTGCTCGCAATATTAATCAGATGACGTAAAGTGTGCAGGAGCTGACGGCTGCAGTGAAGCAAAATCACCAACTGATGGTGTCGCAGCAGGACATCACACGCCAACGACACCGCAAGCTGCTGACCAGGCTGTCAGCATATACCCGCTCAAACCACATCATAGGGAACGCAACATCACAACTTTCGCGCACTTCGCTGGCCATGCAGCTACAAATGGTGTAATGCTGCCAAGATGTAGCAAGGGCCTTGGAGCAGGTTACCACAGCAGTAGAAAATCAACGGGTGTGCGGCCATGACTATGCAAGGGGGGGTGGTGATGATGCCAGTGAGGGCACATCGAGCCTGAGCAGCCTGTCTGTGCAGGTGCAACCTGAAAGGTGCCGCAGTGCCAGACCCAGTGCTGCATCCAGTCCGGACACTCCTGACGTGGAGTCGGCGAGGCAACAGGGTGCGTCCGGCAGGAGGCGCCAGTGACTGTGAATACATTTACAGCCGTGCCATGCTGATGAAATCTTGCACTCCAGCCCTGGACACAAGTGCCTGTATTATGCAATACGTTTGTTATTTTTTTTAAGAATTAAAACACATCTACAGCTTGTAGAACATAATTTTTTTTACATTTTGAACACAAAACTTCCTCATGTCATTAATTCATGTGGCATGCATGAGTGCAGTGTTGTGTGAGGGGTATGGGTGCACTAGAAGTAGTTCATTGTGATGTAGTTACGGTGCCTGTGTACTTCAGCAGGATTCTCCCCGCGTGCATGATGCACATGTGCAGGTGGCCGGTTGTCCCCCTCAGACTCACTACCAGACACCTCCTCGGGTATCCTCCGCTTGGTGGCAATATTGTGGAGTATGGCAGACACGGCGACAATGCGGCAGCAGACCTCTGGCTGGTATTTGAGGGCACCGCCAGTCTTGTGGAGGATGCGGAAGCGACTCTCTAACATGCCAAAAGTCCACTCAATAAAATTTATTTTGTGTATGTGCGCAGCATTGTAACGCCGTTCCTGTGGTGTAGCAGGGTTGAGGTATGGGGTGAGGAGGTATTCACGGAGGCCGTATGCGCTGTCACCTGAAGGATAGGAGCAGAAGGTCAGTACCTGTTATGCGCAGCAACATGGTCTTGACATACTGTATGTGGGCATGTGTACTTACCTAGGAGATGTCTTTCGCCAAAATCACCCCTCACAAAGCGGGTGTGTATGCCGCTGTGCCGGAAGATGAACGAATCATGCGTGCTCCCCAGGTATTGTGCCACAATGTCAGTGATGATGGTCTTTGCATTGCAGACCATCTGGATGTTGAGTGAGTGGTATGACTTGCGGTTCCAGTACATGTATTCGGTCTCAGCGGGTGGACAGATGTGGATGTGGGTGCAGTCGATGCAGCCAATTACATGGGGGAAAGGGGTGGTGTGATAGAAGTCCAGTTTTGTTTGTGTTAAGTCCTGTTGGGTTGTTGGGAAGGAAATGTAGTGGTGGATCCGGCTCAGCATGGCGTCCAGGAAACTCTGCAGGCAGAGTGACAGGATACTCTGTGATATTCCCCCCGCATATGCAACTAACCCCTGAATGCTTCCGGAGGCCAGGAGTTGCAGGCGGCACAGGACCTGGACATGAGTGGGCACGGCGTTGGTCCTCTGTGTTGGGTGCTGCATCAGGGGGTCAAGGCCACTGATAAGCTTCATTATCACTGCCCCATTTAGCCTGTATTTTGAGTAGATCTGCTCCTCAGTCTGGCCCAGGGGTGTGATGCGCAGCCGGAAAATGCGCTCCTGGATCCTGCGTCTGTTCTGGGCTGCATCCTGGAGCCTCAGCCGCCTTGCCAAGATGTAGAGACCTGCCATTGTGATTTTCCTCATGCTCCTACTGAGTCTCCTTAAGTGTGTTTGTTTGACCCTACACCTGTGTCTTGTTTGCAATTTTTTTTTCCCTATTGGACGTCATGATTACCACCTGGTTTAGCTTCTCCTTATATTGCGACTCCTTATTAGCGATTTTTGGCTTTTTCGCTAATTGCGATGTATGATGAATTTCAATTGCGCTTTCATTTGCGAATTCGCAAATATATAGCAAAATCACAAAAATATTGCGAATTCGCAAATATATTGCGATTTCGCAAAATGAATCTCAGAAAATGTGGGGAAATTGCGTTTCGGAATCACAATGTGGGTCGGCAATTGGTTTTGCGATTCTTTATTTTGCAAATTCGCTATTTTTTGCTTTTGTAGTGGAGGAATTGCGGGAGCGGAAATTGCAATCGCAATCGCTGTTTCGCAGCTATTGCGATCGCTATTTCGCCTGATTAATCTATCTGTTAGTCTGCAGAAGCCTGCGTGTCGCTGGGAGCTGGAAGCGTGACGCATAAGAGAAGCGTGTCGCAGTCGCAGCTGTTGCCATGGCATCACCGGAGAAGCGTGTCACTGCCGCTGAGGTTGCCAATGCATCACCTGAAAAGCGTGCCTTCGTCAAGGCTGTTACCCGACGCAACACCGGAGAAGCGTATCGTCGCCGCAAGGTCGCCCTCCCATCGCCATAGAAGCGTGTCGCAGGGCCTGTCCCGGGTCCAAAGCTACAGAGTTCGCCACACGGCCACCAGAAGTGCACGCATCATCTTCACATCGTCGCATCAAGGGCGCCATCTTATCGCATAGCACCCAGATTGTCGCATCGCATCGAGGCGCCATATAGCGCATCACAATCAGGCTGCAAGACGAGAATCTATGCATCACCTCCGCTCCGGTAAGCATCAAGATGCATCCCCTACTCTGCGCAAGCATTGAGGCATGACGCATCATCTCCCCAAAGCATGGAATCTACGCATTTCCCACTCTGCGAGCCCTTTGTTTATTTTGCATTGCGCATCCAGGTACTTTTGTGAGAACTGAGTCGCATTTATCACCAACTTGAACTAAGTAACTTTTTACCATCTTTAAGTCAACTTTAAGTACAATATTGTGGATTTTTGTCGTTTGTGGTCTTTTGCTAAGTCTATATAAAGAATACTTATTTTTATAAAACCTGTGTGGTGTCCATCTGTAGAGTTTTCACTGTATTGCTGTGTATATTCACAAATGCTTAACACACTGCCTCTGAGATAAGCCTGTCTGCTCGTGTCAAGCCACCAAGGGGGTGAGCAGGGCTTATCCAGTAGTGTAATCCACTTTCTCTGATTTGGAAGCAAGGGTCCCTATTTGGTCAAAGGTGTACACCATTGCCAACTAGATACCCCCAGTTCTAACAATAATCAGTCAACCCTGCAAAGGGCCGTCCACTTCAAGCAGCAACACATCACATTTTTTAGTAACTTTTGATCCGTTTGAATTACAAACAATTTGTTAGTTAAAATTGCCAGATTATGCAGCAGATGTATTATGTGACAAATATTGCAGAGCCATAATTATATAGAAACAATTGCAAACTAGAATATTTTGCTATTTATTTTTGAACTGCTCCAGAAACTCCATGGCTCGGAGACAAATGGCTTGTGCTTCCACTTTTAAGTGTATTTGGGACATTCTGCGATTGGAAACATATCCCACTTTGTATTTTAATGTCAGTAACGCATATTATACCTTAAAAAAAACATGTATATACATTTGTTGAATTAAAAATCATAATAAGCTGTAACTGGTCAGTGAAATGCCAAGTACGAAAAATTGGGATGTTTTGCGCATTCTGACCACACCTGTGACTCCGCCGCCCACTGATCCAATCCTCTGGTTATTCCCGCCCTATGATTCTCCGCCGACAGATCCCTTTCTTTTTTCCCCACTACCACCACTGGCTGAGACTGACCAGCTAGTACACCTTTTTGCTGTCATGTGGTCTTTTTACGACGATAGGGCCCCTAGAGTTTCGTATAAGATACTTTATTGGTTATTACAGGGATTACTAACTTCGGGGCATATTAGCGTGCTTAGCGATAATTATATTATCGCTGGCTAGCGCAGCTTTTTATCGCCCTGGTAACTTGTAATTAACAAAACATTACTCCGGAACGATAAAATTCCAGAGATAGCGAGGTTATCTCCGTTTTGCAGGGAACATCGCTGGTTTTCCAGCTATGTTCCCTGCAAAAGGGCGATAACCTTGCTGATACGACTCACAGGGTCATATCAGCACAATCCACCCCCTATGTTAGGGTTGGCTAAGTCAAGAATTTAGCAGACGTTAGTTTTTGGAGAAAACTACTGTTTTCTCAAAAAACTAACGTCTGCTTTAATTCTAGGGCATCCTTGCTGATAGCGCGAAGCCGCGCTATTGATATGCTGACATGTAGTGTATGTCAGGAACTTCCACTTTGCATCTCATTAGAGATGCAAAGGTAGGCGAAGTGCAAAAGGGTGCTAACATGCGATTATGCATGTTAGCACCCTCTTGTAAATAGGGCGATATTTGTATCTCCGCTTTTTGGATTCTAAATATGCTCCAAGATTCCCTGGCTCTCCCCCTGAGCTTCTATCTTTTCTCTCTTCTCTCCCTCTTTCCCATATACCCCCCCTCCACCACCACCCACCCCCCAGCCTTCCAACGCCGGTCTCCCCCCTCTCACCCCCGCTCCCTCTCTTCCCTATCAGGATTCGGGGACACTGGGTATACTTGTTTAACAATCAGTTTTAAATATTCGACTCTGATGATAATATTTTTCCTGCAAATTATATGCGGTTTTAGCACAAGAAGAGCTGAGTGCAATTATATCTCTTACTGCGATATGATTAGCTGGAAATGAAGCTAACCTCAATGAAAAATAATGGACGAACTCGTGATTCCTTGCTACGGTGCTTGTCTGCCATCTTGTGGGCAGTTTTAGGCTTGCATGAGAACGGGATGCAAAATATTTGGAGTTAAAACAGAAATAATCTGATTTGCGCGCTCTCCTTGTCCTATGCACAGATACACACAGCACCCCTTATATTGTATCAAGCTGCAACTGTAACTGTACCTATCCCAGCCAGGAGCATTCCCAATTAGTTTTAATCCATGTCCTGGTAAATGTCTCAAGGCCTCCTTGTCCTGCTCTCTCTTCCAGTCATCTCTAGTTTCAAAATCGTGACCTTTAGGTCTTGTCTTCCAAGGTGACCTATCTGAAACATGAGGTGGTTTGGGGGGGCTCAGAAGAGATAGTGGATGGAAGGACAGGGGGTGTCAAGAAATGATTGTAATTTTCTGTTCTGTTGTGAAGCGCTATGATGCCTTCGGGTAAAGTCCGCGCTATATAAAAACGCATAACATAAATAAAAATTAATAAATAAAGGGTCCAAAGAGTGGCCTTCGTATTTTTATCTGAGACCTCGGTTAGAAGATCACGAGCAAACGTAAGTTTGTATATGTCTTTAGTTTGTAAGCAAAAGAAGTAATTCCAAAAACATGCTGTTATGAAAGCGAAGTTAAAAAAAAGCAAGTGCAAGTGCAATGAATGAATATACATGACAGGTGAAAGTATCTAAAAAGAACCCAAAAGTCATATATTAACAAATAAAGGGGCATATTTATGGGAATGGTGTGCAGGGCAGAGTATCAAGTTACCTTGTCCGTTGCCCTGCACCACAGTGAAAGGGCAGGAATGCACCGTATTTATGCATTATGGTGCATTCCTGTCCTTTACCCTGCACTGGGACTGTTTCAGCAGCCTAACAACCACCCAGGCACCCTTGCACCATGGTGCAAAGGTGCCTGTGTTGTAGGCAGGATTGTTTTCGTACAGGAAAGGGGCACCTTCCTGCACAAAAACAATCCATAGAGGAGTGTTCTCCTTCCTATGTGTGCTGAAGAATGCAGCACATATAGAAAGAAGAAAAAAGAAGTAGAAATAAAGATATTTCTCCTCGTTACACTTCCCCTGGGGAGGCGTAAGATTTTGACGTATTCCCAGCTTTACAAGTCCTTTTAAATCTGGGAATGCATCAAAAGGAAAGGGAGTTGCGCGAGAACACCCACTACAATGCCCAAGGAACGCCTCCCTTGCACAGAGTAAGGTGACGCAGCGATTAGCGATGTGTTTCCTTACTCCAGATTTATGAAGCATTTCAAAGCCATGCAAAGTGACTTTGCTTGGCTTCATAAGGCTTGTGTCACAAATGCATCACTTTGTGTAGTGCAAACATGACACAAGCATCTCAATAATATGCCCGAAAATGTATCAATGGCAGTAAAGTAAATGCATAAAAGAAAGCACATGGGGGTTGTTTTACAAGCCCATTGTGCCACTTTTGCGTCACTTTTAACATGGGAAAAGTGAAGCAAAAGTGGCGCAAGGGGCTTGTAAATCTGCCCATTGGTGCTTAACTGTCTCGTCACATCAGCAGTCTAACAGAAAGACTATTTGATGACCCACCCTCAAAACATAATGGAACCACACATTGAACAATGCATGAATCCACAAAACGCAGTGGCCTTGATGGACAGCCCTTCCAAGCAATAGCATGCTATGAAAAACATGTGAAAACCAGTGACTCAATGAGGCCATTCTCTCTCTGTACCTATTTTTATTTTACTTCTTTGAAAAAAAGAAGATATAAGGTCCCCTACGTATTACAGCTGTCTGTAATTGACCCAAATGAGTAATACGAGATATTTCCAACATAAAGGGATGGTAATGGTTGCACTACTATTCTTAAGTAACATTCCTCTGCAAACATATTAGTGTCCCTATCTTACAACACAATGCAACTTTGATAATAATAGTAGGAAAGAGCACTCTTTGTTCAATAAAAAATAATAAAAGCAGTTGGCTATACCAACAAACATATTCAGAGACTCACCCAGACAATGTCTGACCCATAACACTTGATTATTTAAGAAGTGCTTACTACAGTAGGTCATGCAGAGGAGTTGTGGTACTAAAACCTCAGCACAAAGTGCCAAGGTAACCAGGCCAATGTCGTCTCATTCTAAAGTTATTTTAGTGTTTCTGCTCTAATTACTTTTTTGGCAGTAAACATTCAATTGGATAAATGATTATCCACAGACTACCTGGCATACTTTGCAATATTTTCCTCCGAACTTTTTGGCTTCGACCCTCCTGTTTTGCTGAAGTTGTTTTTGCTGGCTTTAGGATTCTGTGTTAAAGTGCATTTGCTCTATCCTCATAGCAGTACAAAAGGGGGTGTGATGGACGGAGCATCTGAATCAATCAAACACTCACACCCAGTCAAAAGATCTGGCTTTAATCCATCACCGTTTTTTAGCCCACTCTGCCACCCCAGTTCAGACATGGCTATATGCAAATCAGTCTGACCCTGTGCCTCATGGGAACAGTCCAGCCCGCACAGCAAAGCCATGTCCTCCCTGGACCGGAAACAAGCTTCCGAGGACCGGTTTCTGGCATTCCAGCCGTCTTCAGCCAGGCTTGCTTGAATCCAGTGGCAAAGTGAGCAAGGGACTCACGTCTGAGCATACCCTGCCACACTTATGGCGGCCAAAAGCGGTACAAAAGGGTGTGTGATGGACGGAGCATCTGAATCAATCAAACACTTACTCCGGTCCAAGGAAGATATGGCTTGGCAGTTCGGGCTGGACTGTTCCCATGAGGCACAGGGTCAGACTGATTTGCATATAGCCATGTCTGAACTGCGGTGGCAGAGTGGGCTAAAGAACTGTGATGGATTAAACCCAGATCTTTTGACTGGGTGTGAGTATTTCATTGATTCAGATGCTCCGTCCATCACCACCCCCTTTTGTACCGCTTTTGGCCGCCATAAGTGTGGCAGGGTATACTCAGACATGAGTCCCTTGCTCACTTTGCCACTGGATTCAAGCAAGCCGGGCTGAAGACGGCTGAATGCCAGAAACCGGTCCTCGGAAGCTTGTTTCCGGTCCAGGGAAGACATGGCTTGGCAGTTCGGGCTGGACTGTTCCCATGAGGCACAAGGTCATACTGATTTGCATATAGTCATGTCTGAACTGGGGTGGCAGAGTGGGCTAAAGAACGGTGATGGATTAAACCCAGATCTTTTGACTGGGTGTGAGTGTTTGATTGATTCAGATGCTCCGTCCATCACCACCCCCGTTTGTACCGCTGTTGGCCGCCATAAGTGTGGCAGGGTATACTCAGACGTGAGTCCCTTCCTCACTTTGCCACTGGATTCAAGCAAGCTGGGCTGAAGACGGCTGGAATGCTAGAAACCGGTCCTCAGAAGCTTGTTTCCGGTCCAGGGAAAACATGGCTTGGCAGTTCGGGCTGGACTGTTCCCATGAGGCACAGGGTAAGACTGATTTGCATATAGCCATGTCTGAACTGGAGTGGCAGAGTGGGCTAAAGAACGGTGATGGATTAAACCCAGATCTTTTGACTGGGTGTGAGTGTTTGATTGATTCAGATGCTCCGTCCATCACCACCCCCTTTTGGACCGCTTTTGGCCGCCATAAGTGTGGCAGGGTATACTCAGATGTGAGTCCCTTACTCACTTTGCCACTGGATTCAAGCAAGCCGGGCTGAAGACGGCTGGAATGTCAGAAACCGGTCCTCGGAAGCTTGTTTCCGGTCCAGGGAAGACATGGCTTGGCAGTTAGGGCTGGACTGTTCCCATGAGGCACAGGGTCAGACTGATTTGCATATAGCCATGTCTGAACTGGGGTGGCAGAGTGGGCTAAAGAACGGTGATGGATTAAACCCAGATATTTTGACTGGGTGTGAGTGTTTGATTGATTCAGATGCTCCGTCCATCACCACCCCCTTTTGTACCGCTATCCTCATAGCAGGGTAGATTTCACTTATATCCAATTGCCATATTTAAATGACTTTTAAGTCCCTAGTAAAGTGGCACGGCCTGTGCCCATGGGCTGTAAATTTCATGCTACCCCAAGGGTAGCCCAAGGACAATCCAGAGGGCAGGGTGCAGTGTATTTAAAAAGTAGGACATGTCAATTTAAGTGTTACATGTCCTGGCCGTGACAAACTTAAATTTGTTTTTCACCACTGAAACATCTGCCTCTCCTACAGGATAACATTGGAGTTACCTTAATACACTTAATGAGTGCTTATTTTTAAAAGGGTTCTGGTCATCAGTTGAAGTTTGGTGTCTTTGGAATTGTAATGAAAAATCCTCTCTCATGGTGAAGTCAGACATATAATTACAATTTTAAAAAGTTGACATGTTTCTGCCTTAGCCATTTAGCTCCTACAGGCCATCTCTGGGTCACATGACTGGGTGTGGCTGACAGTTGGGCTTTGTGTATTCCTCCTAGACAGCCACACACAATAGAGAGATTAGGTGGCCTGAATGGGCTGTCACTAGCAGGATGGGAGGGTGGTGGCTGTGTCCTGTCGCCACACAAAGGGCTGCATACCCCCTGTAGCTAGTCTGGAGCCATGGCAGGTAAGACACAATGCCTGTGGAGTTCAAAGGGAATCCTCTAGAAACTTTTCCCACTTCAAAGGAAGGCCCAGGTGTTACTATTGGACCCCAGACACCAACTCTTCAGTATACTTCTAGACCTGTGAAAATTCTCCCAGGAAAAAGGACGGCTGTGCTTCTGAAAGGACTGACACTCTTCTAGACTGCTGCTCTCAATGACTGCTGCCCTGCTTTTCTGCCTGCTGCCATCTTGCCTGGTTAAGAAGGACTGGACCTGCATCTGTTTAACGCAGGTCCCCAGAGTGACTCCAAGGGCTAGTTGGCTGGCCTTGTGGCTAGAACCTCAGTAACAGAAGACTCCAGCAACCTTGAACCCAGCACCTGGACTCTGCTCTCTGTGAGTCCTACCCTGCCAAGTGGAGTCAACCCAGTCCTGGACCTTTGGAAGTGGACCTGAAGGTGCTCCGCCAGCCCATCTGTGGATCCAGCAGAACCGATGTATCTCCTCTGGTGTGCGTGGCAAACCAGAGCAGAACCGGCACATCGCCTCTGCTGCGAGGATCCTTCCAGAGCAAGGACTCCACATAAACCTTGTAGCCCTCCTCAGGACCAGCGCTGCACAAAGCTTCACTGACACTGTTCCTCGCATTACAAATGTCTCACCAACAGCAGCCTCAACGGTGACACAGGTTCTCAAATCGCAGCCTCACAACTCATCGGAACCGATGCATCTTCTCAACAGAGCAGCGCATTCTCAATGCTGGACTTTGCATTTTAAGCCCTCGTTGACAGGATCCTTGACTATGATGCAGGACCTCACATGGGAGCCTTCCAGCCCCTCTGAACCATTCTCAACCAAATTGCACAGCTTCGCACATAGGATATAAGGTACACTTGTCCAGCAGGCCTAACTGGGTCCCTGTAGCCAGCCTGCACTCCATCACTGTTGACCTGAACTTGAGACTTTCTCCCTGTCTGGTACAACCAGACAACCACAATTGGTACTTTGTGCTTTTTGACACTTCATTCACTGACATCTTTTAACTAGCATATCTCTGGTTCTATTGATTTTGTTGTATTTTTTCTAAATTGGTGTGGGATTTATCTTGTGTTGCGTTTTCAATTTATTACTGTTCAAAGTGCTGCATATATACTTTTCACATTGCCTCTAAGTAAAGTCTGACTGTTCTGTGCCAACCTACCAGAAGGGTGTGCACAGGTTAATTTGGGTTTTGCTTGTGCCTCACCCTGACCAGGTTTGTGGTTGCTGCTTGAATAAGGTTTCACTCCCCTCAACCAGTAATCCAATTTCTCACAACCGATATTTCTAAGAATTCTATGTAATCATTATTATACTCCTTTGCAGACTACTAGTAGATAAGCTCCAAGTTTGCGATTATTCTGTTTCTGGATACAGCATATGTAATCGGGATCCTGCTAGTGAGTGGTAATAAGGCATCTTGGATTCCTTTAGCCAACTCTCCTTCTCACTTCTCTCCAGCAAGGAAGATGAAGTAACTGGATTTCACATGAGATGGAGATCTCATATTTTCCAGGCAAAGTAATTCAGTAGTTTCTCCTTGCTACTTTCACCTCCAATCACTTCATTTCTCCTTTCTGATCTGTGCGGATTACTTTACAATACTTTGATATCACAAGTTTGGACACCAGCAATGCTCTATGTCTTGGACTTCCAGCCATTTTGCTCCAGAAACATTGGTGGTGCCAGAATTTGATCAAAAGGCTAATCTGTGGCCTCTGAATTGTACATTGTATCGATCAGGTCCTCTGTTTTGTACAGGTTAAGTAGTTTCTCTTCCTAGGCAGTGCACTCAAATACTAAATATTTGAGGGCTTTCCTCAAAATCAGGGGCCTCATTTATGAAAAGTGACGCATTGCTGCGTGAAAACAGCGATGCGTCACTTTTCACTGCGCACTCCTTGCGACATTCCTGATGCGTCATATTTAATGTATGACGCATCATGTCGCAAGGAGTTACAGATACGTCAGTATTTCTGACGTATCTGTAAGCGCAAAAGTGACGCATTGCTGGAGTGTGTCACAAAAGTGACGCAACTCCAACAATGCGTCCTTTCACATGGGGAAAGCCCCATGTGAAAGGGCTTGCGTCAGTCTTACGCCTGCTGTGAGGCAGGACCATGATTTTGACGCAACAGCGTCCTAAATGTGACGCAGTGAAATCTCATAGATTTCACTGCGTCACTATTACGAGGCTTTTTGCGGGGGAACGCCCCCTCTGCATACATTATACCTGACGCAGGTATAATGTGGCGCAGGGGTTTAAAAAGTGACGCATCTACCAAGATGCGTCACTTTTTAAATATGGCGCAACAGGGCGCATTTTTTACACCGCTGGTACATCACAAAAAGTGACGCACCGGCGGCGCAAAACTGACGCAAGGCCTTCATAAATAAGGCCCCAGACATTTACATTGGTGAACGAGAATTTGCGATTTTCACTCCAAAATTGCCCTATTAGGAAGGGTAAGAAGTGATGTAGTTTTGAAGCTTGCTGTGCCATTGGACTCCAGCTACACTTCACTGGTGAAGCAAACGAGTCCAAAACATGTGTGGGGATACTTGAGATCCTGTTCCAAATGCATATGACCCAGCAATTCAACATGAACTATTCATTGTGGAGGGAGGAAAGAAAAGTTTATATATGGTTGGTCCTGCTGCAATTGCCCAATCAAGCAACACACGTTGCACAGAGTAATTACTAGGGGATAAGATTTGTTCTAGTATTCCACCAAACCACTTTTGTGCATCCTGAATAGTATAAGCCCTCAGTCTTAAATATTTATCATCTTTCTGGTTATCTAGCCTTGAAGAAAGCTACCAAAACCAATTTGAAAATAGAACTGTCTTGTTGAGTTAAATGCTTGTATACATCTATGAGGACTTTCTTAGTGCCACCTTTGATACAATGTACTGAAGCACTATACCACTGTACGGTACTTTGTGGGTAAACACAATGCAAGGCGGTTGTAGTGGGGAAGGAGGATTCAGGTGACATATTTTGGTAGGGGGGCAAGCAGTGAGCGGGATAGGAAGGAGAGAGAGCGAGAGGCGGAGAAGGTCATGGAGAACAAAGGGTGGAGGGAGATCTGGTTGCAATAGCAAATTGAGTGTGGCAAGCATCTATTGTTTTAGTAAAGAGCGCAGATGGAGCCAGTGGGAGAAGCTATTACAAGTATAGTTTGTAGAAATTAAAGTCTGAGGTTGTCTATTTAAGCGAACGGTGAATGCACATCTACTAAGAAGTGACATAGACACATTGACTCACCTCTCTGAACCACTCCCCTTGTTATAGGTGGACCCCTGATGGCAGAAAAAGCCAACTCTGTCATCAGTAACATTCTGTCAGCAGACCTGGTACAAATAATAATGGAATTGTGTGTCCACCAATTTAAGCGCCACCCCTCCAGTATGATTCCCCCACACTGAAATTCTATTCAGGACATTCATCAAAGCCATAGCAGTCATAGACCGAAAATCTTTTGAAAGCCCCTCAACCACAAGCAAGAGCAAAACTCCCAGCAATGCATGTGGATGCCACGCTGGAGGCAATTATCCACCACAACGTACATCTTCACATTTGGGCCTGGATTCCATTAGTTTTACTGTGTTACAAATCACTCTCATACCATTCTCGCTCTCCATCTGCCTCAAGCACCAAGAAATCTAGGATGAACGTGCACTACATTAAACTGGTTAAAATAATTGTAGGAAAGTACCTCTTTTTGACATGATCACCCCCACTTTTTGATTTTTGCTCACGGGTACTGATGCTTTTGGTTGGAAGTGCACTGGGCTCCTGCTAACCAAACCCCAGTATCAGTGCTCTTACCCTAAAACCATACAAATGTTAACTGTAACCCAATTGGCAACAATTGTGCACCCTTGTAAGAGCGTGGTAAATGGTACACCTGGTACGCAGTGCATGGGCACTAAAAAGGGTCTCTAAGGGGATGTATGGCGTTACAACGCATACTTTTACCACGCATGCCTTTACAACGTGGTATTTACAACGAATACCTTTACAACGCATAGTGCTTTGGGATGCTGGATAGTGAATAGTTTAATTTACTATTCCAACTCCAGTCCCCGTGGACACTAGGGAAGGTGTTGGATAGTAAATTAAACTTATTCCCTATCCTAGAGCGCCCCCCAGCGCAATGCGTTGTAATGGTTTTCATTGTAAATACTGCGTTGTAAAGGCACTGCGTTGTAAAAGTTGCGTCGTAAAGGATGTTTCCCCTCTAAGGCCTACAGCATGTATTATGCCACCCAAAGGGACCCACACTCAAATTGCATGCAGACTGCCATTGCAGGTTGCATGAAATGGCACAGATCCTGCTGAAAACATGACATTGCCCTCTCCCTGTATGCAATCAGAGAGTACACTACATGTACTATATGTAAGTCACCCCTACAGAAGGCCTTTAGAGCTCTAAGCAGGGTGCATTATAGTACATGAGAGGTCACATCTGCATGAGCAGAAAAGCCCCTGTTATGCTTGTCATTGAAAGTGATCAGGCAGCCATGTTCAAGGTATGCACTGAGCACTGGTCATTACGAGTTACCCAGTTACATAATGGTGTCACTGAAAATAATGGTGTTTGGTATCAAACACCTTGTCTTAATAAATGTGCACTGATGCTAGTATCAGGTTTATGAAGACATGCACCCAGAGGGAACCTTAGAGGCTCGCAACTCCTAAGAAGGATGAATTGTCCCGACTGCATGCCACATCCCTGACTCCAGACTTTCGCATCACAAGCCCTGTTGACAGGATCCTTGATGATGACACAAGAGGACCTCCACCACAGCATCATATCATCCCAGAACCTACGCATGGCATCAGCTGCATGACACATCTTCAAGGCAGATCCACGCAACACTCCGCAACCAGGATTTAAGATACTTTGCTTACCGGGCATAACTGAATCCCTGTAGTCTGCCCGCGCTCCATCATGGTCGGCCTGAACTTGTGATTTTATCCTGTCCAAGCACGACCAGATTTCCCCAGTTGGTGCTTTGTGCTTTAGGTGCTTGTGAGACTGTGGGCTGGGCGGACCGGAATAACAGGCGGGGAGGCCGGATGTATTGAGCTATGGTCAAGGATTTATTGGTGGATAGTATATACAAAAGTCCGGAACAAAGAGTTGGTTGGGAAGAAAAATCCGCAGGGAAGCTCCCAGCCGGGAGGGTCTGGATGGTTGGCAGATATCCGGGTTGTGGTCCGCTGCGGGGCTGTAGTCGTCAGGGTCCGGTCGGTTGATGGGTCTCCTCGGAGATAAGTAAGAGAGAGTACAGGGGTTAGTCCCGTCCAGTTAGGACTACGGAGTACTGCCACCGTCACCGGGAAGTGAATGGCCAGGTAAGGAACGTGGCGGGAGGTGGGAAGGGTAGGTAGGGATAAGAGCGATTGGCAAGCAGGAGGGGTTTGTGATGGGAGGTGTCCGGGATACGTGAGAGGACTATAGGTACAGTGCTCGTGAAACTTATACTAAGTACTAAGGCTGGTGCAGGGTGCTCGTGGGGGCTCTATATACAAGATTTACAGTTAGGTACAATATTTACACTAGGGAAACACGGAGAAGGATAGTGTGTACTCACGTGCCCCGCCGTAACTCTCATCCGAGTTACGGCCGCTCTCCCGCCACCTCCGGAGGTCGCCACCAATCCTCCGTCCACAGGTCTTCTTCCTCGTTCTCCTCTCCGTTCTCCGCCTCCTCTCCGATCTCCTCCTTCCTTCCGCTCTCCGTCGGGGGTTCCGCGCCGTTCGCTGTCTCCTGCCACGAGTCCGCTGGGCTGAACAACCTTTCCTTGCTCCGGCCCTCTTTTCTATGATCTCGTCGGACTGCAGTGGACGCGCTTCCGGTTCCGGAGGGGTCGGGTTCCGGGTCACCTGAAGGAGTTCCGTTTCCGGTATCCGGTTGGTCTGTTTCCGGGTCGGTGTGGGTTGTCGGCTCCTGTGGATGAAGAGCGGAATTCCGGTAACCCAGGGACGCTGTTCCTCCCGGTGCGGGGGAGTGGCCCCCGCGACTACACCGCCCTTCCGACGAGGTAGGGACCCCTGGTCTTCCACATCCCCTTTCCCTAGCTGTCTTACTAGTAGGGTTGGTTGTAGCTGGAAAACGCGAGAGGTAATCTGCATTGCCCTGATCTAGTCCCTTTCGGTGTAGTGTCCTGAACCGAAAGGGCTGCAGAGAAAGGAACCACCTAAGTACCCTGTCGTTGTGGCCCCGGTTACGGGCCATCCATTCCAGCGGGGCATGATCCGTATACAGGAGGAACTCCCGGCCCTCCAGATAATATCGTAGACTGTCCACAGCCCACTTAATGGCTAGTGCCTCTTTTTCTACGACTGCATAGTTCTGTTCACGGGGGAAGAGTTTTCGGCTCAGATACAATATTGGTTTTTCAACCCCCTTGTCATCTTGTTGGGACAGGACGGCCCCTAAACCCTGATCGGAGGCGTCTGTCTGCAGGATGAAAGGTCGAGAATAGTCAGGGCTGACTAACACGGGTTCTGACAACAAGGACTGTTTGAGGAGGTCAAAGGCTTGTAGTAGCTGGGGAGTGGGTTGCTGTAATTTCTCTTCTGTTCTAGAGGTTTTTCTCAACAGGTCTGTTAAGGGGGCGGCCATTTGGGAAAAGTTGGGAATAAACCTCCGGTAATACCCCAGCAACCCGAGAAAGGCTCGTAGTTCTCTCTTGGTATGAGGGAAGGGTATGGAATGAATAGCCTGAATCTTGTTGTTTTGAGGGCGAATGACCCCTTCCCCCAACAGGTAACCCAGATATTTCACACTTTGGGCCGCCAAGGTGGTTTTGGCAGGGTTGATGGTAAAGCCGTGATTACCAAGGGATTGCACTACAGTCTGCAGATGGTGTAGGTGTTGTTCCCAGCTGTCGCTGTAAATGACTATGTCATCTAAGTATGCCCCGGCATAGCTGGTATGGGGTCGTAAGACCAGATTCATGGCCCTTTGGAAAGTTGCCGGGGCCCCATGTAGCCCGAAGGGCATCACTCTAAATTGGAACAAACCCTCAGGGGTTGAAAACGCGGTTTTCGGCCTGTCTTCGAGTTTTAGAGGGATCTGCCAGTACCCCTTGCACAAGTCAAGGGTACTGATATATTTGGCTTTGCCTATACGCTCCACCATCTCATCTACTCGAGGAAGGGGATAGGAGTCAAAGGCAGAGATTTTATTCACCTCCCTGAAATCGATGCAGAATCGAGTAGAGCCATCAGGTTTGGGTACTAGAACTATTGGGGAATTCCAACTGCTGCTGGACGGTTCAATGATACCCATCCATAGCATCTGGGTCGTTTCCTCTTTAATTACGGCCTTTCGTGCTTCAGGGATCCGGTAGGGTCTCTGTCGCACTGTTTTCCCTGTTTCGGTGTGAATGGCGTGCTCCACAATGGTGGAGTGTCCGGGCATGGAGGAAAAGACTGTTTGTACAGAGGATAAGACCTGTCTAAGGTCCTGCTTGTTCCTTTCCGGGAGTTCTGGATCAATACAACCCTCAAAGGAGAGAGAGGGAGAGGTTGACAAAACTGGGAGGGGTCCCACCCATTTCTTCAATAGATTGACATGGTATATTTGGGTGACCCCTCGGTTAGTATCGATATCGAGTTCATAGGTGACGGGAGTCACCTGTCTTAAAATAGGGAAGGGGCCCTGCCATTGACCCAACAATTTATGGTCGGAGGAGGGTATGAGCAATAGTACTAGGTCTCCAGGGTTAAATGAACGGGCCTTGGTTCCTTTATTATACTGCTGTGTTTGGGATACCTGAGCGGCCACCATGTTCTGTCTCACTATTTCTCTAATTTGGGTTAGGTGGGTTCGGAGATTATCGACATATTCCGGGAGGGGACGGGTTCGGTCAGGCTCAGCTTCCCATGCCTCACGGGCCATATCTAATAGAGTCCTAGGCGCTCGGCCATATAACAATTCATAAGGGGAATATCCGGTGCTGCTTTGCACCTTGCAACGGATTGCGAAGAGGGCAAGGGGAAGCATCTCCTCCCACTTTTTACTCTCAAGGCCTAGTAGCTTTTTGAGGGTGGTCTTTAGGGTGGCGTTGTAGCGTTCTACCAATCCATCTGTCTGGGGGTGGTAGGCCGATGTTCTTATCTGCTTAATGCCCAGATGGGCACAGACTTGCCGCATGAGGGAAGACACAAAAGGCGTACCTTGATCTGTTAAGATCTCCCGAGGGAACCCTACTCTACTAAAGATGGAGATAAGGGCTTTGGCAATGTTTTGGGTAGTGGGCTGTTTCAAAGGGACTGCCTCCGGGAACCGGGTGGCATAGTCTACCAACACCAGGGCGTATCTACAACCCGACCTAGAGGGCAACATGGGTCCTATCAGGTCCATCCCTACGCGGGAAAAAGGCACGTCAATAAGAGGCAGGGGTTGGAGTGGGACTCGGGGGGGCCGATACCGGCTGTTCTTCTGGCAGACCGGGCACTCTCTACAGTATTGTTTTATTTGCCCGTGTACTCCTGGCCAGTAGAACTTCTCAAGGATTGTTTGCCCTGTTTTTTCATCGCTGAAGTGTCCTCCCAGCAAGTGACTGTGGGCTAGATAAAGGACTTTGTCCCGAAACAATCCTGGGATGACTAACTGGGCTGGGAGCTGTGGCCCCCCTTTTCTGTAGAGAAGACCATTCTTTCGGAAGAAGTAGGGACCTACTTGCAGAGGATCTTCATTGTCCAGGGCACGATTCCAGGCTTCCTGCAGCACCGGGTCCTCTTGCTGGGTGGCGCGGAATTCGCGGTCGGTCTCCCAGGGGTGAACATCGACCTGAGCAGGATAGGCCCCAGTAAAGGACCTTTTCTCTCTTTTCTTTTGATTCTTGGTTTTCTCTGGTTTTGAAGGGGAGTCCGCTGAAAGTGAGCCCTGGGGAAACGGGGCTTCTGCCCACCACCTCTTTAGGGAGTCTGTAGTGTCTTTCAAGAGGGAGGGGAGACCACTGTAGTCGCTACCTAATATGATTTGTTCCGGGAGATTAAGAACCAAACCGACAGTTAGCATTCTACCCCCATCGGATGGTTGTTGCACCCGTACTTGGGCCGTTGGATAACTCCGGGTGTCACCATGGACGCATTTGATCGCGGCTGTTCCGGTTAGGGGTCCGACAGGATGGGGTAGTTCCTGGGGTCGTAGGACGCTATGCCTACATCCCGTGTCGGCCAATGCCATCATCCGGCGTCCCTCGATTCTCACTGGACACCGGAACGGTGGAGGTGTAACCTCGTTGGTAAGACATACATAGTTCCGGACCATCCCTATGTCCATGGGTTCCTCTTTTTGGGGGCATACACGTGCTATGTGGCCATATCCTCCACAGTGATAACACTGAGGACCAGGAGGGCTAGGTCGAGGCATGACAGGGTAGGGCATCAGAGGAGCCGGATCTGGTCTTCTGGCCACGGGAGGAGGCCTCTGTGGACGAGCGTGACTGCCATGTGGTATCCGTGGATGTGGTTCCTCCCGGACCCGTTGTGACTCTTGGGCCCTACTAAAGGCACTGGCTATCTCTACCGCGCTGTCCAAGGTCAGGCGGGCGTGTTGCCTCACCCATTTTTGGGTAGCCGGATGTAGAGACGCCAGATACTGCTCCAGATATATTTTTGAAAGGATCTCGTCCTTGGTGGCTGTGGCAGGTTTCAACCATCTGTTTGCCAGGTCCTGTATCCGGAATGAGAGAGCCCGGGGCGTTTCTTGGGGTCCCTCTTTGGCCTGTCTCAGACGTACCCGGTATGTTTCGTCATCAATTCCCAGCCTCTCTAGTATACAAGTCTTTATGTCTTGGTAGGGAGTCTGGCCCTGGATATTGGCCTGCTGATATGCTGCTTGCAGTTCACCAGTCAAGAGAGGACCTAGATAGTGGCCCCAGCGATCCTCAGGCCATGCTGCTGCTTGAGCCAGACGCTCGAAATTGGTAAAGAAATAATCGGGGTCTTCACCCGATACATATTTTTGGAGAACGACTGATGGTAAGGAGGTTGTGGGTCTTTGTTGCCCCATGGCTGTGGTCAGTTTTGCAAGGGCTTGATCCTGAGCGGTTCCCTGTCCCTTAAGGACGTCATGTAGTTGACCACGATCATCTTCCGCCGTTTTCAGGAAGCGTTCCATCATTTTTCCAAGTTGCTCTTGGCTCTCTGCTAGATGTTTAACGGCGGCCTCCATGCTTCCGGCTGATCCCACTTCTGACACCACCTGTGAGACTGTGGGCTGGGCGGACCGGAATAACAGGCGGGGAGGCCGGATGTATTGAGCTATGGTCAAGGATTTATTGGTGGATAGTATATACAAAAGTCCGGAACAAAGAGTTGGTTGGGAAGAAAGATCCGCAGGGAAGCTCCCAGCCGGGAGGGTCTGGATGGTTGGCAGATATCCGGGTTGTGGTCCGCTGCGGGGCTGTAGTCGTCAGGGTCCGGTCGGTCGATGGGTCTCCTCGGAGATAAGTAAGAGAGAGTACAGGGGTTAGTCCCGTCCAGTTAGGACTACGGAGTACTGCCACCGTCACCGGGAAGGGAATGGCCAGGTAAGGAACGTGGCGGAAGGTGGGAAGGGTAGGTAGGGATAAGAGCGATTGGCAAGCAGGAGGGGTTAGTGATGGGAGGTGTCCGGGATACGTGAGAGGACTATAGGTACAGTGCTCGTGAAACTTATACTAAGTACTAAGGCTGGTGCAGGGTGCTTGTGGGGGCTCTATATACAAGATTTACAGTTAGGTACAATATTTACACTAGGGAAACACGGAGAAGGATAGTGTGTACTCACGTGCCCCGCCGTAACTCTCATCCGAGTCACGGCCGCTCTCCCGCCACCTCCGGAGGTCGCCACCAATCCTCCGTCCACAGGTCTTCTTCCTCGTTCTCCTCTCCGATCTCCGCCTCCTCTCCGATCTCCTCCTTCCTTCCGCTCTCCGTCGGGGGTTCCGCGCCGTTCGCTGTCTCCTGCCACGAGTCCGCTGGGCTGAACAACCTTTCCTTGCTCCGGCCGTCTTTTCTATGATCTCGTCGGACTGCAGTGGACGCGCTTCCGGTTCCGGAGGGGTCGGGTTCCGGGTCACCTGAAGGAGTTCCGTTTCCGGTATCCGGTTGGTCTGTTTCCGGGTCGGTGTGGGTTGTCGGCTCCTGTGGATGAAGAGCGGAATTCCGGTAACCCAGGGACGCTGTTCCTCCCGGTGTGGGGGAGTGGCCCCCGCGACTACACCGCCCTTCCGACGAGGTAGGGACCCCTGGTCTTCCACAGTGCTATTTTATCTACAAACGTTTAAATTCAATAATTCTGGTTCTACTGATTGGGTTTTTTTTTTTCTTGGTCTTGTTTTATTTATTAACATTTATTCTTTATTTCTCGATCCATGATACTTCTTTTGTGTGTTTTTTTCACTTTGTTGCTGTTTGAAGTGTTGTACAAACATTTTACACATTGCCTCTGAGTTAAGCCTGACTGCTCTGTGCCAAGCTCCCAAGGGGGTGATGGCAGGCTAATTTGGGGTTTACATGCGCCTTGTCCTCAAAAGGATTGTGGTAGCTGTTTGACCAGAGCTCACACTCCAGTCAACCAACAACACAATTTCTTTCACTGAGGGACAGATATCCTCTCAGATCTAAGCTACAAGCTGGTGCTAAACCTCAGCACACTCTATGCAGTCGGTCTCCATGTGACAGATATTTCCTACCACCCAAAATTACTGAAACCTTTTGTGTCTGGTTTTCCTTCTCACTGAAACAGCTTTTAGTGAAAGCCAAGAATGGAGTGGCGAAGCAGTCAGTGGTGCAATGCACCAAGGATCAGATGTGGGAGGGGACCCAGTCTGCTCTGCACCCACTGTTATTATTTCCAAGGCTATGAATTTTTCTGTAGACACAGTGGATGCTAGGGGCTTGGCTGTGTTTAATTTTCAACAGGAGGAATGCAGAGGGAGCAGAGGATGAGGGAACAATAAAGAGGAGGGAGGAAAGGGATGGAAGAAAAGTAGCAGATAAAAGAAAGGGCAGGAGGCCAGAAAAAGGTGACAGAATGGGAGAAGGAAATAAGGTTGATTGAGAAAGAGAAATGCTATAAGGATGAGTAAAGTGGAATAAGGGAAAGGTACTAGAAATAAGGAGAGAAGGGAGGAAGGAGATGAGTGAGAGACAGAAGAAGGTGAGAGCGACTGAGAAAGGTATAAAGAGAAGAGCATTGACTGTATAAAGCAGATAAGAGGATAGTGGGGGGGAGACAGGGAGGTGAGGAAGATGAATGGAATGAGGAACTTAGAGTCTCGTAAATTACATTAGTGTAGCAGGTGCAGTGACAGGAATTGCACTCTTTATTTTCTCAGAAATCCTAAAAAGCTGGTGGCTTTATAGAAAGGCATTTCCTGATGTTTTTTTAGACCTATATAAACACATAAATGATTTATTCATCAGCTGAATAAGAGTATTAGGCAGCGGGCACTCCTTACTGATGTAGTCCTACGGTTACTCTACAACATACCTGGTGGGGAAGGTAATACACCTTTTTAGGTCTCGGCTACGCAGCATGCATGTGCTGGTAGGAGACCATTAGCTTTCGCTCTGCTCTTTTTGGAAGCACATACTCGCGCTTATAGCGACATCCACCTTGCAGGAGCAAGCAGGGGCGCACCACAAGCACAAGTATGTGCTTCTAAAAAGAGCAGATTGCTCTCCCCAGCGCGTGTGAGTGCACCACTCACAGGCTCTCCTCCTGCTTCCCCTCTCTCACAATTAACTTTTGCTGCCGCAGGGCCGCGCTTGTGTTTCAGTGCTTGTCTGTTGAATTTTAAAATACGTCCCCAGCATGCGCGCACCACTTGCAGGCTCACCTCCTGCTCCCCCTCTCTCTCACAATTAACTTTCGCGGCCACGGGGCAGCGCTTGTGTTTCAGTGCTTGTCTGTTGAATTTTAAAACACATTTCTAAGCCTCAGCTTGTTATTTTTGGAAGGAGAGTTGCTTTTATAATAGTTCACTTTGCTCTTTTTGTGTGTGAAAAGGGCCTGAATTGAGTGCGGCATGTATGCTGTGCGTAAGTATTCATTTTTTTGTGTTATTTAGTTACCAATGCGCTCTCTGTCTCATGCCATCTCTCTCAAGTTGTAGCACAGTATCTTTCCAATCTCTTCTTTCGCTCGCTCTTGCTGCAACTCCCTCTCTAATGGAACAAAGGCCTGGCCTTGGGATCCATCGGGTGCTACAGTAGAGTGTTTCCTGTTGGTACACTGACGTGTGTGAAAAGGGCCTGAATTGAGTGCGACATGTGTGGTGTTCGTTAGTATTAATTTTTTCGTGTTATTTAGTTACCAGTGCGCTCTCAGTCTCAAGCCGTCTCTCTCAAGTTGTATCCTGGTATCGTTCCAATCTCTTCTTTCGCTCACTCTTGCTGCACCTCCCTCTCTAGTGGCACAAAGTCCCGGCCTCGGGATCCTTCGTGTGCTACAGTAGAGTGTTTCCTGTCAGTACACCGATGGGGGGGCATGCCCCTTTGAGAGACACCCCAGGTTTTTTTATCTCACTTAAAGCCTTGATATACTTGATGCATATTTTCATGTTTTGCTTGTTAGGTCTGGTATTACCCAAACCTTTTGATTTTAATTAGCGTAATAGGGTCTTTCAGCCCAGTCTCATCATGCTTTGATGAGCATGATGAAACCCATATTAAAAGAAATTACGTTCTTGTCTAAACTGTCAGAAAAACCATGGGGAAAACGCCACACATTTTTGGGGGGAGCTTTGAATAGGTGCATAGGATAGAATTCTTTCATAGTAAGAAGAGAGCTACAGTCATCCCGTTATTTCCGGTAATGTTATACTGTCTGTTTTGTGCGAACATACATAAATCGCATGTTTTATGGGTTGTTGATCTTTAATGAAAAATATGTGTTTTGCAACCAAATTCATTTTAAGGCTTTTCAGAATCATTTCTGCTTTTCTGCAATACATGGGGTTTAGGAGACGGCGGTGCTTTATTTTGAGCTTGCATTTCGGCTCTAAATGATGTATTGTGTAATTCATACAATCTCATAAAAATTATATCCTACAGCGCAACATCACCTCAGCATCAAACAAGCATCTCCTCAACACAACACCAACTGAAAAGAGCACTTCCTTAGCACCACCTAACCACCACCACAGCATCACTCAGCACAACCACAACATCACTCAGCACCACCTCAACATTAGAAAAGGCAGGAAGAAGTTGCCAGCATTGCAAGGACAAAAAAAAATACAATATATCTTTTATATTCGTTCTTTTTTAATTGGGTCGTTCAGTTATACATAATGTCTTCTTAGTTATATATTTGGTACTAAAAATGCTTATTAGACTTTTTTATCATAACTTTTCCACATGCTGCACAACAGCCACAATGCCCTACAGCATGCCTTAAAACATTGGCAAAGCCTATAGCTGTGTCCAAACACTTATAACGTCCCAAAGGCGAGACCTATTGGCTATGCCAATGCTTGTTATACTAAGAGTTGCACTAGTACAGAGAATGGAGCAGAATCTGTGTTGAACCATGGGAAAACAATGAACAGATGGTTCCCTAAACGTGGTCTCTGCCATGTAACCAGGTTTTTACATCAAGACAAATAATGTGAAACTGGTTTAACAATGCTTTTTGCTTCTTTGAGGATAAAAAGCAGAACAGGCTCATTTTGTATGAATTATGGGAAAATAAAGACATCACTATATTGAAACCCATGGTGACAACATTGAGATTAAGACAAATGAAAATTATTATTTGTTCTTTTGAGTAGTAATGAACAAATTCCATTTAAGATTGGAAACTTTTTTCCATGAATGTTTTGCTCAGTGTAAGGGTTGGATAGAGGTTATAGTTAGAGACAGGATTTGTTTAAGACTGTTCGAAACGATAAGATGCTCTTCTTGTGGTTGTGTTGTAGTTTGTGGTTAGGTTACAGTGGAGTTTAGGGTTAGTGTCAGGGGTAGGGTTAATACTATGCATACTGGGAGGTTACAGAATGGGTATGTGAAGGGTTATGCACATGTTTATGTTTACAGTCAGGATTAGCTATAGATCGGAGTTTAAGTTTATGATTATAGTTAGGTTAATGGTGTGGACTGGTTACTATGAGGTTGGGGCATTGTTATAAGCTTGTATTTTAGATACAGTTTGAATTAAAGTTACTGTTAAGCTTGTTAGCAAGACATTTTTCATTATGGTATTCAAAAAGGTTTCTTGACACTTGTCAATGCAACGAATAATACATGTGTGTCCCCGTTGACTATTCGTAATTATGTTTTACATAACTGTATCTCTTCATTTGTTCATTATCAAATCAGTTCTAATTTGGTCCGTCTCACTAATTGTGAGGAATGAGGCTAATATGTTTTCTGATTCTTATCACATAAGAACAAACATGGTACAAAGTTAAGTGGGTTCAATCTGGTATCCATGAACACCTTCAGGTAAAAGATTTTTCAATACTCTGACTTGTCTTACAATATGATTTTTGTATAACCATTGACAAATTCAAACAGATTTCCCATTAACAAAGAAATACGGTTCCTTTTTTTATTGTATTTTTTGTAATATTTTTATTGGTGCTATTGGTATTTACTTCACCGTTACAAAAGACAGGGAAGAAGGTCACGTACAGCAGGGAATTAAATATTCTGACCAGTTAATCAGAATAGATATTAATCCAGAAAGCACAGAAAAAAAAACACTGGGATTGAATAAGAGCATATGTACTTAATATGTATGTAGTAGATGTAAAAACACAGCCTCTTTAAAGAAGAATATTTGCTGAGGATTTAAACAAAAATGTATGAAATTTCCCCATTCTCTTCACCAAAAACACCTTAATGCGCCAACGCAAATCGGTAAATTCTATAAGATCTCCTCCATGTACTCTAAAATTATGCCTAGATTTTATTTTCAAGAGTTGACCTACATGTCACAGGTTGGTATTAACTGTACCAGCTCACAAATTCTATTATCTTGTCCATTTCCTAGAGCTTGGTTAATATCCCACTGTCATCTGCAATAACCTGACTGTGATTGAGGATGTCAGCAACTTTCCTCTCTTCACTCTTCTTTTGCTGCTCTCTGTATTTTCTCTCTGCAAATTGCACTGCATCATGGATACTGTGAAAGGCCAACTGTTTGGGGTCAATCCCAGGCCTACATTCAGAGAAGTAACTCCCCTCTCGAAGTGAGCACCTCACCGAAGGGGTGCAGCTTGCTAAGAAAACACATACTCCAATTTCTTCATAGTCGTGGTGGATTTCCTTCAGCATGGTGAGACCCACCGTATCTATGAACTGCATGGCTCCGCAGTCAATGATCAGGGAATGCATGTCAATCTCTGGCATTGAGAACTGGGTTGAGGTCTCTGAAATTTTGAAAGGCTTTGGAAAGTTAAACCTTTTAAAGAAGCCTCGATCAGTGGATCCCGTAGCTGGCTGTTGAGACTTCCTGGCCTTTTTTTGTAGAGCCAACACCACAATAGGGTTCACGTTAGTCTTCTTGTATAGCATTTGCTTGAAGTAACTCTTGTTTGCATAGTACAGAGAAGCATCAAAGCGGAAGATTTTTATATTGGGAATGTTGTTGAGCTCTTTGTAAATTAGCGGGTCCTCGTAGATCTCACTGTCTCCTACTCTAGCCAAGAGAGCCGCCCTTGGTCTTTGGGTGCGGAAGACCACACAGAGTATGGAGAAACAAACAGCTACCAGGAGGCCAATTTGGACGGTGATGAGGAAAGATGCTAGCATGCTCACCCACCAGATAATGGTGTCCATCTTGCTTAGGTGCCACATATTTGGCATGTCCAGAAATTTTCTAAGAGCCCCCCGGAGGTTGGTGATAATGATGACCCCCAGGATGCAGATCTGCAGAGAGAAAAAGAGTGGGGCAATGACCAGTAGCACCAGCAGAAGCACCAAAGCAGAAACAATGCCAGTGAGTTGGGACTTAGCTCCAGTGGAGTCCCTGAGAATAGTCTTGGCCACTGCAGCACAGGAAGGGAAGGAATGCAGGAAAGAAGTGATGAAGTTGCAAATGCCTATGGCCAACATTTCCTGGTTGGCTCTGACTGGATATCCATGCTTTGTGCCAAAGATTTCAGCCAGGGAGACGGTCAGTGCAAAGCTGATGACAGCTATTGGAAAAGCTTCTGCGGCCAAGCTGGGAATGAGGCTAACGTCTGGCAATTTAGGAGTCAAGAAGCCTGTGGGAATATTACCACAGATAGAAGATTTGTATTTTTCCTTGAAGTTAAAATAATGGGAAACGACTATGGCTACAATAAGAACAAAACATTCCACAGGAAATGGTACCTTCATTTTATTTTTTAACCTGTCATTGATCTCCTTGACAGGGATGATGATGGCCAAAGTCGCAATGCTGGTGAAGAGGTCACAAAGGTTAGTTTTTTGTATATTGGTGAAGATGTCAATCCAGGTGAGTATCAAGGCTCCGGTGCCACTCCGGCTCGGTAGGCTCAACCCAAAGAGATACTTCACTTGGGATGTTAGAATCATTAGGGATGAGCCAGTCACAAATCCACTCAGCAGTGGCTCAGAGAGGTACACGGTTATGAAGCCCAGTCTGAAGATAGAAAAAATAATCTAAAAAAGAAAAATTGTTTCATGTTAATGCTTTTAAAAATTAACCTAAATATACAATTTTTTTAAAATAAATGATCAAAAAAAGATATACTTTAGCGATAAATAATAAAGTTCAGTTATAGGAAGTGAGGTGTATAAAAGTGATCCTAATGACACAGGAATGGGAAATGGAACCAGGAGCAAAATTAACAAACACAAAAATGGTATTTGGAGGAAATGATAAGGAAAGTTGCCACAGTGTTGCAGATAAGACAGAGAGAAAGAGTGAGACTTTCTAAAATAATTCACAATTCCAGAAATAATTTCTTTTTTTTTTAAATATGTTTATTAAAGATTTTTTCCCCTTATTTTTGGGTAAAGTGCACAGCACAACATAAAATCAAATTCATACAAAAAGAAACACATAGAGAGAAACTGCAACGAAAAAAAAGAGATCCAACAATACATGATACATCTCAATGTAAATTCTTGTTTCCCCTGCTATACATCGAGTGTACATTGTTTCTCTTTGAATCTAACATACCAGAGAGAAAAGAGAGCCTAAGTATCATTATTCCCATTCTTCCATCTAGTTATTGGCTCCCAAATGTTTTATCCAATCTTCCTCCTCCTCTTTCCTTTTCTTGCATACATCGCCTTTTCCAAATTGTATATCCTAAGTATCCTGGCTAACCACTGTTGGTATGTCGGTGCCAGTGGGTCAAGCCATGCTGAGGCAATACATAATCTTATTACTGCCATGGCCACAAAGACAAAATACCCGCCTTCCCTCTGAATGCCATCCGCATTCACACCCAGGATAATTATTGAGGGTGTTAAAATAAGTGGTGTTTCTAATACGCTTTGTATAAATGCCTCAATCCCTTTCAATATAGTATAAAGGTGGGGGCATGTCACAAATATATGTAAATGTATGAGCAAGCTTCCACATCTTGGGCAATTAATACCAGTTACTCCCCCCCATTGCGCTATTTTTGCCGGAGTATAGTATAACCGATACAGTGTTTTATAATGTTGCGCCTGGAGGGCTGCAGTACACACGATATTCTGGCCCATTTCTAATGAGATTTTAAAAGAGTCTCTTTCTACCTCTAGCTTGTTTGCCCAACTGTCCCCCCGTTTCTCCAAATCATCCTGTTTAGGTTCTATTAATGCATAGTAAAACCTCTTAATAGTACAGCTTACTCCACCCTGTGCCACCTCCATTATAGCATTTTTAGCAAATCCCAAGGGCCCCCCTGTTTTATTTGCTAAAAAACGTCTTACTTGCAGGTACTTGAAAAAATGTCTTGTATCAACCCCATATTTTAACTAAATCTCAGAAAACTGCAACAAACCCTGCACCCCATGACGTCACCAATCTTTGTAATTCCCTTTCTAGGCCATTAATTAAAGATCACATCCGAAAAAATATCTTGAGGAAATGCTGGATTGTTCACCATTCTAGTATATCTATTGTATTTACCTAGGCCATATCTCTTACTAAAAGCCTTCCATATATTATGTGCTGCCATAATCGTCTTAAAACACGTTCTCTTAAAATCTTGTCTCAGCAGCACGTTTTTCGCCTCTTCACCCAGAAGCAGGGCATATATTGCTACAGTTCCTAAGTCATCCTCCCCTTCTGCCTCCGCTCCACCTATCAAGCCAACCATATACTGTAGAGCAGCAGCCCAGTAGTAAAATTTTAAATCTGGTACTGCCCAACCACCTCTTTCTCTCAGAAGTGCCATAAAACGCAGTGCTCTCCTAGTTTTCCACTTTGGACCAGATAAATCTGTTAATCATAACTTCCAAAATTTTAAACCAAGGATTTTTAAAAAGCAACGGGATTGCCCTAAATATATACAAAAATGTTGGCAAAACCAGCATTTTAATAATATTAGTTCGGCCAAGTATCGATATGAGGTTCCGTGACAATTGTAAGTGGTGTTTTCGACTCACACGAATATGGTCGAGTCTAGTATCTATGAACCGCAAATGACGAGTTTAGCAAGTGTGCGCAGTTTCGCTGTGCTAACTTAAACCGTTCGTTTGTTATGTGGGTTTGTCATCTGTACCCACGGGTTCCATCTTAGATACGGCATCCATTTTGTCTCTTGCCCTCAAGTAGCCAGCGAACGGACGCTGTCCGCTTCGCGACCCTGGGACTCCCAAGATGTTTGCGGAAGACACATGTTCTTTGAAAGTGTCTTTATGACGAGGGGGATGCTACTGTAAGGCAGATGGCGCCGCTCGAGGCTCATCTTGCCGCACGGGCTTATTGTCTCAGCCGTGCATCTCATTAGGCACGTCCCTTTGATGCCTGTATCTCGTGCTTCTCGACACTCCCCTTTTACACCCTTTCCGATCTCCCCACTGTTTCCGTCTTCCTCTGCACCTGTCTTCGTTCCTATTTCGATCTACTTTACTGCTGATTGGAATTTGCTAATGGTGGGAAGATGGGTTTTTACAGTTGGGAACCGCCAAATGTTTCCGCACTTATGTTCCGGATCTTGTGTGTTTCAAAGTGATCTAAGCGACCCCTCTGAGAGCGACTTGTGGGAACCAGGTTGTAAACTATTGTGTATCATGTTATCCTATGGGTAGAAACTGTATAAAAGGAGCGATCCACAAATACAATTTGAAGCAGTCTCCCCGAACTACACTCGATGTACTTCTTGTGACTTCTGTGTTCCCTGCAGTAAATAAACCTTGACTCTTTGACGCCGAAGGAAGTGTCCCGTGTCTCTGTGATTTGTACGCCGGAGCAGGTTACCCACGAAGGTTTCAGGTGTTGTGCCCTGGCACCGCTGGGTCCAAAGAACCCAGTCCTTCAGTTGGCGCCCAACGTGGGGCTGCATCAGTGGTACCGGTCCAAGCCTGACGATCGTGAGGAACTTCGTGTGAAATCTCCGAGGGAAGGTGCACCCCGCTTCATCGATCCTGTTGTCGTAATAAGTGGCCCGAAGACTTTTCCCGCGAAGATTCCCGCCTCCTAACGGCTGCGACGGACTGCTACCCTGACTGTAGACCTGTTTTGGCGCCTGGCGTAGACCTTGGTATAGCGAGACGATAGACGGGCCTTCCTGAGGACGCCATTGATCTTTGAGTTAAGTATTTGTGGGTCGCTCCCAGAGTTCTTTGTTGTAAACACTTTAGCGAGTGTTTTTGTTGTAGACACTTTAGCGGGTGTCTTTGTTGTACACGCTGTGTGAGTGTTTTTGTCGGTGACACTTTTGCTAGCGTACTTTGTTGTTGTTGTATTTGTTTGACGACTGCAGCCGCCAAAGACCGAGGGTTTTGTTCTTGCTGGGACTTGGTAAATCCCGTAACCCTTGAAGTTTGTGAAACTCGGCTAGTGTGCAAGATGCCTGGTCGCAGTACTTTGTTCAGTTGCTTTAGACCTTGTGGTGCGGATTCCCTGCTGGAGGACTCGTGTCCGATACCTCCGGTTGGAACTCCTACTTATGACCTATATAGCAAACATGGGCTAGGCCCGATTGCTTTTAACGATTATTGGATCAAATATACAAAGAAAGACGGCGATCTTCGTTGGCCACCTCACGGTAGCTTCGAAGCGTCGATCTTAGATAATTTGGAAATAAAGTTGTTCGAACGTAAATCAAGGCCGGCCATGTTTGATGCCTTTCGGTTCTGGCGCAAAGAAGCCCGACAGAAAGAGATCAGACAAAGTAAACGTAGTCAGCGAGATACTGTTGCTACTATAGTGAAGAAAGCTGAGCAGTTTCAGCGTGATAAGGAGGATAAGGATAAGGAAGTGTTTGAGAGATTACAGCGTATGTCCATAGACAAATGCTATCCTGTTTTGTCTACGGAGTCGGATAAGAAGGAAGAGGCAGTTGAGGATTCTTTAATGTCCTATCTTATGAAGTCGCCACCTCCGTACGTACAGGGTACCGCAGTTCCTGTGGTCCCTGCCGTACCTGCTCTCCCACTTGTTATTCCTCCGCCGATTCCTCAACCTGCACTTGCTCTTCCGACTGTTCCTGCTCCTGTGCCTGTTTCTATTCCTACTGCTCCTCCGCTTCCACATACTCCTGTTCCCGCTACTGCTCACGCTACTGCTCCTGTGTTGTTAACCCCTGTTGCTGCTAACGTCTCTACTCCTTCTCTTGTTAGTCCTGTGTCTTACTCTTCCCCCTCTACTCGTAATCGTGATTCTCCCCTTGCGACAAACTTCTTTCAGTCGCTCGGACCTGTTTTTGGGTCTGCAGGTTCTGATGGTCCACAGAGACGTAGCCAGCTTCCTGGTAATAGAGAACGTGTTGCGCTATACAATATGGCGATGGGTTGGATGATAAACCCTGTTAGAAATCCACCTCGTGTTGTCCTCGAAACGTTTGATCAATTCAACATACCTACTCAGAGATATGTGTTTGATGAAATGTGCAAGTTCTTACATGATCAGATAGCGGCTGTTGCGCCTGACGAGGTGCTGACCGCCCTGTCTAATCTTCGGCTTCAGTTCGCAACTGGACTGATAGTCGATACTAATGTCCGACGTGCTATTGAACGGTTGCTATCTCTTCGTCCTGCTCCTATTCCTCATGCATTGTTCGTTGAGGACATTGAACAACGAGATGGGTCTGGCCAATATCCTATGCGAGAAGTTCCGCCAGTTTGGGTACCCGCTGATAATACTAATGCTAATGCTCCAATACCAGCACATTTCCAGAGAGTGTGGATACACCTCCCTTGGAAACGATCGGAAGTGCTTCAGGTGAAACAAACTTTGCCTGATCCTCGCAAAAATCCTGCGGGGTATTACAAAGAATTATCGCAGCTCGTAGACGCTACGATAATGAATCTGGCCGATATCGACATGTTGTTTGGCAATGTCGTACCGCAACCGGTATGGGCCAAGATTCGTCACCAAGATCACGCGAATGAATTAGGTGGTGATTGGGCTGCCATTACAGCGGCAGACGCTGGACAAGTGGCTGCTACTAAACCCGATCAGTTGATTGAACTTCTTCCCCAGCGAATCATTACGTTAATGAAAACGCTTATGCCAGCTATGAGGGTAAATTGGGACAAGTTGTCAGCCTGTAAGCAGAAGAAAGATGAGAGTGTTTCAGACTTCTTTACGAGGTTCGAGGAAACATTCGTCGATCATAGTGGGCAGGATATGGGTACTGAGGGTGGACAGAGGTTGTTTGTGGATAAATTTGTATCGAACTTATTGCCCGACTTGTGCAATAAATTGAAAAATTCAGAAAGTGCGTGGGCCGTTTCTACCTCAGCTCAGATATTGGCTACGGCACAATATTACGAAAATAGAGAAAAAGAGGAAAATGACCGTGCCGATAAAAAGACGAAAGAGCTGAAAACTAAAGTGTTGTTACAACAAGCATATCCGCCGCGTTCTAATCAGAATGCGCCTCAGCAGAATAGATCGCAGTCGCAATCAAATCGATCGCAGCCGCGTAATGATTCATCTTTTCAGAGATCTTCGTTGGGGTACAACCAATGTGCTTATTGTAGACAGGAGGGACACATTAAATTCAATTGTCCTGCTTTAAATGACCGTAGTGGTGGTAATTCGTCTAGAGGAGGTCGTGGTGGTGCACAGAACGCATCACGTGGTAGAGGTCGTGGTGCTCAGAACGACCGTTCTGATAACTCGTCAAATTCTAATAATTGTTTCGACCAACGTGGATCATCGCAAGGACGATCTGCGCAGTACAATGTAGACGATTATTACGTCGATCAGGGAACTGACGATAGTAATTACTAGGACAGCCAAAGACAAGGAGAGGGAGTGGTATCAGTTCCGGTTGATCAGAGAGGGCCTTACGTCGCAGTTGCTACATCGGGCGTCGTTGAGCCTTTTCTGTTGGACACTGGTGCAGCGAAAAGTTCTATCATGCATTCGAAACTCCCTGGCGCACCTTTGTCTGGCTTAACAAATGTTTCCGTTGGATTCTCTGGCGCCCCCGTTAGCAATCCAGTTTCGCGCCCTTTGCCCCTTAAAATTGGGACTCGTGAGCTCGAAGCTCCGTTGATTTTAACCACTGGTTGTGGTGAAAATCTTTTGGGTCTGGATTTGCTTAAACGCTTGTATGCGACTTTGTATTGTTCTCCTGCGGGTATAAAGCTTACGTTAGGAGAGAGGGTAGTCTCTCCCATGTACTTGTCCCTCGATAAGCTTCCACCGGAATTGAGTTCTCTTCCTGCATCTTTGTGGGCGACGGGTCCAAACGACGTGGGCCTACTTGATATCTCCCCTTATGTTGTTCAGTTGAAATCGAATGTGCGATTGCCACGTATTCCCCAATATCGTATCTCCCTGGATGGTGAACGAGCTTTGTTAGCGATCATCTATGATTTGATCGAGAAAGATGTCATTGAAGAAACTCGGGGAAACGTGTGCAATAGTCCTGTACTGCCCATTCTTAAACGTACTGATCCTACCAAACCGCCTGTTTATCGTTTTGTTATTGATTTACGGGAGGTGAATAAAATTGTGGTTCCTCAATTCCCTGTTGTGCCTGACATTACGGCGCTACTGACTCTGATTCCAGCTACGGCTTCATGGTTTTCGGTGATTGATTTGAAAAATGCGTTTTTCAGCATCCCGATTGCCGAAGAGAGCAGGGACCTTTTCGGTTTCTCTCTTGGTGGACGTAGCTTCCGGTTCAAACGCGCTCCTCAGGGCTACTGTGAAAGTCCATCGATTTACAGTCAAGCTTTGAAGGGTCAACTAGATGCGTTTAGGTTGCCGGTTGGTGCGGCTTTAATCCAATACGTCGACGACTTATTGGTGGCTGCTGATACTCAGGACATTTGCAAAATTGCTACAGTGTCGTTGCTGCAACATCTCTGTGAGTTAAATCACAAGGTGTCACCTTCTAAACTCCAATATTGTTGTCAAGAAGTAACCTATCTAGGTCACTTATTGTCAAAGGAGGGAAGGAGATTGACCCCAGAGAGAATTGCAGCGATTGCGCGCATGGCTGTGCCACAAACCCAAAGAGATGTGCGTGCCTTTCTAGGTATCACATCGTACTGCAGGCAGTGGATTCCTAATTTTTCATTGCTAGCGAAACCATTGGTGGCTCTTACGTGCAAGGATGTTTCGACTCCTTTACCATGGACGGAAGAATGTCAGAAACATTTTTCTGAATTACGTGATTCATTGTGTTCGGCCCCTGTGTTAGGTACCCCTGATTACAGCAAGCCGTTCACGTTATATGTTCACGAGAGGGAAGGTTGTGCTTTAAGCGTCTTAACGCAACCTTTTGGTGGTAAGCAACGTCCATGTGCATATTTTTCCTCGACCTTAGACCCAGTAGCTAGAGCATTGCCGAGTTGTTTGAGAGCAACTGCGGCAGCTGCGGTCTCCATCCGACAATCAGCAGGATTGGTCATGGATAATATGCTTACGGTGATGGTTCCGCATGCAGTCGATACTCTTTTGAACCGTACGAAAACTCAGCACTTGACGAGTGCGAGGTTATCTGGGTACGAATTGACGCTCTTGGCAAGCCACATTCAGATAAAACGTTGTAATGTCCTAAATCCGGCAACTTTGTTACCAATTAGTGCAGAGTCAGATGTAGTAGCAGAACATGACTGCTACTTGCGTACAGAGGAGGAAACAAAAGGTCGTGTGGACCTTAAAAACACCCCATTGGAAGACCCGGATGGCACCCTGTATGTGGATGGGTCATGTTTTAAATTGCCGAATGGTGATGTGACTACTGCTTATGCTGTGGTGACATTGAATACTGTTGTTGAGACTGCGAGATTGAATCAGAATTCTGCCCAAGCTGCAGAGCTGATCGCTCTTACTAGAGCATGTGTATTAGCAAAAGGTAAACGTGTGAATGTGTACACCGATAGTCAGTATGCTTTCGGTGTAGCGCATAGTTTCGGACGATTGTGGCGAGAACGTGGTTTCTTGACGTCACATGGCACGAAAATACAGCATGGCCAGCTTGTGAACGATCTTTTGGATGCATTGACTTTGCCTGCTCAAGTTGCAATTGTTAAATGTAGTGCGCATCGTAAGGTGACGGATGATGTTGGTCGTGGTAATGCGTTTGCAGATGAGATTGCTAAGGAGACTGCCCGGAACCTTAGCACTCGAATGTATGTGACGAATTCGGTTAGGTGGCCTACAGAATCAAGTATGTGTGAGAATACTATAGAGAGTGTGAAAGCAATTCAGAATGAGGCCACCGACACTGAAAAGATGAAGTGGAAAGAAAGTACGGGAAGGTTGGATGTGAATGGTTGCTGGATTGATTTGTCAGATCAGAGAAGATGGATGTTGCCTGATGCGTATGTACTGGCCGTTGTGCAAATGGCACATGGGTTAGCACATATTAGCGCGAAAGGTATTTGCAAGTTGTTGGCTGATGTGTGGAAGAATGATGGAATTACTAAGTGTGCTGAACGTTTGGTGAAGAATTGTATGGTGTGTATAATGTACAATCCTGGCAAAGGAACCCCAACTCCCCCTGGCAGTTTTGCTCCTCCTTCGTATCCCTTTGAGGTGATCCAATTGGACTTCATCCATATGGAGCGATGCAATAACCTGAAATACGTTTTGGTTGTGGTTTGCGCATTCTCCCGATGGATCGAGGCCTATCCCCTCAAAGATAATACTGCCTTGTCTACTGCGAAAATCCTACTGAAGGAATACTTTCCTCGGTATGGAATGCCTAGAGTCGTGTGGTCAGATAACGGAAGTGAGTTTGTTGGAAGTGTGATGAAGAGTGTGTGTAAGGGCCTTGGAATTAGTCAAAAATTCCACAGCGCCAATCATCCCCAGTCAGCTGGATTGGTTGAAGGGTACAATGGCACCCTTAAACTAAAATTAGCGAAGATCCAGGCTACGACTGGACTTTCGTGGCCTGACGCTTTGCCTCTAGCATTACTGTCAACTAGGGCGACTGTACACTCCCGAATAGGGCTTAGTCCCTATGAAATAGTGTTCGGCCGTCCTGCGAATGTGTGGGGGGTTCCTAGGCCAGGTATGTTTGTTGATCTTGAGTACCCGATGTTGATTGACTACTTACATGACTTGACTGCTAAACTGAGGTTAATTCATCAACAGGTTTACGACGCCTTGCCGACGCAGACGGAGGGTCCAGGCCACCAGCTCCAGCCTGGTGATTGGGTTGTCACCCGAAATTTTTCGCGCAAGAAGAATCTGGACCCCCGCTTTGTTGGACCTCACCAGGTGCTTTTGGCCACGAGGACTGCCGTTCGTCTTGAGGGACGGAAGAACTGGGTACATGCTACCCATTGTAAGCGAGTCCCTATTCCTTTGCCGGCAGACCCGTGGGTGAGGAAAGGCATTGCGTCAACAGAAGCAGCGACATTGCCGGCGTTTGTACCTTTCAGTGACGCACAACTTGTTGGTGAACACTCAGCGCAGCAGAAAGCCATTGTTGGAACATTGTCAGCAAAAGACTCAAGACCAAATCAGCAAACTGATCAGCAGGACGCTGTCTCTTCGACAGATCCTTTGTTTGACGAGCAGACACGTCCTGGGAAACATCGATATTCTTTGCGTTCTCATACTAAGGACAAATAAATTTTTTTCTTGCTTTGCTGAAACTGATAACTGCAATATCTTCGTTTCCCCTGATCAACTGTGAACAATTCGTATCACTGAAAACTGTTTTGTACATATATCAAGATTTTTTTGTATCTTTTTCCTTCCACAGCTGAATTATTTGTGCTAAATAAAATACATATTGTGTATTGAGGGCCGTAGGGCCGCGCGCGTACTTCCTTCTGGACAGTAGGTCTTGACGCTAGGTTAAAGGCCGTCGGTTCCTAGGAACTCCTGGGAATTGACTATTGCTGCACAGAACGAAGTGCGTCAAGAAACGTTGCGGACGGTCGTAGGGAAATGGCATTTTTGAAGCTGAATGATTTGGAAGGAGCTCAGGCATATAGAGTCAAGCTGCAGAAACTTAGTCGTACTAAATGTTTTGTATTCCAATTGTTTGTACTGTTTTTAACTGCTTCTGCATTTTTGGCGGGTGGGGTGTATTACACTATGTCTTACTTCTTACTTCCTACCCCTACTCCTACTCCTTACCCTAACATTACTTCTACTGCTTCTCCTCATTCCTTTCATATGTTACCAGAACACGAACAGGCTAGACGTGTAGAATTCCGCAACAATTCCTTTATCCAGCTCCTCCATCAGCATCAGTTAGTGGTTAACACTACTAATTGTTGGGTGTGTGGGTTGATGCCACATACTACGGGTAAGGGAATTCCATATCTGGTGTTACCGTATAGTTCCCAAGGGTCAGCTCGAGCATACCAAACAATGCTTCGAAGCGCACTAGGTTTCCACCCCTCTCCAGAACGTTCCCCCAAACCGGGTCCTACCTCATGGCAGTGGGTGGTATCGATGATAATACAGGATTTGGAAGATGAGATCCATGATGCTTATCTCATCCCTAAGGCAGAGGTACAAGCCTATAGGGCACCGAATAGAGGGGAATATAGTACGTTCACTAATGAAAAGCAGCTTAAAAGCTCGTCTCCAATATGGGTCGTACCCCACACTGGTAATTTTTGTCTTGTGGGTCGTGGCTCGCAAGCCTCACTTGGAGTAAGTGCTTGCACTGAAAGTTACGTTCTGTCAATGTCCCCGATCCCTGTGCTTCTGGCTGCCAAGGGTACGTACTTCATCTGTCATGATCGTGCATACACATGGTTGCCCGCAGACTTCATGGGCTCATGTTTTGTTGCAAATCTGTTGCCTCCGACGTTTACTGTAGATGCCGATTATCATAAGACTAGAGTTGTACGAGGCGTAATTAGTGAAGAAGATACTGCCGGTCAAGAGGCAGGAGACTTTTTCAAGGGTTTCCTCCCGTTTTGGGGACCTATGGTTAATAGTAGGAACCTGAGACATTTGACTCGAGTGGTAGAATCGACAGCTAACATTACTGCCAGTGCCCTTGGTAATATCACCACAGAACTTCAGGCGGAGAGACTTATGACATTACAAAACCGTATGGTTTTAGATGTTGTCTTAGCAGATCGCGGTGGGGTATGTAAAGTGATCCATTCGAGCTGTTGCATTTTCATTCCAGATAATGCTCCTACTGTCTATCAAGCCATCTCGAAGTTGCACAAGATCTCCGAATCCATACACGTGGATGTAGGGGATTGGACGCTACTTGGTTGGTTTTGGGGCCTGGTGTCGACTTGGGGTTGGAAGATTCTGACGATCATCGGGGTTGTGGTAGTGTTCCTGTTCACGTGTTGCCTTTGTGTGCAGTGTGGTCCTGCCTTATGTGGCCTCTGTGCTGCAACGTGTATGAGACAACCATCTGTTACCAAGGGGACTCGGTTGGACAGAGCTATGCTACAACGACATCTTGATGGTCTGATGAATATCGAGTATGATTCTGACTAGTGCTTGCCTACATGAGGGCAAAAGGAGCGTCTGAGGTTCCGTGACAATTGTAAGTGGTGTTTTCGACTCACACGAATATGGTCGAGTCTAGTATCTATGAACCGCAAATGACGAGTTTAGCAAGTGTGCGCAGTTTCGCTGTGCTAACTTAAACCGTTCGTTTGTTATGTGGGTTTGTCATCTGTACCCACGGGTTCCATCTTAGATACGGCATCCATTTTGTCTCTTGCCCTCAAGTAGCCAGCGAACGGACGCTGTCCGCTTCGCGACCCTGGGACTCCCAAGATGTTTGCGGAAGACACATGTTCTTTGAAAGTGTCTTTATGACGAGGGGGATGCTACTGTAAGGCAGATGGCGCCGCTCGAGGCTCATCTTGCCGCACGGGCTTATTGTCTCAGCCGTGCATCTCATTAGGCACGTCCCTTTGATGCCTGTATCTCGTGCTTCTCGACACTCCCCTTTTACACCCTTTCCGATCTCCCCACTGTTTCCGTCTTCCTCTGCACCTGTCTTCGTTCCTATTTCGATCTACTTTACTGCTGATTGGAATTTGCTAATGGTGGGAAGATGGGTTTTTACAGTTGGGAACCGCCAAATGTTTCCGCACTTATGTTCCGGATCTTGTGTGTTTCAAAGTGATCTAAGCGACCCCTCTGAGAGCGACTTGTGGGAACCAGGTTGTAAACTATTGTGTATCATGTTATCCTATGGGTAGAAACTGTATAAAAGGAGCGATCCACAAATACAATTTGAAGCAGTCTCCCCGAACTACACTCGATGTACTTCTTGTGACTTCTGTGTTCCCTGCAGTAAATAAACCTTGACTCTTTGACGCCGAAGGAAGTGTCCCGTGTCTCTGTGATTTGTACGCCGGAGCAGGTTACCCACGAAGGTTTCAGGTGTTGTGCCCTGGCACCGCTGGGTCCAAAGAACCCAGTCCTTCAGTTAGGTGCAAGTTATAAAGCCTATCTAAGTCCCTTCTTACTTTAGTTATAATGAGAGTTATGTTTAATTCCACTACCTTATCTAGCTCTGACGTTACTGTAATCCCTAAGTATGTACCTTCCTGCACCACCCGGTGATCCCGGCAAACCATGTTTTTATTCTTGATTATTTGTGTTTTTGAAGTATTTAAAGAATACCCTGACACCCTGCCAATTTTTTTTGCCTCCAGTTCCACATATACAATAGCCTCTGTGGGGTTTGTTGTGAGGACCGCCACATCATCAGCATATGCAAGTATCTTACATTCCCCTCTGTGCGTTATTAGTGGAGCAATATTCTCATTCATTGCCATCCTTCGAATCAGAGGATCCAGGTACATAGCAAACAACAGGGGGGAGCATGGGCACCCCTGCCTTGTTCCCCTCTTAATTTGGACTGGCAGAGTTACTCCTGTGTTTACCCTGACGGCTGCTACCGGGTCTCTATAAAGTGCTCTTGATGAGTTAACAGAGCCCTCCCCAAACCCTGCCCTGATTAAAACACACCATAGATAGTCCCAGGAGACCCGATCAAATGCTTTCTCAGCATCTAAGAGCATTGCCGCCATCGGGCCCCCTGTGACTTCCATGGTGTCAAATAAAGTAATGAGCTTTCGAGTGTGATGAGTAGTTCCCTGCCCTGGTATAAAGCCATGTTGGTTACTGCTAACCAATCCCCCTATGACACTTGCGAATCTTATTGCGAGTGCCTTTGAGTAAACCTTTGTATCGGCATTCATCAGAGTTATTGGCCTGTGAGAGCCGGGTTTGTTAGGTGGCTTCCCCTTCTTTAATATGATAACGATTTCTGCACCGGCCTATGAGACTGGCACAGAAACTCCCATTTGCGCTTTTTGTACTGTATTTATCATGTCCTTGCCCAGTACATTCCAAAATAACTTAAAAAACTCTAATGGTATCTGGTCCGGCCCTGCTGCCTTTCCAGATGGGAGACTCATCATTGCCGCTTTTATCTCCTCTGAACCTAAAGAGGTATCCAGTCTCCGTCGTTCTTGCTCTCCCAAGACCCCCAAAGATATATCCTGCAGATACTGTGCTATCTCCACTGAATCCTTCCCTTGCTGCTCATCATATAGCTCTGTGTAAAATTGTCTAAATACTTCCCTAACACCCTGCGTGTCCGAAAATAAATTCCTTAGCCTATCCTTAATCTCCCTTACCTCTCCTACAGCAGCCTTTTGCCTTGGCCGTACCGCTAGAGTGCACCCCGACGTCTCACTAACCTAGTGGCATTTTTCTCTATTTGCCATATATGTTTTAGGCGCTCTCTTTGCTAAATCCTCCTCTGCACCCATTCTTATCTTGGCTAGTCTAATGAATGCCTGCTCCACTGATCTGCCTGCTGCTGCAGTTTCACTCAGCTCTCCCTCAGCTTGGAGTATCGCCCTTTTTAGTACCAAGTTTCTCTGCTGTTCTTGCTTCAGTTTATTTACGCTATAACTTAAAGTTTCCCCCCGCACCCCCGCCTTAAAACTATCCCAGATAATGCCTACTGCTGCGCTGCCCCTATTAATCTCCGGATATCCCTCAATCCACTGCGTCATGTGCTGTATATATTTCTCATCCTCCATAAGCCCTCTCTCAAAGGTGCATGCTCTCACCCCGCTATTAGTGACTGATAATGACAGATTTAAGACTAGGGGATTATGATCAGATAGCAACCGTGGTAACCCCTCAATTTGAGATGTAGGAAGGCACACACTAGAAACCAAGAAATAATCTAGTCTCACACTCACCTTATGGGGCGCAGAATAATATGTATATCCCTTTTTGTCTGGCTTAAGGCTATCCCAGACATCCATTAGAGCATTGTTTGATAAACCCTCCTTTTCCTCCCTTGGTAAAAAGAGTGAGATCCTGGCCCCAACCCCAGCCCCCCTGCTCCATTGATGTTAAAATCCCCTGCAAGAACTGCACGAGGGGCCCAGGAAGCTAGCTCGATATCTAGAAATTCAAAAATCTTCGGATCATCCCCCGTTGATCCATAAACTGAGCCCAAGGTTATCCATTGCCCACCGACTAAACATTCTACCAAAGCCCACCTACCCCATTCATCTTCTATTTTTTCCTTGTGTGAATATCCCTACGTCTTGATAATATGGCCACTCCCCTGTTTTTAGAGCCCTGCTTTGAGAAGGCTAAAACTGAAAATCCTAGCTGCTCCAAGAGGTATATTTCAGTTGGCATAATATGCGTCTCCTGAAGCAATAAAAAATCAGCCCTCATATTTTTTAATAGGATGGAGACCTTCTGTCTCCTCTGCCTATCATTTAAGCCACATACATTCCAAGATATTTTCCGGGTACCCATTAAAATACATCCGGCAATTGTCCTAACCACTTCCACCTGCAAATTTAATTCCAAGAATATACACTCTGAATTTGCTTACTACAAACAACCGATTTCTTTTTTTTTTTGTGTCTTTATATGGTGTATCCCTGCACTGTGCCCTGTACCCTCCCCTTGACCCTTCCCCCTCCCCTGAGAGCCCCCCTGGCGTGCTCTCCCCCCAACTGGCAAATAGGTCCATATAGACCTATGCGTGACAGCTGTGGCCCCTGGAATTGCCACCCCCCTCCTCTCCCTCACCCCTGTTCCTCCCTTTTCATAGTGCTGGCACACCATATTTCTTTTTCAAAACATCTTAAAGCCCAAGTCTGGCCACATCTCTTGACCTATCTATTGCTGTGACTTTCGATTGCCTTGCGTCGCTAAAGCCATCATGCCTGGCTGGGCTCTATTCTCTTTTAGCCATACCAGGTATTCTTGAGCCTTAATCTCAGAGTAGAATACCTTAAACTGACCATTCCTGACCACTTTGAGTCGGCTGGGGAACATTAAGTATGCCTCACATCCTAGATTGCGAAATGGTGTTATTAACTCCCTCATGCGCCATCTCCTTTCCACTGTGGTGTGGCAAAAATCAGGGCTTGCAAAAAATTCTACATCTTTATAGCGACATTTGGCCTGTGACTTCGCTTTTGCCATAATTTCTTCTCTCAAAAGATAGTTCCCTACATATATCAAAATTGCTCTTGGTTTGCCTGTCGTACTACCCTTGCTTTGCGCAAACGGAAATCTGTGTGCCCGCTGGACTTCCGCTTCCCAATTCCACCCTGTTATCTCTGGTAGTGCTCCTCTAAGTAGCTCAATTAAAAAAGCCTGCACATCTTGCCCTTCCTTTGCCTCTGCCACACCCAAAAGTCTTATATTATTCCTCCGTTGTCTGTTCTCGAAATCTTCGAGTTTCCATAGTACATCTGATGTAGTCCTCTCTTGATCCTGCTTAAACTCCTGCCATTTGCTGAGTTCCTCCTCCAGATTCCCAGTTCTTTCCTCCACCTCTGTGACCCTGCCCACAAAATCTGCATATAACTTATTCATTTTCTGCAGGGATCCCTGTATCTTCTTACTTTCTTGCCTTGCTCTGCGGCTCTCAGATCTAGCCTCCACCTGCATCTGTTTCAAAGTCGAAAAGATCCAGTCGAATCCCGAAGCCTGTCCTTGGCTCTGTGAGCATTTTTGTGTTGGAATATTCCCTGCCCCCTCTTGGTATAGCTGTGAGGTCGCCGAGTAATCCCAATCCAGTCTCTTTACCACCTCTGACTGTGGGGGGCTTGTAGCCATTTTCGATCTGCTCCGCATCCTGCGCATGACAATCTTTGATATGCGACGGGGGGGGGGGGTTATAAACTGTATCTTGCTTTGGTCATAACCTACTCCAGTATAAAAGTGCCAGTGGAGCTAGAATAGTAAATACACACTCCATTACATTCAATGGCTGGTCCTCATAAAAAGAAGTATGACATAGTGTGTGTGTGTGTGTTGTGTGTGTGTCCGTGTATCGGTGCTTAATTTGTAAAACAAAAGTAGGGCCATCGTCAGCAGGCCACTGCAGCTTGCACCACCCATTATCCCTGTTAGCACTGTCAATGGCAGTACCAACACAACTACTAACCATCACATTCCTACAAGTGTGACAATTCAGACTATTCCAGACCCCCAAAGCTATTAGCATTGCTAGGGAGGCAGAAATTAGTCATTGTTCATACCGGTGGGCAGAATTTGCCATTGGAATTGGAGGAAATTGATGACTGTGTTACTCTTGTAACACAGAGTTCAGGCTAAATTCCACCAATCGCCGTGTGGTGGAATATTTTCCCATGAGGCTCAAGAAATGCGATTGAGATTTGCCACCGCCTAGCATCATTTTCAAACGTGGCCGGAGGTGGGTGGTCGCAGTCAGAGGGCTACTTCTGGAGTAAATTTTCTGACACTCAAGTCGATTTTCTATCCAGACGGCGGGCATTATTTCTGGCACTACGTTTTAATGTATATTTAACTTCCTCTAAGGTAATCGATGCCAACTCCGAGGCACCGTTTTGCAGAGTATCCACCATAGGATCAAAACAATTATCTAGAACCGAACTACTGTCATAGACCCTAGAGCACTGCTTTCCAAACTTTTCATGTTGGTGACACACCTTTTTGTGAAATTTGTTTCAGGGACACGGTAACGCGAGCTAGTGCAGCTTGCTAGCCCGAATCACTAACAACCCCACACACACAACCCCACACACACCCCTACACACACACACACCCCTCCACACACACACACACACACAACCCACCCCACACACACAACCCCACACGCACACTACCCCACACACACATCCCCACACACACACACAGCTACACACACACACCGACAAAAACCTCCCCACACCCCATCCCACACACCACCCCACACACCACCCCACACATACAACCCCACACACAACCCCACACACACCCCTGCACACACACAACCCACCCCAACCCACACAAACACAACCCACCCCACCCAATCACGTTACATTCCACACATATTTACAATTTTATGCACAGTGAGGTCAACTAATTTGCCCAGAATCACACATTTTAAAGTCAAATGCCCTGGTTGAACACTTCCAGAATGCTGATCATAGCCCTGATGAACTTTGCTGGCTGATCTGGAAAAGGCCTCTCTGGGTCCAAGGTGTGGAAATATGGGGCGCATACTAGATGTGAGGGAATGCAAATGCATGTCACTTCTTGACACCATCAATAATGGCCTTAATGAATCTGAAGTCAGCCATGCCAACTAGCGTGTCTCTCGCATGAATGAGTAGCCACACACACGTGCATTGGTATTTTGGCAAATATTCACATAATACAGTGCATTAACATCATTGTGGTTTACCTACCTTTACTCTGATATGTAGACAAGATACAATGTTTTCCTCCCTGACTGTATTCATGTATTTTGAAATGCTAATAGTCCGTAATATAGCAAGTATTTCTGCACTTGTATTCGCTATGATTTTGCCTCCCTCCGTGGAGTGGATACAACTCAATGATGTAATTTATTTTGTAGCATTCTGGATGTAATCATGTTTGTTACAGAATGCACATTGATAACACATGCTATGCAAACAAGAAACAACAGTTTCCTCCTTGACTATATCCCGACTGTATCCGTGTTTTTTGACCGGTAGAAATGCTATTAATGCGTATTATGGCAATTATTTCTGCACCAGCATTCGCTGTGTTTATATAATGGAACACTTTTTATAAAAATTCGGTATGTAAATACATTTTTTACACAATACGCATTGTAAAACACAGTTTACACCCAAATAGCTGGATGTAATATCCCCCAGACCCCCTCGGTCGTGTGTGTTACGGCTCCCGGGCACACACACACAGCCGCACCCGAGCACTTAACAGGTCTTTTAAAGACCACTTAACATGCTAATAAGGCTTTGTTATTCATATTAGAGCCCCTGCAGCGCCACTCTGCCTGTTGCTGGAAGGCCCGCGGGGGTGATCTAAACAGCATGCTGATCGCCCGACACACCTACCCATGGGCGCGACACAGTAAAGTGTCGCGCCACACAGTTTGGAAAGCTGTGCCCTAGAGTAATGTTCCACCCACTTATATTGTGGAATAGTGACCTCCAAGATTGTATTGTGGGTGTCTCCGAGGAGATGGGCATTAACTGTTTCCCAAAAGAGACGGATGTCACTCTTTGTGCTAGCCACATGAAGCAGTTCCCATTCATCTTGTCTAATGACTACCCTTCTTTTATTTATAGCCTGTTTATGAAGCCATCTACACAGCTTTACTTCCCCACCAACCTAGGTACCCGCTCAGGGGCAAGAATATGATTTCTGTGCGCCAGTGAGCAGGCGCCATCAAACCACTTATGAGGGGACGGGGGTCCCTGAAGGCAATCGCAGATGTTAGCATTTAATTTACATTATTGTAAATCTCATTAAATGCATTCAAAGTTCAGTATATTTCATCTTCTAGGCATGTCATAAGCTGGTTCCCATTTTTTAATTATATAGTCGGCTAAAAACGCCTTTAGGTTCACCGTTGCCATTGGCGATGAATACCTTTGTTGCAGTTGGCCTCTATAGGTAACATAGAAAGGTCAGGGAAGGACTGGCCTTTGCCCAATGGAAAAAGAAAAAGTCAATGGTTTACTCACACAATTATCAATAATCGAGAAGACAACAACCTAATGTTTATACCTTCTGAGAAAATGACATCAATTAGGCTCCCAGAGCCTTCATCAGTAAAAGTAGTCTGTTCTAGTGTTGGGGTAGTGATAAAATCTAGAGCAAATAAAAGTGAATGCTTACTAATCATTGCATTCAGAGAGTCACCACAAGGACTATGCTCAAAATGAGCTGGCCTTGTTTTCTTACAAATACCCCTTTGATCCCGACTTGGGCTCTATCCCTTCAGTTTGGTGGGTGCTGGATGTTGCACCCATCGGTGTCAGAGTCAGTCAACCTGTTCAAGCGGGGTGAACGATTTTGGGCCACGATAGTAAATGAGTTACCCAAATGCTTATTTTCCACTAAGTGGAAATCTGCATGTGTACATAGTTTGCATAACACTACAAAAAGAAATTGATGTATTTATCAGAATTCCTTGTCCACTTCTGGGATCCTTTACCAATCTCGTATGAGCAGTGCTACAGGAGCAGTGTGGGTTTGTCTCCCATAAATTCAGATTCTCTCATTCATATTTATCTAATCATTCAAGATCATTTCACCTGATCATAATGTACTGCCTTGTATGGCTCTGTCCCACCACCTTTGTTAGATGTCTCACCTTGCTGTAGATTATCCCTCAGACTGCCTTTTCTCACCCACTTCTTTACCATTGCTATTAGGGCTGTGAGAAATCATTTGAAGTTCAGAAAAGACCTGATAGTGAAACAATTTGAACTATGAATCCTATGCTATAAAGATAATTCAATTGTACATTTTTAAAGAATAACTAATGACAATATAAAATAGACTAGGGTATATTTCATAAAGAAGATTTTTCTCCATCCCATTATCCTCAACTCGTATTCAACTCGGGTTGCTCTGCAGCCAGGACACCAGGCGAGTGATCAAGAAATAAAGCAGGCCAAGCAGCTTCCTCTTAGCCTGACCAATAGCTGAGAGACAAACTCACCTTTCAAGAGCCACTCCCCTCTGCCACTATACGTGGGCTGAGTATGGCATGGCCAGGATGCTCCACTCAGTATATACGTTCTAGCTCGAGGCTAAATAATTATAAGAGCCTTGATCCGGTGGGCAACAGAAGAGCAGAGAATGGAAGCAGAAGTTTGTCTAGGTGGGCAAGGTATAAATACCTACCACCTCACATAACTTAGTCCATGCTACAGTTAGGAACAGCAGAAATTGCTGAACACCGATCACTCCTTTAGTTCTTGGCTTTGAGATATTTTTCATCGAATTTCATTTGCTCAGAAACTGAGCACTAGAGGACAGGGCATAAATAATAGCTACCTTCATTCATATATCTGACCCATCCAAATGTATTGCTATTTCCACCACTGACTTAAACATTACCTACGACAGCCTTATAGCCCTCTGCCAAGGGCTATACCAATTGTTAAATGCTCTGAACCCAAGTTATAGGCAAGGATCTATAACGAGGGCGAGGGCCTTTAACAGCCAGTATAGTCCGAAGTAAAAGGGCTGTAAGGCTAATAAAACATTCCACCCACTGATGGTAGAATGTTCTAAATTAGAAAGGGAGAAACAGAAAGACAAACATTAGAATGTTAGAGCAGAAGGCTTATACCAGCCGTTATAAGCCCAGATCTGCTCCATTGTCTTCCATGGAACCCACAAAATTCCAATGTCCTCATATATATGCCAGACTGGTTAGAGAAACAATAAGAAAAGAGAGTGAAGTTTAGTATCTTGGTAGCCCTCAGAAACTAGGAAATAGTTGTCCTGCTGTAAACTAGAAAATGTGCCAGCAATAGGCAAAGGAGTGCCAGCCCTTTGGCAAATATCCTGTTTAAGGCCTCATGATCACTCAGTCAAGGAAATAGTAAAATGGTTTGGGGAGTTTTGTGACATCAGGTGACTCTGCTATCAAACTGGGGGGCCTATTTACTATACACTGGCAGAGCACAGTGTAATGCCAAAATTGGTAACGCCGAGCTCTGTCAGTTTCAAAATGCAGGAATTTGCATATTTACAAGAATGCGGTGCACCCCTACATTTCCCCTAGCGCTGGCTATAAAGAAGCTGCCTAGAACCAGCACAGGCACCCTTGCCCCATGTTGCAAGGATGCCTGCGCTGGGCCATGCAGCAAAGGTGCCTGTGTTCGGACCGCCATAGAAAGGCCGTCGGAAAGGAAAATCGTAATAATTATGGCGGTGCTTGAGCCTGCCCTGCCCTTATTGTAGGGTATTATGCTCCGAACGACAGTCCGACGGGCTCCTTGAGCCCGTCGGAAGTGCCGATTGGACACTCCGCATGCTGCCTCTGACCACTCGCATCATAATGCAGCGGTCAGACCGGGACACCAGATGTCAGATGGACAGCCACCGAGAGGCGATCGGTGGTGGTCCATCGGACATAGGAATAGGGCCCATAGTAAAATGACACTCATGTCCAACTTTGACTGATGAATGTTTTGGGGATCTGGCACACCATCTTTTAGTGATGAAGTCAAAAAATTCTTTTTGAAGAAAAAAATAACTGCACCTGAAAGGGGCAAAAACAAAGGCTCGCTGGTTTGAATACAGAAGCTTTACATATTTTAAATTAACATGGTCTTAGGGCACTGGCTCTGCCCTCATCCGTGCAGTTAAATCCCAAGCATGATGTTTGACTATTAATTCTCATTCACCTTAGAGATTAATACTTTTAAAAAAAACATTTTTGTGGCATTTTACAATTGACGGTAATCGATACATTACAACAATATTCAATGGTACATGCACGGTGTGTTAAGAAATTATACATAAGTTGATTACCTTCCATATTAGTCAGCAAGTTTTGTCTCTTACTCATTGACAACATAGCTGCAGAGAGTTATATTACATATCACATTATCCTCACCTCGGTCCTGTATTCACTAACGTCTGACAACGATTCCTCATGTTGGGGCTTGTGGATGTTACCCCGGAAAGCTTTCCATTTGCCCCATATCCGAGTCCATTTTTTGGAGCATCCCCTATGGACATAGACTGATTTCTCTATTATCATTGCATTGCCCATGTCACAACACCATTGGCGATGGTTAGGAGCCAGTATCGTTTCCCAGTGCTGAGCTATATTTCGCTTTGCTAACACCATACCCAGTGTCGTCCAGTCTTGAGCCATATGATGGAGATCTGTAGGCTCCCAAATTTTAAGGAGACATTACTTTGGTTCCGGCAGAACCTTAACTCCAGTAACCTGCGAAATCGAGTGCAATACCCGCTTCCCAGTAGGGTGTGATTTCCGGGCAGTTCCAGAGTGTGTGAAAAAATGTGCCTGGGGTTCCACACTGTCTCAGGCAGAGTGGTGTGTCTGTACGGCCTAATCTGTGTAGAAGTGTTTGCGTATAGTAAGTGCAACACAGGATTTTCAGTTGTATTCGTTTTAGCTTGGAAGATATTGCTACCTCTCTTGGGGGTGTGATTGCCTCCTGCCAGTCTGTCTCATCCAGTTCTCCCACTTCAGCCTGCCATCGCTCCTTAAGGGCTGTTGTGGGGTCCGGCTGATTGTTTATTATTTTCTGCTAGGACTGAGAAATGTTTTTTTTGCTCAAGTGGTCCATCAGAAGTCTGTCCTCTAGTGGTGGAGTCTCGGGCAGTTGTGTGCCTGATGGAATAACTGCCATGAGTGCGTGTCTGATCTGCATATATCAGAAAGGTTCTGTCTGTGCCAGCCCATAAGTGTCCCGCAGCTAGGCAGACGCGTTGACCACGCCTTTTTTCCACATATCCCCCACCTTTGGGATACCTATCAGGTCCCACTGTCTAAATCTCTTAGTGTTACGCAGTTTACCTAATCGTCGGGTTTCCCATAGTGGTGCGGCCTGCGTTATGACCCCCTCCCAGCCTAGCGCTCGTTGTGCCGCAAACCAGACTTGGACGGTGTGTGCCGTTGGACCTGTGTGAGCATTCCTCCTTGATTTATTGTATAGTGCCCCATAACTCCCTCGGCTTCCAGGAGATGCCTATCCATGCAGAATGCTGGTTCCTCTTGAGGTGCGTGAAGCCATTGGTTTATTACAGTGAGTCCAGTAGTATACTTTTATATTGGGGAGGGCAATCCCTCCGTCATACCAGCACTTCACTAGTTTATGCGTAGCTATACGGGCAGACCTCCCGTCCCACAACATATTGGTCACTTCGGCGTTTATCGCTGCAAAGTATGCTGGGGAAACCAGGAATGGGGTGTCTTTTAGGACGTATAGGAATCTGGGGAGTGCCATCATCTTAAAGAGGGCAGCCCTTCCTTGGAGCGTGAGCGGTAGTGATCGCCAGTGCTTAACATCACGGCTAAATCGTGCTGGAGGCTGCATGAGGTTTTCCGCAATAAACTGCGTGGGCTGATGCGTTATGTATAAGCCAAGATATTTGAATCCCTTGTCAGCAATCTGGATTTCGCAGTCACGTGGGAGCCGGGGCAGGGGACCATGAATTATATAGAGGAGCTATTTTACCCAATTTATGGTATAGCCCGAGACCTGTCCATATGCAGTGCATATATCCAATAGGCAATTAATACAACGCGCAGGGGACGCCAGGAACAATAGCACAACATCTGCATACAGTGAAATATGATCTTTCCACCCCATAGTCCATTTTAACCACGGATGATCGGATCCTGTCATATCCATGCCGCCAGTGGTTCTAGCACCAGCGCAAAGAGGAGCTGTGACAGGTGGCAGCCCTGTCTTGTCCCTCCACCCAGAGGGAAGTCCGCCGAGATGCGAGCATTCACCACTACCTGCGCCAGTGGTTTTGTGTGCAGTAACTGCACCCATGCACAGAACCTTGGGCTGAAACCTAAGTGGCAGAGGACCACGAAGAAAAAATGGCCATTCAACAAGGTTGAATGCCATACGCGCATCTAGGGACAGAATGACCATGTCTTCTTTAATAGTAGGTATATGCGCTATGAAATTGTGTAGTCTCCTTAGATTAAGCACCGTATTGCTGTTCGGCATGAATCCCGATTGGTCCGGGTGGATTAATGTTGTGAGGTACGGCTGCAGCCTCATGGCCAGTGCTTTAGCAAGTATTTTGGCTTCTGCAGTTATCAAGGAAATTGGCCTGTAAGACGTGCATTTCTGCAGCGTCTTGCCTGGCTTATGTATTGCAACTATCATCACTAGGCGCTGAACCCAGGTCAACTCCCCTTTCCCCAAACTATCTTTGTACATGTTAAGCTGATATGGTATGAGCTGAGTTGCTGCTTTCTTATAGAATTCTCCAGGTATACCATTGGGTCTTAGGGCTTTCCCCATACGTAATGCTGCTACTGCTAGCGCAAGTTCGTCCAGAGTCAGATCTGCTTCCAGTGCTTGAGTTGCATTGTGGGTCAGTGTGAGCATCTATATGTCCTTTAGGAAGGCTAGATTGTCCTCTATTGTGGTTGTGGCCGTGGGCTTGGATACCTTTTCGTAGTGGGCCGCCAATGTATCAACTATTTGCTGTGGGTCCGTGGGTATAATCCTAGTGTCTAACCTAAGTTGCGCCACCCATCGGCTACCCTTTCCTGTCTATCTAGCCAGGCTAACAGCTTGCCTGCTTTATCACCTACTCCGTAAATAGTATGCTGTGTGTTGATGATTTTAGTTTTCTCGCCTCCTCCCATGCATAGGCCCTGTAATCCTGTTGGGCCAGATTTAACTTATGTGCTGTAGTTTCGTTGGTGTCTGTGGCATGGTCAGCCTCTGACTGGGATACCCCCTGTTCCAGGGTCTCAATCTGCTGTCGTTGGACCTGTTTATACCTTGTAACTAGGGAGGAGATTGCATGGCCCTGCAGTACAATTCTATATGCCTCCCACAGAGTCATCGGAGATGCAACTGAGTGTTCTTTTTCCGTGAAGTATTGCTCTTTGGCTGTAATCAGACCCTTCCCAATATTCAGTTTTTTAAGATTTCCGGGGTAGAGCGGAAACAGTTGGTGTTGTTCCGGGGTGTAGGATGCATATGTAATGAGCACCCGTGAGTGGTCTGAGATTCCCCTGGGCAAGTGTAAAACCTCAAACACTCTCTCCAAACCTGTTGACAGTGTGAATATGTAGTCTATTCCCGAAAGACTGGCATGAACTCCCAAATGGAAGGTGTATTGGCACTCCTATAGGTACCTTGATCACCAGACATCAATAAGACCAATGGCGTCGATAAACTCTACTAGTTCAAGTTTTTAACCTGGGGTCCCTAGGGGGTTTTCTACCTATGGATGTGTCAATCATAGCGTTAAAGTCGCCCACACCCCCACAATTAGTTTGCCCTGAGGGAGTGATAACAGGAATTTTCCCAGGCCTGGGAAGGCCATCTGGTGAAGCATCGATGGGATATAGACTGATACCAGGTTGTATGACCTTCCCTCCCATTGTCATGATATCACTGCAAATCGTCCTTGGTCATCCGTCCAGGACCCGGTTATTATCAGTGGGAAGCATTTATTGATCAGTATCCACAGCCCTCGAGAACCCGAGATGAATTCAGAGTGTGCCACCATTGTAAAGCCCCATCTATCCAGGCCCCTACAAGCCTAGCCAACCAAATGTGATTGCTGTACCAGTGCTACAGACGAGCCTTTACATTTAATGTGTAGGAGGACTAGAACCCTTTTTATCTTGCCACTCAGACCCTTTACATTCCATGATATCACAGTGAAAGGAAGTTGTGACACATTAGAGGTCGATGACTGGGTGATCAAAACATCAGTCAGTGTATCTATTCATGTTGTATGTGACATCGTCTGTGTGGGAGTGGGGAGCGCCTTGTGATATGAGCGCCGTGTTGTCACAAGGTATGACGTCAATGACATCACCATATATCTGTTAAAAAGCAAACAATAACCTATTTAACTGACCCCTACCCCCAAGCCCCTCATTGCACTGTGGACTTAAAACTACCCGCCATCCCAACTCAGCAGAGTGCTTATTTCCCAGAACTTTGTACTTGCGTGAGGGTTGAGAGCCATTCAACGATCTACTTAAGTCATCCCCTTAAATTTGCATTCTATAGTGGCTATCTGTTCGCACCAAAATATCACTGCTGCAACAGCAAAGGTCTCTGATGACACCATGCAGTATGTCCAATTCGACCCTTGTCAGTGGTCTTCCTGCAGTGAATTGCTGTGCTGCCGGGTCCCCACGTCCATCCCGCTGGGGTTGCTCCCTACTCAGTCCTGAGACCCGCTAAGTGCGACATCAATCTGAGTTCTCATCTGTGTCCTGTTGCATTCCTCCTGATGCCTCCGTCTCCCTCGCTCCCAACAACATCGATGCCATGAGTTGGGGCTTCTGCTTCTGTCTCTGCCTCCTTGACCCCACAGTCGGGCGCCATCCCTCCAGCCAGTCATGGGTTTCTTCAGGTGCTGTGAAGAACCAGATTTTCCCTTTTGCCTCTACCCTCAGTTTCGCAGGGAACAACATTGCATACTTAAGTTCTCGGTTGCCCAGTTCTTTCTTGATGTCCATAAAGCTACGACGTTGCTTGGTCACCGCTGCCGTGTAGTCTGGATAGAGGAGTGCACTTTTCAACACGTATTTGGGGGCAATGCGTGCCACCTGCAGAATCATGTCTCGATCTCGGAAGTTGAATATGCGTGCTAGTATGGGCGCGGGGGTGCCCCCGGCAGAGGTCTTCCACCAGGCACTCGGTGGGCCCTCTCCACTGAGAAGAAGATGGACAGCCCACGAGGTGGCAGTTGAGTCTTGATGAGGTCTTCTACAAATAGATCCAGGGCCTGTCCCTCCACGCTCTCCGGCATACTGCCCAGGCGGACATTGTTGCGCTTCGAGAGGCCTTCCTGATCATCAAGCTTGTCTGCCATTTGCTTATTTCCTAGTTCTAGTTGTCGCACCTGTCTCTTTAAAGCTGCCATGTCTGTGGAGAGAGCTTCTGTAGTAGTTTCCACTTCCTCTATTCTCGTGCTGATTTTTGAGACATCGGCACGCAGTAGTGTAATGTCTGTTGAGAGCGTGCCACTAGACGTTTGTACCTGGTGTAAGGTGGCCATTATATCCTGCAAGGTGACCTCCTTAGGTTTTTGAGATTGTCGCTGGTTTGTTCAGCTGGTCTTTGTGGTATGCATATTTTCCAGTTTGTTGCTTTTCATGGTGAGCTGATCCTGGTCCCCCATGGTACCTAGTTCGCCGTCCATCTCAGCAGGCCACATGGAGGGATGAGGGGGGGGAACAGTAGTCACTGTTGCCTGCCTTTGGGAGTATCATCCACATGCAGCCTTTCAGTTTTCCTGGCTCTCACGTCACGTCTCCAGGAGTGGGTGCTGCCAAGTGGGGGTCGCCCCAGCCCTGGCGCATCTTCAGTGCTATCTCGCCATTTCTACTCTGGACCGCCCGTTAACTGCACAGCTCACCAAGAGTCTATTAGGCCCTTCTGTTTCAAAAATAGCTCCCTGGACTGCCGCAGTTTGATTTGGCAATTAGTTGTCCCCCACAGGAGCTGCGGAGGCCCAGATCCTTTATTTTAACTAGTAGCTGGAACTGAGGGCAGGTCTGCACACCTAGTTGTAACAGCACGTTACACCAGAATGTTGGACCGCCAGAGGATGGCCAGAGGAGGCAGGAAGGTCTATGGCACAGGGAATATGGGGTCACGCAGCATCGGTTCCACCAACCTTAAAGATGTTAGCGCTGCAGCTTTGGCACGAGCGTGCCTCTCTCCGTTAAAGGCCCAAACCGAAACTCCTGTGCCATATGTCTGATATTATGAGTCCACTCCTTATGTGCATGGTGGGCATCCCGGAGCACAGTGGTGGTACGAGGACCTTCTGTAGGCCACCCAAGCACCCCCGGCCCTTGCCTACATCCGTATTGTCCTTGTGGCGTAATTACAGAATCGCAATCCCGGCCTGGGTCACAATGCGCCTCTCGTTCACCTGTCGCCCCCTCCAGTTCGCCCAGTGAGGGTGGCGCTCAGTCGTCTCTCTTTGTCGGGGTTAGATGCACCGGCAGCCCATATACCGCGTTGTGAGGCTTGTCCCGCAGTGGCTGTCGGAGCTTTCCATGCTGCCCGGGTCTCTCCACCACCCCTGGGAAATGTGGGCTTGTTTCACTTTTGCCCTGTTCGGCACTCAATTCAAGCGAGGCCCCGGCTTTCTCTCAGTTCATAGGCCGTGACTCCGCCCCACGGTCACAGTCTCCCGCTGGTCGCTTGTTCAGAGTCTGAATCTGTGCCCCGGCTGTTCCGGTGTCACCCTTGTTTCTTTTTATGCAGTTTCGCCACCGAATTAATGACAGGAGTAGAGGGGAAAACTTTTTGTTGACTGCTAGCCACACCCCCGAGATTAATGCTTTTGTTGAAGGAATGAACATTCATCTTAATGGATACCATTCACAAACCTTTTTTTTCTGAGCAGCTCTGTCTTTAGTGTTATTTACTCTTAAATGTCCATAAGAAAGATACACTTGTGTTTAATAAGGACTCCTGCTGCTCCAGGGTGACCATTAGGTTGCAGCCCTTTGTGAAATACCTGAACATTGCCTATGCTAACCTACCAAAAAGAAGTTAATAACCTCAAACAGTAGGCACACTTTACCATGTATCCCGCCTTGAAACCTCTCATTATGGAAAAAAGATGTAATTTTGAGTCAGATAAACCATTCCGTAGGCTTGCTGAGAACCCCATAAATCTCAAATGCTGACACCCTACTAGAGATTCACCTCCACCCCCCAGCTCTTCTATTACCAGAGAAATCTGATAGGCTATCCTCAGGTGCCAAAAACATCGAGGCAGAACCATCAGAGGAATGATCCTAATTTGTGGAATTCTCTGAATCTCAAACAGATAATTTTCAAGCCAACTCATGCTCATAAAATGATTAAAGGAAGTTGGTAAAACCCAAAGTAATCTCCATAAAAGACAAGCGGAGGTACGTGGCCTGAGGTTTTACCTACAAATATCATCTAGCATACCCCCCAGGCACTATTCCAGGTGATGTTACCATCCAACTTCCCCTGGTGTGTTCACCATATGTTCTGGTCCTGTCTATTGTAACACCCTTACAATATAGTGAACCAGAACCTTAACTTACCCGCAAGTTAAAAACAAGGTGGTACACTGTTTGGCAGGGAGGTTCCCCAATCTTTTAGCCAGCGGTTGTTTGAGGAGATCATTATGATAAGAAGAGTTGGTTGGTTAGGGTACACCCCGAAGACTGAGGAAGGGGACTGTATTGTGGCCAATTTCTCAAATGCTCATACAGTGGGAGCCATTCTAAATGAAACAATGATTAATATAAAAAAACCATGAGCAGAGTTCCAGTGTTACTATTTATAAACCCAGGATGGGGAGAGCCTCGATGGAGGGAGTTTAATTTGGTACAAAGAGCAGGACCCGTTCACAATATATCCCAATCCCAGAGACATCTTCGACCGCGGTGTAACCCCTTTGGGCCTCAGAGTTAGCTGAACCATCAGCATTGATTGGGTAGCCGCAATGGCCATACTGCTCATGTTAGAAGGAAAACTACTATGAGGGTCTTAAATGTTTTGAGCGGGAACATAGCAGGAATACAGGGGAAAATGGGAAACCCCGATTGGATTTAGACTCTCAAAGGTTATGACATTATTAGTTTACAAGAAACATTGGATACTAATGGGTAGTTCCCCGATGGCTATGTATCCTTTAGCACCCAGAGAATTCCATCTTCAAGTGGGTGAGCTGGAGGGGGACAATTCACTCTGGTCAAACTTGATTTGAAATGTAATCCTAAAGCGATTCCCTCTAACTCCCCTTTTCTTCCGGGCATTTTGTTGTCCTTTGAGCATATATTTAGCATTCATTGCATTAATGTTTATAACGCTGTCGAAGGTAGAGAAACATTTAATTTTCTGGAGGAGCTTGGAAAGTTTTTAAATGTCTTCTGCAGCTCTTGTTCTTCCCAACACACAATATTGTTGATATCAGATGACTTTAATCTCCACCCATGCAGAGACTGCTATCTTTATGATTCCTTGGATCCTGAAGGGGAAGCCTTCGACCAGGCCCTTATCACGCATACTGTACAAGGGGACCTTTTTAATGATTTGGTCATAGACTATAATTTGGTCAATCTACTTGGCAAAAGAACCCTAGAGTGGACCAATAGCATATAGCGCTTTTAATGATATTGAGAGGGATCTATAATTGGTGATATTTTCATCTCCAAGAGCTTTTTTCTACCCTGTCTAGTTTTGCAACAGAATGGAATGTCCATAGTGACCAGAACCTCCTGGTTGCTATTTTTTCAAGTGAAAATAAGCAGTCAGGACTATGTCCTGCATAAAGCCCCAGCCATTACCAAAGACAAGGGTTGTAGACTTAAATAGGATAAGATCATCCCAGGTGCTTATGGTATGGTATGGGCGTGTCAGGCAGATTTTTGAACCAGCCTTGACGATGAGGCCTCGGAAGACTGTTTTCTGAAGGTGTTTGACTCAATTTGTGAATATAATATACTAGCCCTTGCCATGCCGGGGGTGGAAGGTTCTGCCATGTCCTGTACGTGGTTCGATAAGAACTGTACAATGGCCAGGAAGGTACTTTTGGCATCTTTAAAAAACGTACCCCGAGATAGTCTGGAGGTTACGAGGTGCAGGATTGCTTATAGACCAGCACACAGGGACAGGAAACGTCAGCTGAAGAATGACCTCTGGGAGAACTTTGTGAGAGGAGCAAACTGAAGGACAGATCCATGTTTTGGAGGCTTTTTAATCAAACATTTTTTAAAGGAAACCAGAAACCAGCTTACCTATAAGGCAGCAATATTATTGGAGCATGCTTGGGTGGACCACTTTTTCACCATCTATAATTGTGAGTATCTTGAGACACCAGCCCAGTCCACCCTAAGAGCTGACAGGCTTTTAATCCAGTGGGTTGAAGTGAAAAATGCAGTTATATCTCTATCCTTGGGCGAGGCACTAGGAGCCAGAAGTGTCCCGGGAGACTTGTTAAAGTCCCTTCTAGACCTAGGGGCTCCCAATATTACCCTCCACATAAATGCTGCTATCAGGAGACCCTTGCCCAATGCCTGGCACCAGTCTGTAATAGTCCCAGTATATAGAAAAGGAGACAGAACCAATCCTCTCTGCTACAGGCCCATCACTCTAGTTGTTGCAGAAGTAAAAATTATATGGAGAGTCATCCTGGAGATATTAACTAGTTGGGCTAACACGAACAACATCCTGTCTGACGTACAATCTGGGTTCAGGCCCAGAAGGGAGACAATCGAGTGAAACCTAAATTTATATCTTCTGATCTCAAAATACACTAAGGCCTGTAGGGGAGCCAAACATTTGCCTTTGATGGACCTCAGCTCCGCCTTTGATAAGAATAATGGAGATAAGGTTTGGGCTGAACTGGGGTCCATGGGGGTCGACTGGCTCTTGTCACCCTTGTGAGAGATCTCAAACACTGTTTGACAGGAGTGGTTAGATATAGTACCAACAGGGAATTTACCCAGCCCTTTAAACCAATAGGAGGTGTTCAAGAGGGCTGTATCCTCGTGCAATCCTTATTCATCATGCATATTAATGGGCTGGAGAGGGTATTATCCAATTGTGGCCTTGATGTCCAAAGAGTCAGTGGTAGAGCGATTCCCGCACTTTTATACGCCGATGATACTGAACACAAAAACATCATTTTGTGGAACATTTCTCCTACCTCTGGCTTCTACTCAGTTCTGTTCTTAATTAGCAACTGCTGGTTAATAAAAATATGGGGCGTTTCATGAGGGCAATTTCTGGCCTGAACGATTTTGCCAGTCACTTTGGGCACAGGCCTTCAAAATTATTGAGAGATATATACAAGACCAAATGTATTCCAATGGCAACATTTGGGTGCGCGATATGGGCACATGTACTTGTTGGCCAGATACAAGTGACTGACAACGAGTTTCTGAGGGGCCTTTAGGCACTGGGACAGGACATTCTAGACAAAATTATTCAAGAAGAAGTGAGCATAAATGTTATCATAGATTTTATTTATCTTCGTCCACTTTTACTTTGGTGCTCAGTATGATACAAGGGGGAGCTACATTTACTTAGGTTAATTCTCAGAGACAGCTTGTCCCTGGAAAATGCCTCTGATATGCCATGGCTTCATTATATAAAGTCCACCCTTAAAGATCTAGGGAGACCAGGTTTATTTTTAGATCTCAAGGGTATTATGAAAAAAGCTGTTGACTGGGTAAAGCAGACCTTCTCACTCAGGGTGGCAGCTGAACAGGATGCCACCGCTTTGTCCAAGCAGTCGAGGTGTAAATACATTATGGTTAAATCGGTTAGCGGGATTGAGCCATACCTCTTTTGGTAATGCCCAACCACCATCGTCGTCTTTTGACCTATTTTAGATTGGACATATTTCATCAGCTAATGTTTACCAACGGGGTCTGGCATAACCCGTCTAATTTGCTCTTTGTATTTGTGACAACGCATCAGTCTCCAAGACCATTCACCTAGCACTTATTCGTTCCAGATTCACTACTCTTCATCATAAATATATAAGGCCCCTCGACCAGTTTTTTTTAAAATCTGCAACTTTTATCTTTATCTCAATTATGGGGCATATTACCTACAAACAGCGATATTTATCGCTAAGTAGGGTTAGCGGCAAAATTATTATCGCTGCGCTTCACCGATTTTTATCGCTGAGATAACTTGCTATTAGCAAGGTTTATCTCAAAAGCGATCAAAATCAGGCGAAATGCGTGAATATCGCTGACAATACAGCGATATTCACGCATTAGCGTGAAACAGCTCTTAGCCATGTTATCCACCTCCCATTGGATAACAGGGCTAAGAACTGGTATTAGGAGGCGTTAGCTTTTTGAGATATTCGCGCTTAGCGCGAATATTTCCATCGCTTCGCCTTTGTAGGTAATAGGCGATAGCGATGTTAGCGACTGTTTTCAGTCGCTAACATTTTGGCACGCCCACTTTGCATGTCATTAGCGATAATTATCGCTGACATGCAAAGCGGGCTCCAAAATGTTGCTATCCCCTTACAGCTGTTGCTAACTGGTGTTAATGACAGCTTGGTAATTGGGCGATGAAATTTTCGTCGTTTTAGCGGGAAAAAGTCCAGCTAAAGCGGCGAAAAGGCCCTTGGTAATATGCCCCTATGTTTTTATATATCACGGTTTCTGGCTGGTGTTTAAAGTGCAAGGGGCATATTATCAAGGACTTGTGTTAAAATTATCGCTGTTTTATCGGCAGGAAAATGCTGATAAAACTGCGATAATGGGCTTGATAATACGCTCTTGTTAATTCTCATAGAAGCCCATGTTAACATCAGAACATGGGCTACCATGGGAATTAACAAGGCATAATATAAAGCCCATTCTCGACGTTTTATTGGCAGTTTCCTGCCGATAAAACAGCGATAATTTTAACACTGGTCCTTGATAATATGCCCCATAGTCTATTTGTGCGCTGATACTAGTCTAATGGTTGTCTTGACCGATATTCTTGTATTTGTATTTGTATTTATTAAGTGCAACAATCATCCCGAGGGATATCACAGCGCTAGGAAAGCTGTATCCTGAAATGAGAGTGGAGATTACCTGGACATCTGAGAACAGGGGGCCTAAGCTAAAAAGGCTACAAGTGTCAGCGATTACATCCTAAGGAACAACAACGTTTTCAGCTTCTTCTCTGTGATACGACTCTTGCTTATGTGTGACTGGGAGCCAATTACTTTTATTGACATTTTCTGATATTATAGTCTTTTATCCATTAACGGGTTTTATATATTTGTATCGATATTTGTGTAACGTCATTTTAATGTACACTTGTACGATTTATTGTCGCAAAAAATCAAATAAAGATATAATGAGGATGATGATGATTAAAGATGGAAAACTTTGCTATCTAACTACCTTGATCAGGATTCGTCTCTAACGAGAGGATAGACTGTGCAAACAGAGGAACGTGTCATTCTCAGGCCTGCCCAGACACCTGACAATTTAACCACCAGCTGATATGTCACCCTCTCGACCTCTATGCATGGAGACTAGGGGACCCATCTCTCCAATGTCAACACACACAGACTAGTACTCGGAAGTGGCCAAAAGGCAACATGGTATGTTCAAGAAAATAAACAAACAAACACTGATAGCCAATAGCAATTGATTAACTCCATCTTCAGTTTCTATTAACATCTTGATCAGCTTCCACCTGGAAATGAAGTAGAGGACCAAATAAACATCAAAAGGTATCCAGAATGCATATACTATCGGATGAAGAAGAACATTCTGATACATAATGACGCCAAAACAAGGGTCGTAGTTGTAGGTAGTGCACAAGTCAAAAATATCATGCTTGATTGGTTCTTAATCCTGGCACACAGCAGCAACGCAGACAGGAGGAGTATTTTCAACTCCGATTTCTGCCTCAATAAACTCTTCACTTCATGATCTCCATTATACAAAAGATCCAACTACATTTACAAACTACCAGAGAATTTACTGAGAGCCACGGCCCTGGCACTCTTAAATTATTGTTCTACTAGCAGCCCGTCCCGACGTTGTCCGGGTATGAATTGCTGCCGGCCAGTAGTATATTGTTTTGTAGGATTTCGTTTTGATAGCATTTCTTATCTGTGACAGGCCTGTGAAACGCTCCGATTCACAGTGCACTGCTGATGCACTTAAGAGTGCGCGTTCAGTAGTGTGTACTTTATTTTTTCTTGCAATATTATATAGCGCGAACTCGACAACATGGCATGAGCACAATTTACATTACAGAAGAACACATTAATTTGTGGTAGGCACGGAGAGACAAAGCGAGTTGCCTGGCCATCAATGAGAGAGACCTGTGCATTTTTCAAATGGGTGGTGAAAAAATATGAGTATGTTGCTGGAGATGTGGGCCGCCGTGCCACCAATGTACTTACCGGGGGAGGGTATTCCGCAACTTTCTTTCCGCATACCATCACTCTGCATACTTTCATTACGAAAGTACCATGACTCCGCAATGTCATTATAACGCATGGCATTACATTTGATATGCTTTTACCACGCATACATTTACAACAAAGTTCGTTGTAAATGCATGAATGGTAAAAGCATGTTTTTTTTAATGTTTGGATAAGGTAAGTATGGGTATAGGGGTATAGGTTTTGGGGTACTGAAGTATATGTTTTGGGGTGTTTGGGTATTTTAAGGGTTCAGATATGGTTTGGGGTTATGGGGTACAGGGGTAGATATAGGGTTTAGGGATAGGTAGGGGTTTTGGGGTACAGGGGTATTTTTAGGGTTCAGGGCTAGGTTTGGGTTTTGGGGTATAGGGGTATTTTTAGGGTTCAGGGGTAGGTTTGGGTTTTGGGGTACAGGGGTATTTTAAGGGTTCAGGGCTAGGTTTGGGTTTTGGGGTATAGGAGCATTTTTAGGGTTCAGGGCTAGGTTTGGGTTTTGGGGTACAAGGGTATTTTAGGGTTCAGGGGTAGGTTTGGGTTTTGGGGTACAGGGTTATTTTTAGGGTTCAGGGCTAGGTTTGGGTTTTGGGGTACAGGGGTATTTTTAGGGCTCAGGGGTAGGTTTGGGTTTTGGGGTACAGGGTTATTTTAAGGGTTCAGAGCTAGGTTTGGGTTTTGGGGTACAGGGGTATTTTAGGGTTCAGGGGTAGGTTTGGGTTTTGGGGTACAGTGGTATTTTTAGGGTTCAGGGCTAGGTTTAGGTTTTGGGGTACAGGGGTATTTTTAGGGTTCAGGGTAGGTTTGCGGTTTGAGGTAGAGGGGTATTTATAGGGTTCAGGGCTAGGTTTGGGTTTTGGGGTACCGTGTTTTTTTAGGGTTTAGGTATAGGTTTGGGTTTTGGGGTACAGGGTATATTATAGGGTTAAGATGAGTTAGTGTTTAAGGGTCTTGGGGTATTTTAAGGAGTAAGGGTGGGTTATGATATGGGTGCAGGGGTATTTAAAGGGAGCAGGGTGGGATTAGCACACGATATGAGACATGGCATGAAGGGCGGACCGTACCACACGCCCCCCCCAGCGTTTGTCACGCCCCCAGCACACGCCCACAGCACAACGCAGACACACCCACAAGGGACTACTCTGCTGGCACGGTTCTTTTACCTTTTAAATGTATATGGTGGGCGTCTGCATAGCCTATGTCCTTCTGGTGCAACTGCCCTTTCCAACGCTGTATTGGGTGTTGTGATTAGTTCTGTGGTTCCTGGGATTACCCGCCTCGAAGGTTTGGGCTCTCTCTTTATTATATTAGTATGGATATGGATGACACTATTTACAAAGGTCCAAAGTTATAACTTGTTGATAAACTGCGCAATTGTGTAAAATAAATCAGCCATGATAAGCCTTGAGCTAAAAAGTGAGATTTTAATAAATAGTACTATTAGTGTTAAGCAGTCTTTGGGCCTTATTTATGAGGCCCTTATGCCGCTGTTGCATCACTTTTTACACTACCACAGTGTAAAAAATGTGCCACACTGTGCTAGATTTATAAAGTTACACATGTAGGCAGATGTTTCACTTTAATAAACCCCTTCGCTACATTATACATGCGTCAGTTATAATGTATGCATGGTGGACGTTCCAGTGCAGGAAAGCCACTAGAAGTGATACAGTGAAATCTATGGGATTTCCCTGCACCACTTTAAGGGCGCCATTACTTCAAATCCTTGTGCCTGCTTGAAGCAGGCATAAGGAGTGACGCAGGCCGTTTCACATGGGTTTTTGCCCCATGGGAAAACACACAATGTTGGAGTTGCGTCTGTTTTCAGGCACACTCCAGCAATGTGCCAATTTTGAGCCTACAGATACGTCAGGAGCACTGACGTATCTGTAAATCCTTGCAACATAGAGCACCATACAGTAAAAAAGGCACATCCATGGTGTTGCAACAATGGCGCACTAAAAAGTGTTGCATCGCTGTTTTCCCACACTGATGCAACACTTTTCATAAATGAGGCCCTTTATCTTTTACACTGAGTACTGGTTGTTTATACACAACAGCCAATGACCTCTGTTTGGCTTAAACATTTACTGTCTACCAAAACACTGTCCAGGAAACAAAAGTACAGAGGCAGCTCTATCGACACACCAAGGCCCAATGTTCTGCAATGCTCTCTTTCTAACCGCGCTCTCAGAACTGAAACACCTTCTCCAAAGAAAACACCCAAGGACAGAAATGTTGAAGCAAGCTTTCACCCAAATGTGAACATCTTGGAGCATCTCGGAACACAATGCATACTATTATTTTATTAAAGGACCTCCTTCGTAACTCAATATCACTGAAAAAGCACATCTGTCCTTGCTTTATGAGTGAGTCTACAGCATCTACCTCACCCCAAGCAAACTCCATCCTTCCACAGTCCATAACACAAATCCAATTGTGGGGAACATAGTAAACAAGGCACATGGTAAATAAGCTCATTATTTAATCCTCCTCTGACTCTTATGCAGTTAAGCTCTGAGGTCCAGAACAAGAAATTAGGATATAGTGATTGAAAAAAAACAATACATGCTGTTTAACTCTCTCCTGGAGCAGTCTATGTTCTCTAACATACAACATTGCATACCCTCACACGAATGATCATTCTTCCTTCACATTTCTTCCTATAACCTCTGAACTAATACTGTGATGGCACTCTGGTTAAGAACTATGCCTTGATCATATATAAGAAAAGTATTATGCTTTTTAACCTTTAATATACCCACAAAATACTAACACATTACATAGGTCAACCATGTAATACAACCTAGCACTGAGCAGTGGAAACATGTCATTGCTACAAAAAACTAAATAAGAAATAAATACCTGATAAACCCCAACAAGAAAGGTCAGTGATGTAGCAACCTTAATAGCATAACAGCTTTTATCGCATACGTCGGTAGAGTTGGCCGCTAAGGATGAGTTTATGAATGATCCAACAGAAATGCCTACATCAGTGTTGTAGCCAGCAGCCTTCAGGTGCTGGAGAACTGTCTCACCAATCATCAGGCAAAGAACGCCATCCGCACCAGCGCAGTTATGGCGTGATGTGGCAAAGACAATGTAAATGAGAAAGCAGAAGAAGTTGGTGTAGAGTCCATAGATCGGGTCCTGGTTGGCCAAAAGTGAGTAAGAAATAGTCTGAGGAATGGTGATTATTCCAACGATGAGCCCTGATACAATGTCCCCCAGCAGCTTCTCTTTGATCTTGTACTGTGGTCCCCATTCAAGAATTGGGAAGAGTTTAAAGAGAGACCTGGGTATTGTTTTTGGGTTGCATGGGCAGACCTCCTTAGACTTCTGGAGGATCAGGTCCTTGGTCCTGGTCTGGGAATGTTCATGCTCCTCTAGATGGGAGGGTTTGAAGAGACATGATTTGTGTAGAACAGAAGACAAATCTGTGTCTTGCTGAGATACATCTTCGTCTATGGACTCCATCTTTTCATGGCATCTGGACAAAAGAATGAATAAAAATGATCATTGATGATGGGACTGACTCGTGTTTTCTGCATGCTCTGTGATTATAAGTAATCCTTTTCACGGGATCTATGGCACATGGTGCATCAAACAGGTTTACCGCACAGACCTATGAGGTAGTGTTTTTAAACTTATCATGGATGGCATAGATTCTTCAAATTCAAAGAAATGAAAACATAATGCCCTCAAATTCATAGACAGGTATACAAAGGTCTATTCAACAATCACATGCTTTAGAAATCAACATGCATCTGTAGTAATGGGATTAACATCCATCCTCCTCTAATGTGAGTCATTTAGGGTCTTTACTTCGGGGCCTAGGATGTCCTTGGTACGGTGGACACTACGGATGACTCAATACACCACAACTGGCTAACAGACTTACTCCCTTTAGTTATTTGATTATCTCTAGGTAGTGAGAGCAAATAGTGACACCTTACTCTCAGAGGTGGTAGAGGTTACATGCTCAGAAGCAGTAGTGCACAGAAAATAACACTCAGATACTTTATTTTCTAGTCAGTGCTACACCTTCAAAGAACTTTTACTTACAAGTAAGTACTAGAAGCACTAAAAAAAGGATGTACAAAGACAACTAGAAGATGCTATAAACTCAAATGTTTTTGCAGTTCCTATTCGCTAGCATTTAGCTTAATGTTCACCATTTAAGGTATAAGGTGCAGAATTATCCATAATCATGGCAAGATGTCCACACGACAGCATTAGGTTAAGACTAGGAACTAGCAGTTTCAATCTTATTCAATGGGACAGAGGTAGTAATGGGCCAGCAACCTTGGGGTACCTTAAAAATCAGGGCCCTGCTTCTTGAAATCCACAGGATGGGATTGAAATTATTTTTAATAGCAGCACCCACGTGACATAAGGCAATGACCAAAATCAAAGGCTTCACCAATTCCTACTTGGAACTGAACCAAGGGAAGGGTCTCAACCACATTGTTTACATTATCTCTAGAACCATACCATCTGTAACAATGGTTCAAACAGTTCCTGGATCAGTTCAGCTTCCTCCAGCCATCAGAGCCAGAACCTACTTAGGACTGTGGAGGTGGATTTATTTCTGATTGTTCTGGGTATGGGAAGATGGCAATACAATATCCTAAATATACTGATCAGGTAGTCAACAACACAGCTCATCAAATTGTCAAAGACATGATTTTGCAGCTCCATAGACTATATGATAAGGTTTCTAGAACATTCTTTGTGCGGGCAGCTTGGCTGTATCAGTCTCATGGTGCCTGTGCGATACAGGTCTACTGCAATGTCCTACCACAGATTCTTCAGGCAGCTGGGTGTTGCAGATTTTCCTGTGCTCAGATTGGCTGCTACTGGAAGGCCCACATCAATTCCTTGTCGGGACAGATAATACCTCTGTCTCACCATAGGTCATGACAGCAAGGGTTCTCATAGTATTATTTCCAGACGTAAACCTACTCGGAAGGGGTTGTAGCACCTAGCAGAAGTTCCACTCCCTCAGTGCATTTTTTAAATTCTTGAAGGCTTACGCCATCGAGCACTTAACATGAGAGCATCTATTTTCCGCATCAGGTCTTCCAACTGCATCTTTTTCACAGTCAGGTTCTGCAATATCCATGCCTGTGTTCCAGCTAGCGTAATTTGTCGGGGAATGCAAACCTGATGAGGACACTCCTTTTTTTGGAACTCCTTAACTGTCAATTGCCTTTCTCCTTCTACATCCATGTTTGAAACAATATCATTTGGTTTCCCTTCAGTTAGTTCAATACAAAGTCCCACTGGATGTGGACTGGCCGCAATATTGCTTTCGCTTGGGTCTTGTGCTGGAACTTCTCTTTGGCTTTTCATGCATCTCATGAAGACCTCCTTCAAATGCTATCTACTTTGAAAAAGGCTTTTTAGTTTGACGAGTTATCAGTATCGGATTGCAGTGGTAATGCTGTGGGGCGGGCTAGGTGGTGGGGTAGTGGAGTCCGACGTATGACAGCAAAGGTAAAGTTAAATAAATAAATAAATATCTGACGTACTATGTCGGACTCCACTACCCCCCACCCAGCTACGCCCCGCCCAGCCTCTCCTCCCCACAGCGTTACCTCTGCGAGACGCCACTACGAGTTACACTCCAGCCATGCTGCCTTGCTATGTTATTCACAAGGACTGCATCTTGTGAGTGGCTCCATCAGGGTCTAGGTGGGACATACTTGCAACTTTTTAGTAAGGCACATCCGCTCCCTCTCAACGTAAGATGTTCCATCAGTCCTACTTCAAAAGCTTCTGCTTCTTTGGGGACTAGTGATATTCCCTGAAAAGCTAGAGATATTTTGCTACTTGTGCCTTGTTTATCATTGTTTTGAAGGTCAGTGGCTACCCAAGTTTTCTTCTTATCCTAAACTTTACTCTCCTCTTTCTAATAATTCCCACTACCTGTAAACTATACTCAATACTTGGAACACAATAGGATGTAAGAGTTGAATAAATCTATCTATATGGTGATTCTGTTACTCATGCTCAAAGACTCAAGACTACTGCCAACATCCTTGCACCAAATCTTTGGTTACCACGTTCTGCATGAACATCTGCGTAATGACAGGGCACACATGCTTTAGAAGAAAAACTGGAAGTCTGGTACAGCCTTGATGTAACACAATTTGTGTTCTTTCATTTGTAGAGGTGTCTCATAATCATAAGTAATCTGCATCCACACATATTCCTTTGTTGTATTAACCAGGGAAATAAGAATGTGAACTGTAATACCGTGAAAGGTGATATTTTCAGTGTGAACGTTAAGAAATTAACGTTGCAACTACATGTGTTTAGCTGAAAACATTAACGTGCAGAACTCGTAGATGCCACTGACAAGTATTCACGTATTTGATGTGCTAATCTAGAAGAGCTCAGTAAATAGTGTTCATTATATATGTAATTTTATGAGGCCTTTGTACCATTTCTTATGTTGGCTGATCTATGTAGACCTGAATTGTATGTTTCCCCTTGCATTAGATTTAATAGTTGAACTTCATGTGCATGTTGGATTTGTTCTTTCTCACGTTTCTGTTGCAGGTGGAAAATTCATCTTTGTCAGCTAGAATAATGTCTTTGTTTTAGGAGTTAGGCTTAGGGAGACAAGGATACATGGAGTGTTGATACTGATAATGGAGAACTGTTGCACTTTCTCATCAGAGTAAGCCTGGGAATCAAGGTCATCTCTCCAAGGCCTGGAAGCATCGTTACCGAATGGAAAATCACCTACAAGGAGGTGCATAACTGGATGGTGTGATGCTGCAATGCATCTTGAGATACTACCTGTGGTATTGATGTATGGAAGTGAGGGAAAGTGTACTAGAGACTTCTGCCTTGCCTTGAGAGAGAAAGCATCCTAGAACTAGCTCTGTAGCTTTATGCTACTTGACCCATCTGATGTGAAGAGACTTCTTAGGAAGACTTGACACACTGAGACCTTAATGGATCTTGCCTTGGGGAATGCTATGTCCGGATGTCATGCTAGTGATATTTTAGGGACAGATTAATACTTTATATTGACTTACTGCCAATAAAGGGGAATCTTGAAATTCTGTGCATCCTGGTCCTCGAACTGATAATCCTGTGCATTTTGCACCACCTTAACTTCAGCGTAGATTTGGCTTTGTATTAGTTCCGATGTATTTCTACACCCTCGCCTTGAGGTGTTTGTCGGTTCAACTGTACTTAGATTTGTAATAAATTAACTAAACTTGATTGTGAGTCTGTGATTCTTCTGAGTCATAGTACATTGGAACTGCATTGATTCATTTACTAATGATTTCTCTTTCCCTCCATGCTTTCATGTTAATAAAAATAGCCATCAACCTTGGGTTCCAGAGCATATCTAGAACGTGGAAGCCACCTTCTTCAGCCTCACAAATTCATGCCAGGATACTCATTCATTGGTAACAAAAGAGCTTTGAACCAACGGTACTAGTGTCACCACAGACATACCACACCCCATCACTACCTTGCAGTAGGTAAAAGTCTTTAGCAAGAGTTCTATGTTGCTGACGTAAGCTAGGAAAAATAACAACAGAAAAGCCTCTGAGAAGTGCTATAAAAAAAGGCTCTCTAGTGATGTACCACAACAGTTTTCCCGAGACTGTGTATCAGAAGGCCCACCGCCGTTACCTGAAATTTGGCTGCCACTAATATAATTGAATATTTGAATACTAAAGGAGTGCATACGCTCCCACAACAGATCCTGGCCAGTGCAGGCTGTTGTTATAATGTTGAACAAATGATTGCTAATGTCATAGAACCTTCAAAATGAACAGTATTAGAGGTAAGCTATACTGGAAACTCCATGAGGCATGGCTTTGGATTGTGGGGGGGGGGGGGGGGGGTCAGGAAGGTGAAACTGACCTATGCAGAATACCTCTGGGCAAGCCCAACTATAGAATGGGCAGTTTAGGTGATGGACACCTACTTCTTCTGGACAACACACAACGTCTGTTCATTTCCATTGTGTTCAGTCAGTGAAGCAAACATAGGCCCTAAACAATGGCCACTATCAAGCACAAATGAGAAGTCAAACATCATGGAACCAAAGAACTCTTTGGGATGGTAGAGAAACTCACTTCCTTGCCTAATAAAAAATCCACAAACAGAAATCAACATTTCTGTGATGACATCTCCAGCACCTTTAGGAATAAAGTCAATGACATCTATGACTGCTTTGAATCTGCCTTCACACACGAGCCAGCCAAGGAGTCTTCGAGCATTGACCCCGGTAAGAATATCTTTCAGAATTTCTCTCAGATATCTAGTGAGTGAGTGGAAAAATTAATGAAGGAAATTAAATCCAGATCCCCTCTGGACCCTTGCCCTCCGCAGTTTTGAGAGATATAGCGAAGGAGGTGAGTCCCATCCTTACTGAAATTTAATAACATGTTCACCTCTGGTATTGTCCCTACTCTATGGAAGGATGCAGCTATCCTAAACTGTAAAACCTGCATGGCTGAGACGTAACCATCTCTTTTCAATACATCGTGCTTATATAACACCACTAAAATTGTCTAAATTTTTACCAGACAAAAAATGCAACAAATGTAATATGGCAGGTGCTAGTGACATACACATATTCATAGAATGTCCGGATATTTCGAACTTTTGGGAAGAGGTTAAGAATACTCTTAATTCTATTCTACATACAACTTTGTCAATAACTTTACCACTTGTCATTTTTGGGCTGGAAGAAAACATTAAGGGCAAGGCAAAATCTTTTCTCTTCTATGCGATGCTATTGGCGAGAAGACAAATTTGTATACAGTGGATAGAAAAAACACCTCCACTACATTCTCGGTGGCTTTCATCCCTATACGAAACATCCAAAATGGACCTTAAGAGAACCGCTAGTAAGCGCAATCTGGCCTTCTGGGACCTTCTAATTAATTGGAGGTGAACCCGGGGTTTTTTTTTTTGTGTTTTTTTTTTTTTCCCCGGGTCCGATGATTATGCCATCAATGCTCCTGGATCATGGCCAGCCTAGAATCGATTTTGGTCCTACAGGTTGAAAAATACCTAGATGGAGTTAAAAGATACCCTCTTTCCTCTTTGGGATATCTCTGCCACCAAGAAAACAAATCACGTTTCAAAACGTGCTGGGTGGTTGGTATTACCCTTGTTTGGAAGGGAAGGCAAATGAGGAAAAAAAAAAAAAAAAACAAAAAAAAAACAAAAAAAAACAAAAAAAAAAAAACATAGGCCCTAAACAATGGCCACTATCAAGCACAAATGAGAAGTCAAACATCATGGAACCAAAGAACTCTTTGGGATGGTAGAGAAACTCACTTCCTTGCCTAATAAAAAATCCACAAACAGAAATCAACATTTCTGTGATGACATCTCCAGCACCTTTAGGAATAAAGTCAATGACATCTATGACTGCTTTGAATCTGCCTTCACACACGAGCCAGCCAAGGAGTCTTCGAGCATTGACCCCGGTAAGAATATCTTTCAGAATTTCTCTCAGATATCTAGTGAGTGAGTGGAAAAATTAATGAAGGAAATTAAATCCAGATCCCCTCTGGACCCTTGCCCTCCGCAGTTTTGAGAGATATAGCGAAGGAGGTGAGTCCCATCCTTACTGAAATTTAATAACATGTTCACCTCTGGTATTGTCCCTACTCTATGGAAGGATGCAGCTATCCTTCCATTAATAAAATGGACACATGAAACACAAGCAACTATCGTCCTATTACCAGGCTGCCACTTCAAGTGAAGTTAGTGGAGAAAATCATGAATAATCATTTAACGCAATTCATCAAGAAAATGAACTACTTGATTCCTCCCAATGTGGCTTTCGCCCAGGGCATAGTACGGAGACTTCCTTGCTCAAGGCCACTGAGGACATTAGGACAGGAATTGAAAAAGGAAGTGTTGCAGCCCTGATCCTCCTTGATCTGTCGGCGGCTTTTGATACTGTTGACTATAAAATACCCCTACTGTGTTTGGAAAAACTAGGGGTTAAGGGTTTGACTCTGTCCTTACTATCATCTTTTTTGAAGGAAAGAAGACAGACAGTGACCCTGGACCAGTTTAAATCAACCCCTTATGTGCTTCCTTGTGGGTCCCACAGGGTTTGTTGCTCAGCCCATCCCTGTTTAACATCTATGTGTCAGAATTGGCTCTCCTAATCCAACATTTTTGTTTCAATTTAACATCGTATGCAGATGACGCACAGATCGTGGTAGCTGCACATAAATAAAAAGCACCCCCTGCACGGCAGTTTCATAACTGCATGATGGAAATTAGCAGTTGGATGGGCAAGCATTATCTCAAACTTAATTCTGAAAAAAAAAATCGTGATTTGTGGTCATCTCTAGCCATGATGGGACGGCCTTTGCTGGCCAGTCAAGATCAGAGTGTTACCAAAACCTGCAGAAAAGGCAAAAAATCACGGGGTCCTGATTGGCAACAAACTAACTTTATCTAGCAAACAAATGCTACTGTTTCAGCTGCCTTCTATTTGATTAGGAAATTGAAGAAGGTTCTTCCTTATATCCCCTTCGATTCCAGGAGGACAGTTGTAACTGCACTGGTATTATCAAAGTTAGATTATTGTAAGGGTCTCAATCTGAATATGCAGAAGCAACATCAGAAAAACTGCAGATGGTGCAAAAGGCAGCTGCAAGGCTCCTGCTAAATCTGCCAAAGCACAAATCTGTCTCTAAAGAAATCCGGAAATTTCACTGGGTTCCAGTGGCACATTATTTCAAGTTTAAAACACTATGGGCCCCATTCCCGCCATCCTATCGGAAATCAGGACCGCCCGCCCTAAGGGCGGGGGTCCCGCACCCAGCATTAGGATGTGCCCGCCACTGTGGCGGGCACATCCTGTATTTTTAGTATTGTGGCGGGCGGAGCTCTGTGCTCTGCCCGCCACAATACTAAACATGCTGTGCAGCATTTACATAATCAAAGCGGCAGGCACCGCGCAGTGCCTACCGCTTTGATTATGTAAATGCAGGGGGGTACCACAGGTACCCCCCCGTGTGCCACCCCCCTTTGGCCTTCACTCTGGGGGCCCACAGGGGCCCCCCAGAGTGAACACCGCATGCCTTTCCGTGGCGGCAATGCCGCCACGGAAAGGCATTGTAAAATGCCCATTGTAATAATGCGGGCGGTGTCTGACAGACACCGCCTGCATGTTACTCGTTTTCCGCCCCGGCCGCAAGGCGACCGGGGCGGAAAAGTGGCGGGCGGTTTTTTGCTCCGCCGTGGTCCCCCCGCCATTCTAATATGGCGGGGGGGAATACAGGGAAGGATGGCGGGCGGATTTCCCCCGCCAGGCTGCCGGTGGCTTCCGCCCGCCATCCTAATGGGGCCCTATGTTTAGCCTACATGGCCTTGAGTAACACGGGTCCGGTATTTTTTTAAAGCACCTTCTCCTGGTATCATCCTGGCAGTGAGTTAAGCTCTACTGGCACCAGGCTTATGATGGTTTTGAGGATTTGCACCTCTAGTTGGGGAGGCCGAAGCATTGGCTACAGCACAGCAAAACTATCGAATATTCTTCCTATGGACATCAGAGCTGAAAACTCACTTGCCTTATTTAGAAAGGGCCTTAAACCATGGCTATTCCAAAACTAGGTTTCCTCATATCCCTGGGCTTATGTTAAGTCTTAGCACCAAGACACCTCCAGGTATTTGTGTGCTTAATAAGTTATATTAACATAATATAAATGTGAGAAGTTGATTGAAAAAGCTCACAGTGCCAGAGATGCATACACTGAAAAGCAGGCTGCATGCCTGTGCACAACCACAGTGTCTTTTATGTATGAGTTTAGCACAGCTGAATTTCGACTTCCCAGGCCCAGAACTCCTAATAGAGAACCACGGGGCAAGCAGTTAGCTTGTACCATTTATATGTATTTACTATCCCTATCTACAAGAGCTAGACAACTTAGAAACTAGCCATATTTAATGAACAAAAACGCACAAGTCGAATGCTCTAAGTCTCATCCCCTCTAACATTGTCCTATGTGGACCTCCATGTCCAGTCAGCTCTTCTCTCACAGTCAGTCATTTCATAGACATTCCAGACAGCTCTGTGAATCCCTCGGTGGGCAGCGCATAGAGTGGAGTACCTCTCTGGCTGTACGAGCAGATAAAGTACAGACAATCTTCATAACTAAGGTCTGCCATGACATCATTCACTACGCTAGACAACTTAGATCAAGGTGTCCATAGATTAGTAAAGCACGTGATGCTGTCCATTGATATATCAGAGGTCAGGGACCTGGCCTCCCTCCTCATGTTCTTCTAGGCCGTGGAAAACCATGACCTGCTCAGTAAAGACTGCATCCTAGCTTTATTAGGTGAAATGATCTCAGATGGCTTGTCTTCAAGTGCCACCTTTGGATTCCAGTGAAGAGTGCATCTTGTCCAGTAATGATGGAATGAGCAGCATAAGAGATGTGGCACGGTGGTGATACACTTTCTGCTTCTACTGTTATTTTCCACGTTTTTCATGTGTTAAGAATATGAACTCCTAACAGGATACTATTATGCTTAGACATACAGCACCAATCAAGCTATGGATGTCCTAAGATATATCCTACCAGCCATCCTAGATAAGCTGGATATGATGCTGTGCATACTATCCAAGACAAAGCACTAGGACTGCGAGGAAAATACTGGTGTTTCAGAACAAAAAAACAAAGAAAGTATCCAAACTATGCCAGGGGCATTTATTTTTTTATTTTTCCATGAAAACATTTTGGAAGTTTGTTTTTGAAAACAAAAAGTCTGCTGAACGGACAGTTTAAACATGGTGCACACCATGAGTGTTTTAGTGCCTTCAGCAGAGCCACCAATGTGGTGGCTTTGATGAAGGCAAAAATATCTCTACCAGCTGGCAGAGATCTTTAAGTACAGCAGGCAGTTTTCAATTAGGTCAACAAAGGGTATTCTTCCTGCACAAAAACAATTCTGCTTGCAACGGAGGCACCCTTGCACCATGGTGCAAAGGTGGCTACATTGGCGCTAGGCTGCCAAAATGGCACCAGTGCAGGCAGAAAGAACAGGAATGGACCGTATTGCTTAAATAAAGTGCTTTCCTGCCCTTTCTCTTTGGCGCCGGGCAGCACAGGAAAGTGCCTTGCTGTACTGCCCTATGTCAAAGTGCCATAAATGAGGTTTTAAGATATTAGGGTTGAATCAACTCTCCTTTCAGGTATTTCCAGCTAATATTTTGAGATCTCTTGGATCTGTACATTCACTATTTCGTTCCGCTACAGTGTGTTCAAATCATTTATGTTAGTCAATACTTGCAATATGTGTTTTAGGGGCACACCACTTGAGTTATGGAATATTTTAAGGGTAAGGCAATGTATTGAATGTTTATGTGTGCAGTTGTGAGGGAGTGCATGTGCATATATTGACTACATTTGACATTTATATTTACCTGGAAAGCAATCCATGCAGATGTGGTGAACTTTTGTTGTGTTCATGTGGTCGAGTTGCACAAGCAAAATGGAGCTCACTCGTCTGCATATACCTATTATCAATTTCAAAATTAAGTTTCAAGACTAATCACAACTAAGAACTGAAAAACAACAAACATATTTAGGCAGCAGATTGGCAAAACTGAGCACCCCTGCTGCAATTGAGCAGCACCTTCGATAGCTCCAGCAGCTTCCGCTAGAACTTGATCAACACTCAACTTTGCTCTGGAAGGACTATAGCATACAGTGCCGGACTAGGTACCCTAAGCAGCCCTGGCAATTTTTTGGGACCAGCCCCTCGGAGGTGGCCGTGGGGGCATGCAAGTGTGAAGCACTGCTGCTTTTGTTACTGGGGGCCGATATTGCAACACAGCAAAAAGAGAGCAGGACTCCAGCCCCCACCTCACAGCCCCGGGGACCACCTCCTCCTTGGGGCTACATTTGACAATAAGGAATGGAGGGATCCCACCCCCACACCCTCACACAGCCATGGGGCTACCACTTCCCGGGGCTATGTTTAAAAATAATGAGTGAGGGGGCTTCAGTCCCCGCACACAGCCCCAGGGACCACCACCTCCTCAGGGCTAGTTCCCAAATGGGAGGGCAGCCGCGCGGCCATATGTGGCCCTGGGGACCACCCTCTTCAGGACCGGCTCCAGCAACGTCCCGGGATACCCACCCCCGGGACATTGCAGTTTGCTATGGGATGACAGGAGCAGTGCTCCCTCCATCACAAAGCAAACAAGTGTGCTCGCTTTGACCAAGCGAGAGCACTTTGCTCTCACTTGGTCAAAGTGAGCACACTTTGTGTTTTACCCCCAGGGAGCTGCATGTCAGCAGCAGTGCACCAGGAGGCACGTTTGCAGAGTGGTGGAGTAAGGGGGCTTGGCCTCTGACCACCTCTCAGCAATCCCACTGTGTGGGGTTTACTGCAGGTAACAAGTGGGCTAGTTGGCCCCTAAGGGCCCTCAGCTGCGAAGGGGACTTCATTCCCCAACCAACACCGCACCAGGAGGCGTGTTTGCAGAGTGGTGGAGAAAGGGTGTGCGGCTTGCGTCTACCTCACAGCAATCCCACTGTGTGGGGCTTACTAAATGTAACAGGTAGGCTAGTTGACCCCTAACGATACCCAGCAGCAAAGGGGACTTCATCCCCCAACCAAGAGCACACCAGGAAGCACGTTTGGGCCTGGTCTGCTATCAGAATTCAGCAATCCTGTTGTGTGGGACTAACTGGAGGTAATATGAGGGGTAGTACCCCTCCTGTTAACTCCAGTAAGTCCCACAGAGTGGGTTTGCTAGAAGGTCTTCGGAGGCCACTCTCCCCTTTCTCCACTACTCTGCAAATGCACTCCTGGCGCACTACTGATTGGGGATGTAGTTCACTTTACAAATGAGGGACCTTGGTGGCCAAGTAGCCCTCCTGGTACCTCCTATAAGTCCTACGCAGCAGAATTTTTGAGAGCCAGTTGGAGGCCCAGCCCCCTTTCTCCATCACTCTGCAAACATGACTGCTAGTTAAGAAACCTTAGAAATTCACAAAAAAAAGGTTACAGGGATGTTATAGTTAGGAAATAGCATTTTTATAAAACCTTAGAAATTCACTGAAAAAAACAAAAGTTACAAGGACATTATAGTTAGCAAATAGAATATAAAAAACCTTAGAAATTCACGAAACTAAAAAAGGTTACAGGGATGTTATAGTTAGGATCAGATTTTACTCATACAATACCAAAGAAATTCAGCCATTATAGTTAGCCGAGTTAACTATAACTCGTGCCCCGCAATGCACTGCTTATGACCTCACATATTACATCACTCATGACATTGTCAGTGACATCACTGATGGAATCACTGATGACATCTCAAATGACATCACTCATGACATCAGTGAAGACATCAGCATCTCTGATGCACCCACTCACACCACTGTAGAATATTTTATACACCCACCACCACTACCACACAACAATTGAGAAACCCATTCATAGACCCATATAAGTACTTACACACCCACTGTCTGATTCATAGATCTACACACACATCCACTTGCTCACCCATATTGCCACTCATACAACTGCTCACTCACTAATACAGCCACTGACATATCCACTCATACACCCATACAGGGACTCACACACTGAGTGAGTCACACATAGAGCTATTCACACACCTACACACTCACCCATGCAGTCAATCACACAGTTATGTACTCACCCAAACAGTTACATACACACCCACTTACTTACTCATACAAATAGTAAAACATACTCACTCATCTATGCAGTCACTGACAGAAGCATGCACTCATCCACATAGCCACTCCCATATTCACTAAATCATGCACACTGTCACTCACATACCCTGTCACTCACCGACAGTGCCTTTCACAAAACCAGTTACTCACCTATACTGACACCTGCACTCAATCACCGACACAACCACACAGACACTCACTCACCCATACAACTTCTCACACATGCACTTAGTACCCCATACAGCCACTGACTCACTCACTTACTCTTTTATACAGTCAGTCACACACCTCCTCGCCCACATATACAGACACCCAGACAACCATAGAGGTAATCAGACAACCAATCAACCATCCATATAGCCATTCATGTACCCACTAAGACACTCATACGCCCACTTAGACATCAACAGACAGATACACACATTTACACAACCAGTCACTCATCCATACATTCACTGAGACACCTAATCACTCACTTATAAAGTCAGTCACGCACCCACTGAGTCATCCATATAGTCACTCATACACCCACTGATTCACCAATACACATTGGTATATATATATATAACACTCATAAACGTTTTAAAAACACTCACAGTCACTTGATGATGTAATTACTGATGTCATGAGTGATGTCATTTGAGATGTCATCAGTAATGTCCTCAGTGATGTCACTGACCATGTCATGTGTGATGTAATATGTGAGGTCATAAGCAGTGCATTGCGGGGGCACGAGTTAGAGTTAACTCAGCTGAGTATAACAGCTGAATTTCTCTACTTTTGTATGAGTAGAATCTGACCCTAACTATAACGTCCCTGTAACCTTTGGTTTTTCTAGTGAATATATCCCACCCGCTTTCTGACATAAATGACAGGACTCTCTGTGGTTGTGTAGCTGAAACCGCCCTGCAGGGTCTGGGGCTCACCGAAGTCAGAGAAATGGATTGATTAGTGTGTGAGCAGCTGTGTGAGCCTGACCCGCTGGCCCCACTCTGATAAAGAAAAGAACTTATCCAGAGTTAAATATATCCCTGTGGCAGCAAGAAAGGGAGGTGAGAGGTGATATTTTCATCTTATCGACTTGGGGCGCGAGCACTAAATAGACATTGAGAATTGTGGCAGCCATCTGCAACACAATAAATAGAAGTGCCATGAAATGCAGATGCTTACATCGGTGGCTGCAGTGCTGGATGTATTGGAAGAACTGTAACAGCATGCTCTGCAGTCCAGTTTGGACACTCGTATTCCAACATGGTGCATTCCGGGAATTGAAGGACCTCAAGACTACGGGACTACGGAACCATGTGGATCTGGCAACAGCTGGGGTCAATTGAGATTTGGGTTGTCTACCTATGAATAAGGCTCATTGGGAGCCCAAACGCACCAGGTGCCACCTACCCCTTAATGATAATAAAGTGCCCATGTCCTCTAGTAGAGTTTCAGCATCCTGCTTTCTGACATAAATGACAGGACTGTCCGTTCCTGTGTAGCTGAAAACGCCCTGCAGGGTCTGGGGCTCACCAAAGTCGGAGAAATGAATTGATTCTGCATGCCCAGCTGTGTGAGCCTGACCCGCTAGTCCCCACTCTGATAAAGAAAAGGACTTATCCTGAGTTAAATGTATCCCTGTGGGGGAGAGAAAAGGAGGTGAGAGGTGATGTGTTCTTGGTATTAACTTGGGGCGCAGGCCCTAAAAAGACATTGGGAATTGTGGCAGAGATCTGCAACACCACAAGTAGAAGTGCCATGAAATCTAGATACTTGCATCGGTGGCAGCAGGGCTGGATGTATTGGAAGAACTGTAGCAGCACGCACTGCAGTCCAGTTTGGACACTAGTATTCCAACAAGGTGCATACTGGGCATTGAAGGATCTCAAGACTATGGAACCACATGGATCTGGCAACAGCTGGAGTCAATTGAGATTTGGCTTACCTACCTATAAGTAAGGCTCATTGGGAGCCGAAACGGGTCTGGTGCTGCCGCCCCCTTGATGTTAATAAAGTGTCATTGACCTGAAGTAGAGTTTCAGCATCCTGATTTCTGACACAAATGACAAGTCTATCCTTGCTTGTGTAGCTGAAACAGCCCAGCAGGGTCTGGGACTCACTGTTGTCAGAGAAATGGATTGATTACTGCATGAGCAGCCATGTGAGCCTGACCCGCTGGCCTCCTCTCTGATAAAGAAAAGGAGTTATCCTGCGTGAAATGTATCCGTGTGGCGGCAAGAAAGGGAGATAAGAGGTGATGTTTTTCTCTTATCAACTTGGGGCGTGAGCACTAAAAAGACATTGGGAATTGTGGCAGCGGTCTGAAACACCAAAACATAACATGAAATGCAGATACTTACATCGGTGGCTGCAGTTCTGGATGCATTGGAAGAGCTGTAACAGCATGCACCGTATTACAGTTTGGACACTCGTATTACAACATGGTGCACACTGGGCATTAAAGGACCTAGAGACTATGGAACCACATAGATTTGGCAACAGCTGAGGTCAATTGAGATTTTGTTTCATCCTCTTTTTGTTGCAATCCCATACATCTGTACTTTACCGCGCACATGTGCATCGTAGTAAGGAGCACATCTCCGTGCACAGTGTTACTGGGCATACAGATTATTCACAGTTTCATTATATCACTTATCAGTAGGGACACATCCAGTTCTGGATCCAGGCTTATCCCTTGGTTCTGGAAGAATTTTCAGAGTGGGGGTGCTCGCAAGTAAGGTCATCACTTCAAATTTAAAGAGAGATGCAAAAATGTGAGCATTACTAAACTAGTAAGTTCACCAAATGAACAGAACTTGCTAGCAGAAGTGTGTACTTTGATAAGTCTTGGAAAAGAGGGATGTTAGGCTTTTCAGCCTTAGAGTGGTCGTACCCTAACATTTTCCATCTCTCCTACTATTTACTGAAATTTGCTGTTGTTGTCTTTAGGACTCTGTGAGCTTTACCACTGCTAACCAGTGCTAAAGGGCTTGGGCTCATTCCCCTAAACATGATAGAATTGGCTTACACCCATTTGCATATTTAATTTACTTATAAGTCCCTGGTAAAGTGGTACTACATGTACCAAGGCCTGTATATTAATTGCTACTAGTGGGCCTGTAGCACTTGTTATGCCACTCATTTAAGTAGCTATTCAAAACAAGTTTCAGACCTGCCATTCTGGCTGGTGTGATATTTTAAACTGCCAATTCGACTTGCCAAAATAACCCCTTTGCCATACCTTAACCTTCCTTTTAAATAAATATGTCACCCTTCGGGTATGTCCTACACGACCCTCAGGTCACGTTTTTAAAGTCCTGATACTGAAAAAATCTTGAATTAATTTTTCACGATTGCATGGCCTACCTCTTTTCAATAGGATAACATTGGGCTACCTTATTACATTTAATAAGTTATAAAATTTGTTTGGGAATAGGTAGAAATTTCATTTTCGGTCTCTAAAGAATTGTAATTTTAAATCCTCTGGTAAAGTTGGATTTTAAGCTACAATTCTGAAAAAGCCACTTATGGAAAGTTGTTATTTTTGTGTCCTAACCATTTGATGAATGACTCTAGCCTGTATTCGATGTTACATGAACTGTCATTAGATTGACAGTTGGCTTTTATGTCTTCCTCCCAGGCAGCGACACAAAGAGTAATTAGCTGTTGGCAGGATGGGCCATATTTCCAGCATGAGAGGGGTTGAGCTGTTCCCTGCCCCACCCACATTTCAAAGGAGGTGCCTCGGCACACTCACAAAGAAATTCACACTAGCCTTTTGTCACCTCAGACCTCTTAAAGCCTGGGCAGGGAGAAGGAAATTCTAGAGCCATCTGTGGGGGAAAACTCAAGATGTTTCTTCTACTTCCAAGTTGGCACCAGGTATAAAACAAGCATTTACAATGGCCTCTGCTTTGTTAAAGTTAGAGCTATTGGCATTGCAAATGGCATTTTTTTCATTTTTTGTTTTTTTACAAAACATAAATAAATGGTATTGTCATTTACAATGGCAATAGGTGAGCAATAGAGAGTAGTAGAGAGTATTATCGGACACAGAGCCACACACACAGAAAGCCACACACACACACACACACATAGAGCCACACACACACACACACACACATACACACACAGCCACACCCACACACACACACACAGAGCCACACACACAGAGAGCCACACACACATACACACACACAAGAGCCACACACACACAAACATAGAGAGACACACACACAGAGTGCCACACACACACACACACACACACACAGCCACACCCACACACACAGAGCCACTCACACGCACACACAGAGCCACACACACATAGAGCCACACACACACAGAGAGCCACATACACACAGAGAGCCACTCACACACAGAGAGCCACACACACACAGAGAGCCACACACATGCAGAAAGCCACACACACACAGACAGAGCCACACACACAAAGACAGAGTCACACACTCACACAGATCCACACACACACACAGAGCCACACACACACAGACAGAGCTACACACACACACACACAGAGCCACACACACAGAGCCACACACACAGAGAGCCACACACACAGAGCCGCACACACACACACAGAGCCACACACACACACACACACACACACTGCAACACAGAAGCCTCATGCAAGAAACCATGAGTTAACAGTACTAAAGACTATAAAACACTGAAGAAATGAGTTTGCCTGCAACACAAGTACTCCAAGGTAAACAATGAATTTAAAATCACTACAACATACTTCTAGCATTCTTGTAACCAATCTGTCTAAAACACTATAGTTGGCTCCTGAGTTTGCCCCACAGTTATTCTAAAGCTTAATAAGATGAAAGAAATGTTTATTACACTGCTCGAATCGAAGGAAACTGCTTACATGGGGATTATGTTTTTTACACCGATGTCATTTGCCAACGGTCGTTGTACTTTGAATAACAGCTCGACCAGCTAAAGCAAACTCAGCACAATATAACAGCGAATTGCATAAATCACTGAAGGTATCAACAAAAAAGTCCTAAGCTGAGTGCATGTACATAACCATACTAGGCAGCCTTCCGTAGGTTAATGTGAGAATACAATGTCCCATGCCCTTCTAGTAATCATCCAAAGGTTCACCTATGATCACTACATTAAAAATAAAAAAATAGCTTTCATAGATGTTATTGCCATTGCCTCTATAAAGAATTTGCACTGGTGATAAATAAATGTCTGTTTAGCGAGAGTAAAGACGAGACAGCTGGAGAAAAAAAAAGTTTAAGAGTTGCTAGATTGGGCCACTGATCGAGCAGAGCAGTGAAAGGCGAGCACAGGCAAATGACACACTCATTCAGATGACAGAAGCATCGCAAACCACAGGGCAGGAAGAAGGGGACTGACAGAGCAGCGCACACCACAGAGCAGGGAGAAGGGGCACTGACAGAGCAGCGCACACCACAGGGCGGGGAGAAGGGGCACTGACAGAGCGGCGCACACCACAGGGCATGGAGAAGGGGCACTGACAGAGCAGCACACACCACAGGGCAGGGTGAAGTGACAATAACAAAGACACACAAGAGGGCGGGTAGAAGGGAGACGGATCAGGCAGCACACACTACAGGGCACAGAGAAGTGGCACTGACAGTTCAGCACACACAACAGGGCTGGGAGAAACAGCAATGACAGAAACACACACCAGAGGGCAGGGAGAAGGGGCACTGACAGGGCAGCACATACCACAGGGTTGGGGGGAAACGGCACAGAGGGCATGGCAGCGCACCCCATAGAGCAGAAAAAAACACCCTTGAAATGGCAGTGCACACACCACAGGGCAGAAAAAAAAGGGAACCCGACAGGGCATTACACATCACGGAACAGGGAGAAGGGGCAGCTCACACTACAGGGCAGGGAGAAGGGGCCCTGACAGGTTAGCGCACAGGGCAGGGAAAAGCGGCACTGGTAGAGCAGGGCACACAATGATGAATTGAAAAGTGGTATTGGCAGGGAAGCACACACCACCGGGCAGGGAGAAGCGCCACTGACAGGGAAGCACAGGACAGAGAGAAAATGCCCAGGTAAAGAAGCACACAGACAGAAAGGCGAGATGTGAGCAGTGAGAGGGCAAGGAGACCGGCGTGCACTGGCAGTAGCAATGGAGACCCATTGTGAGAACGTAAGATGGCGAATGGCCTGCGCTGGGAATGGACCGGGGGATGCGCTCCATCACAGGGAAAGATACACGCTGAAAGCGAGGGTGCACTGATCGCGCACAGGAGCATTAAGAGCAGCTGAGCTAGACAAGCAAGCCAGCAACAAAGATGACTGCCGGAGGTCGTGATCAGAGTCGGCAACCGAGACAGAATATACAGCTTCAGAGTGGGACGACAAGTGTCGACGGAGAATGGAAAGAAGAGCAGAGTCAAGGGAATGGATTCTGTCACAATATGGCCATAGCAGCTGAAGGAAAAGCTCCAGTCAATCAGGTAGACCGAACAAAGGATAAAAGGACAAAAAAGGCTGCGGCACAGAGTACACCAGGGCAGCGCATATAGGGTGAGGTGAAGAAGGTATCTCTATAGAGAGCTGGGAGCCCGTGGGTCTCCCTCCTCTAAGGAAGAAGTAAAACTCCTGGCAGGGAATGCCCTACTTTCCTGCACCCCAGAGACCAAAGATGTTCACCATGCACCAGGGAAAATCCACAATTAGGGTGAACTCTCAGCTCTCCAGTGTGACGCCACAGCTACCACCCGAATGGAGGTCTTGACCCAGATGTCAGTGAGAGGATCTCCCGGGTGTAGTGCTCCCTCCCCTCTGTTGACAGCTCACACATTCCTCTGCTTTTGCACATGGGGTCCTTACCCTCCTCCGAGTCCAGCTCTGGCCCGTCGTCCTCTTCCTCCTTCTGCGCCCGGGGGCTCCCCCGGGTGAGGCGGATCTGCTTCATGGGCTGGGGACTAAGCCGCCTCTGTTGTGTTTGAACTCGTGTCCCATCGCCGCCATTTGGAATCCCGCGGCTCGAGATCTCACGCTCGTTCTCATTCAGACAGCGAGATTCTGATGTCACACTAGGCACCGCCTCCGGCAACGGCAGTAAGCACTAGAAGCTTGGCGGTAGTCATAGAAAGAGGACACTCCATTGTCAGCGGAGAAGCACAAGTCTTCTTCCGGTTTTTACCCGCAAACTACACGTAAGAGATGGACTGCAGCTCTCTTGTTCAACAGCTAGCGAACTAAGTGAACTTATTTTTCTTCTTCAAAGAACGTCTTGTAAACATACTTTCATATCAAATTAAAACAAGTCATCAGGAGGGCAGTCGAACACCACCACGTTTCTCCGAGGCAAAGCAGGAATGCCCCAGAGAAGCGCAGCATCATTTTCAGATTCAGGGGTGTGTTTTTCTTTCTCTCCTCTTCCCATTGGCTGGAATGCAAAATTCCAGCCAATGGGAAGAAGAGAGAAAGAACCTAAAAAACACACCCCGAATCCGAAAATGACGGGGCTTGAACTGACAGACACCCCTCTCCTCCAATGGCTGGCCTCCGTTTAGGAAGCCAGCCAATGGAGAAGAGGGCGATACAAAATGGGGTGATGGACAGAGCGTTTGAGCAAATCAAACACTCACCCCCAGTCAACTGATCTTGGTTAAATCCATTACCATTCTTTAGCTCACTCTGCCACCCCAGTTCAGACTTGGCCATATGCAAATCAGTCTGACCCTGTGCCTCATGGGAACAGTCCAGCCGAACTGCCAAGCCATGTCTTCCCTGGACCGGAAACAAGTATCCTGGGACCGTTTTTGGGTTCATAACCCTCATCAGCCAGGCTATCTTGATCCAGTGGCAAAGTGAGCAAGGGACTCACGTCTGAGCATACCCTGCCAACTTAGGGCAAACAAAGCGTACAAAAGGGGATGATGGGCAGAGCGTTTGAACAAATCAAACACTCATCCCCAGTCAACTGATCTGGGTTTAATCCATCACCATTCTTTAGCTCACTCTGCCACCCCAGTTCAGACATGGCCATATGCAAATCAGTCTGACCCTGTGCCTCATGGGAACAGTCCAGCCCGAACTGCCAAGCCATGTCTTCCCTGGACCGGAAACAAGCATGCTGGGACCGGTTTCGGGTTCATAACACTCATCAGCCAGGCTATCTTGAATCCAGTGGCAAAGTGAGCAAGGGCCTCACGTCTGAGCATACCCTGCCAACTTAGGACGAACAAAGCAATACAAAAGGGGATGATGGACAGAGCGTTTGAGGAAATCAAACACTCACCCCCAGTCAACTGATCTGGATTTAATCCATCACCATTCTTTAGCTCACTCTGCCACCCCAGTTCAGACATGGCCATATGCAAATCAGTCTGACCCTGTGCCTCATGGGAACAGTCTAGCCCGAACTGTCAAGCCATGTCTTCCCTGGACTGGAAACAAGCATCCTGGGACCGGTTTCGGGTTCATGACCCTCATCAGCCAGGCTATCTTGAATCCAGTGGCAAAGTTAGAAGGGACTCACGTCTGAGCATACCCTGCCAACTTAGGGCGAACAAAGCGATACAAAAGGGGATGATGGACAGAGCGTTCGAGCTATTCAAACAATCACCCCCAGTCAACTGATCTGGGTTTAATCCATCACCATTCTTTAGCTCACTCTGCCACTCCAGTTCAGACATGGCCATATGCAAATCAGTCTGACCCTGTGCCTCATGGGAACAGTCCAGCCCGAACTGCCAAGCCATGTCTTCCCTGGACCAGAAACAAGCATCCTGGGACCGGTTTCGGGTTCATAACCCTCATCAGCCATGCTATCTTAAATCCAGTAGCAAAGTGAGCAAGGGACTCCCATCTGAGCATACCCTGCCAACTTAGGGCGAACAAAGCGATACAAAAGGGGATCAATGGAGAAGAGGGGCGGGTTCAAGCCCCACTCTCTAAGACATAAAGTCTCGGAGCGAGACTGCGCAAGCGCAGCCTTTAGCTAGCCGAGACCTAAAAAGGACCCTAAGTCCCACTCTTCAGTTTACTCTTAGACCTGAGGTGGATACTCAGAAGGGCTGCCTTGCATTTCAAAGAACTGCCCTGCCGCTTGAGACCTACGTTTTACCTCTGGGGAGAATCCTGCTGCTACCATAGTACTGCCCTGATGCTTGAAGCCTTCTTTGTACCCTCAGTGGGACTGCCCTGTTGGTTGAGGCATGCCATGCCTTGCTGCTTGAACCCAGGACAACCAGAGTGACTACAAGGGCTAGTTGACTGGCTTCCTGTTCTGAGCTACAGGGACACCAAAAGTTCCAACTTATAATTTGTACCTTGACCCTGCGAAAAAGGGTGTCCTACCCTCCAAGTGATGTCCCTTCAGCGCTGTACTTTTGGACGTGGTGCTAAAGGTGCTGAGATAGCCCAATATCCAAAATGTGGAACTTATGAAAATGTAAACAAAAAAGTGCTTTGAGAACCGCTAGATAATTACAACATACCTGCTCGCTAATCTGCTCAAGATGCATCGCCAGGCAACCTGACTTTGTGGCAGCTACACCTATGTTCTTCTCTTCAGCAGGAAATCTTGTTTACTAGCTACGTTTAAGCCTCTTGAAGCCCTCATCTGCTACAGCTAGAGAGTGTCAACTTGCTAAAAGGAGACTAAGTCCGAACAGAGAAATATTCACCAACTTGCTAAAAGGAGACTAAGTCCTAACAGAGAAATATTCACCACAACTGCATCCGGTGGCTCCCCAACGATGACTCGTTCTCCTCAGATACCTCTGACTGCCTTGCCCCGCTGAAATTTACCTTCTCTGACATTTTTCTTCAAAATTTCCCCTAAGTCCAAAGGTAAGCTGAGACCAGGCCCAACCCACTTTGTGTGTCGAAACCATGCTCTATCACTATAGGCCATAACTTTAGACTTCATACCATTGTCGCAGGACTAGATGTTCTCGTTTGGCACTTTGATCTTTTAGGTGCTTGTTTCTAATAAACACTTTAGAAATTCATGACACCAGTTTTACTAATTGGATTTTAATTTTTTTGGTGTCTAATAATTTATTACATTTGACTATTTTTCTATATTGGTGTGGGATATTCCTTGTCGTGTGTTTTCACTCTATTACTGTTTGAGTGCTGCTAAATACTGACCACTTTCCCTTTAAGTTAAGCCTGAATGATTTAGTACCAAGTTTCCAGAGATCTAAGAACAGGTTAATTTAGTGACTTTTTGTGGTTCACCCCTACAGGGATTGTGGCGTTTGCTTGAGGAGAAAAGTCACCCACTTAATCAAAAATCTAGTTTCCTTTAATTAAGTTCAGTGGTGGGATTCACTACTTGTGTTTGTGCAGCATCCCTCAGTGAGATTATGTTGCCCTAAATCCCATATAAATAATCTGGCCTCAATTTTGACTCTTTTTCTTCCAATTTTCTCCTTGATTTGCCTCTTTGGCTGTTTCTAAAACCTCTCCTTAGTTTTTGAATTGGCCATGCTTTCCCTTTTTCTAACTTTGTCACTTCACCTCCTTTTTGCTCACAATGGAGATGGAGCTTGTTAGAACTGAGGGTCTCTAGTTGGCAATGGTATACACCTTTGACCAAATAGGGACCCTTGCTTCTAAGTCAGGGAAAGGGGATTACACTACTGGATAACACCTGCTCACTCAGTTGGTAGCTTGGCACGAGCAGACAGGCTTATCTCAGAGGCAGTGTGTTAAGCATTTGAGAACACATACAGTAACACAGTGAAAACACTACAGATGGACACCACACAGGTTTTATAAAAATAAGTATTCTTTATATAGACTTAACACAAGACCACAAACTACAAAAATCTACAATACTGTACTTAAAATAGACTTAGAGATGGTAGAAGTTACTTAATTCAAGATGATGATGAATGCAACAAAGTTCTCACAAAAGTACCTGGATGCGTAACGCAAAACAAACAAAAGGTTTGCAGGAAGGGAGATGTGACGGTCCCTTGCTGCGGGGAAATGATGCGTCATGCCTCAATGCTTGATCAGAGTAGGGAATGCGTCTCAGTCCTTACTGAAGAGGAGGTAATGAGTAGATTCTCGTGATGCATTCCGGTTGCGATGCGACAAGATAGCGCCTCGATGCGATGCAACGATCCGGTGTGATGCAATAAGATGGCGCCCTTGATGCGATGACATGAGGACAATGCATGCATGCCCGGTGACCGTGCGGCAAACTCTGTAGCTTTGGAGCCACAACGGGGGGGCGGAGCTTGCCAGCGCCAATGGCAGACGCTTGATTCCTAAGCTCTGCGCCATCTCCAGAAATATCCTCTATTAATCCTTCCTCGACGGAGCCTTGGGGGTTAGAACCACATCATTCAACGCCTGAACAACTCCGGTGGCCAGTGTGGGCGAAATCGGGACCATCGGGATTGCTCAGAGCTGTCAGCGACAGGGACGAGGCTGCTGGCGAGCTGGGCCGGGGATTCGCGGCCTCGATTTGGACGAGTGCCGGCTGGCGTGATTCGACATGCGGCCGTGCTGTGATGCTCCGGTCCGGTGGGCGGCGGACCCCCACTGCAAACCGGGAGACAGGCCCGAAGACCTGCACCGAGGGACACTGAGAGACGTGTCTGCCACCCTTGCCATTCAACCTCGTCAGGGGCATGACACAGGCGCTCTAAAGGGGTCGACACGGAGGTGAGCAGGGGGTTTCTGTGGTGCCCACAATCGGATGCCCCCCTCCCCCCACTTGCATTTGCGGAGCACCATATTGGTCGCTGCCCCCCCGGGCATTAGGAAACAGACTGGGGCAACCCTTGCGTCTACCCTCGCACTGCTGATCACATTGCCCTCTCTTGCATCAAAACCTCTGGACGCCTCGGGGGCTGGGGCGGCCCAACGCGCCTGAACGGAGGTGTCTTCACCAGTGGAGGTAAGGCGGCCCAGCACACCTACGTGCCTGCAGGGAGTAAAGTTCCACCACGACTGAATTTTCTTGGGGCCCGTTGGAAGCGCAGATCTCTGCACTGCTCTGAGGGAGTAGAAGAGACGACTACCCTAGAAACAGACACCCATGGGGGATTAAGCCGCTCTCTGATCTCGGGAGACCTGCCATTGTCCACATGCTCTGTAAAATAGCGGAATACTGCTGGTGAGGCGCGGTACGAGTGGTGCTCTTCCTGCTGCCCGTTGCGTGGGGCCTCTGTAGCCTCGAGGTGACTGTCCTAACAGCTTTACAGGGCCTGGCTTCAACATGGGCAAAGGGGATAAGACCCAAAGTAAACTCCTCTTTGAGAACTGCCGCACTAAAACCCTCGAGGCCCAGGAGGCTGAAACTGCACCTTCGCCTAAAGGCGCAGAAGGCACGATTTAGACAGACAATAAAGCTTTGCTGGTAACGATGGAGAAGGCCCTGCAAGACAGTATGGCGTCCATAGGCACTAAAATTGTTGCCCTCACCTATCAAATGGACCGCATGATAGAGCGTGTGGACGAACATGCGGTTCGCCTGGACATGTCGGAGCGGCACCTAACAGAAGTAGAGGAAGCCTAATCGGAACTAGATAAGGACCGCAAACAAATCGGCAGGCTTCTGCAAGTGATACAAGACAAATCGGAGGATTTGGAGGCCCGCTCAAGACGCTCTAACATACAAATTACTGGAATTTCGGAGACGACACAAACCGGAAAAATGGAATTCTATGTTGAAAAACTCCTTACCACGCTGCTGGGTGAAGACGCCTTCTCGCCAATGTTCATTTCAGAGAGAGCACACCGCACGCTGGGCCCTCGCCCGTGCCCGGGGGCTCCCCCGAGGCCTATCATCGCCAAGCTGTTGAATTACAGGGATAGGGACACGGCCCTGCGGATCGCCCGAGAAAAGAAGACCCTACAATTTGAAGGCTCTGAAATCTCCTTATATCCGGACTTTATAGCAAAGGTGCAAGAAGAGCGCAGACATTTTGCCCCTTACAAGAAGCAGCTTCGTGACCTCGGGCTTGACTATGCCATGCTATACCCAGCAAAGTTAAGAATCAACCGGCAAGGCCATTCCCATTTCTTCACGGACCCGAAGGATCTCCAAAAAGCCTTGAAGGTATGGACTAAAGAACATCGGGGAGACCCCAGCAGCCAAAAGGACGGAGAAGGCAACAGCAGCCAACTGAAGGAACAAGACTGAGGACGACAAGCAGTATGATTGTCAAGCTCCACGACAAGACTCCGTATTTGGAATGACGCCTCGGCCCAGACTCGGAGTTCGGAATTGATATGAACACCTTCCCCGCTCCTGTATGAGGAGTGTGCACGCCACCCAGTGCACTCACAAGAGAACAGACGGACCGGCCTGTGGGTGAGATTATTCCAATCTGTATATTTTTATACAACTAGTGAGCGAGTAAAGTGGACATTACGTTTATGCATAATACTTTTATTTGGGTGGGTAAAGGAACTGTCCTGGTATGTATCATGGAGACTGCGCACTGAAGCTGAGACACATTGGAGTTGTTTAACTGTGCTATGTTGGTTCACGTCGAGATATGAACATATGGCGGTGGCGTTTGGGGTGGTTCACAAGCCAGAACTTACCAAAGTTACTAACTGACTTACTGGCAACCTCGGCCCTAGCGCTGTGTGCACCTGCAGCTCCATTGGGGGCTTACTTGAGTTTTCAAGGGACTGAGAATGGGGTGGGATGTTGACATGCTAGGCCGAGTTGGGGTTGGTCTGCTGTGGGAGGGGGGTGGAGGGGTTTTAGGATGGGAGAGTTTAGTCATTCAAAGGAAGACATACCGAGCTACTTCTTACACAAGGCCTACACTGCGCATACAGGTGGCGTTCATAATTGCTGCACTCACAAATTGCATTGATGATGGCAATGGTGGATAAAGAAGACAACACACGCTCACTCAGGCTTAGGACACTCACATGGAATGTACGCGGTCTTAACGACCATAGAAAGGTCAGGTAAGTAATTGGCTACCTACAGCGCCAACGTATAGATTTGGCATTAATTCAGGAGACTCACCTTCCTATTAGCAGTAAGATGCTGAAATGTAGAGGTCTAGAAGGGAATGTAGCTGTTGCGGGCTTCACTACACACGCCAGTGGTGTCATGACATGGGTGAACCCGAAATCCAAGCTAACACTGCAAACCCTAGAGGCTGATTCGGAGGGCAGATACGTCATCTCTAGGTGCACTGGCCTTGGCCTGAATTTGGTAATTGTTAACACTTAGGGTCCTAACTTTTACTCTCCTACCTTTTATCGGACCTTGGCGGCCAAGACCCGACAATACGACCCGAACAACCTTTGTTGAGGGGGAGATATGAACCTCACTCTTGACCCCACCCTTGATAGGTCAACTGGCCCACACCGTAAGCCATCGGTGGCAGCGGTGGAATTACAGAGCGCTATGACTTGCCTGGGCCTGAAAGACACCTGGTGGTCCCGTAACCCACATCAGGGAGGCTATACACATTACTCTGCGTACCACGACATACATACCAGAATACACTACTGGCTAGTCCACTCTTCCAGATTGGGTATTATCAGTGAGTGTAGAGTACTCCCTAGAACACTGTTGGACCACTCTCCTATGCTCTTGGAGCTGCTGGCTCCGGGCGGGTCCATCCCACCATTTACTGGATCCGGTATTCAGGAGTGAATTGGCTGAAGCTATTGACGTATTTTTTGACACTAATCTAGGCTCTGTTGAGAGCTTTCAAACTGTCTGGGAAGCTTTCAAAGTGTATATACGGGGAGTAGCAATGTCTAAGCACTCTGGAATACTCAAATCCATTAGGAAGAAACTGGCAGACCTTGAGAAACAGCTAGAGGCCCTGGAGGAGAGACAAAGAAAGCGGGCAGACGGGGAGGTGGGAGATGAAATCGAAAAGCTACTGGCCGAATACCATGAGGAAGCTGACAGGGAAAATAGACATATGGGAAAGTATGCCACGGCTAGAGTGTACGGAGAGTGCGACAGACTTAGTGCGATGTTGGCCAGGATCATTGGAGGGACGAGAAAATGACAACACATTACAGAGATAAAGTCTCCTAACGGGGAGGCCCTTACTGATCCCTTTGACATAGCTAATGCATTTAAGGCCTACTATGCAGAACTGTACACGTCACAGAGTGGGGACCTTGAGGATAACATTGATGACTACTTTAGCCATATAGACATCCCCATGTTAACGAACACCCATAGGGAATTCCTCATGCTCCCTATAGAGAAAGACAAAATATCCGAGGTTCTGACAAGCATGAAGTCGGTAGTGCTCCAGGGGCAGACGGCCTAACGGCAGGCTTTTATAAAGCTTTCAAGGACCAACTTATCCCGCACTTGTCGGCTCTCTTTGACGATATATGTGTGGAAGGTAGTATGCCTGAGTCGAAGAGAGAGGCTCTTCTTGTGACGATATTAAAACCGGGCAAGCCTAGGGAGGAATGTAGTTCATACAGGCCTCTCTCCTTGCTTAATATAGACGCAAAACTATTTGCCAAAGTGTTAGCCACTCGGCTGGCACTCCTGGCACCTAAACTAGTGGCCCCAGAACAAGCGGGTTTTATCCCAAGCAGGAACCTGACATATAATATTCGGAAGGTCCTAGGCACGATACAGCATGTCCGACAGGATAGGAAGGCGTTGGCAGTTTTCCTTGACATGGAAAAGGCCTTCGACTCAGTGGAATGGATGTTCATAAGGAAGGTTTCACTACGCATGGGCTTGAGACTACCTTTCCTCCAAATGATAGGAGCGCTGTACTGCCGGCCGCAAGCTAGACTAAGATTGAATGATTTGGTCACAGACTCTTTTCCAATCACAAGGGGCACCAGACAGGGTTGCCCACTCTCGCCTCTGTTATATGCCCTAGTGGCTGAACCCCTGGCCTGCGCCCTATGGGAGTACCATGGAAACGAAGGCATAAGCTTCCCAAACTATAAGATTGTGGTGTCAATGTTTGCTGACGACACATTGCTATATGTCCGCGACCCTGATAAATACTTATCCTCGGTCCTCAGGGAAGTAGTCAGTTTTGGCGCATTATCTGGACTGAAGGTCAACTGGTCGAAGTCACTGGCATTCCCCCTGACTCCTATCACACAACCTACTACCATGGAGTACCCGCTCCACTGGACAACTGACACGATTAAATACCTGGGGGCGCACCTACACACATATCCTGAGACCATATTTAGAGCTAACTATAGAACGGCCTTCAGCAAGCTGGAGGATGATGTGGCTACCTGGTGCAAGCTCCCGCTTTCCCTATTGGGGCGAATTGCCATTATGAAAATGGTTGTGCTCCCCAGATTCTTATTCCTATTTATGACCATTCCGATGGTCCTACCTAAGTCATTCTTCCAGCGGCTACAACAATTGATGCAAAAACTTGCCTGGGCAGGCGGTCAGCCCCGTGCAAAATGGTCGCTCCTCAGACTACCTTACTCCATGGGAGGGCTTGGTGCGCCTGACCTCGAATTATATTACAGAGTAGCGCAGGCCGCTCACTTACACATTTGGATACACGGGAACCGAGACATAACGCACGTGAAAATGGAGACTCTGTTTGCCCGGCCTCTCTCACTCCCTCATACGATTTTCGAACCGTCAGATCGTAGGACTGAAACACTAGATTCAATTTTGACCACAAATCACGCGTGGTTCAGTCTTTTGTCGGTACAAAATGGTGCACTGCTGTGTTCCCCTATTATGCCTATTGATTGGGCCGGGTGGCTGCCTCCTCTCCGGGAGAAAGGGGTAGTTACTGAAATGCAGAAACTGAACATTAAGGTCGCGGGAGACCTGTTCAATGATGGAGTTGTCAAGACTTGGGAGCAGGCGATAGTTGGCCTGGAATCGCCATTACTTCTGATGAGGTTCCAGTTTTACAGAGTCCGCCACGCGCTTTCTGAACTTTTGGGAGGGGACATGGCAGAGCTACCAGAGGTGAGAGAACTCATGTACGTTATCAAGGCCACTTCTCTCCACAATGGCCCCTCGCGGTGGGATGCCTGGCTTTCACCTTGTGGATACCCTGCCGGGGTTATCTCACAGGGGAATACCAGGACGGGTTCCCTAAGCAAGCGCATAGATGCCTGCGATGTGGGTGATTTGCGCTATATAAATACATGTACATTTACATTACTTCTCCCCAGAACCTACTGTCTCACTTATACGCACTGTCGCGAACACATAAAGAAAACACGTACACCAAAACACGACTGGCATGGCAGTCAGATTTACAAATGGTATTGGATGATGACATGTGGCAATACTGCTGCACCAACATTAGGAAGCTTTCATTGATTGGCCGGCACAGGCTGGTTCACTTTAAATTCCTAAATAGAATATATTATACGCCAGCCAGGCTCTGCAGGTATGGCCATAGAACCACAGCGGATTGTGAGAGGTGTCACGCTCCTGATGCTGGCTTCCTACACCTAGCGTGGCAATGCCCTAGAATATGGGACTTCTGGGATAAGATCTTCGCTGAAATTAGCGCTGTTGCAGAAATTGACATCGCACCAGACCCTATGATGGCTTTGCTAGGATACACCAAACAGCTGTTGAAAGCTGCGCGTAGACTAGTAGACATGGGGTTATTAATAGCGCGCAGAGTTGTAGCATGCTGCTGGATGAGAGGCCCTGCACCGACACCTAAAAGATGGGCACACTAGATGATATATTGCTGCACGCAGTCCGAGAACTATAGTGAACTCCTCCCCCCCACCAGTAGACCCAAGAACTTCTGGGGGCTTTACCAAACTTATCTGGTGGATAAAGGGGACAACACCGCCGACACAGAGTCACAGGGAGTCTGAGACCGACGGGTGCCAAGGGGGGCATAACTGGGACACTGAATAAACTTCGAATCTAGAGGACTAGCGCCATGGGTATCAGTATTGTTGTTTGCTGACACTGTCTGGATTGCATATGTTAGCCATGTTATGTACTATAAGCGCCGCCTGCCCTATTTAATGGGTTGTTGGCTAAATGGCTGTGTATTCGCTTGAGTGTAAGCGGATGCGCGATTGATTTCATAGGGATGCACTGACAATTTGTGGGATGGGAGGAGGGCTTTGGTAATTTCACTCAGGGTCACTGTTTGTTACCTTTCTAAAATATTCAAAATAAAATACTTTTTTAAAAAAAGCTTTGGAGCCGCAACAGGCCCTGCGACACGCTTCTCTGTTAATGAGACGGCCATCTTGCGACAGCAGCACGTTTCTCCAGTGATGCGTCGGGGTAACAGCTTTGATGAAGACACGCTTCTCTGGTGATGCGGCGGCAACCTCTACGGCGGCGACATGCTTCTCTGGCGATGCGACGGCAACAGCTGCGAATGCGACACGCTTCTTCTCGGTGCGTCGTGCTCTCAGCTCCCAGCGACACGCAGGCTTCTGCAGACAGAATTCCCACCAAGGAAATTCAGAGAGGAGCTGGTGGTGATGTCTTTTGTCCCTGAGACTTCAGCTGGAGGCAAGCACGATTTCAAGCCCTTGGAGTAATATTCTGTAAGATGATGAAAGTTCTTCGAAAGTTCCTTCTCCTGTCCTTGCCAATAAAGAAACCACTGCAGGCCAACCCAGCAACACAGCACACTAGCAGAGGGGCAGTACAAACTCCTGCAGCTTCCTTGGTTCTTCTCTTTGGCAAAGGTTTGTCTTGTTTTTCCAGAAGTGATCTAAAGTCTTGGGGTTTGGGTCCCCATATTTATACTGCAAAATCCTTTGTTCTGTGAAGGCAGAGAGGCCTTTGCCTAGTCCAAACCAGTTCTGGTCAGTCCTGGAGCACTCTGTTGTCTGTTGACAAGACTCCTTCATTCTTTTCACAGTGTAGGCCAGGGACATCAGACACACCACAGGAGGTGGAGCCAGCATTGTGGAGGGAAGGCACAGCCCTTTCCAGGTCCCACCCATCTACATGCATGTGGATGGCTCAGCAGTGCTGAGCTGCAGATGCTCTACAAGGAAAAGGTGCTGAATGTGGCGAAAAAGCCGAGGTAGCCCGTAGAGAATTTGAGAAGGTTAAAGGGGTGCAGTCCACCCCAGATAATCAGGAAGATGATGATCCCAAGGGGGAGGTGGTTGATTTGGAGGAGGAAGAGGAGCACCTTGCCACAGACCCTGAGCTGCAGCAATCTGAGGAGAAGGAGGAGGACAACTTATTCCCAGGAGGGGAGCCCCTGGCAAGGCAGGGAGCAGTGTGTCCACCTACAACTTGCCTCCTGAGGAGCTGGCAGATAGGAAGGCAGAGAGAGCTTCAGCTGCAGATTGTCTAACTTAACATGGAGGAGGAAAGGAGGGAGTCAGATAGAGCCTATATTCTACTGGCTCATGAGAGGAGCCTGAAGATGCTGGACTTAAAAGCTAAGCAAGCAGCAGAGTCCACTAGCATTAGTAGCAACAATCCAGTGTCTCATGGTGCAGTGAGGGTATGTATACCTCAAGACCAGGTGCCCTGTTATGTGGTGGGGATGACATAGATAAATGGTTTTCTGCATATGAGATGGCTCAGACGATACACAGTGTCTAATAGGAGAATTGGGGAGCCAGCCTGAGGAAACACATGTAGGTTTGGGCAGTAAACTCCACTCCGTTGACGGAGTTCACAGAGTTTTGCCACTCTCTCCTTGGAGCGCAGAGTTTGGCAAAAACTCTGCCAACCGCTGAGTTGTGAAGTTTACCGGCACCCACAGCCTAAAGTAGCACAGGTTTGCATGCTCATAGCTTTGACAGTACAGAAAAGTAGTGTTTTGCTTGGTTATAAGATGGCCGCCTCTTGGAACATGAAAGCACAGAGTATGTGGAGATGTTCTAGTTGAGAACATCATGTTTCGTTCTCCGGTAAGATCCTGCTTCCTGAGAGAACTTTCGCACCACGCGAGTGGAGGTGGATGCTACTCTACCTGCAGATAGCTAATCTGGTTCTGGTTCTGGAATAACCACAAGAAGCCCTTCAATGCCTTATCTTCAGCCTCACTGTGACCTCCATGGAGCACAGCCTGCTGGAACTGGATCTCAAGCTATGGGAAAGCGAACAGAGCGGCCAGTGGTACAGTGTTGCTGTCACCCCTGATTATTACAGTAATCTTCAAACAATTATCACTCGTATTGAACATGGCTTAAGAAGTAGTGCTTTTTGTCATGTGGTACATACTCTACCTTTCAGCATGTGTCCATGCTGTTTTGTCCTACTTTTTGTCGGTAACTCTTACTCTGCTGTACATTGCCCACTGCATGCTTGTATTTTTCTATATTGTATTATTTCTATTAAAGGGTGATGCTGGATAGGCACGAATGGATACACTGCTATTTTGTTAATTAATTAGATGCATTTCCTTGTTTTTATCGTGAGGAGTCTTGAGTATATCAGCAACGTTTTTCTACCAGATTTTTAAAAACATTTCCTTTAGTTGTATAGTATACATGGGTCTGTAATGCCCTGTGTTTGTGCCTAGTTCCATTTTCGACAGACCACATGACAGCAGAGACAGAGCAGAGATCAGAGCACATATCTCTGGGGCTCAATGTCCACGGACTCGATAATTCTCGCCTCGGTGCCTACTCTAATCATGGGTCCCACTCTGCAACTCTGGGCAATAGCTTGCTTAATCTCCACAATGGCCCCGAAAGCGCTGGGATGCCTGGCTGCACCTTGGTGGTGCCCAGTAGGGGGCATCTCACAAGGAAAGCCAGGAAGGGATCCACAGCGGTATACAGCGCCACGATGCCTGAATGGTGATAGTGCGCTTTACAAGTATACATACATTACATACATACACTACATTACATTACACATATTACTTTTATGATTTTCCTGAGCTCAGAGTTCTTATTTTTCACAGACATTCTGCAGAGGTCTGCATGCTGCTAACTGCATGGGTAGTACCTAATGTCTCTGTTTAAGACTACGAGATAAATCAAACAGTAACTCCGCATTACAATACGTATTCGTCATGCCACACAGAAGCAATACTGAGATGTCATGTGGGGAAGGAAGCAGTTAATCAGAATGCCCACCACTCCGATCATTTACACCAGATGTTCTTTGCTAGGTTATGCTCTTGGCAAAGGAATAGCTGCAAGAAAATAAAGGCACTCAGTGGCGCCCAGAGGCCATCACTCTTTGTGCAAGACACAGCATCGCGGACAGTGAGGCAGTGCAGCTGGACGTCCTCCTTCATTTATCCTCATTGTGCGAGTTGAAATATTCAGTCATTGGTGGCATATGAATGGCTGCGAGCCAAAACATTCACCACACTGCTGACTTTCATTGTCATGTTTGCTAAATAACGTCTGTTTTAATGAAAATTTCTATCATGAATATTTTTTTTAAATAGCTCTGTTTCTGCAACAGGAACATCCTGTGCACTTTATGTGGATTTAATTGTTCCTACAAGCTGCCTCTGAAATGCCTTCAAAAGTAAAGACGTCAGCAGCCTTCCTTATTGGCTTTGTGAGAGATGAAAGCGTCTTTCTTAACAAAGCAACCATTTCAAATGCTAACAATTTTGAGGGGCCAAGAGCACCCTGGAACTTGAACATTTAGCTGCAATTTTATTTCATTGTGTAAAGCTGGTGATCAGTGACAGAACACGTAGGCGTGGGCAGAACTCTGTGGAATTTTTTGGACACTCTGTGGAATTCCTTATAGCAGAACTCTGCAAGCCAAAAAACATGCCCCATTGTGGAAGGATGCTCTTCTTACATTAGAGGTGGGGGGCCAGATGGAGTACACTCCCATGAAAGCCATTTTACTTACTAAGGGGCCTATTAGGATGGCGGACGGACCTGCGTCCGTCCGCCACCCCAGAGTAGGAGGGACCGTTCGCAGGGGCAGCGGCGGTCCCTCCGTGCTAATTAGGATGTGACCGCCGCCCTGGCGGTCACATCCTGTATTTTTAACATGAAGCTTGAAGCAGCACACGCCGCAATGTTAAAAAAATGCATGTTTACCTTTGCATGCACAAAGCTACAGGCACCGCGTGGAGCCTGCCGCTTCGTGCACGCAAAGGCAATGGGGTACCATAGGTACCCCCCATGTGCACCCCCCACCCCCCCTTCACCCCTGGGGGCCCCCGAAGACAACACCGTATGCCTTTCCACGGCGGAAATGCTGCCCTGGAAAGTCATAGGACCGCCCCTATCCCAATATGGCTGGCGGTGTCTGATAGACACCACCAGCCATGTTAGAGCTTTTCCGCCGCGGTCGGAAGGTGACCGCGGCGGAAAATCGGTGGACGGAAAATAGATCCCCCAGCCATCCTAAACTGGCGAGGGGTCTTTTTCCAGTCCGCAGAGGATAATCCGCATCTTCCGGGCCGGCGGAAGCCACCGCCGGCCCGGAAGATGTGGATTATCCGCAATCATAATCAGCCCCTAAGTTTTGTCTGACCCTTGAGAAGTTTTGCATCAGGTTCAGGGACCGCCAGAAACTGTCAAACCAAACTTGGGTGAGTGGATTTCTTAGACAACTCCAGAAAGGCACTGAATGGGTGAGTGAAGGTCTTCAATGTGATTGATTTTTCTGGGCTGTGTAATCTAATTTTGATGAAGCACATTAGGGGTGAGATTCCCAAACAGGTGAGGTGCTCCATCTCCCTACTGGGAATGGACTTCATGGTGTAACATCGCTCTGGATCTGATCAAGCTAATGCTGATGGTCTATCGAAGTTCTTCTGCCTTAGTGATGAGAACTCTAATGCGGTTGGATAGTTCTCTCCACTTTCAGCTCGTGGGACACATGTTAGACCTGTCAGCACTTCCTGTTTTCTGAAATTCATTTCTGTGAGCCTTAGGACTCTGTGCTCTTTACCACTGCTAACTAGTGCTAAAGTCCTTATGCTTACTCCCCTAATTATGGTAAAATGTGTTTACCTCCAATTGGCAATGCTTCATTTAATAAGTATACAAATATTCATATTAAAATCAATCAATAAAACAAATAAAAAAATAGTGGCAATCAATTATGAATAGAATATAATTGATTGCCACTATTTTTTTATATATAATTTTTTATTTACTAAATATAAATTGTATATTGGTCTCCTTGTAATCTGTTTTTCATTTTTGTTGTTTATTGATTGATTTTAATATGAATATGTGTATACTTATTAAATGAAACAACGTTTTTTTTATAATTATTGGTGTTTTTTGGTTCCTTTATGCACCTTCTCCCTTTTCTATTTTGTAAATATTATGCCATGCTTTTTGCATTGTGTATTTCCCTGCTTTAAGAATTGTTATTCCGAACAGGGGGTCCTTGTTGTTTACATTGTTTACCTCCCTAGTGAAGTGGCACTACTTGTACCCAGGGCCTGAAGAATAAATGCTAGTAGTGGGTTTGTAAACTTATTGTACCACCTACTTAAGTAGCTCTTCACCACATGTCTCAGGCCTGCCATTGCAGCCTGAGTGCAGTTTTTCACAGCTGTTCAACTCAGCAAAATATTTACAAAGTTGGATATGCACTTTTAAGTTTTACATTATCTGATAGTGAAAAACTCTTAAATCCATGTTTCAATTTTGTAAGGCCTACCTCTCCTACAGGATAGCACCAGGTTACCTTATTACTTTTAATAAGAGATAACCTTTGTTTGAGAAAAGATAGAAATGTCATGCCTGCCCACTAAAGAAATGCATTTTGAAATCCTCTTTATTGATAAAGTCAGATTTTCAGTCACAATTCTGAAAACTACTCTTTTAGAAAGTTGGCATTTTCTAGTCCTAACCATTTGGTGCCTGCAGTCGGTGACCTAAGTCACATGACTATGATTAGCATGGCAGTTGGCCTTTGTGTATTCTTCCCAGACAGTAACACAAAGAAAAACTAGGGGACATATTTACAAGGGCTTATTGTCACTTTTTATGATTTTCCTGTGTCGATAAACCCTTCGTCTTATATACAAGGCAGTGTTTATCCACTTAATGTGGCTTAACAACGCCTTGTAACTAAGAACCCCTTTCATACAGCACTTAGCGTGAACAGTACGGCTAATGGCTGTTGTGGTGGTGTAGGAGAGTAGGGTCTGCTATCCTATGGTCACCCCAATTTTTGCTTTTTGCTTCACTGGTTTTCGACTTACTGAGGTTGTGGGCCTGCTAATCAGATCCCCAACCTGCTGTTCTCTCTCTAAATTCGTAATACATGTGCTATAGGTACATACCACAATTGGAAATGGACTCCATGTCAGCCCCTGTACCATGCACTATAGGTGCTCAGGGCAAAGGTGCCACCAAGGCCTACCAGGGGCTGAAGCATAGCTTTTGCCACCCCTGGCTGGTTCTTAACCCCTTCTATGCTGATGACAGAACGGTTCCGTCATCAGCATCGGCTGAGCTGTGCTGATGATGGAACCGTTCCGTCATGACTCCGCCCGTGCAAGGAGGAGTCAGCATGGGCGGGGAATTCACGCCGCACGGATGCGGTTAAATTGACACAACTGGCTGATCACTCAGCTGGGGCAAGTGGGTGTAATCACCCCATGCTTAGATATAGTATACCTATATCTAAACCTATATCTGGACACATATAAACCTGTGAGCCACTCCTATGGAAGGCCTTATCAATCCTGGAGGCAGAGTGCGTGGTTTAATGTGAGATGGAGCTCTGGCATGAGCTGAGCCTGTCTGCAGCTGTCGTAACAACTCCCTAAGCTGATCCGGGATAATACCATACCATATACTATTAAGTGCCTTATAATCCTTGCGGTTATATAGCAACTTTGGTTTGGCTTTATCAAAACATGTCGTGTAAGGTGTCATACGATTTGGAATACTGTCCCCTCGACAGTTCTGTCGACGGGGATAGCATTCCACCCCTCTTGAGGGAGAAGACATGTTACTTTACTGAAACGCGGTTGATTTTTAAAAGAGCCTTAGATCCACAAAATGGATGCTTCTGCCACAGACACAAGTCTGACCTCCTGCTGCCGACCGAAATTCAGCAGAGGAGGCCTGGACAAAGGGTTTCCTGTCACAGGGAGGTGTGACACCACCCCAGACAGGAGATAGTGGATTGTAGCAGGGAGGTTTGAAAGAAACCAGACACTGCCCGGGGAGCACAAGGCTGCCCCTTGCATAATCCGGCCAAACCGGTTCTGGGGCACACCAGCCCCTGTCCCAGCGTGGCCTGGATCAAAGGAAAGGGGTGTATCCACCCCCTTCCTGGGTCCCACCCATAGGAGGGGACCTAGCAGGTAATCCAGCCCCCTAGATTGGTATAAGAATGGGAGCAGTGCCAACGCACTCAGATTATCCTGATGAAACATTTGAAATGAAACTCTGGACCCTTCGACATCCTACTCAATGCAGAAGACTGAAGAAACTCCCTTGTGGTCAAGGAGTGACCACCCTGTGCAAACAGCCACCATCCAACACCTCGACATCTGTTTTGTTGCAGTTCCCACTGGAACTCGAGCAACAGAGATTGAGGAGATCAAGCTTGCCTGCCTTCATACAGCCCGATCCACAGTCCCTGCAGAGCTGAGATCCGTGGAGGCGACCGGAAGCGTGGGACACGCCATCTTGAAAAGACCACAAGACGCTGACAGTGCAGCCCACGAGTGGCCCTCAAAGCTGTACACCAGGGTTTAAAAAGCCCTAACCCTGAGCCACTCTTGCACCAAAGCTCATCCCTCTACACTCGACGAGTGCTGCGTGGGGCCCTTCTGCTTGCTTTGGGTCGACGCGTTGGCCCGGTCACTTGCCAGCTGGCTTGTGCCCCTGTGCCGATGAAAACCTAAAACTGACTTGCGATTCTGGTTGCTCCAGACTTGCACCAGCTCCTCAGCAAAGGAGCTCCCGCTCTGACCCTCCTGGTCTGAGTGAGAAGCAAAACCCCGGTCCTGCATGGATTGCTCTTGCCAAGTGTTGTTTGCTCCAATCTTGAAGCCGACTGCGCCGACGGTGAGAGCCTGCGTGGGACAGATCGTGACCTGCTCCTGGACGTCGCAGATGCCCCAGAGCCCACATGACAGCGGAGAGAAGCTCCTCAAAAACGACCTGATTGCGCTCTACATTGCCTGGTTCCATCCTGGTTCCACCCTGGTCACTGCTGAGTGACCCAGACTCTGTCCCCTCTGCTTTCAGGTACTTTTCTACTCTGATCCACCCTTGGATCCCACCGGACACTTCTCCTTCACATCGCCTGCAGCATCTTCAGCTTCAAGCACCAAGAACCTGCGTGTCAAACCCGACGCCACTTCGACCCTATGCACCCGCTTCCTGTGGGTGAGGTAACATTGCAACGCCAGTGTTCCCACACTGGTACACACCTCTAGGGTCTGTGTCTAAAGTTTGGTTCCTCTAGGTTCAGCGGAAGTGTCCTTAAACTCTATTTGTGTAACTTTTACGCACCATTGACATTGCATTGGTGCAAGCCGCACTTTAAGTGCTGCACCCGAATCCCGCAGGCTTTTCCCGACTTCAGCATTGCTTGTCCCGACTGCTCCCAGCGATTCCCTAGGCCCTAGGCCTAACCACTGTTGGATTGGTATCTCTTATACCACTTTTTTAATATATGGTTTGAGTGGCCACCCGCTCTCATCCATAATTGTGCAACTTTGTATGTTATACTGTGCTTTTGATTTAACGCTTGTGCCCCTTTGCTCATAAAGAGTACTGGGGATTAATCTTGAAATAAATACATATATTTTTAAAATATATACTTGTGTGGTGTCCTTTCATTTGATATTACAGGACTGTGATTGGTAAAACAGCTCGCTTAACACGACCTCTTGAGTTAAGCCTTTAAGGCTGCTTAGTCTATGCTACCCTTAAGATAGCTTGTCTAAAAAGGTTGACTTACAACCAGACACCATAAGGGATTGTTTGGACTGATACAAGGTGGTTCCAGAATTGGAAACATCATATATCAGGCCAACTTCTCACATTGGTGTGCAGGGGTGCGGATTTGAGCTTGCTGTTGTTTTGCCATTGCAATCTTTTTATCAAATTGAAAGATCACATCAAGTACCTTAGGTACATATAAATCAAAAGCTTAGCATATTAAGTTCTACTGAACTTAGTAGTTGTAGATTAAAGGGATTAGCACACCCTGACTACAACTCACTAGCAAGGTACAGCAGGAAAATACTTAGTGTAGGTAAGGTCACCACTTGCACCTCACTAGCAGTCATGTCTGACACAGGAAGAGCTTCAGGCTCTGCCCCTGGGACAGTTGACCTTACCAAGGCAACTTCCAGCTATGACAAACTTAGCCACAAAGACTTGGGTACCTTGTGCACTGCAAGGGGGCTAAAGAGGGGTAGAAACCCCACCATTCCTTCCCTGATAGCCATCCTGAAAAAGGATGAGATAAGGTGAGTGCAGCTCCCTTAGATTTAGGAGATGAAGTGAACACCCCTGAGAATGAGATTACTCCAGAAGAGGAAGAAGAAGAGGAGGAAGAGGAGGAAGAAGGCTCAGAGGTAGATGAGCCTGAGAATCAGGATCAGAGGGTGAACCAGGTTGTAGTTGCCAGGCTTAACCAGGCCAACTTAGACCTATATGGGACTGGAGAGGGCCAGGACCTCCCCAGACCATACAACATAATTCCTTCAGGCAACAGAAGGGTGAGATCTCCATCAGGGGACTCTCATGTTTCTAGTGTCTCAAGAGAATCTCAAAGGGGAATGACTTCCCCCCAGACGAAAGAGCATAGGGCCAGGATGAGGGCTGTCCAAATCCAAATAGAGAGGGAAGAGATAGCCTTGGCTCAAGCTAAACTTGCTTTAGCAAGAGAACAAAAGTTGTGTGGCTTAGATGCCGCTGGTGGCAGCATAATTCCTAGAGAGAAAGACAGGGGATATGACAATAGAAACCTGACAAAAATTGTGCCCCCCTACAAGGAAGGGGATGACATCTACAAATGGATGCCTGCTCTGGAGAGAGCCTGCATGGTACAGCAGGTTCCTCAAGATCAGTGGGCTGCAATTTTATGGTACTCCTTTTCAGAGAAAGGGAGGGATAGGCTCCTCATAGTTAGACCTGAGGATGCCAAAAACTACACTGTCCTGAAGAGGGCTCTTATTGAAGGGTTTGGCCTAACCACTGAGCAATACAGGTTGTTGTTCAGAGACACCCAAAAAGCACAGACTCAGGACTGGACTGATTTTGTTGATTGTGTCACTAAGGGTTTGGAGGGTTGGCTGCAGGGAAGTAAAGTCTCAGACTATACAGGATTGTACAATCTTATCATGAGAGAGCAGATCCTTAATAACTGTCAGAACCAGCTGTTGCATCAATACCTTATTGACTCTGATCTGACCTCTCCCCAAGAATTGGGAAAGAAGTAGGCATGGGCGGATTTTGCGGATCCACGATCCGCGGATTTTGCGGATTTGCGGATCGTGGATTTGGGGCGGGGCTTCCATGCGAGTGCACATGCTTCTTGTGTGTATAAAAGGTCAGAGAAAGATCAGTTCAGCAGATGAAGAGAAATAAGCTCCTGGTCACAGAAACAGCACGGGTATTGCGCTCGTGAAAGTCACGGATGCAAAAGCCTCTATCCAGCATCACAGCTGATTTTCCACGGTAGAGTTGGGAAGAAGGCACACCTGTCCAGCCTCGACGACGCTCACGATTGTTTTTGGGCTAATGAATGAGTCACTGAATTTGAGCATCAACTAGTTCGAGCGACCATGTGTGTGTTACTATGCAATCGCCCCGAAGGGCGCAGGGGTCCCTTGAGTGAGCTGTCCATCATAGTGGGTGAATGGCGGGAAGACGGTGCAAACCGCGAGTGTGTGGGCGGGGCCAAACGGGCAGGGCTACCATGCGAGTTCACACATGCTTCTTGTGTGTATAAAAGGTCAGAGAAAGATCAGTTCAGCAGATGAAGAGAAATAAGCTCCTGGTCACAGAAACAGCACGGGAATTGCGCTCGTGAAAGTCACGGATGCAAAAGCCTCTATCCAGCATCACAGCTGATTTTCCACGGTAGATTTGCGAAGAAGGCACACTTGCCTCTACGACGCTCACAATTGTTTTTGGGCTGATGAATGAGTCACAGGAAGGGCATGTTGTAAATATTTTAGGATGGCGCCGGAAAGCTGCCAGCGCCATCCTAAAATACTTACTAAATTAGCTTCAACAGGAAGCTCTAATAGATAAAATCGAGCACCTGCTTTATTTTATCTATTAGAGCTTCCTGTTGAAGCTAACTTAGTAAATATTTTAGGATGGCGCTGGCAGCTTGCCGGCGCCATCGTAAAATAGTTACAACAGGCCAGGCTTCAACTTTTGCCCCGGAATAATTCGCCGCTCGCGGATTTGCGAATTCTTGGTAAATTTGCGGGAGTTCGCGGATCGCGAATTTACCGAAAATTCGCAAAATCCGCAAGCGGAACGGATTTTCCGCTCATACTTAGAAAGAAGGCGGACAAATGGGTCAGAACAAGGATTAAGCAGAAACTAACCGTGGGCGGAAAATCCGTTCCGCTCGCGGATTTTGCGGATTTTCGGGAAATTCGCAATCCGCGAGATTCGCGAATCTCCCGCAAAATCCGCGAGCAGCGGATTTTGCTCGCACTGCTCGCACTATTCGCGTGAGTTCGCGGCTTCCCAGTACAACTTCGCGCCCCGCGAATAAGTGCTAAATTGCAGAAATACGATCTTAGCAAAACTGAAACTACTTACCAGGTTCAAAAGTTCAGGCTCATCATTAGTAGCCATTTCCTGTAGTGCTTCCTGAGGGGCCCCTCCAGAGTTCAGTTGCCAGTTGCAACTATTATGTGACCCTGCTCTGAACCTCAGAATAGTTACACATATGCCACAAAGGTCCTGAATTACAGCTAAGGGAGACAAGCAGGAGCCAGGCTGGAAGTTAAAATCCATTAATCAGCCCCTAATTCATTATTGTCAGTTGGGGCAGGGCAGGTGTTGTAACTAATTTTGCAACAATGAAAGCACTTAGCAAGTGCAAAAGATCACTAATCAGGGCGCACTAAGGAAGCAGGTGCCAGCTAAAAAAATATTCTGTGACACATTAATCAGCCCCAAATTAATTCAGGTCACTTGAGGCAGGGAAGGTGTGCTTTGCTTTGCCGAAAATAATGTACACTGGACAACCAGAGGGTGTGGTGATGAAACAGAGGGTGGCATGGGTGTGCCAGAGGGTGGCATGAGTAGTCAGAGAGTGGCAGTGGTGACAGAGAGTGGCAGTGATGAAGAAGAGTGTCCCAAACAGGCTGGACACGTAGAAACAACAAGTTCGCAAAACTTGCGACCCGACAGGTAAGTTCGCAAATTGCAAAATTGTAAAAACCCTCGCGAACTGGCAGAAACACGGGCGAACACAAAAAAAAAAATCCGCAAATTCGCGGGAATTCGCGGATTTTGCGGATTGCGAGTTCGCAAATCCGCAAAATTCGCGAACGCGAGATCCGCAAAATTCACCCATGCTTAGCAGAAACCCCAGAACCATGGTGGTGACCAGAAGAAAACAGACCAGAAGGGTGGGAATCAGAAAGATAAAGAAAAGGACCAGAAGTCTTCAGCCCCCAAATAAGTAATAAGGAGAGTCGTTCCCAAAATGACAAAAAGAAAAAGAAGAATGATGGCCCAAAGAAACCTTGGTGTAATACCTGCAAATCAGTTTCACACTGGGGCAGTGAGTGCACCAAGATAAATCCAGTTCCTGCCACTGCAGCTCCTAAAGCAACTGCACCCCCTAGTACAGTCAGCAGTGGTAGTGCACAACCTAAGGGGATAATAGGGTTAACCTTGGGTACTGAGGTGGAATCTGGCCTAGTCAGAGTCCCCACTCAGGCAGTTCTCCTATATGATGTGGACTTATCTTTGACCACTACAGTGAGCCCCAGTAACCTGGGCAAATATAGGCAGACTCCTTTAATCAATGAGAAACTGGCACAGGCCTACAGGGACACTTGTGCCAGTGTCACTATGGTGACACCTGATTTTGTGGACCCTGGTCAGATTGTACTAGGTGAAAGTTACCTAGTGACCAATGCAAGCAACTCCACTACTTCACATAGTGTGGCTGTTGTGAACTTCTCCTGGGGAGGGGTAAATGGCCTAAAGAAAGTTGGGGTAAGGGCAGACCTCCCAGTAGACTGTCTGTTAGGCAATGATCTTGAAAGCTCAGTTTGGTCAGAAGTGGAGTATAGGACTCATGCAGAAATGCTAGGGATTTCAGCTCATGTCCTTGCAGTGACAAGGTCTCAGGCTAAGAAGTGCCTTCCAGAACCAGTGGTGGATCTTGAAACATTAGACCAACCACAACCCAAGAGAAGAAGCAAGAGGGTTACGGCTGTGCCTTCCCACTTGCCCCAGGTTGAGGATCAGACTTCACAGGAAGCTGATTCTGCAGTCCAAGAGGAGACTGTCTCAGAGGAACTTGAGCCTGACCAGGTTGAGTTTCTGGGGACAGGGGGACCCTCAAGGGCAGACCTGGGGCAGGCCCAATTAGATTGCCCTTCACTTGAACCCCTCAGACAGCAAGCTGCTGCTGGGGCTGCAGGGAATGCTCAAGGTGCCCATAAAGTTTATTGGGATGATGGACTCCTTTACTCAGAGGCTAGAGACCCCAAGCCTGGTACCACCAGGAGGTTGATTATACCTTTGAAGTTTAGGGGTTTCCTTCTCACCTTGGCCCATGATATTCCCCTTGCAGGACACCTAGGCCAGAACAAGACTTGGGACAGGCTTGTCCCTCACTTTCACTGGCCTCACATGTCAGAAAATGTCAAGGAGTTTTGTCGCTCCTGTGTCACTTGCCAAGCCAGTGGTAAGTCAGGTGGCACTACAAAGACCCCCCTGATACAACTACCTGTGGTGGGGGTACCCTTTGAAAGAGTTGGAATAGATATTGTGGGTCCCATGGATCCTCAAACAGCATCTGGGCACAGATTTATACTGGTGGTAGTGGATCATGCCACCAGGTACCCAGAAGCAATTCCCCTGAGGACCACAACAGCACCTGTTGTGGCAAAAGCCCTCATTGCAGTTTTCTCAAGAGTGGGCTTTCCAAAGGAGGTTCTTTCAGACCGAGGTACCAACTTCATGTCTGGATACTTAAAGGCAATGTGGAAGGAGTGTGGAGTAAACTACAAGTTTACCACACCCTATCATCCTCATTGCAATGGGCTTGTGGAGAGATTCAACAAGACCCTCAAGGGAATGATAAAAGGACTACCAGAGAAGCTTAGGCGGAAATGGGACAGCCTTTTACCCTGTTTGCTCTTTGCTTACAGAGAGGTCCCACAGAAGGGGGTTGGCTACAGCCCTTTTGAACTTTTGTTTGACCACCCTGTGAGGGGTCCACTATGTTTGGTGAAGGAAGGATGGGAGTTACCTCTCAAAAAGCCTAAGCTAGATGTTGTGGACTATGTACTTGGTATACGCTCTAGGATGGCTGAGTATATGGAAAGAGCATCCAAAAACCTGGAGGCCAGTCAAGAATTACAGAAAGCTTGGCATGACCAAAAGGCTGTTCTGGTTGAGTTCCAGCCAGGGCAGAAGGTGTGGGTGTTGGACCCAGTGGGCCCAGCAGCACTCCAGGACAAATGGACTGGACCCTACCCTATCATTGAGAAAAAGGGAGAAGTCACCTATGTGGTTGACTTTGGAACCCCTAGGAGCCCCCACAGGGTGTTCCATGTGAATCGTTTGAAAGCATTTGTTGACAGGGAGGACATGAGTCTCCTCATGGCCACAGATGGGGATCAGGAGGAAGAGAGTGACCCTCTCCCAGACCTGCTTTCCAAGAACCCTGATGATGGTTCAGTTGATGGAGTAGCCTTGGCAGGCAGCCTCACTGAGCAGCAACAGGTGGATTGCAGACAGGTGTTGCAGGCCCACAGTCACATTTTTTCACTCACACCCAGTCAAACTAACTAGTGCACCCATGAGGTGGACACTGGTGACAGTCTGCCTGTGAAGAATAAGATCTACAGGCAACCTGACCATGTCAGGGATTGAATAAAGGCTGAGGTGCAAAGGATGTTGGAGCTTGGAGTGATTGAGCCATCAGAGAGCCCATGGGCTAGCCCAGTGGTCCTTGTGCCAAAACCTCATACCAAAGATGGAAAGAGAGAAATTAGGTTTTGTGTGGACTACAGAGGTCTCAATGCTGTCACTAGGACAGATGCTCATCCCATTCCAAGAGCAGATGAGCTCATTGATAAATTGGCTTCTGCCAAGTTTCTGAGCACATTTGATTTGACAGCTGGCTACTGGCAGATCAGACTAGCTGAAGAGTCAAATGCCAAGACAGCATTTTCTACCCCTAGTGGACATTATCAATTTGTGGTAATGCCCTTTGGTTTGAAGAATGCACCTGCCACCTTCCAAAGGTTGGTGAATCAAGTCCTTGCTGGGCTGGATGACTTTTGCGCAGCATATCTAGATGATATTGCTGTCTTTAGCTCCACCTGGGAGGATCACCTGATCCACCTGAAGAAGGTTCTGGAGGCCCTGCAAAAGGCAGGCCTGACTATCAAGGCTACCAAGTGCCAGATAGGGCAGAGTAAGGTTGTGTACCTGGGCCACCTAGTAGGTGGGGGTCAGGTTCAACCATTGGAGAGCAAGATCCAGACCATACAGGACTGGGCTCCTCCAACTACCCAGACACAAGTCAGAGCCTTCTTGGGCCTGACTGGGTATTACAGAAAATTTGTGGAAAACTATGGGTCCATTGTGACACCATTGAATGACTTGACATCCAAGAAGATTCCCAAAAAGGTTCAGTGGACAGTTAGCTGTCAAAAGGCATTTGATGACCTGAAGAAGGCCATGTGCTCTGCACCTATCCTGAAGAGTCCTGACTACTCCAAACAGTTCATTGTACAGACAGATGCTTCTGAGTTGGGGGTGGGAAATGTGCTTTCACAACTTAATCAAGATGGTCAAGACCAGCCCATTGCTTTTATTAGCAGAAGGCTGACCCCCAGGGAGAAACATTGGTCAGCTATTGAGAGGGAGGCCTTTGCTGTGGTTTGGGCCCTGAAGAAGTTGAGGCCATACTTGTTTGGAACTCACTTCCCAATTCAGACAGACCATAAGCCCCTCTTGTGGCTAAATCAGATGAAGGGTGAACATCCCAAACTGCTCAGGTGGTCCATTTCCCTACAGGGGATGGACTTTACAGTGGAGCACCGCCCAGGGACTGACCATGGTAATGCAGATGGTCTCTCCAGGTACTTCCACTTAGAACATGAAGACTTATCTGGTCAAGGTTAAGTTTAATGTCCCTGCGTTTGGGGGGGAGGGGTTGTGTAGGAGAGTAGGGTCTGCTATCCTATGGTCACCCCAATTTTTGCTTTTTGCTTCACTGGTTTTCGACTTACTGAGGCTGTGGGCCTGCTAATCAGACCCCCAGCCTGCTGTTCTCTCTCTAAATTCGTAATACATGTGCTATAGGTACATACCACTATTGGAAATGGACTCCTTGTCAGCCCCTGTACCATGCACTATAGGTGCTCAGGGCATAGGTGCCACCAAGGCCTACCAGGGGCTGAAGCATAGCTTTTGCCACCCCTGGCTGGTTCTTAAATTGACACAACTGGCTGATCACTCAGCTGGGGCAAGTGGGTGTAATCACCCCTTGCTAAGATATAGTACACCTATATCTAAACCTATATCTGGACACATATAAACCTGTGAGCCACTCCTATGGAAGGCCTTATCAATCCTGGAGGCAGAGTGCGTGGTTTAATGTGAGATGGAGCTCTGGCATGAGCTGAGCCTGTCTGCAGCTGTCGGGAACAACTCCCTAAGCTGATCCGGGATAATACCATACCATATACTATTAAGTGCCTTATTATCCTCGCGGTTATATAGCAACTTTGGTTTGGCTTTATCAAAACATGTCGTGTAAGGTGTCATACGATTTGGAATACTATTTCCTCAACAGTTCTGTCAACGGGGATAGCATTCCACCCCTCTAGAGGGAGAAGACATGTTACTTTACTGAAACGCGGTTGATTTTTAAAAGAGCCTCAGATCCACAAAATGGATGCTTCTGCCACAGACACAAGTCTGACCTCCTGCTGCCGACCGAAACTCAGCAGAGGAGGCCTGGACAAAAGGTTTCCTGTCACAGGGAGGTGTTACACCACCCCAGACAGGAGATAGTGGATTGTAGCAGGGAGGTTTGAAAGAAACCAGACACTGCCTGGGGAGCACAAGGCTGCCCCTTGCATAATCCGGCCAAACCGGTTCTGGGGCACACCAGCCCCTGTCCCAGCGTGGCCTGGATCAAAGGAAAGGGGTGTATCCACCCCCTTCCTGGGCCCCACCCATAGGAGGGGACCTAGCAGGTAATCCAGCCCCCTAGATTGGTATAAGAATGGGAGCAGTGCCAACGCACTCAGATTATCCTGATGAAACATTTGAAACAAAACTCTGGACCCTTCGACATCCTACTCAGCGTGGAAGACTGAAGAATCTCCCTTGTGGTCAAGGAGTGACCACCCTGTGCAAACAGGCACCATCCAGCACCTCAACGTCTGCTTTGTTGCAGTTCCCGTCGGAACTCGAGCAACAGAGATCGACGAGATCAAGCTTGCCTGCCTTCTTACAGCCCGATTCACAGTCCCTGCAGAGCTGAGACCCGTAGAGGGGACCGGAAGCGTGGGGCACGCCATCTTGAAAAGACCACGAGACGCTGACAGTGCACCCCGTGAGTGACCCTCGAAGCTGTACACCAGGGTTTGAGAAGCCCCAACCCTGAGCCACTCTTGCACCAAAGCTCACCCTTCTACTCTCGACGAGTGCTGCGTGGGGCCCTTCTGCTTGCTTTGGCTTGACGCATTGGCCCGGTCATTTGCCAGCTGGCTTGTGGCCCCTGTGCCGATGAAAACCTAAAACCGACTTGCGATTCTGGTTGCTCCAGAATTGCTCCAGCTCCTCTGAAAAGGAGCACCCGCTCTGACCCTCCTGGTCTGAGTGAGAAGCAATCCCCCGGTCCTGCATGGATTGCTCTTGCCAAGTGTTGTTTGCTCCAATCTTAAAGCCGACTGCGCCGACGGTGAGAGCCTGCTTGGGACAGATCGTGACCTGCTCCTGGACGTCGCAGATGCCCCAGAGCCTACGTGACAACGGAGAGAAGCTCCTTGACAACCACCTGATTGCGCCCGACATTGCCTGGTTCCATCCTGGTTCCAACCTGGTCACTGCTGAGTGACCCAGACTCTGTCTTTACAATTTGCCGGAGCACTCTCATGTGAGTATACAGATTGTTCGGTAACAATTTACATAAATCTCAACACCAATTATGACAGAAGTACAAGAAATCCAAAAGATGAGTGAATCTTGGAGTCTTTAATGGAGATTACAGCCAGCCGACACGTGTTTCATCGCCTTCGCGATTCATCAGGGCTGAAACAGACAAATAAGTAGCGTCTAGCATGTTCTTAGAACAGATGGAATTACATACAAGACCATAGTGTATGGCCGTAATAAACATGCAGTACAGCTTCCTCCTGCAGTGAACATCTGGTGATTGTTTCATTTCATTGAATTCATCTTACTCGTGCAACCACAACGCATCCGTGTCGGAGTTATGGTGGATATTACCAATTTATTATAAAGACGTGAGGTTGTGTGAAAGTGATTGTGGAGAGTACGTGTAGGGACGAGATAACCGTAGTGTATCTCTGAGGCAGGCAATGACACATGCTCTATATCTTGGCGAAAGTGTTCTAAAAGTGCGCGGCTCTTTCATCCTACATGCTAGTCATTCCGTGCAAAATAGTGAGAGACAAGTGTCATTGTGTGAGCATACCTAGAAGGCCGTATAGACGTCAAAAAAGGTCTGCATATTTTTGAAAAAAGGAAGACAAAATGGAAAAAACCTCATCACTAACTCATATTTAGTGATATTCAGGCAAAATGTCACCAAAGTGAGACTGTTCGCCCCTGGTAGTGCATCAGCTTACCGCTTAGCTGGTGATAGTTCCGACCCAGCCGGGCCCGTGACCTATGAAAGCTGGTTCGAGTGCGTCCAGCAACAGTCTAAAATCTTGTTTCTGTGTAAAGAATATAGGAAGTTTTACTACGTGCTATTCTGAATATAAACACGATAAAATGAGATAGTACTGTTCATTCTATTCTAATGTCACAGGAATATTGTCCTAGAAACCCTGTACTCTGGAGCACCAAAATTAATTGCATATCTATGGGGAGTTCCCTACCTCTATTTCAACATAAAATTACGCTTATAATGTGATTACACTCATCACCACTCTCTGGCATGTTAATCAGTACCACAAAGGTCCTGTTTGTCAAACTTACATGAGTAATAAATCAGGGCGTATTATAATGTACTCGGAGGCGACCCAATATAGTTGTTTACGTATGCGTTTGTTTCATCAGACAAGTACTGTTCAGGGAAAAAAGACAGCTATGTTATATATATATATACATATTTGGAGCATGTCCTTGATATGCGAAATATAGTAAAACAGTAAAATGATGTCCAGGTTTTACCTCTCTTTCTAAGAATTATGGCGGTATCGATGTCGGTTTCAAGATATGTACTGCACGGAGCTGGAGGGAAACGAGTAATAATCGGGTTAGACTCTGTAGGTGTACAGAGAATCTCCAGATAGTGTCTCCGTGTGCATGGCAGAGCCCGTGGTAAACTTACCCGTGTGTTGGCTCTTGCAGCGCGTTCGGCGGGTGCGCCTCCTCCGAGTTCAGTTCCTGTTTGGACACGTGGTTGTGCCCAAACAGGCGTATATGCGTTTACGGACGTTACGTGCGTTGAGACTAGAGCGCGTTTGCAACTCTGTCGATCGGCCATGTTGGATGGTCGTTCGCGTTGTGGTATAGTCTTATCACAAAATACAAGTGGAATTGCGATTATTCTAGACATCGAGTGCGATGTAGAATTCAATGTGCTAACACACATAGTGCTTATTAGTATTTAGGGCGAAAAAAATGCTACGAGCGAATCGTAATTACAATTGATTAAAAAAATTATATATATATTTTATATTATATGCCCGACAAGTATTATACAATGCGTATGCTCCAATTTGAGAGTGAGTGATAAAGGAAAAAGATATTTGGACTTGTTATTAATGCTGAAATATGGCGTGACATTAATTAAAAGCTGATTGCTGAAGGTGGAGTGCGCACCGTGACTGGTTTGATTTTCTAGTTATGTGAGAAACCCAATCATACCGTGACTGGTTAGCATTTGACATTAAGTACAGTATCATGAGTTATCGTTGTACAGATCTCTTGCACAATAATCCTATGTGCAGGAGAGAAATCCCAGCATTAAGAAAGATCTAGATATTAACGGATTTACATGCACAGGTCTGCGTTATATTATATTTCATACAATTGTTCAGACAGTATAGTACAAACCGTATCTCGTATCTAATCACCCAAAAAGTATTGCATCTCTTGATCATAATTTAAACCTGACTCTACAGATTTCAGACACATAATCCAAATTGCTTCAGTGCGTCTCAGTTTCAGTTCTCGATTTCCCCCTCTTATCGCCAGTGGTATGGTTTCGATACCAAAAAATTGCACATTTTTGTTCATTCGGTCTTTTTGGCAGGAGGCTACATGCAAAGCCACTGGATATTTGGGATCACAATTCACAATCGCTCTTATATGTTCCATCATTCTTTCTTTCAGTGGTCTGATTGTACTTCCTACATAATACTTGCCACACTCACATTCTATAATGTAAATGACAAATTTAGTCGTACAATTGATGTTGCTCTTAATAGTATAACATACGGCATCTGGACCTGTGAAATTTGTTGTACCATGTTTGGCCCATTTACACATGCTGCAGAACCCGCACTTATGAAAACCCAAACCTCGTTGTGTTAGCCAGTCCGTACTTCTAGTGTCTCTTGGTACTGTAGGACTCAACTTATTCCTTAATGTATTACCTCTTCTAAACGAGATTTGTGGTCGCTCTGTAATGTATTCGGTCAATGCTTTTTCGGATTTCAGTAAACTCCAATGTTTTGTTAGACTCTTTCTTAAATCTAAGTGGAGTGAGTTGAAATCCGTGACCATTCTTATGCATTCTTTGTTCTCAGTGGTGAGTTTATGTCTGGTGGTTAGGGTGTCTGTCCTCCTAACTTTTTTGATTCTTTTTTCTGCTTTTTTAATGGTGTTATTTGTATAACCCCTTGTTTCAAATCTTTCTTTCATGCTGGCAATACATCTCCCAAATTCACAGTCCTCACTACAGTTTCTTCTTGCCCGAATAAATTCGCCAAATGGTATGGCGTTAATCTGGTGTGAGGGGTGTGAGCTCGTTGCATGCAATATTGCGTTACATGCTGTTGATTTTCTGAACAGTCTACTGTGCAGACAGTTAGACGAGATGTAAAACTCAATATCTAAGAATTCTATATTAGTATTACTCCACTTCATGGTGAAGTTAATCTTCCATGTATTGTCATTCAGATATTCGAAGAATTTTTGTAGGACCTCCTTTTAGCCTGACCATATGAGGATGCAGTCATCAATATATCGACCCCAGAAAATTATGGAGTCGATATATTGAGCACCCTTTGTTCCCCAAATTAGGTCTGCTTCAAGTGCCCCCATGAATAGGTTTGCAAACGAGGGTGATATTTTAGAGCCCATGGCTACACCTTGTTTCTGTCGGTACCATTTTTTATCACACATAAAATAGTTGTTCTTAAGGACCAATTCTATCATTGCTGATAGCATTTCAGTGTGTTTCCATAATGTAGCTGGTCTATTGTACAGAATTTTGTTAATGGCCTGAATACCCAGCTCTGTGTCAATACTGGTGTATAGTGACACCACGTCCATAGTTACTAGAAGAAAGTCTTCTTGCCATTCCATGTCTGCTAGAGTGCTAAGGATATGTTTGGAATCCTGTATGTAGGACGGTAAATTTTTGACTAGCGGACTCAGAAAGAGATCCACGTATTCCGCTATCCGTTCTGTGGGGCCCCCTATGCCAGAAACTATTGGTCTCACTGCTGAGTGGCCCAGACTCTGTCCCCTCTGCTTTCAGGTACTTTTCTACTCTGATACACCCTTGGATCCCACCGAACACTTCTCCTTCACATCGCCTGCAGCATCTTCAGCTTCAAGCACCAAGAACCTGCGTGTCAAAACCCGACGCCACTTCGACCCTATGCACCCGCTTCCTGTTGGTGAGGTAACATTGCAACGCCGGTGTTCCCACACTGGTACACACCTCTAGGGTCTGTGTCTAAAGTTTGTTTTCTTTAGATTCAGCGGAAGTGTCCTTAAACTCTATTTGTGTAACTTTTACGCACCATTGACATTGCATTGGTGCAAGCCGCACTTTAAGTGCTACACCCGTATCCCGCGGGCTTTTACCAACTTCAGCATTGCTTGTCCCGACTGCTGCCAGTGATTCCCTAGGCCCTAGGCCTAACCACTGTTTGATTGGTATCTCTTATACCACTTTTTTAATATATGGTTTGAGTGGCCACCCACCCTCATCCATAATTGTGCAACTTTGTATGTTATACTGTGCTTTTGATGTAACGCTTGTGCCCCTTTGCTCATAAAGAGTACTGGGGATTCATTTAGAAATAAATACATATATTTTTATAATATATACTTGTGTGGTGTCCTTTCAATTGATATTACAGGACTGTGATTGGTAAAACAGCTCGCTTAACACGACCTCTTGAGTTAAGCCTTTAAGGCTGCTTAGTCTATGCTACCCTTAAGATAGCTTGTCTAAAAAGGTTGACTTACAACCAGACACCATAAGGGATTGTTTGGACTGATAAAAGATGGTTCCAGAATTGGAAACTTCATATATCAGGCCAACTTCTCACAGGTGGGCCTTCCACCACAGCACCCTTTGCTTTTTGATGATGCCCCCTAATTACAAGGGTGGCGTAAATATGGGGCAGCACCAAAAATAAGACCAGGGAAAACCTGATATTAACTTGTCAATACAAGGAACAAATATTAATTTCTCCATGTTTTAGCTGTTTCTATGTGGGCTGCATTCTGCAGCACACATAGAAACAGCAAATCACCACTAGTGATTGTTCATGTGCAGGAAGGTGTTCCTTCTTGCACATGAACAATCATTAAAAAATGACGAGTTGCAACTTCTATATGTGCCGCATTCTGCAGCACAGATAGAAGTTACAATTTGCCATTAGAGATTGTTTATGTGCAGGAAGGAACCCCTTCCAACACATAAACAATAGTTCTGTGCAACACAGGCACTCTTGCAGTATGGTGCACGGGTGCCTACGTTGGCGCTAGTAAGCTGAATTTAGCACTAGTGCTAGGGAAAACACAGGGGTGCACTATATTACTGTAAATACAGTGCATCCTTGCTTTTTCAGAATGGCAGAGTGTGGCATTAGCAATTTTGGCCTAACGCCGTGCTCTGCTATTCTCTTGTAAATAGGATCCTAAGTGTTGGCAGGAGGGATCATCCTGCCAGGATGAGAGGGGTAACATTGTTTCCTGCCCCACTTACATTTGAAAGGGCCTGCAACAGCACATTCATAAAAAAACGCACACTAGCTTTTTGTTGCCTCAGTCCTCTTTGAGCCTGGGTAGGGAGGAAGGACATTTCTGAACCATCTGTGGGGGGAATTCCAGTAAGGTCTTCCACTTTCAAACTGGCACCAGGTATAAAAATAGGACCCTCAGAACCCACTCTTCAGTTCACTCCTGGACATGTGAACGACACTCAGAAAGCCTGTCTTGTATTTTAGAGGACTGTACTGCTGATTGAAGACTGCTTTGCTACCTGAGAACTGCCATGCTTCTTAAAGCTTGCCTTTGTGCTTAAACCCAGGACTATCAGAGAGACTCCAATGGCTATTTGGCTGAACTACAGTGACAAAAAAGCTCCAGCAACTATTAATTTGCACTTTGACCCGGCCTAAAGCGAGTCCTATCCTTCAAGTAGTGCCCACGCAGTCCTGGTCCCTTGGAAGTGGTGCCAAATTTGCCCAGATAGCCAAAAATCCAAAACTTTTTGCCGATCAGACCAAAGGTACCTCGCCGGTCAGCCTGACATTGCGGTAGCTCAGGCTAATTCCTTTTCCACTGGAGCAAATCCTGTTCAGCAGCTCCTCTTCAGAAAGGTATCCAGCCTCCTCGAGCCATCATCGGCCACATCCTGCAGCTTCATCCTAGAGATTTTTAAAAAGGCCTAGGGGACATACTTATGAGCTTTATGGCGCAGCACAGAACGTCGCCTTGTTGCGCAGCACTGTGTCCCAGGGAAAGGCAGGGATGTGCTGTATTTATCCAATATAGTGCAGTACTGTCCTTTTCCCTTGTGCTGATGACATTTTGGCAGCCTAACGCCAACACAGGCACCCTTGCACCATGGTGCAAGAGTGCCTGTGCTATAGGCAAGATTGCTTTTGTGCAGGAAGGTGCATAGTAAAATAAAAAAGGGGAAATAACTGGTTTAGAAGGTCTTGTAAATCTGGGAATGTATCAAAACACCAAGGAACTCATTGGAACGCCCACACAATGCCCATGGAGAGCCTACCGAGGACTGAGTAACACAATGCAGCGATTTGCACTGCACTGCGTTACTCCAAATTTTTGGAGCCACTCAAAGCCAAGCAAAGTGGCAGGGCTTCATAAATATGACTTAAGGTTTGGTTTGATCTTGCACCATGTTGCGTGCTAAAAGGGCAATCAAAGCTGGTCATAAATATGGCCCTAAGAGGCCTATTTATCAGCTGATTTGCATCGCTTTTGTGGGTCCGAAGCTGCTGTATCATGATTGTCCATAACTGTCAACTTTGCCCCAATCTCACACAATAGGATGTCTGTGATTTGTGATTTGATCTTTTAGTGCTAGTTTTTACTAAAAATAATGAAAATGCACAACTGCGGTTCTACTGATTGGATTTTTGTCACTCTAGTGTCAAATAATCTAATAAACTGTACTCTGTTTTTCAAAACTTATGTGTGATTTTTATTGTGTTGTGTTTTCACTTTAATACTGTCTTGATTGCTGCATTAATACTTAACACATTGCCTCTGAGTTAAGCCTGACTGCTTTTGTGCCAAGCTAGCAGAAGGTTAAGCACAGGTTAATTTAGTGACTTTTTGAACTTCAGCCAGACAAAGATTGTGACTTTTGCTTGAATAGGGTCTTCACTTCCTCAATCATCAAAATAACTTTATTCAATTTCACCCCTTCACTGCGGCGGCAATTCCGCCGCAGTGCTAAGGGGCGGGGCGGAAATGCGGCGGGCGCATGCTGGTGACGGAACTGCTCCGTCACCAGCGTCAGTTGCGCTGTGCTTATGACGGAGCAGTTTCGTCATGGCCCCGCCCGCTCAATAGAACTCTCAGCGCAGGCGCAGAATCCGCACCGCGCAGGAGCGTCGGGCGGGCCATGACAGAACCGCTCCGTCATCAGCACAGCGCCACCGTGGCCGATGACGGAGCGGTTCCGTCATCAGCAGGGGAGGGGTTAAATCAGTAAATCCTGTAAGTACATGAAAAAAAAATCAAGAACATCATTTGATATCATTTAAGAACAAAATATTCCAATGCATGAATGAGAATGAAACTTCCCCACTAGGAACCATGATAAATTAAAACGGTCATTATAGTATTTAAAAATTGAAGATACAGTAGTGCAGGCCTGGCTTGCATAACATTCATTGGCAAAAGAAGGGGACGAATATACTTATAATGTAAACTAGCCCATTTGGGTCAAACAAAAACAATGTGTAGAGTGTCCAGTGCCACAGCCATTTTACACGTACAAATCAGGGGAACTGCAGGTCTATGCCACCACACTACAAGTTGTGGCAACAAATTCAGGTGAAAATATGTCAAAGATCCTCAGTAAAAAATTGACATATCCAGCACTAAATACTATTCGGTTTTACTTGTGGATTTCCCCATCATATAATGTGTACTCAAACGACAATGAGCATACTACCCTTTTTCTTCTTAAATGCCTCCTTCACCCATACAACATCTGATTTGGCGATCAACTCTTGGTCAGTTAATAATTCTGGCCTACCCAGATCCCCCAATTGCCTTTAACATATTGCACTCATGGTTTCAGATGGCAATAGTCCAGGCCCAGCCAATCTCTTTTCAGCCAAACTGAAAACCACAATAATATGTGGCAGATTTGTATAACATCAGAAATGAAACCTACACCCAATTCATTGAGCACAATCTCTGAGGGTACACCCTGGGTGAGTCTCAGAAACCTCCTAAAGAATTTGTTCTCTGCAACTTGTGTACTGTGACACGGCTTATAGCCCCTTATCCCGGCACCAAATGACACTGTTGACACATATTTAGCTTTATAAAAGTCCATTATAGACTTAAAATGAACATGACTTAGGCATGAATGCATCAATACTATGCACTACCCTATTAAAGGACTGTACATGTGCACTCAGCAATGGATCCCAATTCATTTTGTGATCTATCAGAATGCCTTGGTAACAAAATGTATCATCTTTACCATTGCTTTGGCCATTAATTGAATGGATTTTGGGTTTAGTTCTAGCGAGTTTCGGCCCCAGCACTAACATAGTATTCGATTTTGTACGGTTAATTTTCAAACCCAAACTCTCAATAAAATCAATCTAGCAAAAGCTGAAGGCCATTTGCTGTATGTGCTATAAGTACAGTATGATTTGCATAAAGTAATGCTGAAACCTGTCGGTTCCCAACTTTCAGGACATCTTTACAATATTTCCAGAAAAAACTGCTCTAATTGAATCCAATGGAGAAGGCACCACAGCTCAAAGAGGGTGGTGCATTCTCCATTTGCGCCCAACTCTTATAGAGGTTTCAAGCTCAGCATGGAAATCATTCAGAAAGGTTACAAGGACATCATCTACCCCCATGTCCCCCAGCACAGCTCAGAGCTGGATCTATTTACTGTATCAAAGACTGTGATGAGGTCCATGAAGGCCAGATGAATGGTTTCCTTCTTACCTACAGTATACTAATTAATCAAAAAGCAAAGATTCCGATTTTGTTCTACCGTACCTCATCCCGATCTGAAGCTACATTGTATTTCCAACATTATCTATCCATTTTCTGTCCATTCAATTAATCAGTTAATCAGGACTCTGTCAATAACTTTCACTTCGGCATCTATCAAAAAAATAGGCCAATAGCACGCTGGGTTCGCTCTGTTCCCTTTTTTTACAGATCGGGACAATAACTGAATTTTGCCAAGATGGTGGTATATGACCTAGGGTTGCTACATTACAATGTTGGGTAACTAAAGGGGCCCAGAGACCAATACATGATTGAAAAAGATCTCCAGCCAGCACTCCATCCAGACCAGGGGCTTTCTCTGAAGAAAGGACCACTATTGCTCCTGTCACTTCAGCCAAATCAAACTGTAATTTTATCCCTCTACCAAAAGATGAAATGGGAGGAAAATAGCTATTATTCAAGTATATGGACTCAAAGTGAGTGACACATTCCTGGGCAAGAATGGATTGGGCCATATCTGCAGCCACTGCCTTATTAACACCTTGGCTGCTAGGCGTTTTCCCCCTCCTGTGCTGGGAATTACCATTTTGCTGGTGTCATGACGAGCTCAGCTCGTCATCAGCATCGAAATGGTTAAAGAGGAGCTGATTTACTACCTTCCAGAAGGCCGAGCTATCCATCAGCAGGGAAGCAGCTAATAACTGTTCCCAAGCTTTCCTTTTAAGAACGCTCTTTCTATTTCGAAAGACCTTACAATACGTCTTTCTTGCCTCCTTTATTGCATCTTTGGATCTTGCTTTCCGGTCAAGAGCCATCATCAGCTCATTATGGGCCTCGGTACAACTCTTATCAAACCACTCAGGGCCAGAACTATCTGCCCTTTTCCCCTTCCTAGTGAGGGCAGTCAGTACTTCTTTGCTAATATGTGTGAACGTGTCCAGAATATCTTGGTCAGAAGTTTCTAACTGAAGGGAGACTTCAAAGTCAGTTTGGCATCGTTGCATCAATTTCCCAAAAAAATCCTCTCGATTAATCTTACCTCAACGTATTCTGCGGCCCTGCTCCTTAGTTACAAGAGGTTCTGTATACTTATTTGAGTTCTCGTACACAAAAATCACACAACTTCAACTCCGCTATAAACGGATTATGGTCACTATCTGCATTCCATTTGGTTTTAGATTTAATTAGGGACAACAACATGGAAACAGACGTAACCATGAAGTCGATAGTTGAGCTAAAGCCTCTTCCTTTAAATAAAGGGATTAGATCAGGAGAATCACACTCATCCTTAGTGGAAAGATGAATAAGACTGAATGCTGATAACATGAGATTTAAAATATCACCCTGACAAGAGTGAGTGAAGTGTGCCTGCTCTAGATCTACAGAAGTGTCATGCTTCACTCTAATGGAGCCACATAGTGAGCATGGGTGTCTGTTAAAATCCTCAGCTAACAAAATCAAAGGGGAAAAAGATCGAGCCAGTAAGAAGTCTTCCAGTAGTTGTTTTTTTAGCTCTGCCTCCAATGGTTCATCTGATGAGAGTGATTTATAAACATTAATGTCCAAATTACAAACTAACCCTTAACCTAGGCTCACAAATGTCACCAAACCCTTTTCTCTCCCATGAAGCAAGGGTATAGCGTTAACGCGAAAAGCTGCATACCCATCAAGGAAAGCAGCCCCACCCCCCCTCCCCCGCATCCCAAGCCTCTTCTAGACAAACAATACCAAAGGATTTCAACAGATTAATCCCATGGTCAACATCCAATCAAAATCTCACCCCTGCCAAATTCAGGCTCAGTGCCCCAGGAATATTGTAAGCTCCCAAAGAAACCTCCTTTCCCATAGGGGCCACCTTCCCACTAACATCAACCAAGTGATCACACTCACAAATAACAGCAGAATGAGAATCAGACACCTCCCTATCGAGTCAGTCTATGTCCTCTAGTGCTTGAAGCAGATTATAAATCGGAACCCCAAATAAAGTAACATTGCAGATATTTGGGTCTGTTGAGACTGTTGACATAACAGCCCCTCTCTGCACCCAGTTACTGTCTTACGCAAACTTGCGGTCTGGCCTATAAAAATAGCCTAGTGTTAAAAGAACAATATTGTGATTCTCATACTGAGTGCTCATATGCCCAAAAAGTTAGCTTTGGACCAAAAAGAATGATCTAAAATTAACAATAATACAGTCTACTTGCCGGTTTACTGCCCCTTCCCAAATTCAGTCCACCCTCATTGTCAGCAAAATATTATTTACTTTAGGTGCTTAGCCACTACCCGAGGTTGAGGGCAGTCAGGAGACCGAAATGTCACTGCAGGTTGTAAAGCATCTAGATTGGGAAAGGGAGAAAGCAATGAAGACTGACCTGATGTATTTAAGGGAGGAGCAGAACAGGGGAAGTAAGGAATTTATTTTTTAGGCCCTTCCTACTGACAGAAGTAAGGAAGAGTCTTCTTTCTGTGAGGTCAGTCTCATTACATTCACGTTCATTAATTCTTGATTTCGGCAATTTGCCATAAAAGATTGCACACATACATACATAAAAATGCATTAAAAAAAAGGAGAACATGCCAATTTTACTAATGTACAATCATTTAAAATTTCACACAATGAGTAGGATTAATAATAACACATGCCTGCATGGTTGGATATGCTACCGTTGGATCATGTAAGTAAATGGTAATGCATTTTTAGGTACAGTTTTAGACCTAAGTTGCTCCTGGCAATATAAACAGAATGAAGGAATCTGCTGACACTAAAAACAATGATCTGAGAAGTATCAGACTTAATTATTCTATATGCCAAATTACATGACCTAATTCCAAAAATGTTACACAAAGGTTTGATCCATTTTTTCCTGGCTTTGGAATATGCTTGGCAGAAAAACAATATGTGAACCTAATCCTCCTTGTAATTTCCTTCACACATTAAGCAATTTCCACTTGCTACATAAGTTTTGTCTTTGTTTTTCCTAGACCAGTATTCCTTTATATAGTTGGTCATAAGGTTTCCATACCTAAACTTCATAAATAGGGTCTTTGCAAGCGGCGCTCAACTTCATCAAGGAACACCTCAAAAAAGGGTTCGTCCTTAAAAGTTACAAAGTTATTCACTAGAGTCCCACATCTGTTCCCATTGACTAATTGGATATTTATAAAGGACCAAAAGACATTTTTCACCATAATTTTTGTGTTGTGTGGTAGCCTTTCGGGATGCTCCCATAACTGTGGGAGATCTAAGATGGAAAACCATGTTTTAATATGTTTGAGCCAAAGAATAGAGTTCAGTGAGTCTAAGCCCATTATTTCTTGTAACCCTTTCCTATAATCGTCCAATTCTGGTGTCAGCTACAATCTTACCCAGAACATTAAAGGCCTGAGAGTGGTGTAATGATCTGTCCTCTTAAAGTTCAGATCCAATTGAAGAGGCACTAAAGGGGTACTTGTAGGAACCCTTACAATACTTCGCATGAATTTATTATCCATGGTGGAAAAGATATCCTTCGCCGATGGCCCCCAAATCTCAGCCCCGTAAAGAGCTGCAGGTTGGACTTTGAATTTAAAGAGTTCCATAACAGGTGTCACTGCCTTACTTGTACTTGGGTTGAGCTTACTAATGATTGGTGTAATGTTCTGGGCAAAAAATCACCTTACTTTTCTGAATTTGGGGTTTCCAAGTAAATTTTGAGTCTATCTCAACACCCAAATAAGAAAAGTGGTCAACTATATCCAAATCCTGACCATCTAAAGTTAAGCACCCTTTATCTGGCCCGGCCTACATGGATTTAGGGCCATGCACTTTGTTTTATTTACATTAATTTCCAGCCCTTTCTTGTCGCAGTATTCACTAAAGGAGTTAAGTAGCTCCTGGAGACCTTTCTTGGTTTGCGAAATCAAGATGGTATCATCCGCGAAAAGTAACGCAGGCACCCTTTCTCCATTAAGTTGGGGCGAATCATTCGTGCAGCCCTCCAGATGAGCAGGAATATCATTCACAAAAATTGAAAATAAAGTTGGAGCGAGGACGCATCCTTGACGAACGCCACGCTCTATTGGTATATTTTGGGTCAGTTCACCATTAGGACCCTATCTCACTTTAGCGAAATTCCTGGCGTGCAGCCTCATCAAGGGACCTCCAAAGGAGATCATATGGCACTAAATCAAATGCCGCTCTCAAATCTACGAAAGTGACATATAAATGCCCTTTCCTGATTAAAACGTATTTCCAATAAAGGCAGCAAAACCTAAAAACCTGGTCGATGGTACTGACCTTACTCCTGAACCCAGCTTGCAATTTTGTAAGTACCCTTTTCTCCCCTAGCCAATAATTTATACGGGTTAATGTGTGCCTTGAATATAATTTCTGCAGGATGTCCATTAAGCTAATCGGTCTATAATTAGAAGGTTCAGACCGATTGCCCTTTTTAAAATTTAAAACAATCTCGGCACCCCGCCAGCTGTCTGGGAAGTTACAGTCTCATTACTGATGATGCTCACAGCTCGCTGAATCATCCTGTCGATCGAGGAAGTTACAGGAGGGGGTGCAGCAGTACTTGGATCTCCTCCCACTTTCCTCTTCCTCATTTTGGGTATCTCCACACCAGCGAAACGTTGCGGCAAACCTCAGTTAATAATATGGTGAAGCCGAAGTAAAGAAGAACGCATTTCAAATATAAAATCAGAAAGGAGGGGCACAGTCCAGCCTCCTTTGGTCTCTGGCTCTGACAGGCACTCTCCCCCTGGGCACTCTCTCAACCAAAAAAGCTCATTTTCTACAGGAAATGAGAAAGTTCCCCCAATGCACAGTTTGCATCTAGATGGATACTGTTAATAAATTGCCAGTAACAATCACAGTAGACCAGGTTCAGATTTGAGGAAGACACAACACTTGTTTATGAAGCTAGGTAAATTCCAGCTATGTTTGCAATTGGGATAGGGTTAAAAAAAAGTTTGACTGTCACTGCAAGCAATGCAATGCAAAGATTATTGTTGCCAAAAATGCTGTACACTGAGTGCAAACAATGCCCATAGTAGAACTCTGCAATGTCCTACCACTCCTCAGCAGATTGTGCCATACCACAACTCCCTTAAAACCTTGGACTCAGTCAATTCACAGATTACTGAGCCTTAGAAAATGCCCTCAAAACACCGCAGTAGAAGAAGTCCACATCGTGGGTTTCTGCTGAAGTACATCTTTATGTTGATAGTTGTAACATAAATATCAACAGATTATTTTTGTGGCATAGAAGCATTTACATTAATACTAAAGTGTAGCACCTTGTATAGGGATGTACAAGATTCTTCCTGTTTGTGATAAAAATGAAAGCTCACATAAATGTGAGTGATCTGCTGCAGTTATTTGTTGCTATAATTGCTGAAGAGGATTTACTCTTACACTGAAAACAACATGCAAAACAATACGTGAGTGAATGTATTTCTTTGACTTAATAGAAACTTGTTTTTTCCCTGTGACATGAGTTTGAATATAAACGGTGGTTCTTAAGTCGCTTTTCTGAAAGGATGTCCAGAATCATGGTGAGGCACACTTTAAATTTTGCGGTAGCGGCTCCTGGATGGAGTGCTGCGGAGTGGTGAGACGGGGCAGAGAAGGGGCAGGGTGGGGGGGTAGTAAACTCCGGCTCATGCCCGGAGTAATGTAAATAAATAATTTTAAAAAAGTAATATCAGCGCACGCAATAACACTCTTTTTTAATATATTTATGTACTTACCTCCGTTCCGCCGTATGCCGGAGCTTACTACCCCCCACCCTGACCCTCACCCGCCCGCTGCACTGCCCCACAGCACTCCCTCCAGGAGCCGCTAACGAAATTTTGTATAACATTGTATTCTTACTTTACATTTCGCAGAATTAAAAATAGATGTGAGTAAACATTGGACCTATGGTTATATTTACTTCTATATTGTAATAATGTAAATATACTGATGCTCCAGAAGAAGTGAGTGAGCCCAAATGCATTGAGCTATAACACACAATTATTCTAAGTTGGAATGTTTATCAAAGATGATAATGCTAAGAAACAACATAAATGAATTTATTGCTAGCCACTCATTGAATCCATGTAAGAAGTACAATTGAAGACCTATGGGTCAATTGATCTGTCCAGTGTGGTTTTTTATCAACCTATCTAAGAGCCAAGATGGAAAATTTAAGAGGCTTCACACACATGCAGAGGTCACATACACCAGAATTATGAATTTTTGACTTGATTATCAAATTTCAAAGAGTTACTAAATAGACTCTGGGAAATTCAGAGAATATTTAATACCCATACTCACTCTGAGCTCTGCTGTTGATAGTACCCAAATTAGTGATGCTAGCGAACTATGGGGCATATTTCCAAGCAATAGCGATAATTATCGCTATTGCTTGGTTAGAGACAAAAATTTAACGCAGCGCTGCGGCGATTTTTACCAAGGTTTAACGCAAATGCGGTAAAAATCGCCGCAAAGCATGAATATCGCTGAAAAGTCCGCGATATTCATGCATTAGCGAGCTAATGCTCTTAGCCATGTTATCCACCTCCCATTGGATAACATGGCTAAGAACTGCTCAGGGCAGGTGTTAGCTTTTGGAGATATTCCCGCTTAGGCCCAGATCCTTGTACTGGGGTGAATGTATGACATTGTTCTACATTCTGTCCATCAACTGTGTTTTTTGCAATTTTCATCCTGAGTGTGCTGGGTATACTCAGACGTCAGTCCCAGGCTCTCCACACCACTGGAGTCAAGCTGTCCAGGCTGAATGAAGGCTGATAGCCAGAAACCGGTCCTTGGATGCTTGATTCCGGTCTGGGAAAGACATGGCTTGGTAGTTCGGACTGGACTGTTCCCCTGGGGCACAGGGTCAGAGCTGATTTGCATATAGCCAGTGTCTAACCCAGGGTGGTGTGGAGTGCAAAAAAACCATGGATTTAGGCCCAGATCCTTGTACTGGGGTGAATGTATGACATTGTTCTACATTCTGTCCATAAACTGTGTTTTTTGCAATTTTCACCCCGAGTGTGCTGGGTATACTCAGACATGAGTCCCAGGCTCTCCACACCACTGAAGTCAAGCTATCGAGGCTGAATGAAGGCTGATAGCCAGAAACCGGTCCTTGGATGCTTGATTCCGGTCTGGGAAAGACATGGCTTGGTAGTTCGGACTGGACTGTTCCCATGGGGCACAGGGTCAGAGCTGATTTGCATATAGACAGTGTCTAACCCAGGGTGGTGTGGAGTGCAAAAAAACGATGGATTTAGGCCCAGATCCTTGTACTGGGGTGAATGTATGACATTGTTCTACATTCTGTCCATCAACTGTGTTTTTTGCAATTTTCACCCCGAGTGTGCTGGGTATACTCAGACGTGAGTCCCAGGCTCTCCACACCACTGGAGTCAAGCTATCCAGGCTGAATGAAGGCTGATAGCCAGAAACTGGTCCTTGGATGCTTGAATCCGGTCTGGGAAAGACATGGCTTGGTAGTTCGGACTGGACTGTTCCCATGGGGCACAGGGTCAGAGCTGATTTGCATATAGCCAGTGTCTAACCCAGGGTGGTGTGGAGTGCAAAAAGAACGATGGATTTAGGCCCAGATCCTTGTACTGGGGTGAATGTATGACATTGTTCTACATTCTGTCCATCAACTGTGTTTTTTGCAATTTTCACCCCGAGTGTGCTGGGTATACTCAGACGTGAGTCCCAGGCTCTCCACACCACTGGAGTCAAGCTATCCAGGCTGAATGAAGGCTGATAGCCAGAAACCGGTCCTTGGATGCTTGATTCCGGTCTGGGAAAGACATGGCTTGGTAGTTCGGACTGGACTGTTCCCATGGGGCACAGGGTCAGAGCTGATTTGCATATAGCCAGTGTCTAACCCAGGGGGGTGTGGAGTGCAAACAAACGATGGATTTAGTCCCAGATCCTTGTACTGGGGTGAATGTATGACATTGTTCTACATTCTGTCCATCAACTGTGTTTTTTGCAATTTTCACCCCGAGTGTGCTGGGTATACTCAGACGTGAGTCCCAGGCTCTCCAAACCACTGGAGTCAAGCTTTCGAGGCTGAATGAAGGCTGATAGCCAGAAACTGGTCCTTGGATGCTTGATTCCGGTCTGGGAAAGACATGGCTTGGTAGTTCGGACTGGACTGTTCCCATGGGGCACAGGGTCAGGGCTGATTTGCATATAGCCAGTTTCTAACCCAGGGTGGTGTGGAGTGCAAAAAAACGATGAATTTAGGCCCAGATCCTTGTACTGGGGTGAATGTATGACATTGTTCTACATTCTGTCCATCAACTGTGTTTTTTGCAATTTTCACCCCGAGTGTGCTCGGTATACTCAGACGTGTGTCCCAGGCTCTCCACACCACTGGAGTCAAGCTATCCAGGCTGAATGAAGGCTGATAGCCAGAAACCGGTCCTTGGATGCTTGATTCCGGTCTGGGAAAGACATGGCTTGGTAGTTTGGACTGGACTGTTCCCATGGGGCACAGGGTCAGAGCTGATTTGCATATAGCCAGTATCTAACCCAGGGTGGTATGGAGTGCAAAGAAACGATGGATTTAGGCCCAGATCCTTGTACTGGGGTGAATGTATGACATTGTTCTACATTCTGTCCATCAACTGTGTTTTTTGCAATTTTCACCCCCTAGTGTGCTGGGTATACTCAGACGTGAGTCCCAGGCTCTCCACACCACTGGAGTCAAGCTATCCAGGCTGAATGAAGGCTGATAGCCAGAAACCGGTCCTTGGATGCTTTATTCCGGAATGGGAAATACATGGCTTGGTAGTTCGGACTGGACTGTTCCCATTTGGCACCAGGTCAGAGCTGATTTGCATATAGCCAGTGTCTAACCCAGGGTGGTGTGGAGTGCAAAAAAATGATGGATTTAGGCCCAGATCCCTGTACTGGGGTGAATGTATGACATTGTTCTACATTCTGTCCATCAACTGTGTTTTTTGCAATAGTTCTAAAGTGGCATTCTCAAAATTATAACTTAAAATCTGACTTATCATTAAAGAGTGTCTTCAATAACATTTTCTCAGAACCAAACATGAATTTCTTACTTGTTCCCAGTTGAAGGTTAGCATTTATTAAATGTAATAAGGCAATTTAGTGTTATCCTTTGGGATAGATAAGCTCAAACAGTAGTGAAAAACAAAAGCAGGAGTTTTTCACTACCAAGATATTTTAACCTTAAACCTACATGTCCAGCCCTTTAATTACAGTTCACCCTGCCCTATGGCCTACCTAGGGCCTATCTTAGGGGTGACTTGTATGTAATAAAAGGGAAGTTTAAGGCTTGAGAAAGGGGTTATATTACCATGTGGAATTGGCAGTAAAAAACTGCATTCAGGCTGCAACGGCAGGCCCAGGACATGTTTTAGGAGGCTACTTAAGTGAGTGGCACAATAAGTGTTGCAGGCCACTAGTAGTATTTAATTTACAGTCCTTAGGTGTATGGTATACCAATTTACTAGGGACTTATAAATAAATTAAATATGCCAAACAGGCGTAAGCCAATTTGACCATGTTTTAGGAAGTGAGCACAAGCACTTTAGTAGTGGTTAGCCATAGTAAAGTGCACAGAGTCCTAAAGGCCACAAAATACATTCAGCAAAAATAGGAGGGACAAAGCCAAAACTTTGAGGGTGACCTTGCAGAGAGGGCAAAGTCCAGCAATGAGGTGTATGTATCAACCGTATAAATCCTACAATATCTCAAATTGAAGGAAAGACCAATTTCAAAGTTCATAATAAGCTTCAGTAAAGCACTGTATAATGTATTCCGTGGGTGCTTATCATAAGATCACATAGTAAACTCAACTCTGGCTCAAAAGTTTGTTTCCGCTGAATACAAGTGGTAGATAAGTATGGTACTGACCAATCATTTTTATGTCTCACCAGCCAATAGCACATGCGCTGTCCATTGGGTGGGATACTGTTTACTATAAAGTGCTTGGAGTCCACCAATTCATTGGTATCATTGTCACTTTTCGTTGCTACCTCCTAATTGGCCAGCGGGTACCAGGTTTCACTCCACACATTTCTACACAATTACACTGCACTCCACACAATGCCACATAATTACACAACACTCCAGTCCACACCTCACAATGCGACATGATTCCACTACACTCCACATCACACAATGCCAGGCAATTCAACTCCATTCCATACCATACAATGCCACAAAGTTCAGCTCTACTTCACTTCATACCACACAATGCCACTTCACTCTACTCCAGTCCATTCCACTCCATGCCAAACAATACCACTCCTCTTCACAATACCATACAGTTCAACTCCACTCCATGACACACATTGCCACACAATTCCACTCCACACCACAAATTGCGACACAATTCCACACCATGTCACTCAATGCCACACAGGTCCTCTCCAATCTACTCCCACACAATGCCACACAACTCCACACTATTCCTAACAGATTGCCACACAATTTCACTCCATGAGATAAAATGCCACACAATTCAACTCTACTCCTCTCCATGAAAACCCATGCACCACAATGATATTCCAATTTACTCCACTCCATGCCACACAATGTCTCACCACTCCACTTACATCCACGCCATCTAATGCCACATCATTTCCATCCACAGCACACTAGTCTCCATGCCGCACAATGCAACACAATTTCACACCACTTCACTCTACTCCACACAATGCAACACCACTCCATACAATGTCACCCAAATCCACTTCACACCACACAATGCCTCCCCTCTCCACTATACAAACTGGCACACAAATACACTCCATGCCTCACACTGCCACTCCATTCCACTCCTTGGGTGTCCATGCTAGCTAATGCCATGCAATTTCCCTCCACTCTAGATCACCCCCACCACACCACACCACACCACACAATGCAACACAATTTCACTGCACTCCCCACAATGCCATACAATTCAACTGTATGCCACATGATGATACTTCACACCACACAATGCCACTCAACACCCCACTCCACTGCACTGCACACAATTCCACTTCATTTGACATCATTCCAATCCAGTACACAAAATTCCACTCCATGCCCCTCAATTCCACCCACTCCACAAAATTCCACTCCACACCACAATGCCACAGAACGGTACTCTACTCCACCCAATGTCACTTCACCCCACACAATGCCATTCCACACCACTTAATGGCACTCCACTCAACATTACTACACCACACTCAATGCCACTCCACTCAAGCCGCACTATGCCACACAGTTCCACTCCACTCCATGCCACACTATGCCACACAGTTTCACTCCACTCCACCCAATTCCAATCTACTCAATGTGCCAGAATTCCACTCCATGCACACACTGCCACTCTGCTCATGTGTACAAATGTCTGCACACTTCCATTGCACTACCCACAATTTCACTCCAATACAAACGCCTCCACGCAATTCCAATCCACACTATTCCACACAGTTCCACTCTGCTCCATTCTACCTCACACAATTCTACTCCATGTCATTCTGCTCCACTCCACACACAATTACGCTCTGCTCCAGACAATGCCACACAATTCCACTTGACTTCACAAAGTAGCACACAATGCCACAAAATTCCTCTTCACTCCATGCCACACAATGACACACAATTACACTCCACTCCACTCCACTCCATGCCACACAATGCAACAAAGTGCCACTCTATCCCACTACATGCAATACAAGGCCCTCTTCTCCAGTCAATTCCACTCCACTTTATGCCACACAATGCCACTCCACTCCATGCCACCTCACTCCACACAATCCCTCAAAAGTTACTTCAACTTCATAACACACAATTCCATGCCACACAATGCTATACAATTCCACTCCACTCCACACAATGTCAAATAATGCATGCCAGACAACTCCACTCCACTTCATACATTGCCACACAATTCTACTCTACTCTTCTCCATGACACTTCAAGTGACACAATGATATTACACTCTGCTCCACTTCATGATCCAGAATGCCCCTCCACTCCACTCCTCACAAGTCCTCTTCACACAATGCCACTCAGTTCCCATCCACTCCACACCACTATCCTCACCATACAATCCATCACAATTTCACTTCACTCCACACAATGCAACACCACTCCACACTACTCTCCATGCTGCACAATGCAACACAATTTCACACCACTTCACTTTACTCCACACAACGCAACACCACTCCACACAATGCCACCCAATTCCACTCCACGCCACACAATGCCTCCCCACTCCACTCTACACAATGGCACACAATTACACTCCATGCTTCACACTGCCACTCCACTCCTTGGGTGTGCATGCTGGCCAATACCATGCAATTTCCCTCCACTCTACATCCCCTCCACCACACCACACAATGCAACACAATTTCACTCCTCTCCACAAAATGCCATACAATTCCACTGTATGCCACATTATGATACTTCACACCACAAAATGCAACTCTACACCCCATTCCACAGCACACAATTTCACTCCATTTGACACAAGTTTTAGTATCCAGTACATACAATTCCACTCCATGTCCCTCATTCCACTCCACTCCACCAAATTCCACTCCACAGTCCACACCCAACAATGCCACATAATGGTACTCTACTACACCCAATGTCACTTTACCACACACAATGCCACTCCATTACACACCACACAATGGCACTCCACTCAATACTACTCCACCCTACTCAAAGCCACTCCACTCAAGCCACACAATGCCACACAGTTCCACTCCACTCCATGCCACACTATGCAACACCGTTTCACTCCACTCCACCCAATGTAACTCCACTCCATGCAATGCACCAGAATTCCACTCCATGCCACACAATGCCACTCTGCTCATGTTTACAAATGTCTGCACAATTCCATTGCACTACCCACAATTTCACTCCAATACACACCTCTCCACACAATTCCAATACACACTATTCCACACAATTCCACTCTGCTCCGTTCCACCTCACATGATTCTACTCCATGTCATTCTGCTCCACTCCACACACAAATATGCCCTGCTCCACAAAGTGCCACACAATTTCACTCCACTCCACACAATTCCACTTCATTCCACCTCATTCCAATCCAGTACACACAATTCCCCTCCATGCCCCCGAGTTACACTCAACTCCACAAAATTCCACTCCACACCATACAGTGCCACATAATCATACTCTACTCCACCCAATGTCACTTCACTCCACCCAATGCCACTCCATTCCACACCACACAATGGCACTCCACTCAATACTACTCCACCCTACTCAAATCCACTCCACTCAAGCCACACAATGCCACACAGTTCCACTCCACTCCATGCCACACTATGCAACACAGTTTCACTTCACTCCACCCAATGCCACTCCACGTAATGCATCAGAATTCCACTCCATGGCACACAATGCCATTCTGCTCATGTTTACAAATGTCTTCACACTTCCATTGCACTACCCATAATTTCACTCCAATACACATGTTTCCCCCCAATTCCAATCCACACTATTCCACACAGTTCCACTCTTCTCCATTCTACCTCACACAATTCTACTCCATGTCACTTCACCCCACACAATGCCATTCCACTCCACACCACACAATGGCACTCCACCCAACACTACTACACCACATTCAATGCCACTCCACTCAAGCCACACAATGCCACACAGTTCCACTCCACTCCATGCCACACTATGCCACACAGTTTCACTCCACTCCACCCAATGCCAATCTACTCAATGCGCCAGAATTCCACTCCATGCACACACTGCCACTCTGCTCATGTTTACAAATGTCTTCAAACTTCCATTGCACTACCCACAATTTCATTCCAATACAAACGCCTCCACACAACTCCAATCCACACTATTCCACACAGTTCCACTCTGCTCCATTCTACCTCACACAATTCTACTCCATGTCATTCTGCTCCACTCCACACACAATTACGCTCTGCTCCATACAATGCCACACAATTCCACTCGACTTCACAAAGTAGCACACAATGCCACACAATTCCTCTTCACTCCATGCTACACAATTACACTCCACTCCTCTCCATGCCACACAATGCAACAAAATGCCACTCTACCCTACTCCATGCAACACAATGCACTCTACTCTACTCCAGTCAAATCCACTCCACATTATGCCACACAATGCCACTCCACTCCATGCCGCCCCACTCCACACAATCCCGCAAAATTTACCTCCACGTCATAACACACAATTCCACGCCACACAATGCTATACATTTCCACTCCACTCTACACAATGTCACATAATGCCAGACAACTCCACTCCACTTCATACTTTGCCACACAGTTCCACTCCACTCCATGACACACAGTGCCATACAGTTCTACTCTACTCTTCTCCATGACACTTCAAGTCACACAATGACATTACACTCTGCTCCACTCCATGACCCAGAATGTCCCTCCACTTCACTCCTCGCAAGTCCTCTTCACACAATGCCACACAGTTCCCATCCACTCCACACCACTCTCCTCACCATACAATCCATTACAATTTCACTTCACTCCACACAATGCAATACCACTCCAAACATTGTCACAGAATCCCACTGCACGCCACACAATGCCACTCGTCCATTCCACACAATTCCACTCTCCTCCACACAACACCACCTAATTCCACTTTATGACACACAATAGCACATAATTCCACTCCATGCCACACAATTCCACTACACTCCATTCCACTCCACTCTACTCCACTCCATGCCAAACAATGCCACTCCACTCCTCGCAAGCCCATGCCACACAATTCCCCTACACTCCAATCCACACCACTCCATGCCACACAATACCACAACATTTCACTCCACTCCGCACAACGCCACAGCATTACACACCAGGCCACACAATGCCACTCCACTCAATGTCACACAATTCCATTTCACAGTCACCACACAAGTCCATTCCAATCTACTTCACTCCATGCACTTCCACTCCACTCTACTCCGCACAATGCCACACAGTTCCACTCCAGGCCACACAATGGCACTCCACTCCACTCTACACAGTGTCTTCAATTCCACTCCACACAACACAGAATGCCACTGCACTTCACGGCAAGCAGTGCTACACAATGCCACTCTACTCCATACCACACAATGCCATACAGTTCAACTTCATGCCACACAATGCTGAGCACTGCCACTTCACACCACACAATGCCATTCCATCCCCTCTACTCTACACAATTTCACTTCACTCCACACAATTCTACTCCACTTCACACACTTCCACTCCACTCAAACTCAGTTCCACTCCACCCCACACAAATCCACTCCACTCCATGCCACACAATGCCACTCCACTCCACACAATTCAGATCCACTACACATCACATAATGCCACTCCACTGCACTCCGTCCCACATAATGCCACTCCACTCTATACCACTCCACTCCACTCAATGCCACTTCACTCCATGCTGCACAATGCCACACAATTCTGCTCCATGCCACCCCATGCCATGCAAAGCCACACAATTTCAATCCAATCCACACAATGCCACTCCACTCCACACAATGTCACCCAGTTCTACTCCATGCCACACAATGCCATTGCACTCAATTCCAAAAAATAACAAGCCCAAAACAATGAAAACCAAACAATCGAGTAGGTAATGGACTATAGGTAAGTATAGATTTAATTTACTTAATTCCATATCTACGTACTGTGAATATATATATTGTCAAGGTCCATACATATGGAATTATGTTATGTAATAGTGTTTTTAAGCCTGTGGTCGTGTTATAACCCTGAAGGGAGTGCTTTTATTAAGAGACTAACCAAGCTATGACTGGTACCAGCTAAAAAGAAATCATAAGTATGCTTACCCATCTAAACTTATCTTCACTATGTTTTGGTCCTTGATATTCTGTAGTCGACATGCTGGTAGAATGCCGCAGGAACGTAAGCGCTGGTTTGTCAGGAAGGATTCTGCTTACTCTCAAATAACCTCAGCTGCCTGCAAACAAGCCGCTGCTATTGTAAGAAACAGCCTCGCAAAGGTTCAATTATTGTTTCATCGCTTGTTGAACCACCTCTTAATAGTGTTGGGGTGCTGCTCTACCTGGAGAACTCCGAGTTCCGGCGCCGCTGGAAACTTCCAGAGACTCGATGGTGCTCTCGCTCAATAATCACAGATGTTTTGTGATATTGTAGGCCTGTCTCTCCATATTTAGGGCCTAGCACAGACCTGCCCACCCTTACATTTACACAGCCCCAGTCCCATGCTACCATGGGAGAAGTAAATCTACATTGCTACCTTGGTGAAAAGGTCCTCACTTCCCTTAGGAGATGCAGTTCTCAATTTTGCACATCCTTCCCATAAAACAGAAAATATATGTGTACAAATACTGGCAGTACGACTTAAACATTAGCAGTTTAGATTGTGTATGTTAACGAATCAATCTTTTCATGCAAACTCATTCCTTTGCCAAATGGTGCATTTAATTGTGCTGCTTCTAGAAGGCAACCTCACTAGCGTCGGGCATATTGCCACTGAGAGGTGCACTTCTTCTGAGGTATTACATTCACATTGGAGAAGTACTCTCTCTCTATAGCTCATTCTCTCCCTCTCTCTCTGGGGCGCATAGGATCTAAAGAATTAAACATCCTCTCCGGAATGCCCCAGCTTCGTCTATGGTGGCTCTAACCCAGTGAATGGTGCGCGAGCACACGCACTCTCTCGCTCTCACCCATGCACACATACTCCCTCTCTCTGATTTGGTACATTCCCTCTAGGTCCGTGCATCTGCACTGCAGGAGCACATCCCCTCCTCCGCAGTGACAACCGCACACTCTTGGTCTTCATAGGTACCATCTAGGATGACACACCCTTTCTGAAGTCCATATCACCTCTAGTGAGGCATGGTTCGCACAAGTGTCCTGTGGACCACCACATTCCCTCAGATCTATGTGAAAAAAGAAATCATTGACTATTAAGCTATCACCGTTATTTTGATTGTCATAATTACTCTTTTTTTCAGGGGTGAAACCTACCAAACCTTCTCTGTACACGCCCACACTTCCCTCTTACATGCTGCCCTCCCCCCGGATCACTGGCATTGTTTTAGGGTTATTTAATGTGTTTGTAAGACTTGGATTCGAGATTTCCCACAATGTCCTTCCCCTTTGTTGACACAAGTCCTCTGGTACGGGCCCTGCCCCCAATAGTTGGTAATTCACTAAGGGCCTCATTTATGAAAAGTGATGCATCGCTGTGAGAAAACAGCGATGAGTCACTTTTAGTTGCGCCCTCCTTGCGACACCAATGCTGCGCCATTTTTAAAGTATGACGCATCATGTTGCAAGGAGTTACTGGTACATCAGTATTTCTGACGTATCTGTAGGTGCAAAAATGGCGCATTTCTGGAGTGTGCCACAAAAGTGACGCAACTCCAGCAATGGGTCATATAAACAGGGGCTAGTCCCATGTGAAATGTGCCTGCCTCAGTCTTACGCCTGCCATGAGGCAGGCGTAAGATATTGACGCATTTGTGTCCTAGAAGAGGCGCAGTGAAATCTCAAAGATTTCACTGCGTCACTTGTACAAGGCTTAATTGGGTCGGAACGCCCACCCTACATACATTATACCTTGTGCAGGTATAATGTGGCACAGGGGTTTACAAAGTGACGAATCTACGTAGATGCGTCACTTTGTAAATATGGTGCAACAAGGCTAATTTTTTACGCCGCTCGTGAGTCACAAAAAGTGGCGCACCTTTGGTGCAAAAGTGACGCAAGGGCTCATAAATAAGCCCCTAAGGGTTTAAGCATTCCTTGGGTGGGGCAGCAGTGCATTAGGGCTGGTACAGTCAGTTGGCTCAGCAGCGCACACACCCTGAGCTCTCAGCAGTGCATGGCTTCCGCTCACATTCTGCAGCCAGCACCCATCACAAATGAGAACCAGAGGAATTGTGCTGTGATCAATATTTAGGAAACAGAGGCCGTCTCCCTTAAAAGTGCCTGGAGAATTTACAGGACTTCAGATGAAGAGAAGACGCAATTGAACAACATACATGTTTTTTTCCATATTATAAAGCAGGGGTGTGCAAAAATGTTCCGTCTCAAAGAGGCTTATTTACAAGCCCCTTGCACTGCCTCATGATGCGTGATGCACCAGCGGCGGAACCTACTGGGTAATATTTACAAGCACAGGTAAAGCCACCCTTTAGCTGTGCTGGTTACTATTGCCCCTTTTCACACAAAAGTTAGCGGGTTAGGGGCGTGACATGGGTGTTTCTGTGGGTGTTCTCACGCAACACCCATGTCCACTAATGCATATCCAGATTTCCAAGCAATTTTCAACCTGGAACCTGCGTCAGATTGTGGCGTAGCGATGTGCAACGAGAAGAACTTTTATTTCTCCTCGTTTTTTCCCTCTTTCAATGCGTGCTGCATTGTACAGCCTGCATTGGAAGAGGAAATCATCTGAATTTACTGTTTCTGTGCAAGTAGGTGTCCCTTCCCGCACAAAAACAATCTCCCCACGACGCAGGCATCCTTACACCATTGTGCAAGGGTGCCTGCATGGGCGCATGCCAGCAATTTGTGCGCCAGTGCAGGGAAAAGCACAGAGATGCGACATATTGTTGTAAATAAGTTGCATCCCTGTTCTTAGAAAATAATGCAGTGTGGTGCAGCAAAATGACTTGCGGCACCGCGCCGCCTTAGTTTATCATAAATAGCGCCCACACTTTCCTGCAATTCTCGCAAATACTACGATTACCAATTGGAGCTTGCAAAGTTTTCTATATACGGGATTTCATGGTCAAATTGGGGCTTTCACACTTCCTTAGAAGTCATTGTGAGACATAAAGATATGAAAACATTCATCCAGTTATAAAGTTGTGAGTAAATCACAAGAAAACATCACTTCCATTCAGCACCAACTAGCATTCGTGAGGAAATATAGCCAGGTGGTTGGAAAACCAACTTCAGGGCACACACATTGTAAAACAAATACTTATGGGCAGATTTTTTTTAAAGTTGTTCAATTGCAACGTAGCAACCAAAGCTGTTGTACTGCATTGTGCAAGGAGGGAAATAGAGTGCAGGGTCTTAACTACAGCCAAATGGCGCTGCTTCTGTAATATACTGCAGTGGTGCTCAAAGAAGCATTCTAGCGCTACTGATATTTGCAGCATAGTGCAAAGATGAGTGCATGATGTCTTAGTATAGGCTTTGTATTGGAAAGATACAATTCCAGTAAAAAAAGACAATGCTTAGAAAAATGTAAAAACTTTTCTCACATTGTATGTGTGCTGTGCAGTGCAACGCTTGTGCGATTTGAGAAAAGTTTGGAGAAATTAAAACATTTCTCCAACTTAAAGCCTGCCTCGAGTAGACCTTATTTTTTTTGGCACAAAGCTTTGTCTAGGCTTGTTAGTATACAGGACTTTGTGTCAAAATACATGGGTGGTAGAGCATGAATGCCCATGTGTCACCCATAGGACTCCCTCTTAAAGTAGAGCAAAGTGCCCTTTGTATTGTTTATGGCTACTTTACAGCGCACATAAAGATTTATGCTGGAAAATAAATTATTAGAACTTTGCACCAGTTTGCTTCATTGTGTGTGACTTTGCACTGGTGCAAACTGTTGACAAATCTACTCCCAATGAAGTATCTGTAGGACAGTACGCAGTATCTATGTGAGACTTCATTGCTTACTCCTGACAAAGACCTTTCAATTCAGGAAAAGGGCATGTCTCAACCACGTCAATTGCAGCTGAGAGGTGTAATTCCACTCAGAATAGGTTACCAGTCCATGAATCACCCTGCCAGTTTATCAGATATTTGGAGCCTTACTAGGCCCATCCATTTCTGTCAGAGGGCTGGAGAATCTCAAGAAAGAAAATGAATCACTGTGTAAACCATTGTGATTGAATTTGCATTTACCTCACAGACGGCTGCCCAGGTGACAAGCCAACACACCAGACAAGTCCTCTGTTTAGGGGATGGATTCGCTCTCGCTCCAGGGCATGCGTAAATGCTGCCCGCACAATCACCTGAGTGACATTCAAAAAGAAGTTACTCAGAGAACTTCTATATCTGTGTTATGGGGAACATCACTTACAACGCATTTTTTTACAACGCACTACCATTACATCGCAACCATTACAACGCATACCATTACAACGCATTGCGCTGGGGGGCGCTCTAGGATAGGGAATATATTTAATTTACTATCCAACACCTTCCCTGCTATCCACGGGGACTGGAGTTGGAATAGTAAATTAAATAATTCACTATCCAGCGCCTAAAAGCATTATGCGTTGTAATGGACTGCGTGGTAAAAACCGCGTTGTAAAGGCATGCGATGTAAAAGCATGTGTTGTAGTGACACCAATCCCTGTGTTATATATTGCCCAGCATAACAATAACTGCAAGCTGAAATTTCAGCGGTCTAGAGAGGCGGGGCTAGATTTATCAATATTTGGCACAGCGCAAAGCAGCAAGACAACATCCATCACTCTGCTGAGTCAAATGGAGAGGGCAGGAATGTTCCATATTTACCAAGATATGGTGCAGTCCTGCTCTCTTACTGTGCTGGTGCACTCTGTGCTGCCTAGTGCCATCACAGACACCCTTGTGCCATGGTGCAAGGAACCTGCATTGTAGCAAGGATTGTTTTTGTGCAGGAAGGAACGCCGTCCTGCACAAAGAGAATCCTTAGAGGCATTTTCCTGCTTCTAAGTGTGCTGAATGCAGCACACATAGAAAGAGGAAACAACAAAGAGAAATACGCATATTTCTCCTCATTTACCCTCCCCTGGGAAGGTGGGGCATTTTGATGCATTTCCGGGTTTACCAGTTTTGGTAAATCTGGATATGGCACCAAAATCCATGGGTAAATGCATGGAAAGACCCATGGAACGCCTTCGCAGGGCAGAGTAAAGCAAGGCAGCGAGTTGTATTGCCTTGCGTTATTCCAGCTTTACCCAGCAATGCAGGACCTTGGCTTTGCTTGGTAAATCTGACCTTACTATCGCGTTGCCCTTGGGACGCCATGCGCGACGTAGGAGCAGCGCAATGCTATGATAAACATGACCCTTAGAAAAAGGAAACAATGAGGAGAAATAAAGATATTTCTCCTTGTTGTGCCTCTGTCAGGAAGTTGTACAATTTTGAAGCATTCCCAGGTTTACTTGTCTCGCTAAATCCGGGAATGTGCCAAAATCCATTTGTGGATGCATGCGAATACCCATGCTCCGCCAATGTAACGTGTTCCCAGGGGAGAGTAACGGAAGACTTGCTTTGCCCTACCCCAGACTTACCAAGCCACCAAGGGCCAGGCAAGGTGGCGTTGCGAATCTTGGTAAATTTGATTTGAGGATTGCTTGCCCTTGTGCACTTTGAGTAACACAAGGCAAAAATAATCCTTCCATAAATCTGGGCCCATGTTTTTGCCTTATATTAAGCAGAGCATACAATTCAGGTGTGGGAGAGCAGAAAGCTCCCACATAAACTACCAATGCAAGCCTCAGAGAGTACAGACACATCTGAAGTGTGCAAGGACCTTGTAGGGTCATGCCTGATACAGCAGCTGCATTCCCGATCCTTAAAAAAAAATTACAGGCGTGTTAGCCGAAGTTTAATTCGGCGGGAGAAGATGTACAAAGTTCACAACGCCGCAGCCTCGTGAAGTTGTAGAGTGTGCAGCCACTGTCGGTGGGTACATTTTCACATATTTTTGGCTTTAGAGATTTTTTCACTCCATTTTTTAAACTTCACGAAGTTGGCGAACTGAAGTTTTTCGGTTTGTACACCCTGGCTGTGGTAGGTCTCCCCCAGATACAATAAATATGAGAACCTGTTTGTGGGAGGTGGTGCCCCGGGCGATCCTTTCTTCTCTGTCCTTCGCTCTCCCGGCCAAGCAGCTGAGGCAATGACATTGACCGCAAAGTTACTGTCCCTTTTGTAGTCTCCGGCCAGCCGGACAAGCCCCAAGGGCAGCGTGCAGTATTTTGGAAAACAAAAGGCCCCCTGTTTTGGGTCATCTTCTCCAAAACAAAGTCTGTTGCCTCTACAGCCTAAGTTGAGAACTGTGACCCCTTGGCACGTGAGTGGTGTGCAGCGACCGTTAGTGTATGCAGTGAGGACAGCCTTCCTTGTGGTGGGGGGCGTTTGGAATGGCAAAGTGTCAAACAAGTGAACAGGGGTAGAGCGTGGCAGTAGGAGTGGAGCCAGCCTGCCCATAAAATTGGGGCCCAGGCAAGTCTCGGCTGTCAGTGGAAGAAATGCCTGAACAAGCTTGGAAAGGTTTCCGCGGACACTCCAATCACCTGATAAAATTGCGTCTCGCACACACCCGAGAACAGTGTAATAAATTCAGACAATAAGTCCCGTCGTAGCCAATCAATGCATAGGCGCACAAAGGGCACGTGCACACCGACACAAACACTGGCATCCATTTTCATAAATTCAACCAGCTATTCTGGCAATCACGCGCACAGGCCAGCAAGCATACAGGCAGCCGCCAATGCATACAGAGCTACAGGCATACATAAGCATTTGCGGCTCACTTCTATGACTCAGCTATAAACGTGAATATGTAAGCAGAAATATTACAAATAAAAATGTATATAGATTGTACTTGGAACCATATTTGTTTGTAAAAGCTTCCATGTTTGCTCTCGGATAGCTCTTTTGAGATAGCTCTAGAGCATGGGTACTCACAAACTTTCTCTCGGGGGGCCAAATTTACAGTTTGGTTTGTGTCCGAGGGCCGCATCGGTGGGGGGGGCAGGGTCAGTGGGGGAGGGGGAGGGGCTAGAGCAACAACATAAAACTGACCATGAGGTTGATCATAGGTCCCTGCAGCGGACGCCTTCGTCCACTGAGCCGTCCCGGCATACACACATCTCTCTCGGTCTCCCTCCCTCTCTCTAGCTCTCTCTCCCTCTCACCCTCCCTCTCTCCTGTCTTCCTCTGTCTCACTCCGACTGTCTCACTCCCTCTCTCTCACACTCCCTCTCTCTCACTCCCTCTCTCTCACTCCCTCCCTCTCTGTCTCACCCCCTTTCCCTCCCTTTCCCTCCCTCTCCGTCTCCATCTCACTCCCTCTCCCTCCCTGTCCGTCTCACTCCCTCTCCGTCTCACTCACTCCCTCTCCCTTCCTCTCCCACTCATTCACTCTCACTCTCTCCCTCTCTCTCACTCGCTCACTCCCTCCCTCTCACTCCCTCTCACTCCCTCTCCGTCCCCCTCCCTTTCCCTCCCTCTCACTCACTCTGTCTCACCCCCTTTCCCTTCTTTTCCCTCCCTCTCAGTCTCCTTCCCTTTCCCTCCCTCTCACTCCCTCCCTTTCCCTCCCTCTCTGTCTCCATCTCACTCCCTCTCCCTCCCTGTCCGTCTCACTCCCTCTCCGTCTCACTCCCTCCCTCTCCCTCCCTCTCCTACTCATTCACTCTCCCTCTCTCTCACTCGCTCACTCCCTCCCTCTCACTCCCTCCCATTCACTCCCTCCCTCTCACTCTCACTCACTCTCACTCACTCCCTCCCTCTCACTCACTCCCACTCACTCCATCCCTCTCACTCACTCCCTCCCTCTCACTCACTCCCTCCCTCTCACTCACTCCATCCCTCTCACTCACTCTATACCTCTCACTCACTCCATCCCTCTCACTCACTCCCTCTCACTCACTCCCTCCCTCTCACTCACTCACTCCCACTCATTTACTCATTCTCTCTCACTCCCTCCCTCTCACTCACTCCCTCCCACTCACTCCCTCTCACTCTCTCCCACTCACTCCCTCTCACTCACTTCCTCCCACTCACTCCCTCTCACTCACTCACTCCCTCTCACTCATTCTCACTCACTCTCACTCTCTGTCACTCTCTCACTCCCTCCCTCTCCCTCCCTCCCTCCCTCTCTCTCTCTCCCTCCCTCCCTCTCACTCCCTCTCTCTCACTCCCTCTTACTCACTCACTCCCTCTCATGCACTCCCTCCCTCTCTCTCCCTCCCCCTCTCTCTCTCTCTCCCTCCCTCCCTCTCTCCCTCCCATTCCCTCCCTCCCACTCCCTCCCTCTCACTCACTCACTCCCTCCCTCTCACTCCCTCTCACTCACTCACTCCCTCTCAGTCACTCCCTCCCTCTCACTCACTCACTCTCTCTCATTCACTCCCTCCCTCTCACTCACTCCCTCCCACTCACTCCCTCTCACTCACTCACTCCCTCTCACTCACTCTCACTCTCTCAGTCACTCTCTCACTCCCTCCCTCTTCCTCCCTCCCTCCCTCTCTCTCCCTCCCTCTCACTCCCTCCCTCCCACTCCCTCCCTCTCACTCACTCCCTCCCTCTCACTCCCTCTCACTCACTCACTCCCTCTCATTCACTCCCTCCCTCTCACTCACCCACTCTCTCTCATTCACTCCCTCCCTCTCACTCCCTCCCTCTCACTCACTCCCTCTCACTCACTCCCTCTCACTCACTCCCTCTCACTCACTCCCTCTCACTCACTCCCTCCCACTCACTCCCTCTCACTCTCTCCCACTCACTCCCTCTCACTCCCTCCCTCCCACTCCCTCCCTCTCACTCACTCACTCCCTCCCTCTCACTCCCTCTCACTCACTCACTCACTCCCTCTCATTCACTCCCTCCCTCTCACTCTCTCTCTCTCATTCACTCCCTCCCTCTCAATCACTCCCTCTCACTCACTCCCTCCCACTCACTCCCTCTCACTCTCTCCCACTCACTCCCACTCACTCCCTCCCTCCCTCCCACTCACTCCATCCCTCTCACTCACTTCATCCCTCTCACTCACTCCCGCTTACTCACTCCCTCTCACTCACTCAACTCATTTACTCACTCACTCCCACTAACTCCCTCTCCCTCACTCACTCCCTCTCCCTCACTCACTCCCTCTCCCTCACTCACTCCCTCTCCCTCACTCACTCCCTCTCCCTCACTCACTCCCTCTTCCTCACTAACTCCCTCTCCCTCACTCACTCCCTCTCAACCCCTCTCTCTCTCCCTCTCACTCCCACTCACTCACTCCCACTCACTCACTCCCACTCATTTACTCATTCTCTCTCACTCCCTCTGTCACTCACTCCCTCTCAGTCACTCACTCCCTCTCAGTCACTCACTCCCTCTCCCTCATTCCCTCTCCCTCATTCCCTCTCCCTCACTCCCTCTCCCTCACTCCCTCTCCCTCACTCCCTCTCACTCTCACTCACTCCCTCTCACTCACTCACTCACTCCCTCCCTCTCACTCCTTCCCTCCCTCCCTCTCACTCACTCACTCACTCCCTCTCACTCTCCCTCTCACTCTCTCACTCTCTCTCTCACTCTCTCTCTCCCTCTCCGTCCCCCTCCCCCTCCCTTTCCCTCCCACTCCCTCTGTCACCTCACCCTGCCTGTGCGCCAGCCGGGGCACACACACACACTCACAGCCGCACCCGAGCACTTTACAGGTCATTAACAGACCATTTGCATGTTAATGATGCCTTTGTATTTCACCTCTTCTTAGGCCCCTGCAGCTTTACTCTGGCCATTCCTAGGATCGCCCGCCAGCAGCCCCCACAAAGCATCAAGAGTCTCTCTCGCTGCTGCAGACACTTAAAAAAAAAAACTCGGGAAACACAGTTATGATGTCTCGGGGGTCCGCGGGCCGCCAGGGAAGGCTTGCCGGGCCGCCACTGGCCCGCGGGCCGTACTATGAGTACCCCTGCTCTAGAGCATTTCTCGGTTATGTATTGAAGAGTTGTATTGTAGTTTGTCCACTGCTTGGAATGGAAGCATAGAAGTGCTGTGTTCCTGAGTACCTGCTTGTTTCTGAAAAGTGCTGGTACTCTCCAATCAAAAGTATTACGTCTCTCTCGAGAAGTGCCGGCGCTCTCACTCTCAAAATAAAAAAGTGCTGGTACTCTCCAATCAAAAGTATTATGTCACTCTTGAGAAGTGCCAGTTCTCTCACTCGCAAAATAAAAAAGTGCTGGTACTCCGTACGGGGCAGTACCGGCCCATTTAAAGCACCGAGGGCCATATGTACGACATAGTGGCGGAGCATGTCGTTAGCCTCCTGGGCTTAACGAAACACTACGCCACTTCAGAAACGCAAGGCTGCACCATAGTTACAAGAATGTGGTACAGCCTTGCGTTTCCCACTGCGATGGCGGTAAGTTTCACAACTTAGCGCCAAAGCAGGAACCCTTGCGGCAGAGTGCAAGGGTGTCTGTGTGCAGGGAAGGATTGGTTATGTATGGGAAGGTGTCCCTTCCTGCACATAAACAATGCTAAAATGCCATTTTGTAACTTTCATGTGTGCGGCTTAATGCAGCACACATGAAAGTTACAAAATGGCATTTTTAAAAAGGATTGTTTATGTACAGGAAGGGACACCTTCCTGTACATAAACAAAACATGGCATTTTGGTTTTGCCAGGTGTATTACACAAGGCAGCACACATGGGAAAAGCAAAAACGAGGAGAAATAATGTATTTCTCCTCGTTTCACTACCTTAAGGCCAGGGTTTTCCCGGTCTTAATTTTGGCGCTAACTCCTACGTACGCCACCCTTGTACATAGGGGGCAGCATCAAATACAAGTGGCTTAATGCTGCCTTGTACATAAGTCAAGGCCCCTATCGCCAAATAAATATCACAAAAAGTGAGGTTTGCGTGGCGATAGGGGCTATGCCCCTTAGTTTGTCTCCTGTAAGGTCTGGGCACCCACACATGCTTCAGGGAGTCAAATCTTTACTCTGCCACCGCATTGTGAAAATACAGATATGTCAGTAAGTAGGGTTCAGAAAGAAATAGCAGATTAAAGTGATGTGGCTCACTCAAGTCTTGGTTATTTAGAGGCTCAGTTTGCTAATCTCAGGTGCAAAAGTTTTTCTTTATAGCTCTAAATCTCCATTCCTATTCTGGGAATGGTCATGAAGTGTCACACATCTCGAGTGATCCTAACACACTTTATTCAAATTCCTGCATCTGTTTAATGCCTGGAATTCCTCACATATTGTTTTCAGTGCTTTAATGTCAGATAATTATCTGAACGTTTTTATCTGCATGCATCTGCAGGTGTTTTCAGGCTGTGCATTTCCAGGATTGGTATTTCAGTGTAGATCTTGTACTCCATTGATGTGTTGCTAATCTGTGTCCACACCATCCCTTACCCAACCGGAATCCTGCTCACTTAATGAGGATGAGATGATGTCAACAGACCGATTGCTTTGGTAAATCAAGCCTGAGTGATGCCCTATTACATACCAGTAATCTTCATTACTCCTGGTCCCGTTGTCCTCATTCCATTCATAAATAGTGAGATAATACTATCTCACAACAAAAAAAAAGAACAAAGGAATGTTGGCCCTAGCCCACCCCCTCCCCATGGAAGTACAAAAGTGTACCAATTCCAGCATTCATCCTGGAATACCAATCCCAGATAAAGGCCGGCAAAACCGGGAGGGAGGGAAGTAACGAATGGGATGAAAACAACAGGACCAGGAGTAATGAAGATTACTGATAAGCAATAGGGGATTACCTCCCTGGTCCCTCCTGTCGCCACATTCATAAATAGTGAAAATACCCAAGCAAATACCAGCATTCCTCAACAACAAACCACCAGGACAAAAGCATACTTCAAACCAAGTGATTTATTAAGGAAACAGGTCTAGAAATTCAGGATCACACAGCCCACAGAACCCCCAAACGAAAATTAGAATAATCCTCCAGCAAATTCTGGATCCGATAATGACACACAAAAGTGTTAGAGGAAGCCCAAGTATCTTCCCTACAGATCTCGGACAGGGACAACCCCCAAACCTCCGCCAATGAAGCAGCCATCCCACGGGTAGAATACCCCTGAACACCAGCTGGAGGAGGTGTGGTAAATATTTGATTTACCGTCTTAATTTCTATGCAGGTAAGTACTTAAACAAAAATAACTCAATCGGAAAGAAAGAGGCAGAGTCTGTGGTGTTAGAGTTCTTAGGGGTTTTATTCCTTAAAAAGGAATGGGTCAGGTACTGGATATCGGGTTCCTGCCACCACTGGGCTGCAGGAAGGGATAGAGCATACTTTATTGACATTACATTACTTTTATACTTAATATACACAATAGAAGTCAATGCAGAAGGCGTAACAGCTGAGAGAGACAAGATAAAGATACACACGTGTTGGCAATACGTAATCAGAAGGCGTGAACTAAGGCGCGCACAGAGGTGTGTTCTAGAAACGTCACATGTAAGTGTCAGAAGTGGGTGGCTCTATGACAGAATAGTGCAGAGTCAGCAGGAATCGGTAGCTAGGATGCGCGCGCAGCTGCATGACGTGTGACTGACGTAAAGTTGGAGGGTGCAGGGGACTTGACATTTACACTAGAGGAAAGAGACAGAAGTCTGGCATGTCAGATCAACTCGTTCCTATATCATATCTGGTATCTGATGTTTGGGAACCATATTATCTAGAAGGAAAAGGTCTCTCGAACAGAGGCTATTCTATACTGACTGTGAGTGCGTGTATAAGCGTCTAGGTGTCTGCATGAGATGCGAGGGGGCATGGGCCTACCATGGTAACAGAGACTATGAATTACTTGGACGGAGACAGTGAGGCCGGGCCCTTTGCTCTGCAGCTGGAAGGATGTTTACTTAAACTAGTAGGCAGGAATGTATTTTTGAGGAGCGGAACAGATAATTCGAAGGTTGAATACAGTCTTGGCAGGCAACAGGCTGAGCTAAGCGCCGTGAGCCGCGCAGGGAGTAAGGCAGAGGTCACGGGTACAGAGGCCGGCCCAGGCTGAGGCATTTCAGAGTCTGAAGGCAGGAAAAGGCTCGATGGCAGAATTCAGGGCCTACTTCGCCTGGGCTGGAAAACGTGTAAAGTACACCACAAAAAGACGTTGGCAAGGCATACTTAGAAACGGACTATTCAACCCGTTCAGGGTGGGTCTGAAAGAGGACATGTTAACGATGGACGCAAATGTGTTTGCGTCTTCATAGCTGGCACAGGAGGGAAGTTACATGCACTTTAAGTTCGTACATGGAGACGGTGGGGTACACGTTAGGGAACATTTCTTGACCATAAAATTTATATTTCCTCAGAGGGGCACCTGAAAGAGAGTAAGCAAACATAATGACCTGCTTCAGTCAGCAGCCAATGAAAGAAGAAGAAGCCTTTCCCCACGAGAAGCCACCCCAATGGAGACAAACAGGGAACCAGTCTCTCTAAATGAATTTGTACGATTCAGATAGGCATGCAGAGCCCTGCACATATCGAGCAAAGGTCAAGGAAGGTCATCAGCAGACACAGGAGCTGCATTCAAAGAAGGCAATACCAAATCCTGGGAATGATGGAACTGAGAAGAAGCTTTGGGACAAAGGCCGAATCCAGCCGGAGAACCAAGCCATCATCCGAAAAAGACAAAAACGACTCCCGAGCCATCAGAGCCCCCAGTTCTCCCAGATATCGAGCCAATGTAATGTCCACCAGGAAGACCACCTTCAAATTCAGAAATTTAACATCCATCTCAGCCAAAGGCTCAAATAGAGGAGCCACAAGAGCCCGCAAAACCAGGGGTAAATCCCAAAAATGAAAAGTCAGCCGCACCACAGGGTGGGACAAAGAGAAACTCCACAACAAGCGAGAGATCAAATCCTCCACATCCGAAAAATTCCCCCAAGGGGAACAGAAGGCCTTAATAGCGGCCCACTGAGCCCGTAAAGTGGAAACCTCCAACCTTTTCCCAAACCCTTCCCAGAGAAACTGAAGCGCCTCCGGTAAACAGCACTCTAGAGGGGTCAACCCCAAAACCGCACACCAGCGTTGGAAATTACCCCAATGATGGCCATAGGACTTCAAGGTGGAAGGCCTGTGCAGCAGTGGAATAGCCAGGGCTAAATGCGCAGGGAAACCTATGCGTCGCCACCCCTGCCTCTCAACTTCCACACCGACAGCCGAAGTTGCGGGAGAGATAACATCATAGCCGACCATGGAGGGATGGAAAGCAAGGGAGAAACCAAGGACCCAGCACAGACAACAACCTCAGAGTGGTGAACCACGACAGGAAAGCCAGAACAGCACCACCATCCGGGACTCCTGGCAGAGGCGAGCCAAGAATCAGGGGATCAGAGCCAGAGGAGGAAATGCATACAGGAGGCAGGAAGGCCAAGGAACGGACAAAGCATCGACCCCCCCATGCCCCCTCGTGCCGAACCCGGGAGCAGAATCGGGGCAATTGGGCATTGTGCCAGGAAGCAAAGAGGTCAAGATAAGGAAGACCAAACATCGCGCACACAAGCCGAAAAACCACTGGAGTCAGAGACAACTCCTGGGAGGTGGGGAAAACCTACTTAGGGCACCCACCACACCATTGTCCACCCCCGAATGTGAACAGTCGAGAGAGACAGCAGATGCCCCTCCACCCAATAAAACAATGGAATCATGACTGCATTCAGAGACTTGGAACTGGAACCCCCCTGATAGTGCAGATAAGCCACCCAAACCATGTTGTCCGAACAAACCACCACATTGCGACCCAATGGATGCAGAATCCCTTCACAGCCACAGGACACCGCAGTCAACTCCCTCCAGTTTGAGGAATGTCTCCCCTCCTGAAGGGACCAGTGACCCTGAAGGGAACCGGAATCCAAAGTTGCCCCCCACCCAAAGGCACTAGCATCTGTCGTTAGAATCGGTTGTGGAGAGGACTGCAATGGCAGCCCCCAAGAAAGATTGTCTGACATTGTCCACCAGCGCAGAGCAACGAGGAGGGATGATGGAAATATGGAGCCACTGGAATTCGAAGAACCAGATTGCGGGCCAACAGATTCCACTGGGCCAACAGATGCAACCACAGAGGCCTGAGATGAAACCAAGCCCAAGCTACTGTAAACACCATTGCTGCCATGAGACCCAGAAGTCGTAACCACAGACGGACTGGAAAGGAGCCCCCTCCAAGAACCGCAGAGCAAGGGAACACAAAGTCACTGCACGAGAAACAGGCAGGAACACCCTGTTAAAATCGTGCAGAAGCACACCCTGATGGAAAGCAAGTCCTGCGAAGGCTCCAACTGACATTTGGGAAGATTCAGAAGAAACCCATGAGCTCGTAATGCAGAACACACCACCTCCGATTCACCAGCAAGTGATCCCGAGAGAGAGCATGGACCAACCAATCGTCCAGATATGGATAAATGAGGACTCTCCGGAGACGTAAGAAAGCTACCAGTGGTGCCACCACCTTTGTGACTTCAGGCCAAAAGGCAGTACCTGAAAATGGAAATGACATCACTTAAGGCAAAACCTCAAATACTGATGAAAGCTGGGGGAAACGGGACATGATAGTAAGCATCCTGAAGTTCGAGGGTGCACAAGAAATGACCCGGAAGCACCAATGGAATCAGTTGCTGCAGATTCTCCATTTGGACGGGTAGATGGACCATAAACTTGTTGAGAGCCTTCAAGTCAAGGACCAAATGGAACCCCCTGTCACCTTGGGAACCAGAAAAATCAGAGAGTAAAACCCCCTTCCCACTTCCAGAGGAGGAATGTCCTGAATCGCCCTATTTTGCAAGAGAGACTCGACGCCCAGAGACAACTCTGATTGCCTGACCAGACAGGTTGGCCAAGGGGTAGGACGAATACCTGACTCTGGAGGAGGCTTAGATAATGTTATTCTGTACGCTAGATGAACAATGTTCAGAACCCACATATCAGAACAGGACTGCAGCCAAACTGGAAGATATAACTGCAGCCGTCCACCTACCAAGAATGCGGGAGCGCCGGCCATATAGTCAAGAACTCAGTTTGGGGGGGGGGGGATTTTTGCTTTCCTATTCCGACTCCTACCTGAAGAAAAGCGCCCTTGTCCCCTGGAGAAGTGTCTATGACAAGGAAGGTGAAAGAAAGAATTTGGTTTAGAAGAAGAAGTCGCAGCAGAGGGCTGCTTGAAGGAAGATGAATTATTTCTCTCCGTAAACAATTTATGTAATTTGCCCTCCAATTCTTCCACAAACATTATTGTCCCCTAAAAAGGCAAGCGAAAGACATAAGCCATTTGAGCAGAATCAGTCTTCCATCCCTTCAACACCAGATTGTGGCAGGCTGCCACACCTGCCCCGCCAGAAAGGGCTGAAGCCCTCACCACTTCGAAGGACTCATCTGACAGGAACTCGACCTGTATCTCGATATGCTCAAATAACCCAGAGCAGTCAGATGAATCATCCATTGACTGATATAAAGTCTTGATATCTGAAATCAAGGATTGAGCGACGTGAGTGCCATAAATACCGGTTCTCAAAGCCAGATGAGACCCAAAGTACACCTTCCTGAGGGAAGCATCAACCTTTTTATCGATTGGATCTTTGATCACCGCATCCTCAGCCAAGGTTGTCCACCCCACAAGGCTAGCAACAAAGGAATCAATCGGAATCGGATCCGGTAATTCCTTGGACATACCCTGAAGAGGGTAAAGTTTAGCCATAAAGCTAGGAAGCAAAATATGATCTGGATACTTCCATTCCCTTTTCAGAACCTCACAAATGAAGGGATGAACTGGCACATCCACCGCAGCTGAACACCGAAACTGCAGCAGTAATGAACTACCAGAGGTGCAGGACGCCTCATCATCAGGAAATCCCATGTTGGTTTTGACATGTTTAAGCAATTCAGGTAACGTGTCTTCATCAATATATTTTCCTTTGCATTCCGCACCCCCCAACCAATCCTCCTTGGAAGGAATCTGATGAGTGAGAAGAGAGAGGAGGAAGGGGACTCTTAGAATGAGGCCCCTGCTCCATTTCATACAGGGTTAATGAGTCTTTTAATGTGATCATCATCCCCCTCCCTGCATCGTTTTGACTGCGCTGGAGAAGGGGAGGAAGAAGAGTCCAAAGATGAGGAAGAGGAGCGCTCCACATGCCCGCACTTCCTCAAATGCTTCCCCATCGTAATAATGGCAATCCAACAAACACAAAACAATCCACACCCAGCGGTGTACTGAACCGAGGGGAAGGAAGAAAAAGGTTAGATCACCCTTCGTGAGCCGAGCCAACAGTGCCCCAATTTGCTGCCACAGGATCGCCTACAACACAGGGTATAACTTGAGAACAATTGGCAATGAACTTCAGAAAGAGACAACCAAAGAAAACCGCTATGCAGTACTTTCTAAATACACTGGTCCGAAGACAGCCTCGTCGCCGACAAGCATTGAACTGCCTGAGTTCTGGACCCGCCCTCGGCCGGAAGACAGGCAACGAGATTCAGAAGCAGAGACTCGAACAGGAAAGCTGCGCCTCCCAACATGCCCGGCAACCCGGGTGGCACAGACAGGAATCCCCTGACTGCGGAACACACCCCCAACGGTGGGAATCCACCCTACTTCTCCCAAGCCCAGCAGGGAAGAACACAGGACACACCGCAATGCCCCGTTATCCCCACCACCCAGCAGCAGTGGAGCAAGTAATTAATCAGGAGCACCCTAGCTCCTGTTCCTCGTCTCATTCTGTCAAAGACAGACAATAAGAACAGGAGGAATGCTGGGATTGGTACACTTTTGTACTCCCAGGGGGTGTGGGTGGGGTAGGATCAGCATTATTTTGTTCTTTTTTTCTGTCATGAGATAGTATTATCTCACAATTTATGAATGAGACGAGGACAGGAGGGACCTGGCAGGTAATGAGGTTTCAACCCCAAAGTGGCCTATGTTACAATCTGACTATGCAAAATAGGTAGAAACAACACAATTGGGTAACAGTGGTTACAGAATAATCCCACAACTACAGAGAACTATAGAATGAAGGTTTTATAAAGTGCAACAATTCCAATAATCAAATGCAAGAACATTAGGTGTTTTGACAGTCTTACTCTCTGCTACCAATAGGGTGTAAAATACATTGCAACCCAAAAATGAATTACAATAAAAACTCAACATTTTCGAGTATCTGCAGTATTTCCAATAAAGGTGTATATGCACAAAGAATGTCTGGATCACTTCTTTGACACAATATTTACCTATGATGATACGTAATGATTAATGATGTACTGGGTCTTAGCGTGTATATACCAAATAGGTGGTCTGATGACAGGCGTGGCATACTTCATTAAGAGTAGTTGCTACTCTTAAGTCTTTGCCATCTGCCAGCTATGCCCTTTTCCTGCCAGTTTCAAATAGGAGCCCAGTAGCAGACTGTCCTTTTTGGATTATCCAGGATGGTGAAAGGGGTGGGTGGGTGTTATGGTTACTGTCTCTTTAATGGAACACTGTATGTTCTACATCATTGATGGAGTGTTTACATTCTGAATACTGTGTCAGTTGCTGAGGCTGCTGTTTATGGTTGCATCAATAAACCTGCTCTTCCTACTAAACCTGAACTAAGAGCTTTTTATCACTGGCGACGAGGGTCAAGGCTTGATTGGGGACAAGCACCTGCAACCATCAACTCCCCTACAATTGAAATTTTAATTTGGATTTGGACTTGGACTTGGTTTGGACAATCGTACATTTTGAATACTGCTCTTGCACTGTTATTGGACTAATACTGAACATTGGACTCTGGATACCATACAGTGCAGCACAAACTTCGAAATTTGGATTTATTTCTGCTTTATTTGGATTTACCACTTCTTTTCATCAAAATTTGGATCGCCTCATCGATTGAAATTGCCTTTCTTATTATTAAACGCAGTGTTTATGGATAATACTGCTGTACTGATTGCTGTACTGATTGCGCAGAACAAATTTCGCTAAACGAGTAACTTTTATTTGGCTTGTTCATCTGTTCAACGTTGGCCGTTATGATCTGTTTATTCTTAAACGGAGTCAAGTGATACATCGCGTGTGTCTGGGCAGCGGGTGACATCGCGTGTGGTCTGCGCGCTCACCTTTGCGCTCACCTGCGCGCATTGACACCATCGGCTTCGAAATCGGCTTCAGCTTCAGGATCAGCTTTCCCCTAGCAACGTGGTGTGACGCGATGCCACAGAACTTTGACCTTGACGCTCAAAACGTATAGCGTCATCACGCAGCAGCCATTTTGATTTCTTCGTACAATTTTTCACGCCGATGCGCACGGCAGCGCATTTTGGTAACCATAGCAACCACTCTGATGCACACAGCAGCGCAATTGTCAATTACCATAGCAATTCTTCACACCAATGCACACGGCTGTGCATTATTAAGATTACCATTTTTTTACGTCGATGTGCACGACAGCACATTTACTTTCCATGGTTTTCTTTGGAAGTAAGTTACATTTCGTTAATTTACCTTGGCATCGTCGATGTGCACGACAGCACATTGACTTTTAACTTTGGTTTCATAAAAAAAGTAAAGTAGAGTGTAGTGACTTAGTAGTGAGTAATTTAAACATTTATTTATTTATTTATTTATTTTCTTTTTCCTTGTATTGGATATTAACCCACAACATGGCTACATCTTCCAGTATGTCTCAACCTCCCCCTTTCCTTTCTGAAGAGGGAGAACCTATTCTTCCCTGGAAGAGGTGGCAAAATCTTTTTGTTTCCTATCCGGTGGCAATTGGTGGGGAAAAGTTCTCAGCTGCCAGAAAACAGGCAATTTTATTGCAGAATTTAGGGGTTGAAGGTAGGGGTGGGCGGCCAGCTACGCTCCGTGCACGGAGTGTGCGTAGTGCCGCCTACTCCGCATTTTGCGGAGCGGGCGTAGCCAGGCGGCACTACGCACGCTCCGCAGACGGAGCGTAGCTGGCCGCCACCCGCCTCCCTCTCGCCCTCCCTAAATACTTTCAATTAAAGGAGTCAAATAATTAAAATGCACTTACCTTGCCCGCCGCTGACCGCCGCGTCCCCGGGGCTCGCTGTCTTCCGTCTTCCGTCTTCTTTACTAATGCGCATGCGCGGGCGGCCGCGCATGCGCATTTTCTCGTGAGAAATGTGCATGCGCGGCCGCCCGCGCATGCGCATTAGTAAAGAAGACGGAAGACGGAAGATAGCGAGCCCCGGGGACGGGGCGGGCAGCGGCGGGCAAGGTAAGTGCGTTTTAATTATTTGACTCCTTTAATTCAAAGCATTTAGGGAGGGCGGGAGTGAGGCGGGTGGCGGGGCTGGCGGCCAGTGGTGTTTGCGGAGTGGGGCTACGCGGAGTGCGGAGGTGGTCGTAGTTTCTCGCCCACTTCGCGTAGCTCCGCGAAGCCCCACTCCGCCCACTCCACCCAGGGTTAGTTGAAGGTAGGCACACTTATGATAGCATGGACACTATACCAGTGGGTGGTGCTGATGGTGAACCATCTGACATTTTTGAGATGTCTATGCCCATGCTAGAAAATTATTTTGGTCCTAGAATTAATGTTATCTTAGAACGCCACAGATTTTTCACTCGTGTACAAGGTCCTGTTGAACGTGTGGGTACATTTGTAGCTGTTTTAAAGACTCTTGCACGCACGTGTGATTTTGGGGATTTGGCTTAATCACTGGTGAGAGATCAGCTTGTAAGATGTACTAATAGTACAAGAGTTCAAGAAAGATTATTATCTAAGAACCCTACCCTGAAAGAGGCTATGGCTATTGTAGAAGGCATGGAGAATACTTCTACTTGGGTTAAAGAAATCAGAAAAAATAAAGAAGAGACAAATCACACTTCTGTCGAGTTTAAAAAGAAAAGTCAAGATGTTGTGCATAGACTACAAGAAGATGAATTTTTAGAAGAATCTCCTGATTCCATTGCTAAAGTTTCACCTAATGTGAGAAACAAATTGCCTCAAAAGAACTTATCTCAGAAAGGTTCTCAAGAGAGTCGTCCTTTGCTTAATAGAGAGACTTCCTTATCCAAAGAACGTGATTTTCGACAACAACGCTCATTTTCTAATCAAAGATTGCGTAGTTTCAGATGTGGTAGTTTTTCTCACACTTCTAATTATCCAAACTGTTTTGCTAGAGATAGTATTTGTAACAATTGTGGGGGTAAAGGTCATTATGCTCGTGTTTGCAAGTCCAACAAAAAGAAAGAGCCCAATGAAAATGTATCTGACATTGTACGCACTGTAGTTGTTTCAAATGTAATTGGGGCAAGTGTTGATTCTGAAAAGATTAATATGCCTTTTTGTGATATAGGTATTGACAAGTATATGTTCAAGCTCATGGCAGATTCAGGATCTCCTTATACTTTAATAGGTAACAAAATTTGGGATGAAGTTGTTGGTTTGGAAAATATTCCACTGTTACCTCCAGATATTGCTCCTTTAAGTTATGGTCGTTCAAAGATTGATATCTTGGGATATACAGTTGCTAAGATTTCTTTTAGAGGTAAAGAAATCACTGGGAAAGTTTATGCAGCTGTGAGAGGGGACAATCTTCTTGGGTGGAAACATCAACATGATTTTGGTATAATCCTTACCGCCAGATTCATGAAAAACGGCATTTGCGATTCTGTAATAGCGAAAAAAGGCGATTCGCTATTCAGAAATCGCAAATCCGAATTCATGAAAAATTGCGATTAAAAAAGTGGTTCGCACGCGATCGCAAATTCCGTTAGCGATTACCAATAATCGCAGAAAAATCGCTATTTTCGGGTCCCCGCGCCGGGATTGCGAACTCGCAAATAGCGATATCGCTATTTGCGATATCGCTATTTGCGAGATCGCAAACTCGCGAGATCGGGAAAACGGGAAGTCGCATTTCGAGCCCAGTGATGACATCACAACCAGGAAGCTGCCAGTTCCCACCCCCATTCTCCACACTGAGGCTGACTGAGAGGGAGCAAGTGGGAGAGCTGCTGCAATACAGGAGATTACTACACCTCCACTACTTTGGTACAATGTCAGAGGAACCTGTACCTGGCACCAGCCGCTCCTCTGGTCGCAAAAGGAAGCTGAAATTCTCCGAGCAGGAGCTAGAACACTTGATTGAGGGGGTGGTGGCCAACCATGAGAAACTATTCGGAAAGGATTCCAGGAGGGTCACTGAGCAAGAGAAACGTCGGATATGGCAGGGGATTGCCTCCACTGTTAACTCCGTGGGAGTGGCGGACAGGTCCCTAGAGGAGTTAAAGAAACGGTGGTATGACCTCCGAGGCCGTGCCAAGGAGAAGGTGGCGGCGCGCCTTGGAGAGTCGTCGGGCACTGGAGGTGGTGGACCAACAGTCCCTCCCAACACTGCCATGGAGGACCAGGTGGAGGAGACCCTAGAGAGGGAGGCCTGTATAGGATTCACTCGACTCATCCCGCACCACCCAAGACACCCAAGGTAAGTGGCATGCGACTGCGACCCTGCCCCCTATGAATGTCCATGACCAAATAGGCTCCCCTAATGTCCCATGGGCATGCCATAGTTGCACATCAAGGAATGTCCTGATGCATTGTGGGAGATGTAGTGTGGCCACAATGTAGTAGTACCACAATGCAGCCAGACAGGTCCCAAAGTACACAAAGCCACAGCCATTCAGGGAATGTCACCCAGCATGCATGTAGCAACTACACGTCTGCCAGATACATGCAACTAATGATCCTCCACTTACCCCCACAGGTGGCGAAAGCAGCGATAGTGAAAGGCTGCAAATTGATGAGGAGGTCCAAGAGGAGGAGGTGCCACCACCAACCCAGGCACCAGCCCCTGCCGCTGCTACAACACCAGCAGCCAGATCCACCTGCAGTGTCCCCCCTGCGACTGGTGCAGCACCCACAGCCGCTGCCAGGCCAGCTACCATTGTGCCTCCTGCTACTGCTGCACCACCTAGAGCCGCAGCCAGGGCAGCTACCATTGTGCCCCCTGCATCTGGCACACCAGCAACGCCAGCTGTCACACCCCCTGCATCTGGCGCACCAGCAACACCAGCTGTCACACCCCCAGCAGCTGTCGCCACAACATCCGGGCCCGCGCCAGTTGCCACACAGCGGCCAGCCACAGACTCAGGCCAGCAGGGCAGGCGTGGCAGGTCACGCCAGCACTCCACTCCAGCAAGCAGGCGGGCCAATGGACAGGGACTGGCGCGTCTCAGCGTTGAAAGACGCATGTTGCGGATACACCAGCGCCAGGCACGACAGCAAGGAGCCATTCAGCTGCAACTCCATAAGATAGGGTGCAATGTGGCCACAGTTGCAGACCACATGGACGGCATGAGGGCGGCCATGGCAGGTGTGGGGGAGCGCTTAGACAACATGACTGCAGCCATGGCAGGTGTGGGTGAGGGAATGGCTCGCATGGCTGCAGCCATGGAGGCCAACACCGCTGCGATGTCCACACAGAGCAGTGCAGCAAGCCGCCGCCACGTCAACTCATGAGCCGGCTGGCCTCATACAGCAGGGCGAATTATGTTGCTGCAAATGCAACTTCTCTGTTGGCGCGGCGCTCCCTAACACAGCAGCACCAACTAGTCCAGTGCAGTGAGGACATGACCAGGGTCCTGGAGCACCTCACCATGGCCATCATGGCACTACACCCTCCAGCAATACCATCCACTGTGGGGGTGATGATGCTAGTGAGGGGGCGTCCAGCGTCAGCAGCCACTCAGCCCCACAAATCCCACCACACAGCGGCAGCACCAGGCCCACGCCAGGTCCTGAAGCCCCGGAGGAGGATGCCCCTCAGAGGCGCTTGGGCGCAACGCGCAGTAGGCGCACTTGAGAACGTTTGACTTTCATTGGCACAGGCTGACGTTAAGCCTGCCATGTTCTAATACACAGCAGTATGCTGTAATACTGTTAGTGGGAGTTATTTGTACTGGAACCTTATTTTTTTTTGTGAATTGAACAAATACATTTATTTTGCTACACACATTAGCGTTGTGTCATCATTACATTTTGCATGCATTGTTGATTTGTGGGGTGATGGAAGAGGTTGTACTAGAAACTGTTCACTGTGATGTGGTTGCGACGTCTGTGCCCTTCTGCTGGGTTCTCCCTATGTGCATGGCGCGCATGTGCAGGTGGGCGGTTGTCCCCTTCAGATTCACTGCCAGAGATGTCAACAGGTATCCGGCGCTTGGTTGCAATGTTATGTAGTATTGCGCAGACAGCCACAATGCGGCAGCACACTGCAGGACTGTAATACATGGCCCCACCTGTCTTGTGCAGTATGCGGAACCTGCTCTTGAGCAGGCCAAATGTCCTTTCTATGCAATTCCTTGTCCGTATGTGTTCAATATTGTAGCGCCGTTGCTGGGGTGTAGCAGGGTTGAGGTATGGGGTCAGGAGGTATTCACGGAGGGCGTAGCCACTGTCACCTGAATGAGAGGAGCAGATGGTGATTGCCTGTGCTGCGCTGTTACATCTTAGCAATGTGACATTTTCAACAAAGTGTACTTACCAAGTAGGTGTCCTTCCCCAAACTCTCCCCTGACCAGTCGTGTGTGGAGGCCGCTGTGCCGGAATATGAAGGAGTCATGGGTACTCCCTGGGTACTGTGCGACAATGTCAGTGATGTATGTCTTAGCATTGCAGACCATCTGGATGTTGAGGGAGTGGTAGGACTTTCTATTGCGGAACATATACTCCATGGCAGCTGGTGGGCAGATGGCGACGTGGGTACAGTCTATGCATCCGAGCACATGTGGAAAATGGGCTACATTGTAGAATTGTAGCTTGGTCATGTCCAATTCCTGTTGGCTATCTGGGAATTTGATGTGACGGTGTAGCTGGGTGAGCATGGCGTCAACAAAACTGTGGAGGCAGCGTGACATGGTGTGCTGGGATATCCCCCCAGTAGCCGCTACTATCCCCTGGAAACTCCCGGAGGCCAGGAGGTGCAGGCTACACAATACCTGCACATGTGTAGGCACCGCATTGGTACGGCTTGTTGGGTTCTGCTGCGTCAGGGGGTCAAGGTCCTGTATTAGCTGCATTATCATTTCCCCATTCAGCCTGTATTTAGCATATATCTGCTCTCTGGTTTGGCCCAGCAAGGTTACCCGCTGGCGGAATATCCTGTCCTGGATCCTGCGTCTCCTCTGTGCTAATCGCTGTAGCCTTCGACGCCTCACCACCATGTACATTCCTGGCATTGTGGGACTCCTAATGCTGCTGATGATGATTGTCCTTATGTGTGATTGGTCAGGCCAGAACCTGTTGGTGATTGGACAATGGTTTTTTAAAAGTTTTTTTTGCATGGCTTTTATGGTTACCACCTGCTTTGAGTTGTCCTTATTTTGCGCGGCGCAAAATGCGATTTTTGGGTTTTTCGCTATCAGCGATTTTTTTTGAATACCGATTGCGATTATATAGCGAATTCGCTATTTTTTTCGCATAATCCGTGGTTTCTCGCATTTTCCGATTCGCTAATGCTCACCTGCCGGGATTCTGCGAATATAATAGCGAATTCGCTATTCTGTGTTTGCGAATTCGCTATTTTGATGTTGAATGCCGATTACGGAAATTGCGCCCGCAATTGCATTTTCGCAGCGATTGCGGGCGCAATTTTACTTCATGAATCAGGCTGTTAGTTCCCTCTTCTCTTTATCAAGAAATTAACACTGTGTCTGATTCTAACAAAATTTTTTCAGAATTTCCTAAAGTTTTCTCAGACACATTGGGATGTTTAAAGGGATTTGAACACAAGATTATTCTTAAGAAATATGCTAAACCGTGTGTGCATAAGGTTCGGAAAATCCCTAATATGATGGTTGAGCCTTTGAGATTGGAGATTGAGAAACTTTTCAAATTAGGGGTGATTGAAGAAATTGAGTCTTCAGAATGGTTAAGTCCTATAGTTTTGGCACCCAAGGATGGTGGAAAAGCAGTAAGAATATGTGTGGATTTGCGTGGATTAAATGAGTGCATTTGGGTTGATCGACAACCTTTACCAAATATTTCTGAATCTATTAGTATTTTGAAGGGAGCGAACATGTTTAGTGTTCTTGATCTCTCTTCTGCATATCACCAAATTGTCTTACATCAAGAGTCTAGACATTTAACATCATTTGTCACATCCCTTGGTGCTTATCGGTTCTTGAGAATGTCTTTTGGCTTAGCCTCGGCTGGCTATTGTCGTTCTTGATCTTATTTATCTTTTCTTTTATATTGGTAAGGGGATGTGTTATGGTTACTGTCTCTTTAATGGAACACTGTATGTTCTACATCATTGATGGAGTGTTTACATTCTGAATACTGTGTCAGTTGCTGAGGCTGCTGTTGATGGTTGCATCAATAAACCTGCTCTTCCTACTAAACCTGAATTAAGAGCTTTTATCAGTGGGCTACTAGGAATTAATAGAATCTTGAGTTTTAAAAAGGGCCAGCCTTTGCCAGTTAGCACACTGGGCAAAACCAGATTTGGTGCCCCCTACACCTTTTAAGGAAAAATACTTCATCACTGGCAATCACTCAGAGTATCACCCACCATGCCCCTGATTGCGGCTCGTTATTTGAGTGTATCTTTGTTCCAGTGGCACAGTGAGAGAATGATACCCATGTCTGTTCATACCCTTGCCAATTACGCTGCTACATCAAACACACAAAAGTTGATGGAAGGAGTGCTTGCAATTAGTAAAACCACTGACAATCGCTCGGGGCAGCATTCCAACTCATCATTCTTTTGCCCAACATGCCACCACTGTTTGAACCCAGTCATATGCAAATCAGTCTTGACCCTGCTTCAATAGGAAAAGTTCAGTCCGGACAGCTAGGCCAGGTCCTCCCTGTATCAGAACTTAATCAACTCAAGACCGGTTTCTTCAGGGGCGGCTCATCTGTTATAGAGGAAGAGCCTCGCCCCACTGAAATGCCTCAAAGTAGACAAATAAAATGGTAATGAAGTTAATTCATTATTATTTTTATTTTTTGTAACCCATTCCCGAACAGAGCATCAGGACGTGGTGGGCCTGCTGATTGGAAGCAGCAGGGAGGAGGGTGGGCTGTCTTTGCACTTGTTTAAAGTGCACATGTCTCTTTGGCTGGCATTCTGGCGACAGCCAGACACACATGTGCTCTTTAAACCTCTCTAACCCAGCTGTCTTGTGAGACAGTTTGGTTAGAGTAAGAAAAAGCCTCTAGTGCTCTTGTTAACACTGACAGAGGCTGTTCGACCCAATCCTGGTGCTCATCTCATGCCGGTTATTAACATGAGAGCAGCCAGGATTGGTTAGGGAAGTTGGCTAGGGCGCTGGATGTCACACCTGTAGAAGAGGACCGGAGCAAGGAGGATGCAGCATGCATATTAAGTAATGCCTAGAGGCCCATAGGAATGAATAGAAACATATTCTCAATTTGTGATTCTTAATTAGAGAATCGCAAATTGCGAATGCAATTTCAAGGGTGCCAGGGTGTCAAAAAGACACCCTGTTACACCCCTGAAATGAGCATGGGTGCAGATGTGGCGCACATACATGCTCTGTGAGTCACATGGCACTTTAAAAAATGCAAAAAAGTGCATTTTTTAAGGAAATTGCAAATTATCACCAACTTGAAGTTGGTGGTAATTTGCGATTCCTTACGTCCAAATTGCACTTTTTCTGTGCTTTTCACATTAAATTTAAGGAATCGCAATTTGCGATTCCTTAAATGAAATCGCAAAATAGGGAATCACAAAATTTGCTATTCTTTATTTTGCGAGGGGTACTTTTGTGTCACACATATGACAATGCTGTTTTGCGATCGCAAATGCCGAAATTATGTGAATTTCGGCTTTTGTGATCGCAAAATTGCCTTCATACATATGGCCCTATATGTTCTGGGAGCAACCAGTAGATTTGCTCCAGACTCTGGCTTTATAGGCAATTCACAAATTCTTAAATTTTATTCAGTTTCTGATAGGCAGTCTGTGCAGTTGTCTGATCACTTCAGACACAGAATGACATTTCGGTGGGCTGGACAGCAGTCTAGCTGCAGCATTTTGAATTGGCTGCAGTTTGTTTAGGACTGATTGCTGAGCATTAATCAGTAGAACGTTACAATAGTCTACCTTGGACAGTACCAAGGCTGATGAGATCATCTTCCTGGCTTCAATGGGGATGAAATGTAACAGTTTCTTAGCCATTCTGAGAATGTAGAAGGACGAGGAGACTACTGAGTTGACATGGTATTTATAAAAGAGCTTGTCATCAAGGATGACCCTGAGATCTGTGGCCTTGGTGACTCCGACAGGAGGCAATCCCAGGAGACCATGCTGGAGAGAGGTTATCAAACACCATCACCTCAGTCTTATAGGAATTTAATTTGAGGCAGTGATTGGACATCCAGGTACTCACTGCCAACATTCCGTCATGGAAATTAGCCGAGACGCTGTCTCTGTCCTTATGGACAGCCAAAACAATTTGAGTATTGTCTGTGTATGATGTAAGCCTTAAGCCAGCAGCTTTATTCACTTGGCCCAGGTCGGTCACGTAGATATTAAAAAACATAGGGCTGATGGAGGAGACCTGTGGGACTCCACGTGGAAGAGGAGGGGATTCAAAATCACCCAACTGAACTGATTGGGCTCTGTTGGCTAAGAAGGATGCTATCAGAGCAATGGTTTTGTCCCTGATAACTAGGGAGGAGATACGGTTGCTCAGGAGGCCATGATAAACTGTATCAAAGGCTGCAGATATGTCCAAGAAGACCAATGCCACTGCACCACCCTTATCCAACAGGAACCTTATTTCCTCAGTGGCTTTGAAGAATGCTGTTTCTGTACTATTGTAGAGAAAAAGGAGGGGTTTGGCCCTGTAGGGAAGAGGGTAGGTAGGGCCTATTAATGCCAAAAAGAAGGGGATTTACCTATGCCTCTGTGTGCATAATTACAACACTTAATGTTCATCAAAGAGAAAACCACACAGTTAGTTAACTCAGACACGTGATTTATGTCAATTACTTTTGAAATTTATATATTATCGGTTACTTGCGACAAGAAAGAATACATAATCAACTTCACATTGAACACAACAAAATTTTTTGCAAGGGAAAAAGCACGAAAAACAGACATGTAAACAGTTATTGTGTAAATTAAAGTGACCATATCAACATAATGTGCATATACATTGTACACAGTGATGAGCAGTTATCTCAAGGACAGTAAAAAGCAAACTTTCATCAAGTCAAATCAAGAATGGCAATTGGGGGGGTACGTCTTATTCATTACCAGCCCGACTTCCTGTAACAATATTTGCTATGATAATTAAGTTGTGTGAGTACAGGAAATGGAAAACCAAACATCAATTAGGACATGCCATCAATTTTGGGCAAACAAAAATGCCTAAATGCCGACGCGTTTCGAATCCCAATGTAATGATCATCGGATTCTCATCAGGGCGTGGAATTTATCCGCAGATACTGTTTAGAGAGAGAGAAAGGGAATTTGATTTAGAGAGGTGAACATTTAACAAGAAGGGGGCTTTTTCCAGTTGATGCATCTGGCGATGCAGCATACCTTATGCGACCAATGAATTGTGGTCGTTTTAGTCTTTTATGACAAGGTCATCATGTACCGTGGATGTCAACCTGCAATGGAGTGACATTGGCATGGTAAGTATTTGTGTTATGATTATGGGCTGGCACTACTACATGAATACAGTTCTGTGGCCGAGAAATTTACCTCTGTATCTGATGCAGCCGCTCAGAAATCGAGGCAGGAAAGGGTGCAATTTCAGTTCCTATGTTCTGTCCCTTTAAAACAATCTACAAACAAAGGAGATTGTGTGGTTTTAGCGAGAACGGGTGGTCATATTGGAACCCAAAAGAAAATTAAATATCATAGATCGCTTACTTTTGTCCATAAATTAAGCGAAGAATTGTTTCTTCGAGGTGTCCTGTGAAGGAAAAAACAGGCGGAAAGCTAATGAATGCCCTGTCTGTGTTGTTGCCAAACAAGAAAAAACCAGACCGGCTTGCCGCCGTGGGTCTTACCGTGAATTCTGACCCTCGGGACGTTGAATTAAACATGTGCTTTAAGGGCAGAGGTCTTGTTCAAGAATGAATCCTGAAAAGGAGGAGAGACCAAGCAGGTTAATAGCCGGTTGCGCCCGAGTGTAAGCGCGTGTGTGTGCGCAAACCAAGAAGCGGGTCTTACCGTGGGTAAATCAATCACCGCGGTGTCTTTTCCAAAATCGAAGTGAAAACAACAGCTCGCCGCCGCGAGTGAAATTGACTAAGTTGTGTCGACTGGTCACATGGGACCAGGCGCCAATCAGCGTTTGGGACCCTCTCGCTAAGGATTGTGGGATTTGTAGTTTGTGGGGACAATCGATTTAAAACAAGAGGAGAAGAGAAGCCAATTATATTCTGGTGACTTCACTAAGCACATTTAGCCCATTGTTCACACTGTTAAATTTCATAATGAGATAAGCCTCCTTGCGTAGTAATGCAGCCTCAATGTCATGTACATACTGTTTGGGATCCACCCATGAAAGGACAGTCCATTTGAAATCATTTTCACCATGGTTATGACTTATAAAATGCTCTACCATGGGTGCAGAACTCACTTTGTTTCTGTACTATGGCTTTTCCTAAAGCCAAATTGCATTTCATCCAACAAATTGTGGACCTGAATGTATTGGGTCAATTGCTCATTTACAATCTTTTCTACTAATTTGGCGGCCAAAGGCAGATGTGTAAAGGGCGGATAGTTGTTAGTATTTTCCGGGTCGAAGTTTGACTTCTTTAATTGGGGCAAAATTGAAGCTTTTTTCCATTGAGAAGGATAGACATCAGCTGTAAACATAGAATTGAAGATGTTAGCCAGAACTGGCCCAATTAGCTCAGAAGATTCCTTAAGGGTAGCGTCAATGCGGTCTATACAGTGGGGAGATCGTGCCGGTGTGCTACTGCTGCCCCCAGTCTTGGGCTCCGGGAAAGCACACTGTCCACAAGGGAGTGCATTGGCACTTAGATGGACACCCTACGCTCACCCCTGCCTTAAAAAATGTTAATTGTGTTGTCCCCTGGGTCCGGGCCCACCCTGTTGGTAAGGGTCAGAATTGCAGTGGCTATACTCCTGTTTCTATTTGATTTTTGTTTCACAGTGATAAAGGTCTAGATTCATTTTTCGGGCCACGTTGGGCCAATTTTCTCCATCTGGGTACATTTTGCTCCTTGCCAAGAGCTCTAGCCACCAGAAGCATTTTTCACTGGCCCCTGGCCTCCAAAGGAGCACAATTGGCAGGGAGCTGGATTTTTGTTGTTCCCTGCACCAGTCTTCTCATCTGCCTGGTGGTCCTCTCCTGATGGTGGGGGCATCTCACCCACCCCCTTAGTACCCAGCCAGCAAAATACCCTCCTGCCTGCACCCCCCATGCCCCATGGCCTACTGGCTGTTTTGCACCTGAGGGCATAGTGGAGTCTACGTCTTTCCCTCAACTGGTCCTCAGGAGACATAAGGGAGCTCCTTGCCTTGGAGAGACCCATACTAGTCCTGGGTGCCAGCGGGTAGCAAAGTCCTTAGTCTATCTTGGCAGGGCATTAATTGGCTTCTCTAGATGGTCATACTTTCTGCTGCCTTCGTCTCCCAAGTCCAGGGACTTCACTACTGTCTCCCCCTTTTGCAGGGATGTTTAAGTAGGGGTTGAAAGTTCTAGGTGCTAGGCACGCCTGGCCAATACTAGGATGCCACATCATGCCGCCACCCATATCCCAATCCTCCTGCACAGAATTCGGGGACTATCCATCATAGCAACATGACGTTTTCTCTGGAAAGAGCTGCTCTGAAGTCCTCAACTCTGTCTGCTCCTAGCTGACATCAGTGCCATATCCCTTCCCATCAAAACGTCAAAGGCATGCCCCTTCTCTGTTGGCTTCAGAGTTATAGCAGCATTCTTTGTGCTAGTGGGACTGGGCTGTGCCATCCTAGGTGCAGTGTAACAAACTAATTACCAAATGCAGATATCCACCAGACACCTTCCATTCCCAGGAACTGAGTTAATCACTGATAATGTTTCTGTTTGTTTGGGGAGGACTTTATTCCCTCTGATGGGAAGCAGAGTAAATAACATGGGTATTGAGCACAAAAACTTGGAATCTGATTATGAACTGAGCAAGAGAAATATGACTACTCCTGAAATCCCATAGGATGTGGATTTAGTGTGCTAGGAACTGCAATAGCAGAGTCGGAGTGTATGTTTTCCTCCAGTTTGACTTCTTTCTGTACTGTGTAGACCTAAGTGAAATAATTGTGCGTAAACGTATGATTCAGTGAAACACTATAAATGTTTCCTTAGGCCATACAGACCTACCTATGAATGCAAACTACTATTACGAAGCCTACCCCAGATCAGCACCACTCCTTGTGGAGTCCCTTCTGCATCAGTCTTCCTGTGCACAATTACCAGGATGCGCATGACAGTAGTCTCACATGAGAGCCCGCACATTTGCACACATGCTTGTGCACACATGTTTATGGGTAACCAGACCAGTGGCCATTACTCTATGTGTGCTTCTGTGGCCTTGTTTTGAAAGGCGTACACTAGCGGTAAACAAACTCAGTCCAATTACCATGAATTTACCAAGAGTGAGACTCAGGTAGTGAGACTCACCCACAGTAAAGGTAAACATCTGGGTAGTCATAAGCAAAAGAACCTGGTTGAATAAAAGGGCTGAACCCAATTGCTACAATAAATAAAACCCACTAGACATTTGCAGGAATTGGAAACAGGAGAAGTGGCGAAAATAGAAGATAAAATGCCTGGTTGAGACAAAGCAAGGGATTAGCAGAAAACGAACCCAGGAAGAAAGAAATGGGGGACAAAAAATCAAGAATGGGAATCTAAACTATGTCAAGTCAAGGAGGATTGACTTAGAAAAGGCTAAAACATGTTTAGCATATAATGCATCTAAAATACAGTTATAAGAGGATGAATTGAAGGTATTTGACAAAGGTTTCAGTTTTGTGCCAGGTAAAGGGGGCACCTGAGGCCAGGTACATTTAGTTTCACCAGATAACTGAAGTTTGAAAAGTAGTAAGAATGTAAAAATATTGAACTTAATAAAGGTAATGATGATGTTCAAATAAAGGCTACTCCCAGATTTTTTGATAAAATAGTTGCTTCTTTATCCATTACAGAGGGTTCATAAACAACTGACATGAATGTTGCCCGGGATTTAGGTGTGGATCTATCTAAGGTTCCCTTGTTGGAAATTACACCAAAATCTACATTTATTCCATCAAAGGGCGAGTGTAATTTAGTTGAATAATTGAAGAAATGTATCATGACAGATTTGGAGGAGAAATTAGGAGTGATTTGCAGTAGGTAGCAGTGTTCGATTAGATGAAATAAGAGAGAGCAAGAAATACTCTCTGATATTGATGCTGATACATCTATTGATGTAACAAGTGAAGAGAAAGTTTGTAATGTATTATTTTAGGGTTCCATGTTAAAATATCGATGTTAAAAATATTGATGAAAAAAATATCGATGTAAAAATATAGATAACAAAAATATTGATTCCCCATACATAAACAGGTAAGTACAATATTAACAACACAGACACATTGATGTAAAAAATATAGAAGTAAAAAATATCGACTTAAAAAAATTACATAACTTAATTAAAATGAATTAAATAATATTGATATTAGTGACAAAATAAATTAAATGTAATATATTTTAACTATTTATAACAAATATACTTATTGTAATAAACATAAACACAAAAAAATTGTACATATACATATAATTACTTAAATACATTTTATTAACTATTATCTTTGTTTAATTTATAAACATTTTAAATTATATTAAAAAAAAATATACACATATATAATTAATTAAAAATAAATAAAATATTCTATATTTAATTAACACAGTAACCTATTAAAAAAGAATAAAACATACATTTAATAATAAAATAAACACAATAGTAGTGAAAACATTGGATAGCGAGGGGGTAAAAATTACTATTACCCCTCCAGTTAGTGCAACAGTAGGCAACGCGCTGGATAGCGGAGGGGTAAAAATTACTATTCCCACTCCAATGAGTGCAACAGTAGGGGAAGCGCTGGATAGCGGAGAAGTAAAAATTACCATTCCAACTCCAGTGAGTGCAACACTAGGGAAAGCGCTGGATAGCGGAGGTGTAAAAATTACAATTTCCTCTCCAGTGAGTGCAACAATAGGGAAAGCGCTGGATAGCGGAGGTGTAAAAATTACAATTTCCTCTCCAGTGAGTGCAACAATAGGGAAAGCGCTGGATAGCGGAGGTGTAAAAATTACAATTTCCTCTCCAGTGAGAGCAACAATAGGGAAAGCGCTGGATAGCGGAGGGGTAAAAATTACCATTCCACCTCCAATCAGTGCAACAGTAGGGAAAGCACTGGATAGCGTAACGGTAAAAATTACTATTCCCAATTCAGCGAGTCAACAGTAGGGAAAGCGCTGGATAGCTGAGGGGTAAAAATTACTATTCCCACTCCAGTGAGTGCAACACTAGGGAAAGTACTGGATCCCACAATAATAAAAAACAATAACATCAACATTTGTATTACATTTAATTTCCAATATTGACATAATTAATATGTATTATTATCAAAGATAATAACATATCATTAAATACACATTAATTAACACTGTAATATACACACCACACACTTAAAAGTAATTACACAATTACAATTAAAAATTACTAATTAATTAATGGAAATTAATTTAAAAACATTTAATAATTAATCAATAAAAAAATAGTTACTTACCACCCCTCACACCATTTACACAGATAAACACCACAACGCACACTTAAAATTCATTAAACAATTAACATACTTACTTATTAAATGATTAATTTAAATTATTTAACAACTAATTATCAAACAATTATTTATTAATCAATTAACACATTAATTACTCAATACATTTTACATATTTAAATTACTTTCCACCCTATTCCCCTAAAAACCCACAACCTGCGACACAACTAAAAATGCAAAATTAAAATAAAATAAAAATATTAACTACTATAAATAATTATTTAAATCTATATATTTAAATTACTTCCCACCCTGTTCCCCTATAAACCCACAACCCGCTATGGAACTAAAACCACAACATTTAACTTAAAATAAAATTAAAAGCTAATACAATTTAAATACATATAATAAAATGACAAACAATTCCCATTAAAAACACTAAAATACATAACATTTTTAATAATTCAATATTTTTGTCAACTATATTTTTGTATACGATATATAAGACCTCGATATTTTTGAAATCAATATGACTTACTTGTCATTTCATATTCTTGTCAACTATATTTTTGTTGCCAATATTTCTTCCACACGATAATTTTGCTGCGATATTTCTGTCTCTCGATATTTCTCCATCGATATTAGTGATCTGCACCAAAACATTTATTAACCTAACATGTGACCTTACTCATGACTATTTAAAGAATTTGATAGCCCTCACAGACAGTTGGGTAGCATCACAAGTGTAACTAAAGATGATTTTGATGATCTCATCAATCAATGAAATGGAAGATGGCATCCTCTTATATACTGCTAAAAACTGATGTTGCTGCTTTGTATACTTCAATTGTCTATCTGGATGGTATAACTAACAGAAAATAAGCTCTGTCAGTTAAGCACAGCACTTCAAAATGTGGCTCTCCAAGAGTCATTTTGGCGGGCCCACTGCAATTATGTGTTTAACAAATAATTTGTCTTGCAAATTTATTGAGTATATATGGGATGTGGATTTGCTTGATTCCTGGCAAAGCCAAAGATGGATCGTTTAAATATACTTGGCAGGATACAATTCAAGAATACACAAAGGGGTATATTTACAATAGAAGTGACGGAGTGCGGCGTTAGCCTTGCTGACTTAATGCCGCACTCCACCACCTCTGAAACGCAGGGCTGTACAGGATTAGCAAGAATACAGTGCACCCTGTGTTTCTCTCTGTACTGGCGCTAAATTTAGCAGCCTAGCGCCAATACAGCCACCCTTGCACTATACCGCAAGGGTGCCTGTGTTGAGGAGGAAGGATTGTTTATGTGCAGGAAGGTGTCCCTTCCTGCACACAAATAATCTGAAATGGTGTCTTGTAACTCCTATGTGTGATTCTTTGTGCAGCACGCATGGCAGGTGCAATTTGTAAATTTTTTAATGACTTTTTTATGTACATGAAGGGACACCTTCCTGCACATAAACAATCAATGGCGTTTTGCTGTTTCTAAATATGCTGCACAATGCAGCACACATAGGGGCATATTTATAAGGATTTAAAGCCTCTGTAGCATCAATAGTTTGACGCTACGGCTGCTTTTTTCATCGCCATAGTTACAATTTGCAGCAAAGTCCAATTAGCAGCATTTCTTCAGCATTAACATGGTTTTTGCATAGTGGCACTTCTGTTAGCATCACTTACCGAAAATTAGATACAAGGTAGGCATTCCCGCGTAAAAAATATCGTGGGGAAGAAATATTGACAACAAAAATATAGTTGACAAGAATATCGACTGACAGGGAAGTAATATCGATTTTATAAAATATCGGCGTCTTTATTATCATTTACAAAAATATAGTTGACAAAAATATTGAATTATTAATATTGTTATGTATTTTTGTGTTTTTAATGAGAATTGTTTGTTATTTTATTATATGTATTAACATTTTAAATGTATTGAGTAATTAATGTGTTAATTGATTAATTAATAATTGATTGATAAGTAGTTGTTAAATCATTTTAATTAATCAATTAATAATTAATTATGTTAATAGTTTAAATATTTTAGGTGTGTGTTGTGGTGTGTATCTGTGTAAATGGTGTGAAGGGTGGTAATTATTTTTTTATTGATTAATTATTAAATATGTTTACCTTTATTTTCATTAATTAGTTAGTAATTATTAATTGTAATTGTGTCATTATTTTAGGTGTGTGTTGTGTATATTATAGTATTATTATTATAATTTTTTTTAAAACAACTCCAAAGAGAAAAGGCATATACTTTACACATTAATACACAATTGTAACATCATATAAAGCAAAAAAGTAAGAGTCCAAAAAAAGTATGAAAAAATGCAGAAACACAATATTGCGACATTGTCAAATGCTTAGAGGTACAGCAGGAGGGAAAGGAATGCAGAAAATAAGTAAAACGGCTACAATAATGAATGCTTTCCAGAATACCAGAAACGTGAAAGAGGTCGGATAAGGTCAAACATACACTTTACTGACTAGAGATTTACCCCTTCAGTTTGAGATGGCAGTGGCAGACCAAGTTGTGATAGGGGACCAGATTTGTTCCCCTCGTCTCTTAGACTTCAAGCCCCTAGTGGCATAGATAGCTATCTCGTGGTTATAGACGCCCAAGAAGCGAGCTAGCCACATTTGGAAGCTCGGGGGTCACTATCTTTCCAGCGTGCGGCAAGTATAATTTGGTAGACAGCAGCTCTGATGAAAAGCATAGCTTCCTCGCTAGGATTCAAATTTAGTGTACAATCATACCCAAGCATGCAGATGGTGGAAGATTCAGGCAAGACTCGCCCAAAGACCTCCTCACAAAATTCCCATATAATTTTCTTATAAAGTATAAGCTTGTCGCAATCATAAAACATATGTAGTAGTGTGGCCGGTCCACACTGGCACCTAGGGCAGTGGTGATCGTTGCTGCTTTCCCCCCATGAGTACAGTTTTGCTGGGGTGTAATACAGATTGTACATTGTTTTGTAAAGTTGTGCTTTTAGATTAGTGGAGAGCAATAATTGTGAAGTCAGTGCCAGAACCTTGTCAATGTCTATGTCTGGATTGTCAAGCCTATTTGCCCATGATACTTCAGTAGATTCCAAGTCATCTGGAGTTTTTTTGATGCAGGGAGGTATAGATAGTGCCAATTCTGGCGGAGGGCCTAATGATGTCTTCAATAAGAGGTATTTTATTCCAGCTTATGTGGGGTAGCTTGGTGTTTAAAACATTTCTTACTTGATAAAACTTTAAAAAATCTGTGGCAGGTATATTAAACTGGTTCTGAAGGGTGGTGAAGCTAGCTTTCATATCTGTGCCAAGGAAATCAAGACGGGAGATAATACCCCGTCTTTCCCAGCTAGCGGAGATCATATCATTAACATTTAGAGGAAGCAGAGATGAGTGCCAGAGTGGAGTGTAGCGGTTTAGTTTGGGAATTTATATATGTTTAGTTATCCGTGCCCATACTTTCAACGCCCCAGTGACAGTATTAAACGTAACTTTTTTTAAATAACTGGGCTCTAGTTGTCTTAAAAATAATCCTCTAGCTTTATGGCCAAGGGCTAATTCATAAACTGATGGTCATCCCGACTCCTCCCCGTTATATACCGGGTTGACCAGCGGGGCAAATTGTTGTAGAAAGTCTGCCCAGAAATATAAACATAGTTGCAGAATAGCGAGTCCACCTCTGTCAATTGGCAAGGATAAGAATTTAAGCGATCTCCTAATTTTGCCGTATTGCCAAATAAATTTAGAGATCTGGGCGTCGAGGATTTTAATAAAATTGTCTTCAACTAATAAGGGGATTGACCGGAATAAATATAGTATCTTGGGAAAAATGGTCATTTTAACATAATTCCCTCTCCCTAAAATAGACAGATGAAGGCTGTTTACTCTTGTTAGATCTTGTTTAATAGAGTTAATAAGTGGTTCATAGTTAATTTTGGTTATATCGTGAATCTCAGCAGATATACAAATCCCTAGAGAAGTCGCTTTTTCTGTTCTCCTGACATCTATGCAATGAATATTATTTGTACATAGTATGACAGTTTTACTTTTGTTAAGAGAGTAGCCTGAGTGAGATCCGAATTGATGTGTAATTGCCTCAATCTCAGTTAGAGCTAGATCGGGTTCTGGTGTTAAAATTGCTACATCGTCGGCGTAGGCTAACACTTTTGTTTCAAATAATCCTGTGGTTTGATTCTTGTGTTGTTGAGGAGTTTTAATATCAAAGGGTTAATGTAAAGGGCAAATAAAATCGGGGAGCAAGGACAGCCCTGACTCGTTCCTCTTGATATGTTAATACTGCCTGATTCATGCCCTATAATTTGGAGTTTAACCTTGGGATCGATATACATAGCTTTAACTGACTTAATAAAGCTGTGCCCAAAATTATAATGCTGTAAAATAGGCCACATGAAATCCCATGACACTCTATTGAATGCCTTTTCGACATCAAGAAGAATCATTGACATCTGGCCGCCGGTTGCTGACATAATATCAAATAATGAAATTGCTCTACGGATATGGTCGGTGGTACCTTTCCCTGGAATAAAACTGTGCTGCCATGGGCTAACCAGATGTTCAATGATCCCCCTTAACCGATTAGCCAGAATTTTTGTGTATAATTTTGAATCTGAGTTAATCAGTGAGATCGGGCGGTATGATGACGGGGAGTCGGTGGGCTTCCCCTTTTTGGCAAAGATAATAATATTGGTATCTTTCCAAGATGCAGGAGTTCTTCCATTCCACTGTACCCCTTGAAATAAATCTAGTAGTAATGGTAGAATAATTTTGCCTAGAATTTGGTATATTTCCAGCGGAATCTTATCAGGACCTGCCTCTTTCCCCGAGGCTAGTTCGGCAAGTGCAAGTTCGAGCTCTGAGATTGATATCTCTTTATCCAAATCGTCTTTTGTGGTATTATCTAGGCTACTGTCTGAACAGGTTAAAAAGTCTTTGAGAAATTTCTTAATATCTTCCTTGCTAGAGGCGACATCTTCTTGATATAAATTCTGATCGTAGCCTTGAAAGACCTCTACTATATCCTCTATTTGCGTGAATTCTAGGTCATTCATTTTGATGCATGAGATTGCATTGCAGGGGGCCCTTTGTCTTGTTTGTAGAGCTAGTTGCTTGCCAACCTTTTCCCCATTCTCATAAAGGTTCCTTTGATGAGTTCTAAAAGTTTCTGCGGATTTCTGAGTGAGTCCTCTATTCAGATCGGTTTTAAGAATTACGATCTGCCGAAGTAAGTTTAACCCGTCTGTTTTTTGTGCAATTGATGTTGTATGAGCGGTTTCTAAACTCGCTAGGTCCTTTAACTTCTTAGTATATCCCAGTTCCAGTTGGAGATCTCCGGCAGGGAATCACGGAGGAGGTTTATTATAAAGGAACGGGTATCGTCCCCCTCAGATTTCTCCAGCACACCCAAAATGCGCAAGTTGTTTCTGCACTGGCAATTTTCAAAATCTTCCAGTTTCCATCTAATGTCCCCTATTTGTGCTTCGTGTGACTCAACCCGCTCTTGAACGGCCGCCACTTCGACCTCGTTAGCTAGGGTTCTTGCCTCAACCTTCCGTCAATCGATCCCCAAATGAACCACAAGTTTTGACCAGTTTCCGCACTACACCTTGTACTTTGCGGAGAGCGGCTTGTGCCCTGCTACCATCCTGCGAAGTTTCTTCGCGATGTGCGGCTATCGCCTGCAAGACCGCGTCTAAAGATGCAGGTGCTCGAATTGTAGGAGCAATTGGAGTTGCTGGGGTTAGCTGCTCGGTATGGGTATGGTCCCAACCTAGACCTGCCCCATGAGGCTTGTTCCCACGCTTACTGACAGCTTTTTGTTTAGGTTTAACAGTGCGTGGCTCTGCGCCAGTATCGGCCAGGCTATCTGATTCATCCGTTAGATATGAGGCTGAGGAATCCCCCCAATCTGCTTCGAGTTCTGCCTCATCGGAAAATGAAAAAAAATCGCTAGCTTCCTTTTCCTGGTCATTGTGAGCAGCACTGCATTTGTCAGGGGTACATAAGGGGGTCGATTCCGATTCGGGAAAAACTGCTCCCAATAGCCGCTCGGAGCGTTTTTTCCCGTACGAATCGTACCCTGCAACGTCCCCCGTACGTACGACGAAGTACGATTCGTACCAGGAGCCGTACTCCGTACGAGTCGTACAAGACACCGTACGACTCTAATCTCCGTACGATTCTCCCTCGGAACCTGCTGTATGCGACATCTGTACGGTTTGCGGCTGGTTTTTACGACCCAGCAAGTACGATACGTGTCGGGTACGCACCATATGACCCTTTTTCTATGGGAGCTGAAAACAGCCGTAAAAGCAGAGTTCGTGCCGAAACAGGTACGGAACGGCCCCCTGGGTACGGTGCGTACCCCCCATGATCGTAGGGGTACGCCAAAAAGCACACTAACAGGGGGCAAGGAAAAGCAGCAGCACTAGCTTGCTTCCTCCGATCTAACAGTGGCAATCGGATTTGGTGCCTCAGCGAGTAACGGCAGATCAAGCTGTGTCCCCAAGGGCCTGGGCCAGAACCGACCCCCATGCCCCTGGCACCTGCCCCAACCAATGGCCAATATCAGCGACTTGAGACAGTTAGTGGAGTCACCCACCAGTCTTGCACAGTGTCCTCGGAGATGTGTGTCCCCTTTAGCTCAGGGATTGCTTAGGGCTTGGTGCGCACCACCCACTGGTGCTAGGCCCAGGCCTGACATAATCCCCGGGTATCCTCCTTTCCAGTCCCATCTTCTCCTCTCCTGGACATCGACACTGGGGCTCCATCCACTGTGCTCTCTCTGAATCTGTGATTCAGCTAGCAGGAGCCTCAAGCCTGGGTATAGCAGTTGTCGCCGAGTCCACTGCAGAACCTCCTGATGCAGGTGATGCAACAGGGCCCTCTTAGTGCGAAGTCACTGTGCTTTCACCACACAAGTTCAGCATAGCTGAGGATCCTCACCATCCACAGTGTCCAGGCAGTGCGACCTCATCCGGCATGTAATGTAGAGAGACATGGCCCACCATCTGCAATATTTTCTGTGCACCCTGGTGTAGTGGTGGCGCATGTTATGCAATGCAGACCTTTCCATGTCGGTGCGCACTAGTGTCTCTACCGATCACAGCTCCAAGGGGCACCAGGCGGTTTTCTCACACTGGTTCGCAATGTGTCTCCATGCGACCTACCAGACTATGCCATCAGGTAAGGGCAGTCACTGACGCTTTAATGTACACCACCGCCTCCCAAAGACTCGGGCCCGATGCGGCCCGCCTCTACCATCAGGCCATAGTAACTCCACTGCAACGGTGCCTCCCACTCATAGGTTCAGGCCCAGGGAGGCCTCCGGGCCCGGGGGTCTGTCCGTACTTGCAGGCATCAGCTGCCATGATGTTCCAAGGATGGTGCAATGAAAGTGCTGCATCACTGTTTTTCCCCAATGCTGCACCACTTTTCATGAATGAGTCCCTGATTCTGCATTTCCTCTTCCCCTGGGATTCTGGGTGGTCATCCTGGCTGCCGCAGTATTTGGGGGGGTTGTTGACTTGTGCTTACCTTGGTCCTGGATGCTCCGTTCTGCATTCCAGTGTTTATTTATTTATTTCCTTAAAGGTGTATTTGTAAGTGATGGGCTTACTAACGTGATTTTTTTTGCTGCTAATAGGCCGCCCATCACTTTTTTAAAACAAACATGGATTTTTATATCGCCTTGACACCCAGCCACTAGCTAATCCTAGCGCCATTTAGCGATGTCTATGCATCGCAAACAAAGCATTAGGATTTGGTGATCGGCAGGCGTACAATTGGCACTGAGCAACGTCAAACTGATTAGCGGTAATTCTTGTAAATATGCCCCATAGAAACAGCAAAAATAAGGAGAAATAAAGCATTTCTTCTTGTTTCGCCAGGGTAAGACTGGGTTTTCCCTGGTCTTAATTTTGGCGCTGCCCCATAGTTACGCAACCGCAGTGTCAAAATCAATGCTGTTGGGATAGAACACCCACCACAACACCCATTGCCCACCCCTTTCATGCTAAGTATAGTGTGAAAGTGTACCTTATTTACAAAGCAGCGTTAAGCCACGTTAAGTGCCTTGTAAATTAATCACAGCCCATATTGCCTAAGGAACATGTGCCGTTCCTGTGGCAATAGGGGATTGTAAATATGCCCCAAAATATGCAAACACTTGGTTAAGATACTGTAGGACATGGCCTTTTTAGCTAAAGTTCCCTAAACTTTTTGCTTTCCCCTATACCGTTTTCCTGACATAGAGTTGCTATTTAAGATGTTTTGGGTACTTTGCCACAGCTGATCAGTGTCAAAGTACAAGTGCTCCCTATGTAAAGTGTATTGGTAATTGGCTGGCCATGATCGGTATGTCTGCCTTACTCGTAAAGTCCCTAGTGATGTGCACTGTGTGTGCCAGGGCTAGTAATGCAAAGGTGCACAGAGAAGGGAACTCAGGCCTCCAGCGTAAGGCCTGCGCGCAGTTTGCTAAGTTAGCATGTTGGCCTGACAAGTGCAGGCCTGTCTTTACCTTTTGCAACCACATGGGGACCCCTGTGGTAGGTCCCAGGTGACCCCTGGGCAGGGTGCAGTGTAGGTAAAAGGCAGGACATATACTGTGGTGTGTGCTATGTCCTGACAGTGAAAAACACTCCATTTTGTTTTCACAGGTGAAAGGCCTTTAGGCCCATAGGACAGAATGGGGAGTCTGGGTATTGTGTTTTGGTAGCCTAGTTTCCTGTAAGTTTATAATGAAGAGGTGAAGTTTAGTATGTATGAACTCACAGTGTCATAACACATCTTTCTTCGAAAGTGGTTTTGTTACTGTGTGCTCAGAAACCAGTCTTTTAGAAAGTACCTGGGTTTTGTGCCTTAAGCATTTCTGTGTGTCTTTGCTGAATGAGATTGACTGTCTGGATCTGAGAGGTGAGAGGAGCTAAGAGAGGTCTTGACCCAGGGAGGGGTTGAGATGGCCCCAGGCTGCCCTGCATCTGGAGAGTAGGGGGAGGAGAAGCCTGGTAGGTGAAAAGGCCTGGGCTGGTGCTATAAACCAATCGACCCATCTCCTGCTGAGTGATTAAGGATCCAGACCCCAGTATCAAAAGGAGAAAATGACACTGCGAGGGAGACACCCAGAACTGATTTAGGGAGGGGTCAGGGACCCCTGAGCACAATGAACTTCAAAGACATTAAGGGGTATAACTCTGAGAGCTAAAACCCCTGAACGTTGGAGTGAAACAGAAATGGATTGAGACTGAAAAGGCTTGGACCCATTTTGTGGTGAAGAGGAACCTCTGCTAAGAAAGGAACAACTGAAGAGACTGCTGGGGAAAGACCAATCCTTGCTTCGTGATCTGGGGCTGGTCTGGTTTGCTGTTCGAACCAAGGAAGAGGCTGTTGGGACTGTGCTTGGAGGCGCTTTTTCCCCCTGCTTGATGAAGACTGTGCTTTGTGCTGTGTCTTGTAACTCCAAGGGCCCGAGGTGGCTGGCTCCCTGTTTGGAAATAGAGAAACATAAAAGTTTCCGGAGGCGTTTCAAGCAACGCAGTGGGTGTCTGTTGTGGCAGCTTAAGACCCTAGGAAGGTGGGCCCTGTGATCTTGGACACACGAAGGAGAAGTGAGTGTGCACAGGAGGTGTTAGTGAGGAGTGCCTGGTTAACGTGTGCACCAAAGCTGAAGATAGTTTCAGACACACATGGTACATGTCATGGTGCACCACAGGCGTTAGTGAAGAGCACCTGGTCAGCGTGTGCACCGAAGCTGAAGTGGGAATCAGATGCGCAGGGTGCGTGTCGTAGTGCACCGCAGGCACTGGTGAGGAGCATCTGGTCGGCGTGTGCATCTGAGGTGGAGTGAGTCTTGGATGCGCAGGGTCCCTGTCGTGGTGCACAGGAGGCGTTAGTGAGGAGCGCCTGACCAACGTGTGCATCGGAAGTGGAGTGAGCCTCAGGTGTGCAGGGTGCGTGTTGGGTGCATTGAAGGCGTTGGTGAAGAGCGCCTGGTGCTCGAGTGCACTGGAGGAGATGTGAGGCTCAGACACGGTGAGCGAGTCGAGGTGCGGCCAGAGGCGTTGGTGAAGAGCACCTTTATATCAGGGTACCAGAGTTGGAGTAAGTCTCAGTGAACCAGCATGCCTGCTTTGGTGCAACCTGGGACTGTGGAGGTGATTGGCTGATCGTGTGAACTGGAAGAAAGTGAGTCTCTGCAGCGCGGTGCGCATGTCTTGGTGCCAACTGAGACCGCAAGGAGGAGTACCTGGTGAGCGTGGACTCGGAGTCGATGTGAAGTCGCATCAGTGTTGTGTGTGTACTTCATGCCAGAAGAGACGGAGGGTGCGGTACTGAATGTGCACGCAGAGTAAAAATAATCTCAGGGGCATGGGGGACGTGTGCCCTGCGGCCGCCTGAGACCTTCCTAACAGTCGCACCGCGGACCGGCCGCCCAGAAGAGCTGACCTGCCAGGTTGAGCCGCTGAGGCCTGTTGAGAGAGTTCTGCATGGAAGGCCCGGTTCGAGTAAGGACTAGAGGAGAGTTGGGTTGCGCCCCCAGGTAACATGGATTACTACCTGGGCGGGGTGCATGCTCGGAGGTAAACTCTCTCAGCCTCTTAGTCCTTCTGACGATGTGAGCCTTTGCTTCAGCTCAGAGTGGGGCCCGTACTGACAAAAGGAGTGGCAGTACAGGGGCCTGAGTAATAAGCTGTACTCTGTGTCATCGTTGAACCGTGTGGGGGGGCAACTGTTATCGAATAGGCTGACTGTTGCAAAACACATTGCCAATATTGCTGCTAATGATGAACTGCCAGACTGTCTTATGAGTCCTGACATTATTATTCCATAACAAAGTACACGATTGTAGCACAAGTCATTGCATTATATCTGCCTTGCCAAGTACATGATTGTAGAGGCCCGCATTGCATTATTTCTTCATTGTAAAGTACATGATTGTCGTTACGTATTCCATTATTCCTTAATTGCACAGTACATGATTGTAGCGGCCCGCATTGCATTATTCCTTCATTGCACAGAACATAAATGTAGCGGTAATCATTGCATTATTTCTCCCATTGCAGGTACCGGGGTGTATCGTTACGCATTGTATCATATCTCCTTTGGCCAGCACAGGATATTATCGTTACACAATGCACTATTGTTTGTCCATTGCACCTTGTGTGATTCTAGCATTGCGACCAGCATAGATTTTGAAAGCGGTGGTTGGGCTTTGAACCTACCAGCCAGCTGAAACGAATATTACCCTTTTTTGTTGGCTTATGTATTGTGGGGTCTGATCGTATATCTTTTTGTGTAAAGTTTGTACTCGGTTTTATCAAACTTGTGTGGAGTCCATTTGTGGTGTCACTAGGGGGTTGCTGTGAGCGTAGTTGCACATACTGAACACTCGTGCCTTGGAGATAGGCCTGACTGCTCATGCCAAGCTACTAAGGGGGTGTCCTTACCTGGCCTAACGTTGAGTGGGGAGCCCTGGGTCTCGCACTTGGTGACAGTAGTGTGGAACCGGGACTCTGGCTTCCAACAGATACACTGATGATAACTGTGTAATATAAATTGGTCCAGAGAAGTTTTGGATGAATATCTAATGTATTTCAAGAATAATTGAAACTATATTGAATTAACGAAAAGTAGGCGAAAAACTGTAATCTTGGATGCACAGTGGAAATAGCGAGTAATCAAATTGAAACATATATTCATAGAAAAGGAACAAATCAGTCTCTGTCCTTCATGCCTCTTCATGTCACCTAAAAAATCCTATTGATAACATTCCCTTTGTGGATTTTTTGAGTGTGAAAGGGAATCAGTGCTCAAGAAAAATGTGTTAGAAACAAATCCAAAGAAGCGGAGATTTTTACAGAGGGGTAGGCCACATAAACTGAATGCTGCTTTTCAATCAGTCAGCACATTAAAATGCTTTTCAATGCCACTTGCTTTTCAAACAGAAGCAGCCAAAAGATGCAGAGAACACTAAACATAAGATCATTCAATATAGTCATAATGACTTTCATGAAATACGACAATTTTTATGAAGATATTAGCTTTTACTTCAAAAGGATAAGTATTTAAATGCGCCTGCATATCCTGTTTGCTTTTAGAATATTTTCTATTTTAAAAAATAAAGGCCCATATTTACCAGGCGGTCACACAATGCAATGCAGCCACCAACGTTGCTGTGCTGCATTGCCTGAAAGTTGGAAAGTGCAATATCCACAGATATACGGCGCTATCTTTCTCTCTCCATTGCATTGACACACAATCAGGCTGTTGAAGGCCACCCACACACACCCTTTCACCATAGTGCAAGCTTATGTTTTGTACTGGAAGGGTTCACTTTTAGTACAAAATACTATGATTAGATAAACGTTAAAACTTTTCCCACTTTGAATGTGTGCTGCACAGTGAAGCACACTTGAAAAGTAGAAAAAGTTAGAAGAAATAAAAGCATTTCTTCCTTTTAATGCCTGCTTCAAAGTGGGGCTAATTTCTGGTACAAACCCTGTTTATTATTAATAATAGTAGATAGAGTTCTGCACAAAAGGAAATGGGTGGTTTCATGTGAACATCCATGTATCACGCATGGATGGAGGGAATGCTCCCTTAACTCAGAGTAACGCAAAACAGCACTTTGTGCTGCTTTGCTTTACTTTCAGGCATCTTTTCAGTGCAAAAGGAGATAAAAAACTAAAGAATTTTGCCAATGAAACTATGGGGCATATTATCAAGGGGGTTTATCTCCGCTTTATTGTCTTTAAAAGCCAAGAAAGCGGAGATAAAATTATCTCCCTATTACCTAGCTGTCGCTAACACCAGTTAGCGACAGCTAGTAGGAGATAGCGACCATCTTGGGCCCGCTTTGCATGTCAGTTATATTTATCACTAATGGCATGCAAAGTGGGCGTGCCAAGATGTTAGCGACTGGAAACAGTCGCTAACACCGCTATCTCCTATTACCAACTTTTGGAGATATTCCCACTAAGCGCGAATATTTCCAAAAGCTAACACCTGCCCCTGAGCAGTTCTTAGCCATGTTATCCAATGGTAGGTGGATAACATGGCTAAGAGCATTAGCTCGGTAATACATGAATATTGCTGACTTTTCAGCGATATTCATGCATTTCGGCCGATTTTTATTGCTTAGGAGATATACCTTGATAATAGCAAGGTTCCTAAGCGATAAAATTCGCCGCAGCCCGGCGATAAAAATATCGCAGCTAAACCAACATAGCGATAATTATCGCTAGCTGTTGGTAATATGCCCCTAAATCTTTCTATCTCAAAGTGAATCCAACAAAATTGCGGCTGCCTGCGGCGCACACTTTGGGCCCTGTAAGAGGGCGGCGGGCCCCCTTAGTGCCGCATTAGGCACCGCCCGCACCCTGTTGCAGGGACCCCCTCATACCGATTACTGATGGGACACTGCATCAGCTAGTCCTGCTGCCAGCTGCGCCTGCATGAGCACAAGGTATGCCGACACCTCGACTCTCGGGTCTGTGCAGAGCAGGTGGCACATGTGCATCAGAAGGGTGTGATGGTGCACGGTTTGTCATGGATGTGTGGAGCCAGCCTCTCCCTGGGATGCCTTGTGTGCATATCTCACCCGGTGGATCAGATGGTCGTTGTTTCTCTGCCCCCACCCCTCTATCACTCATGCATCTCTGGGAGTAAAAGTGGGGCACCTCAGAGAAGTCTGACTCCTCTATTTCCCCCTTGTAATGTTGTTGGTTTCTAAGCATGCATGAAGGGCACCACACCTCTCAGTGGGCTCTAAACATGGCTCTTGGTTGTGGTACTGCTTTGGCTGATTTCCACTGTCCTCTTGTATTGCCTATATTGATGTTGCTGTTTTAATTAGTATTGTACTCGGGTTTCAGGGCCCAAGTTTGCACGTTCTTTCACCTGTACCAGAGTTGCCTGCTTTTTGCTTCACTGGTGTATGTCTTGGTTGCTGTATTATGGGGGTTGTCGGTAATTGGCAGGGTTTCTGCTGAAGTTTCTCCTGGATTATTTTCTAGATGTTGTCGGTGTTTCTTGGACATTTCTTTTTTGTGGTTGGGTCCAGTTTCTTTGCCGGTATTTTCTCCTATTTCTTAGCCCTAGTTTCTTGACAGCTATTAGCCGGGGCTACTGGCTAATACTTGCCATGGTTTCTTGGGAGTCTGTATGCCAAGGAATTCTAGCTCGAGTTGCACGGGTTTAATAGTTAATAGCTGCCCGGGTTTATGAACTAAAACCCACCTGAATTTTTGACTTGAGGCAGCTGAGTTGAACTAGCAATGTTTGCCTCATTTTCATTGGCAGTGATTGTTACTTTTCTGGGTTAAGGTCTCATTTTCTTAGTTGCGTTTCATGGTACTTTGATAAGTTGCCCATATTCATGCAACACTGCGATAAAGTTGTAGATTTGTGACTGTGATGTAACTTCAAAGAAACTCATTATAGATCTTACACAGTCTCATCATTTCAGAACAGAAGCCTTTTCAATATTCTTCATGGAAGACATAGTTGCTTATTTACCTTATGCAACTATTAACAATTGATAAGTCAATAGTCCTGGCTGGCGATAGGTCCAATGTGAAAGGTTGATTAAATAGATGGATACAATGACAGAAGAGGCAGAACCATGCGACACACTATGCCAAGGAAAGATGTCAGTTTAAAGGAATTAATCCAATGCCAAGAGAATCTCACAGTTCGGGCCAGAATCATTAGGACATCGGGTGGCTTTACTAACTTCTTTTAAGGGTGCAGATAGCACAGTTGACAATGGTGCAGGATAATGACTCACAACTGTCCACCTGGTTCCAGTCAAATGGAGACGGCCTGTACAATAGATGAACATGCTTGTTTTAATCAATACTTCGTTTCAGTCAGAAGGGATGATTGGCCTATTTGTGACATGCCCTTGACTATTATTCTTTGATTTGAAACTGGGTCATGTCCAGGGTGGGGCGAGTTGCCTAACAACCGATAGGTACCATTGACAGTTTGGATGGGTCGGGGAGCAAGGGATGCCTTGTCTGCTCTCATGGGCAGGCATTACTACTCGGGCAGAGCTTTGTATGTTACTCTGCAGTTGGTTTAACTGACAAAGGTGATGCAGTTGAAATGATTGCAGGCATACGCTGAGAGATGGGTCTTTGGATGCCACACATAAGCTCAACCTGGTTTAGTATTCAGGCGAAGGAGTTGCTGCAATACTCTCTGGTGCTTGGGATGGTTAGTTTGTTGGCATGTCTTGCTAGATGTTTGTTGCAAGCCCGCACATTTGAGGTTCCGCTCTCCTAGGGCCGCTCTCCTAGGGTAACATTGTTGGGCAACATCGTTAATAAAGCAGCGGGCCTGACTTGTTCCTTAATGTAGATAACAGTGCACCTTCGTTGTGGCCAGGTGGGCCCAGAGTGAAGGGCTATATCTTGGTCACGGTTTGAGTTAAGATTGGGACCAGGATATGGGGGAGGACCAGTTTCAGACATTTATTTAATTTCAAGCACTATTATTGGTGCGTGATATGGTAGAGCGCTGAATTTAATAACGTTTTCTCGTACAGGCACTAGGACTGCAGAGTTGATAGTACAAGCGGAGCTGAACCTATCGGGTGTGTCAATTCTGTTAACCAAGGGGGTAGGACGAGGTGTGTGAAACTGGTGCTTAAGAATCCCAGACGGAGCAAGGGCAGATTTGTTGTCAGTGGATCTACCATCCCCCACCATTCCGCCCCTAGCACTGGTATTACATTTACCCAAATTTATTGTGAGGATATTGTAAAGTCATTCATCACTACCTCAAAGAGGTCAATAAACTCCTGGGAGGGCATCACTGGCCTTTATCAGAGGGCATCAAGCAGGAACCCCCAGGGTTGATACGATAGATGAAGAACATTATAGCTCAACATTCAAAAACAAGAGAAAGTTTATACAGTGGATGTCCCAACCACATGCATTGCAGGGTGCCCTTATGTCAAACGAAGGTATTAGGACAAATTCACACAATTTCCTAGGATCACACAATTTAGTCAAGCAGGGTACAGGGGCACCCATTACTTAGGCTGTCCCACCAGAAGTTGTGCCGTCATGTATAATAGTGGGGACAGGCACCAACAATTAACGCCTTAACCGCGGCAGAGCGGGCGTTCTAATGAGTGGGCAGGACTGCGTCGGCCGTTCACTGGACTGGGGAGGGAGTTCTCCCGTTGGCCGTTGGCTGACGGGAGCACGGAAGGGCTTAATGGTCTTGGGGTGGCCATATTGGCAGGTACATACACTTTATATCAACGGGAGCAGCAATGGTTTGACATGCTTCTTCCACTCTTAGCAGCAAGACTCTGCCAGCAGCAGCATGCCCAGCTGGGGCTAGTTTTCTTTGAGTCACAGGCAAGGGTCTCAAATGAGCTGAACTATGTACCTAGGCCATGCACGATATAATATCCCAGCACCACTCATATCGTTTACATTTAAACAGCCTTTGAGAAGGGTCAGTTGAACAACACAGGATTCAACGGCACGTGGAAAAGTCCTTTACAAAGTTATTGGGCATATTGTAGTGTACAGACATGCAAGTTTGCGAAGCCACTAGGGTATAAGCACCAGAACCTGAACAGGCAGGTAGCTTGGTGAGGACGGTCACAAAAGTATAATAGCCTGGGGTGGCCACGCTAGCAAAACAATTTCACACTCTTCCTAACGGGAGCCCCTATGTGTGAAACATTGAGTGGTGCCTGCCATTAGTGCAGAGGAAATGAGGGTTAGAGAGCATTCCAAGGTCCCCTTAGCTTTTAGCCAAATGACTACTGCACAGGAGGATGGAAGGTGATTACAAGGGGCACAGGTAGTGTGATGGCAATAGCAATACAAGACTGTCAGCTTAGCTGGGTAGAAGGTTCCTTATCACCAACCAGAAGGGTACTAGGTGGCAAAACCAGTAAATAGGCAGGACTTTAATTCTGGTGGAGGGCAAGTAATTTTGGGAAACAACCTTTGATCTAGGTCCAATTCCTGTATTAGGCCACGTGGTTAAAGCCCAGTAAAGGCCCAGCTGTTGCCATCATTGATTTACTACAAAGTACCAAAGATAGGGAGCAGATTAGTTATCACTGCGGGTGTATCACAGGATGGACGAGTACACATGATTGCCGGGGCCCCATTAACGCATTGCATAGCAGTCCAATCACCTCGCAGAGGGTGAAGACAAGGCCAGGGCCCCTGTCAGAATACGTGACATTATAATTGTCTGGGATGGGTACTTGCAATCTCATTACATTCTGCAGTCAGAAACGGTAAATGTAATGAAATACCTGTGAATGGGCCGAGCTCTCAGCAGTGAAGAATGCAAGAGAATTAGCACAGTTCTATATTCTGAAGTGTGACGCAAGCAACAGTTTTAACACAGCCCAAACAAATCAAGGTAATCACTGGCAGATGCATAATGGACAAACACTCACTGAAACCAGATTTGCCACCATGAACTTGTTCGCCTTAGTTTATCAATAAAACTGTCTGTGCGAAGTCTGGTCAACGCAGCGAAGTAGGTGCACACTTTAAACGAGGGCATGTTACAGCTAGGCGGGTTGTGGAAGTTGTCATCTAAGAAGTGTGCTGTGGTTCTTAAAGTTGGGGATAGAATGGGGATGAGCACAAAAAGGCTACAATGTATTAAGAACATTTGGCATTTCCAAGATTCAAGAAAGGGCAGGTATCAGTACATATTGTTCTCCTCCTGTTCCCACCGACTTGTCTGCTCCCTGGTACACATTAGCAGAAGTTGGGAAGTAAACAACTTGCACTAGGGTGGGGACATCAACATGGTGACACTGCATCTCAATATATCGCAGTCAGACGGTGGGGGTAAGCATGTAAAATGGACATGAAATGAAGCAGAATACTGGGGGTGCAGGTGCAGTGCTATAGGCGTACATTTGCCCATATTCGAGCAGAAGGTTACAGGCCAGGAACCCGCAAACAGAGTGGGTTTTAAATAGGTGGGTTGCATAAGGTTGTCATTCAAAAAAGTGTGTGCAGTGACTCCAATAAGGTGGACAAATATGGGTTCGGAGCATAAATGCTGACAATTACCAGAACACAGCATGCTTTTAAAGTTAGAAGGAGCAAGTACATTTTCCACTTTTGGGTGAGGCACACAGTTATCAGTTGAACCCCCTATTTGGGAATACCCATGTGGGGGGGTAAACAAGGGCCTAGTCAATCCAAAATATAAGGCACATATGGCACACAGTGCACAATGGAATAAATCAGACAGAACTATGGTTACGTGAGAGCAGTAGTTTTGCATTCCCTATGGGGTAAGAATTCTTGCCAGCGTTGCACTCACATACAGGAGGAGGCCAACTGGCAGAGATAAGTTATGGTGTTGGCCACACTCAATAACTTGTTAACAAATACACAGTTTGCCTGGGAGGTGAACTCCAATATGTTTTCTAGCGTATCCTGAAATCAGGGACTGGGCGGTGATGGGTAAATGCATGACCCGGCAACACCTAACAAGAAGGCTCTTATTGGCACAGAGGGCACCATAGAGATTTCACCCTGATTTGAGGATAGAGTAGAGTACAGTTGTTCCCAAATCCGGAGAGGCCATAGTTAAAACACAGAACTGTAGATCCCAATTCAAGTGGAGTCATTCAAACTTGCTTACAGAAGGGTAAATAAGCCATGCAAAAGCCCACCAAGCAGGAGGGCTTGGTTCAACTCTAATTCAAAATCAAATCAAATAAGAAGAGCTGGGTAAATAAGGCATGGTCTCTTTAGTGAATACACCACAAGGTTCCCCCAATAGGAATGGGGAACACCTCCAGAGGTAGATGGGAATTGCCCAGCTAGAGGACTGGTAATCTGTCTGAGGTAGATGGGAAATGTCCAGTTAGAAGGATTGGTAACGGCACGTGGCAGGAGGTTATGGAGCCTGCCATGGTGTGGGGGCCCCGGATATGACGGCCGCTACATCTAGGGCTTTGGCTAAGTTATAGGGTGATCCAGAGGCTGACTGGTATGAGGGGTACCATTATAGGAGCACAATAGGGGTGTATTGTGCCAAACTCCCAGAAGTCTTTACGGCAGGATCCTGGGTGAAACAACGGTACCCCGCTAATCCTTCAGGCGGTTGTAAGCCTGAGCAACCAGGGACTTGCCTGGATATGCTCCACCCCTAAAAGGGCATTAGTAAAAGTGATGGACTAGGAGTCCATGGTATGTAAGGGGGATAACCCCCATATAAATAGTAGCACTGATTGGGTTGGCCATGGGGCAGTTTGGCTAATCAGACGGGCATGGCAGGGCAGCTTAGGTTAGACACCACTGCCTGCCCTTGGATCGCCCATAAGTTAACCCACCAAGTTGGCATACTTCCTGTATGTAATAAACCTGCAGCACACTGTTTTCTCAACATAATGTGTGTGGGCTGTTTATTTTAAGCAGCGCGACTATTATTGCTAAGCGGAGGGTTGATGAAATCAGCACTATGCAGCTGTCCGCGGTGTTTGCAGTGGGCCCTGTAAGAGGGCGGCCCCCTTAGTGCTGGATTAGGCACCGTCCTGTGCACTGTTGTACAGGCCCCCTACCCTGGAAGTCCATCCTACGTCCGGCACCTCTGTGGCGTCATTTCTGGTGCACAGTGGGCTGTGGCCAGGTACTTATACCTGCCTCCACCTACTGGCCACCCTCTTTGTCCCCCGTTGGACATGCTGTCCCCCTCCAATCTGCCTACCCTGGGTGCTGGTGGTAGGGCTGGCTAACGGATTGAACATATTAATGTATACATTTGTGTTGCAGGCAGAGTTACAAGGCAATCTGGAGGCTAATTGGTACGAGGGGTAACCTTTCAGGAGCACAATAGGGGTGCATTATGTCAAAATCCCAGGAGTCTTTATGGCAGGACCAGCTGCAAACTGTTTTCCCAACAAAACTTGTGTGGACTCTTTATTTTGCACAGCGCGACTATTATTGCTAAATTTTGCTCATGTTTGCTTCACTTTTGTGACTCAAATTCAGAACAAAAGTTTGCATATCTGGCCCATTCTTTTTAACAGCTATTTTGACATTTCGAAACCAGTTAAAAGAAGCTGGTTACTCTCATTACGCAAAGATTTTTTTTTTCATGTAACCATTGTCGAATGAGCAAATATATTAGTCGTGAAAGGACTATAAAAAATTGGCATTTCAGAACACATTCGAGCCATATAGAAATGTATTTGGGTTATATCACGGTAGAACTCTAATTCCGAGTGATGCACAATAGCAACAGTGATTGGTCGAAATGTACGATGTCTGTGCTTTCGATAATAATTAAGTTTTAGAAATCTGTGTTTCTATTTGAAGTCAGTAGATGGCGGCAGAGATGCACTTTTAATCATTTAAATGAAATGCAAGGGTACGGCAACGTATTCAATTCTTTGGATCATGCTTTTACTTGATGTGCTTCCGTGAGATCGAGACCATATGGGCCAATTGGTGACCTGAAACACAACCTTTGGAAGAGACAGCGAGAAATGGACGGCAGTTTACAAAAGTGAATTGACACGTGCCGTGAGTATATCTATAGATGTGAATTTACTCTTACACTGCGGAGTAAGTTTGCTACTGTTGGCTGTTAACCCTTTCTGCAAATTTCCTCCAAAGTGTCCACGCCCTGAAGTCACGGATTTAAGGCTGTTTGCTTGATAATTAAATAATTTAACGATATAAATTTATTTTATCATTATTAATTTTATATAAAATAAAAATACTCTACCTAGCTATTTAATTTTTAATTAATATATAATATATTTAATGACATTTTGTTGAGCCAATTCTTAATATATACATCTCTCTCTCTCTCTCTCTCTCTCTCTCTCTCTCTCTCTCTATATATATATATATATATATATATATATATATTTTTTTTTTCCAGCTCCAAAGTACCCAACGTACAAAGGAGCACCCGGACCTCAGCTGCCCACAAGGAGCCTTAAATGGTAAGAACGCCTTCAGCACAGCGATATCCTTTAACTGTTCAAACTGCCCTGGATGCCTGACGCGTTTCGAAGTGTTCCCACTTCTCTTCAGAGGCTTTGGCAGTTATGAAGGAGCGATTGAGGCACCACACCCCTTCTTGCTTAGATGCACGCCCAGGATGGGACTTATGGGACTTGTAGTGCCTCACGTCGCGCTAATGTTCAGTCGGTAACATTTCAAGCCCACGGATGGGCCTCGCTGTGTGGAATTCGTGCAAAATCCATGCGCTGCTGTCCCATGTTCTCGGCCCGTAGTCAAGACCGCATGGCCCCCGGTTCTTTCAGGGTGGTGCTCCTTCCGCGGCATGGGTCGCCGCGTAAATATTCCAGCTCCAAAGTACCCAACGTACAAAGGAGCACGCGGACCTCAGCTGCCCACAAGGAGCCTTAAATGGTAGGAACGCCTTCAGCACAGCGATATCCTTTAACTCTTCAAACTGCCCTGGATGCCTGACGCGTTTCGAAGTGTCCCCACTTCTCTTCAGAGGCTTTGGCAGTTATGAAGGAGCGCTTGAGGCACCACACCCCTTCTTGCTTAGATGCATGCCCAGGATGGGACTTATGGGACTTGTAGTGCCTCACGTCGCGCTAATGTTCAGTCGGTAACATTTCAAGCCCACGGGTGGGCCTCGCTGTGTGGAATTCGTGCAAAATCCATGCGCTGTGTCCCATGTTCTCGGCCCGTAGTCAAGACCGCATGGCCCCCGGTTCTTTCAGGGTGGTGCCCCTTCCGCGGCATGGGTCGCCGCGTAAATATTCCAGCTCCAAAGTACCCAACGTACAAAGGAGCACCCGGACCTCAGCTGCCCACAAGGAGCCTTAAATGGTAAGAACGCCTTCAGCACAGCGATATCCTTTAACTGTTCAAACTGCCCTGGATGCCTGACGCGTTTCGAAGTGTCCCCACTTCTCTTCAGAGGCTTTGGCAGTTATGAAGGAGCGCTTGAGGCACCACACCCCTTCTTGCTTAGATGCACGCCCAGGATGGGACTTATGGGACTTGTAGTGCCTCACGTCACGCTAATGTTCAGTCGGTAACATTTCAAGTCCACGGATGGGCCTCGCTGTGTGGAATTCGTGCAAAATCCAAGCGCTGCTGTCCCATGTTCTCGGCCCGTAGTCAAGACCGCATGGCCCCTGGTTCTTTCAGGAGGGTGCTCCTTCCGCGGCATGGGTCGCCGCGTAAATATTCCAGCTCCAAAGTACCCAACGTACAAAGGAGCACCCGGACCTCAGCCGCCCACAAGGAGCCTTAAATGGTAAGAACGCCTTCAGCACAGCGATATCCTTTAACTGTTCAAACTGCCCTGGATGCCTGACGCGTTTCGAAGTGTCCCCACTTCTCTTCAGAAGCTTTGGCAGTTATGAAGGAGCGCTTGAGGCACCACACCCCTTCTTGCTTAGGTGCACGCCCAGGATGGGACTTATGGGACTTGTAGTGCCTCACGTTGCGCTAATGTTCAGTCGGTAACATTTCAAGCCCACGGATGGGCCTCGCTGTGTGGAATTCGTGCAAAATCCATGCGCTGCTGTCCCATGTTCTCGGCCCGTAGTCAAGACCGCATGGCCCCTGGTTCTTTTAGGGTGGTGCTCCTTCCGCGGCATGGGTCGCCGCATAAATATTCCAGCTCCAAAGTACCCAACGTACAAAGGAGCACCCGGACCTCAGCTGCCCACAAGGAGCCTTAAATGGTAAGAACGCCTTCAGCACAGCGATATCCTTTAACTGTTCAAACTGCCCTGGATGCCTGACGCGTTTCGAAGTGTCCCCACTTCTCTTCAGAGGCTTTGGCAGTTATGAAGGAGCGCTTGAGGCACAACACCCCTTCTTGCTTAGATGCACGCCCAGGATGGGACTTATGGGACTTGTAGTGCCTCACGTCATAACTGCCGAAGCCTCTGAAGAGAAGTGGGGACACTTCAAAACGCGTCAGGCATCCAGGGCAGTTTGTGGGCAGCTGAGATCTGGGTGCTCCTTTGTACGTTGTATGTATATTATCTTATGAACTTTATGTTATATTGTTTATATATCCTCCCATGTCAGATGAGTAAGGCCCACTTGGGCATCACTGTCCGTAAACACTGAGGGGCATATTCACCAGCCCCTATCACCACCACAATGTTACTTTCAGTGACGTTGTGGTGGCAATAGGGGCCTCGCCTTATTCACAAGGCAGCGTTAAACCACTTAAAATGGCTGAACGTTGACTTGTGAATAGGCCTCCTTTCATGCTGGGTTTAGCTTGAAAGGGGCGTGCTGTGGATGTTGTGGTGAGCGTTCCACCACAACACCCATTTATATTTACGCTGCCCCCTATTCACAAGGGCAGCGTAAATAGGAGCTAACGCCAAACTTAAGACCAGGAAAACCCTGGTCTTAAGTTGGCAATTTGAGGAGAAGTGCTTTATTTCTCTTCGTTTTTGCTTTTTACTTGTATGCTGCCTTGTGCAGCACACATGAAAAATGCAAAATGCCATTGTTTGTTTAAGATCAGGAAGGTATCCCTTCCTGTACATAAACAAATCCTTTTTTTAAATGCCGTTTTGTAACTTACATGGGTGCTGCATGAAGCAGCACACATGTAAGTTACAAACTGGCATTTTAGGTTTGTTTATGGGCAGGAAGGGGCACCTTCCGGTACATAAACAAATCTACCTGCTTGCGGACACCCTTGCACTCTGGTGCAAGGGTGCCTGCGTTGGCGCTAAGTTGTGAAACTTAGCGCCATCGCAGGGGGAAAAGCAAGGCTGCACCATGTCCTTGTGAATATGGTGCACCCAGGGCTTTAAGTGGGATGAAAAAACGGTGTGGGGTGGTCTCTCAAAGGGGCGTGGTCAATATAATTAAGGGCTTGGCTTAAAAACACGTAAGCTAAAATCTGTGTTTAGCACAGTGTGACACCCGACTTGTATTTTGCTGTTCCTGTCATTGCGTCCAGATTTATGACACAACAAGTAACATCGTACCTATAAGAAGTCAGGACTATTGGCTTTGTCAATGGTTGTTAGTTGCATAAGATACATAAGCAGCAACTATTGCTTGTGTATAATAATGAAATAGCGCCCCTGTAGAGCCCTGGTGACACCACAACAAGGTTACTGCTCCTGAGTTTCAAAAAGAGCAGGGAAATCCAGGGAGTTAATAACTCTCTTTAACCCCTTTGACGCTGATGACGAGCTGGGCTCGTCATGGTGTAGCCCGCTCGCACGCTGATGATGAGCCCAGCTCGTCACGTAACATGCGATTTAGAAAAACTCAGCGCAGGAGCGGAATTCCGCTAGCGTGCATGGAGTTAAAGGATTTCCCTTTCTCTACAACGCTCACTAGCGCACATCGATGTGCCTGCTGTCACTTCAGTCCAGAAAAAAAAAATGGACCACCTCTGCCAGGGCACAACACAGAGCCCGATAGAGACCCATTTCGAGGCCCCCTTAAAAAAACTACCGGTGCTCAGACCCGGTAAGACCCGGCCCACTTAAAGCCCTGGGTGCACCCTTGTTCTTCCAAAGTGTGCAGAAAGGCGTTAAGCTAAGAGGACTAACGACTTTCTCTGCCACTTCCTTGTGAATATCCCCCATACTTTATTGGCAATTTATTTGTCTTTTTATCTGAATACAGCAAGTGAATATCAAGTTAATTTATATTTTGGGATTATGAACCTAGTTTCGTGTTAGAGACACAATCAGCTGGATATTTTAATCCTGTTACACCAGTTTTTCCATGATTTTTCCTTTGTATTTCTTATATGCGGCGATCAGGCCCACCATTCATTGATATGAGCTCCAAGTGCCATGCATTTTCCTGTGTTTATGTGTTTGTATTCACCTTGACCCTTGAGGAAGACTTATTGCGGGAATGCGTCGGGGCTTTCTGCTTCTGTAGGAAATGACCTCAGGTTTGCATTCAGTGGAGCATACACGGTGTAGGTATATCTATATATTAAAAAAAAAAACTATAGGTTAGAGTGTTTTTATTTAATAATTAGATCATACTTCAAATTAAAAAGGACCCTCACAAATTCACGCAAAAAAAGTTTACAGGAACGCTTTACCCATGCACTTCGAATAAACTCATATGTTACATCACTCGTGACATATTTTTTAAAATCTATTATAATATCACTACAATAACTGAAATGGCATCATTGATTAAAATACTGCAAATAGCAGGGGTCCGAGTTATAGTTACTTTAGGGCAGATTTACAGTTCAAATAACTATATCTGATGAATTTCAGTGGTTTTGTTTGTTTAAAATGGTATGTTTAACTTACAGTTTCACGTTACCATGATGTCCCTTTATTCTTTGTTTTTTTCAGTATATAGATGGATATAGATGGAGCTGCACTCTATGTTCGGGATAGAGTCAAAATATCGAGTTTTTATTATTGACTTGACAGAATATCGAGTAAAAAATATAGAATAGACATAATATCGACTAGACAGAATATAGACTACCAAAATATCGACTAGAAAATTTTAATATCGAATAGAATGGACATAATATCAAATCAAAAATAATAATATCGACTAGACAGAATATAGACAACTAAAATATCGAATTTAAGGTAAGTTAATATTAATTTTTAATTTTTGTGTAATATAATTCTGAAGCGGGTTGTGGGTTTATAGGGGAATAGGGTGGGAAGTCATTTAATTATAATTAACTAAATATGTTATTTTATTAATTGGTATTTATTTAGAATTAATTGTTAATTCATTATTAATTTGTAATTAATGAAAATATAATTGGTAATTAATTTTAATTGATTAATTGATAAATATGTTAATTTTTGTAATTTATTTTCTGTAGCGGTTTGTGGGTTTATAGGGGAATAGGGTGGGAAGTAATTTAATTATAATTAATTAAATATGTTATTTTATTTATTTAGAATTGATTGTTAATTAATTATTAATTGGTAATTAATTAAAATATAATTTGTAATTTATTGTAATTGATTATTTGATAAATATGTTACTTTTATTACATTATTTTCTGTAGTGGGTTGTGTGTTTATAGGGGAATAGCTTGGGAAGTAATTTAATTGTAAGTAACTACATTTTTAAAATATTTTTTGTGTCTAATTTTTATTTATTTTTATATTGTAAATTTATTTATTGGTACTTGGTAAATAGTTAGTATTAGTAGGGGATTTTTATTATTAGTTATTTTTTATTTGTAATTTTAATTGATTAATTAATATATTTTATAAAATTGTAAAATATTTTAATTATTTTGTAATTGGTATTAATATTTGTTATTTATATTTATATATGAAGTATTTACTTTCCCTACTATTGCACTCACTGGAGTGGGAATAGTAATTTTTAACCCTACGCTATCCAACGCTTTCCCTACTGTTGCACTCACTGGAGTGGGAATAGTAATTTTTACCCCTACGCTATCCAACGCTTTCCATAGTGTTGCACTCTCTGGAATTGGAATAGTAATATTTACCCCTACGCTGATGTAATGACCGGATTCTCAGACCAGATAGAATCAGCTCATCGGAGCACCACCAACCCAGCCGAAACGTAACCACCTCCCTCCTTAGGACCTATTTACAACAGGTATCTATGTCTCCTACCTAAGGATGGGGAATTAGCAATGTACATGCATAAGTTTTCTACAATATCACACTCACACCAGCTAGTCTCGCGGCAACCCGGGCCCAGACTATTCTACCCTAGGGCTGTTCTGATTAGTTACCATTACACACTGACCACAATCAGTGCTCACCCAAGCCACGATCCTGTGGGTAACTCAAGCCACAATTATGTGGGTATATGCACCAGTGTCCCCCCTGGTGTTCTCTTACTTACATCCCAAGCCACAATCCTGTGGGTATATGCACCAGTGTCCCCCCTGGTGTTCTCATTAACGCCGCTTACCAACGACGATCACTTTCCTATAAATACCATTAGCTCTTCATGATGAGGAATCTTTCGTTATCTACTAGGGATATGATACTACAATATTAAAGATCACACAACAGTTTACCAAATTAGATGATGTACAACTTATCCTCCACTTCAAGGGCCCCTCTCTCCCTAATTGCTCAGCCATCGCTTACCTTATCGGGGATTGCGTCCGTTCATGAAAACAGTGCCTGACTAGAAGAACAGGTTACCCTGATTGTACAAGAATAAAAGGCACATGCTGGTTCACTAAGAACTGGGGTACTTTATTACAATAACAATAACAATATAACACTATACTATAACATATAGCCTGCAAAGGAAAATTAAAGGTTAGAATGTGCACACTAGTAGGAAAAGGGTCGACGTCACCTTGTCAATATGAAGTCTGGATTCAGCAGTCATCTAGGTTCCCTTCTCGTCTGTGCCTTGGCTCGTCTTAAGGTCACACTTCTGCAGTCACGGATACACGTCTGCACCGCTATGCTCTGTCTCCTCTGCTTCCCTCCAAGTCACTGGAACCTTCCTCTCATCAGCTGCTTTCTCTTTGGCTGTTCTGCACTACTTCTCTCTCCTCTCAATCACGGACCATCTTGACTTCTCGTCTTCGATCTTATAACTCAGTTTCAGCCACTCGGGTATTCGTTCCCTTAACTAACTGCTTCACTCTTTATGCTCTGATCTTAATGTCAAAGCTCGCCAGCTGTTCCAACTAAAGTGTCTTCAATCTTTCTAAGAGAGTAGCAGCTCTTCGATCTTTCTCAGACTTTAAAATGGCGACTGTCTGCCCTGAAATAATTAATTACAAAAAACAATTTGATGGATAGAATGCAGATCAATGTCTTACATTCACCCCAGTACAAGGATCTGGGCCTAAATCCATCGTTTTTTGCACTCCACACCACCCTGGGTCAGATAATGGCTTTATGCAAATCAGCTCTGACCCTGTGCCCAATGGGAACAGTCCAGTCCGAACTACAACAGCCATATCTTTCCCAGACCGGAATCAAGCATCCGAGGACCGGACCGGTTTCGAGGTAACACCTCTCATCAGCCCGGCTAGCTTGACTCCAGTGGTGTGGAGGCTCTGGGACCCACGTCTGAGCTACCCCAGTACACTCAGGGAGAAAATTACAAAAAACAATTTGATGGACAGAATGTAGATCAATGTCTTACATTCACCCCAGTACAAGGATCTGGGCCTAAATCCATCGTTTTTTGCACTCCACACCACCCTGGGTCAGATAATGGCTTTATGCAAATCAGCTCTGACCCTGTGCCCCATGAGAACAGTCCAGTCCGAACTACAACAGCCATATCTTTCCCAGACCGGAATCAAGCATCCGAGGACCGGACCGGTTTCGAGGTAACACCTCTCATCAGCCCGGCTAGCTTGACTCCAGTGGTGTGGAGGCTCTGGGACCCACGTCTGAGCTACACCTGTACACTCAGGGAGAAAATTACAAAAAACAATTTGATGGACAGAATGTAGATCAATGTCTTACATTCACCCCAGTACAAGGATCTGGGCCTAAATCCATCGTTTTTTGCACTCCACACCACCCTGGGTCAGAAATAATTAATGGCATTGATGCTAACGGCTAGCTGACGGCTACGGACTGACTCACTGACTGCCTCATACTTTCACTAATATGGAAGCTCGTTCCTTCATGGAAAGTTACGGCCAGTAACCTGCCGCCCACCAAATTCTTGTACCTCCCCGTACCAAGGACACGTTCCCAGCCGGCCGGCCTGATGTTGTGTCTTCGGAATGGAGAAAAATACAGTCTTTCGATAAGGGCCAGCCTGAGCCAGTTCTCTCCAAGCCAACAACACCTCGTAACTAAAACATTACATTTGACCTAGAAGCATCTCAAGCTGCCGAGGCAGAAAGAAAGATGGAGTCTCTCCCGTTTGAGGCCTACAAGGCCCGAAATCAGCATAACTCCATAGAAGGTATACTAATACTCTTACAAAAGGACGGATAATCACTAATACTAATGAATCTATCCCCTAACATAAGTTTATAAGCCCTGATCTAAAGAAAAGGGTACGGAATTGTATCAATACGCCTTGTGAATAGGCTCTATTTACGGTTCTAATCCTTGCACTAGAATGATAGTAGACTGAAGTCACCTCCAATCACCTTCCCTCAAAGGAGGGCGGAAAAAGTCGGTCAGAATATTTCACCCTTGACTTCAGTCTATTAATCATTCGTTAAATGGAACTAACATCCGTAGAAGAATAATATGAAACAAAACTAACTGATCTATTTTTCGTCCCAAATCTACAGTATTGGAGTAGGGAAGGAATGCACTGAATAAAGCAGCAAATAGCTACTAAAATGCTAATAGTAATCATAATACCCCCTAATATTTGTCGTAGAGAATGTAAATCAGGTAACCAATTGAAGAGCCAGTCAAACCAGCCCTGGTCAATGTGTTTTCTAACCTCTTCAGTCAAGTCATGAAGTTTGTCAATATGAGCCTGAATGGTTTTAGTATGGTCATACAGGTTAAAACAGCAAAGACCCTCAAAATCAGAACAGTCATGTCCATGTTTGAGCAAAAGATAATCAATGGCAGCCCGGTTTTGCAAGATAGCTCTGCGTTCACCCTGGGCGTCTAATAACATGTCAGATAGAATTGTAGAAGTGTGATTAATTGACTTGACCATCCAGCAGGCCATCTTCCTGATGGATTTAGCATTATAGACGGCCAATGCTGGAACACCAATAATCAAAATAGCTAAACTAAGGTATTCAGATTTAGAGTATAAATGTAGGGAAGAATCACAGTCTTCATGTAACATCATAGCATCACGAACTACACGGGAATAGGTATTAGGATGTGAAGAAAACATTAATAAACTTAATCTAGTGATGGCACAAGGGCCTCCGGAAATATTTGCAGGAATGTAGGGCCAGGAAGTATTACCACAAGAGAAAAGCCATCCAGAAGGTAACAACATTGTGCGATAATGGCTAGGGGCAACTACTAAACTTTTACAGGTCATATTATTTTTAACAGAAGTACATGACTTCGGAGGTCTTCGGGAGCACAAAGTTCGTTCATGAGCGGAAAAAGAAGTGGCCACCCTCAGCTTCAGGCGAATACATTCAGTAATTGCATTGGGATCACATGTGAGAAAAAAACAAAGATCACCCTGGGTGATATTATATGTGGTTATTTGGGAATGAATCAGGGGCGTTGAATCTGAAAGTATAGTACACAAAGGACAATACTCGTGGGTGGCGAAGTCTCCAAGGATCAAATTCGGGCGGGCATTTGATATATTAAAGATATGGGTTAAAGTCTCCAACGAAGCGGGGTCAGCAACCAGACAGGTCGCTAGAATGTCAGTCACCGAACGCATCGGTGTCAAGCAGAAATGTGGAGAATTGGTAACTCGTTTAGCTAAAGTAGTCCAAAAGTTAGATGATGAATCCCACGCAGCAAAGGAACGCGGTACTCGGGTTCTCGAATCAACCAAAGTATGTGGGTTCCCTCCTCTCCCGACGTAGCAGACCAAAAGGAGTCCAACATCGGCACATCCTGCAGCAGCAGTCCAGAGAATGATCTGAAAGAAAATCAAATACAGGCATTATTCATTCTCGTAAGTAACATTTGTCAGCTGGGATAGCTTCCCAGCTATCTTTCCCTGGTCTCATGACTAGAATGGTATGATCATGACCGGTTGCAATGACTTCAGCTTGTTCAGGGGGATTTTTAGGCGATTGCACCCACACTCTCGCTCCCGGGTTATCCGTAGAGCCAAAACCTTTTTGTCCTCGTACAGTTAGCAACGTTGGGGCAGTGCCTTTCTGAATCTCACCACTGAAAACAGGCATGATTAGCAACTGAGCAATTCGGTCAGTCTTTTGAATTGGTAAATCAACCTCACTACTATTCAGCAGGAGTACCTTAATCTCTCCCTGATAATCGCTGTCAATGACTCCTCCGAGTACTTGAATGCCTTTTAAGGCCAGGCCCGATCTAGGGGCAATCAGTCCAAAATTTCCAGTTGGTATACAGACACCAATACCAGTCTCAATGATCACTCGATCTCTGCTCTTAATCACAGTGTCATTCATGGCATGCAGGTCCAGGCCTGCGGAACCTGGGGTTGCTCTGCATGGAGCCAGTGCTCCAGGGGAAATTTCCCAGTACATTACAGTATTGCCAATGATATTATGTTTTGCATCAACAGTTGGAGGAAATAAACGCATTAATGGAGATTCAGCATTCAAAAAGGGACGATTATTCAAGATTAACAGTGCTTGAAACAAATAATCTCTCCAATTCTTATATTTGTTATCAGTTAATTTTCGCAATTGATCTTTTAACAAACCATTCATTCTCTCAATAAGGCCTGATGCCTGTGGATAATATGGTATATGAAACACCCATTCGATGTTATTTTCCACACAAAATTCCTGTACCAATCTTCCACGAAAGTGGGATGCCTTATCAGATTGAATTTGAAATGGAACACCATAATAGAGCATAGTCAATTCCAATGTTTTAATGGTATTCACTTGGGTAGCTTGTTTACAGGGAAAGGCCACTGTATGTATCAACAATGGTACAAACATATTGGCAGTTTTTACTCATAGGGAGTGGACCAATATAATCAATTTTCCAAATTTGAGAGGGCAATTTTCCTCGATGTAAATGGCCTTTAACAATTTGAGGTACTTTTCGTTGTCTAGAATGTTGACCAATAGGACAATGCAAAATGGTATCTTTAATTAAATTTAAAGGAATATAAATTCCTCGATCGGCGGCCCACCTGCTGGTGGCTCTCTTTCCAAAATATCCTGCTTTCTGGTGGGCGCATTTCGCCAATCCCGCCAAATGAGAATCTTGCATGTCCACCACTGCCTCAGCAATTTTAGATTTCTCATCTGCAATGTTATGAAAGAATTTGTCAAGGGAGTCTATTGGGGTATGAGCATCCACATGAAAGATTGTGACGGTACTTTGTGGGAGCATTTCCCAAATTTCTTGCCATAATTCTTTTCCCCACAGTTCTTTTGAATGCAATTCCCAATTATGAGAATGCCAAGTTGGTAACCAGACCGCCAGTCCATTAGCAGTGGACCAGGAATCAGTAAAAATATGACATGTGCCAGGTAATTCTTCTTTCAAAACTTGATAAACAGCATATAATTCAGCGAATTGACTACTCTTTCCATCACCAGTTGTACTCAGTAATTTTTGTGTGATCGGATTATAGGACACTGCCTTCCAATGCCGTTTCTCTCCTATGAACCTTGCTGAACCATCTGTAAACCACACATGGTTTCTGTCCTCCACGGACAAATCATCAAATGGCTTACCCCTCTTAACAGGAGATTCCTGTACTACAGGTACGGAACAATCACTCCCAATCTCAGTCGATGGCGCCTGCGCCACTTGCTCATGTAAAGATGCTACACCTTTCGGTCCCACACGTGCCCTGTCTTGAATGTACCACTTCCACTTAATCACACTCGCTTCTAGAGCATGTCCAATTCGATGAGTTTTCGGCGAACTCAAAACCCACTGCATAATAGGAATTTCAGGTCTCAAAATCACAACATGTCCCAAAGTCAATTGCTCGGTATCCACCAGAGCCCAATAACATGCAAGCAACTGTTTCTCAAAAGGTGTATAATGCTCACCAGCATCGGGTAACTTTTTAGTCCAGAAACCTAACGGTACTTTATGTTTGCCTTGTTTCTGCCACAAACTCCAATTTGCATAAAGACCTTGCACGGACACATTCAAATCCACATCACCATCGCACACAGGCCACAAATCCAGAGCATACTGAATCGCTTCTTTTGCCAAATTGAACGCATCTTGCTGTGGTTTACCCCATTCAAACACATTCTTTTTGCGAGTGACTCGATATAAAGGGTCCAATATCTGACTCAAATGTGGAATATGCTGGCGCCAAAAGCCAAACAAGCCAATGAAGCTCTGGGCCTCTCTCCTATTTCTTGGGACCGCAAAATCAAGAATTTTCTGTTTCACGTGTGGAATCACCTCTCTGTGACCTTCATGCCAATTGATGCCTAAAAATTTTACATTTTGAGATGGACCTTGTAACTTATCAGGATTGATTTCCCAACCTTTCTCACGTAATCACTCGAGGGTTTGATCTAATTGGGTCTGAACTTGTTGATCTTGTGTTTCACCTTGAATCAAAATGTCGTCAATATAATGACATATCTGGATCTGCGGGTGTACAGGTATTTCGGACAAATGTTCCGCCACCAGCCGGTGACAGATCGTAGGACTGTGTACATAGCCTTGGGGAAGACTTCTAAACGTCATTTGACGTCCATTCCATGTAAAACTGAATTGTTCCTGACACTCGGGGGCAATCGGAATTGAAAAGAAAGCATTGGCAATATCAATGGATGCATACCATTTACCTGGATGCTTTTGGATTCTTTCAATTAAAGTAATGATGTCTGGTACTGCAACAGTCAAAGGGGGTGTATGTTTATTCAGCTCGCGATAATCAACAGTCATACGCCAAGAATTATCACTTTTACGCACAGGCCAAACAGGATTATTCCAATCAGAAGTAACCGGAGTTATAACTCCTGCATCCACCAAATCCTGAATAGTAGCACTAATTTATTTATGGCCACCTGGGATACGATACTGCTTCTGAGAAACAACTTTTGTAGCCTGGGGAATTTTTATGGGGGGCATTCTTAAACGACCAACCCATACAGGTCTGGCCGATATATAATGTTTAGTTCCAAATTGATAACAGCCATCATCTAAATGCAAAGTCATTCCTTTCAAAATGTCAATTCCATTTATGTATTCCAAAAGTGGTACAACTAATACAGAATATTCTTTTCGGGGAATTCTGCCTATTCTCATTTCAAGTGCAGTTTGCACTGCGGGGGTTTCCTTTCCACCTAAACCAGTAATTGTGAAAAATTGGCCTGTAAATTTCTTTGATTTTCCATGAATAAGAGTGGCCTCCGCTCCTGTATCTACCAATGCTCGGGCCCTTTGGATATTACGATGTTTCCAAAAAATGTCAATATCTACATAGGGTCTATTATCTTTGTGAGCCCACCTGCGTACCGGAGCTTGACCTATTTCCTAGTCATTTTTACTGCGTTCTGTCAACCAGGACAAATCAGGGTAAATACTCTCATATTTCTTGGGTATCAAAACATCATGTTCATATCCATCTCCATTACGAAATGGATTCCTATCATCTGTATGGTACTGTGAGTTTCGATCGGAAAGTCTATGTCGATCCTCCCTTCTCCTCAACTCAGGGTACTGATCCCTTTCATCTCTATGTCTGCTGTTAACATGATCATCTCTCCCCCTTTCTTTTTCCTCCTCTCGCCCTCTCTCTTTTTCACGTTGAGGGGACACATCACGCTCATACCGCCGTTCACCACGACGATCGGAATCATCACGACGTCTTTCGTCTCCACTGTCATCAGAATATCCACGATCACAATCATTCTTTCGCACACGTCGGGCACCCTCCTTTCGATCCAAACCACGCTTGCGAAACATGTCCAACAAGCGATTATTAGGTTCACCATCAATGTCTTCCTTTTTCACACCATCAGCCAACAGTGCAAGAAACATATCACGTCTAGAGAACTTATAATCTCCAGTAGTACGACCTTCCGGTCTGGACTGTCTCTCAGGTTTAAACCAGTCACCCAATTCACCAAGCGATTATTAGGTTCACCATCAATGTCTTCCTTTTTCACACCATCAGCCAACAGTGCAAGAAACATATCACGTCTAGAGAACTTATAATCTCCAGTAGTACGACCTTCCGGTCTGGACTGTCTCTCAGGTTTAAACCAGTCACCCAATTCACCAAGCAACGGACAGATTCAAGCACCATAGACAACGGATTTCCAGTCTGGTTGATTAACAAAGTCATCATAACTTGCTTATAAGCAACAACAGGGGAAGAACGGATAATGCCATTCCGCACAGAAGATGTCAACAAACCATCCAACAATCGCAGTTTTCATCACCTCCTCTTTCAGCCGTTGAGACGCATCGCGCAAGGTGTACCACGGCTTGTCATTCACAGGCCAATCAGATTCAGGTGTGTATTTGTGATTACAGCCATCAGTCGCTAACTGGAGCAGACTAATCTGGCCAGCACCATTAAAATTTCGAAAATGATCTTGTACAGTAGAATCGGAACTCAAAGAGCAAAAATTCAAGGCATCTCCTGCATCTAACATGATACCTGCAGCGCCTAACTCATAAAGGCGAACCATCCACGTAAGCAAGGCCTCACCAGGCCGTTGTCGAAATCGTTGCAAAATGTCACTAACTTCCTGTTGAGTAAAATCTTCAATACTATCCATATGAATACCATTTGGATTACCAGGAGCTTGTTGTAATTTTCGTCGAAAAACCGGATGCGCAGAAACCTCCGGACGAGCATCCGAAGAAGCCCGATCCATAGATTTAGAGGAACGATCAGAACGAGAAACGTCATTAGCATGGGAAGAGCGACCATTGTCGCAGGAATTATCACCTTTGTCACAAGTAGCAGATTTACAGTCACGTCCGGAGCGAGAAGACTCGCGTCTGTCAGAATCCTCAGCCGAGGAACCAGAATCATTCGAGTCCCAGATATTACCATCCCATTCATCGGGGTTCCAATCCAGTCCGGCTTTCGCCACGACCAGACGCACCTTCCGTTTACAAACACGGCCACGACGATTCTTATATTTGTATTTCGCAATTCGAACAGCAGCCCTCTCGGCAATTGTCTGATAAGTTTCAAGTTTGTCGGCAAGCAATTTATTTTGACATCGCAAAAGAGTATGAGCATTTTGCACTTCAACAAACTTTTCTTCCATATCCACATATTGCTTCTGCAACTTCAACAATTTCTCATGTACAATCCTGTACGCAGTTAAAACAATCCAACCCCTGCGTCCTAAAATAGGAAGCTCATCACCCTTCACTACTGGTGCCTTCTGTAAGCAAGAAATCACATCAGCCGGCTCCGCCAGCTCCAAACAAGAACTCCAATTCTCACTCAAACCAGTAGAATCGGCCCACTCACGGGCCAAGGCCTCGTAAGGTGTTGATTCCCAGCCGGGAATTTCAACAGGCAATTTGAAAGTAGATTTCGACTTTCGCAAAAACATCTTGACAAATCAAAAAGATATATACAACTATTAACAAATAATATACAAAATAAACCACGTACGAGCCGAGCGCAAACCAACGAGATAAAAGTAATACAGCGCACACAGGCTTCGTAAACAGTTTGTGACGCCAGATGTAACGACCGGATTCTCAGACCAGATAGAATCAGCTCATCGGAGCACCACCAACCCAGCCGAAATGTAACCACCTCCCTCCTTAGGACCTATTTACAACAGGTATCTATGTCTCCTACCTAAGGATGGGGAATTAGCAATGTACATGCATAAGTTTTCTACAATATCACACTCACACCAGCTAGTCTCGCGGCAACCCGGGCCCAGACTATTCTACCCTAGGGCAGTTCTGATTAGTTACCATTACACACTGACCACAATCAGTGCTCGCCCAAGCCACGATCCTGTGGGTAACTCAAGCCACAATCCTGTGGGTATATGCACCAGTGTCCCCCCTGGTGTTCTCTTACTTACATCCCAAGCCACAATCCTGTGGGTATATGCACCAGTGTCCCCCCTGGTGTTCTCATTAACGCCGCTTACCAACGACGATCACTTTCCTATAAATACCATTAGCTCTTCATGTTGAGGAATCTTTTGTTATCTACTAGGGATATGATACTACAATATTATAGATCACACAACAGTTTACCAAATTAGATGATGTACAACTTATCCTCCACTTCAAGGGCCCCTCTCTCCCTCATTGCTCAGCCATCGCTTACCTGATCGGGGATTGCGTCCGTTCATGAAAACAGTGCCTGACTAGAAGAACAGGTTACCCTGATTGTTCAAGAATAAAAGGCAAATGCTGGTTCACTAAGAACTGGGGTACTTTATTACAATAACAATAACAATATAACACTATACTATAACATATAGCCTGCAAAGGAAAATGAAAGGTTAGAATGTGCACACTAGTAGGAAAAGGGTCGACGTCACCTTGTCAATATGAAGTCTGGATTCAGCAGTCATCTAGGTTCCCTTCTCGTCTGTGCCTTGGCTCAACTTAAGGTCACACTTCTGCAGTCACGGATACACGTCTGCACCGCTATGCTCTGTCTCCTCTGCTTCCCTCCAAGTCACTGGAACCTTCCTCTCATCAGCTGCTTTCTCTCTGGCTGTTCTGCACTACTTCTCTCTCCTCTCAATCACGGACCATCTTAACTTCTCGGCTTCGATCTTATAACTCAGTTTCAGCCACTCGGGTATTCGTTCCCTTAACTAACTGCTTCACTCTTTATGCTCTGATCTTAATGTCAAAGCTCGCCAGCTGTTCCAACTAAAGTGTCTTCAATCTTTCTAAGATAGTATCAGGTCTTCGATCTTTCCCAGACTTTAAAATGGCGACTGTCTGCCCTGAAATAATTAATGGCATTGATGCAAACAGCTAGCTGCCGCCTACGGACTGACTCACTGACTGCCTCATACTTTCACTAATATGGAAGCTCGTTCCTTCATGGAAAGTTACGGCCAGTAACCTGCCGCCCACCAAATTCTTGTACCTCCCCGTACCAAGGACACGTTCCCAGCCGGCCGGCCTGATGTTGTGTCTTTGGAATGGAGAAAAATACAGTCTTTCGATAAGGGCCAGCCTGAGCCGGTTCTCTCCAAGCGAACAACACCTCGTAACTAAAACATTACATTTGACCTAGAAGCATCTCAAGCTGCCGGGGCAGAAAGAAAGATGGAGTCTCTCCCGTTTGAGGCCTACAAGGCCCGAAATCAGCATAACTCCATAGAAGGTATACTAATACTCTTACAAAAGGATGGATAATCACTAATACTAATGAATCTATCCCCTAACATAAGTTTATAAGCCCTGATCGAAAGAAAAGGGTACAGAATTGTATCAATACGCCTTGTGAATAGGCTCTATTTACGGTTCTAATCCTTGCACTAGAATGATAGTAGACTGAAGTCACCTCCAATCACCTTCCCTCAAAGGAGGGCCGAAAAGGTCGGTCAGAACAGCTATCCAACGCTTTCCCTACTGTTGCACTCACTGGAGTGGGAATAGTAATTTTTACCCCTACGCTATCCAACGCTTTCCCTACTGTTGCACTCTCTGGAGTAGGAATAGTAATTTTTACCCCTATGCTATCCAAAGCTTTCCCTACTGTTGCACTCACTGGAGTGGGAATAGTCATTTTTACCCCTACGCTATCCAACGGTTTCCCTACTGTTGCACTCTCTGGAGTTGGAATAGTAATTTTTACCCCTACGCTATCTAACGCTTTCCCGACTGTTGCACTCACTGGAGTGGGAATAGTAATGTTTATCTATACGCTATCCAACGCTTTCCCTACTGTTGCACTCTCTGGGGTAGGAATAGTAATTTTTATCCCTACGCTATCCAACGCTTTCCCTACTGTTGCACTCACTGGCGTGGGAATAGTAATTTTTACTCCTACGCTATCCAACACTTTCCCTACTGTTGCACTCACTGGAGTGGGAATAGTAATTTTTACCCCTACGCTATCCAACGCTTTCCCTACTGATGCACTCTCTGGAGTTGGAATAGTAATTTTTACCCCTACATTATCAACGCTTTCCCTACTGTTGCACTCACTGGAGTGGGAATAGCAATTTTTATCCCTACGCTAACCAACGCTTTCCCTACTGTTGCACTCTCTGGAGTAGGAATAGTAATTTTTATCCCTACGCTATCCAACCGTTTCCCTACTGTTGCACTCACTGGAGAGGGAATAGTAATTTTTACTCCTACGCTATCCAATACTTTCCCTACTGTTGCACTCACTGGAGTGGGAATAGTAGTTTTTACCCCTACGCTATCCAACGCTTTCCCTACTGATGCACTCTCTGCAGTAGGAATAGTAATTTTTATCCCTACGCTATCCAACCCTTTCCCTACTGTTGCACTCGCTGGAGAGGGAATAGTTATTTTTACCCCTACTCTATCCAATGTTTTCCCTACTGTTGGGCTCTCTAGAGTGGGAATAGTAATTTTTACCCCTCTGCTATCCAACACTTTCCCTACTGTTGCTCTCTCTGGAGTGGTAATAGTAATTTTTACCCTCTCACTATCCAACGCTTGCCCTACTGTTGCACTCTCTGGAGTTGGAATGGTAATTTTTACCCCTACGCTATCCAACGCTTTCCCTACTGTTGCACTTACTTGAGTGTGAATAGTAATTTTTTCCCCTACACTATCCAACGCTTTCCCTACTGTTGCGCTCACTGGAGTGGGAATAGTAATTTTTACCCTTACGCTATACAGCGCTTTCCCTACTGTTGCGCTCTCTGGAGTGGGAATAGTAATTTTTACTCCTATGCTATCCAACGCTTTCCCTACTGTTGAACTCTCTGGAGTGTGAATAGTAAATTTAACCCTCTAGCTATCCTACGGAAAAAATATATATATGTTTTGTTAATAATATGTATATATATATATATATATATATATATATATATATATATGTTTTAAAATATTTTTTTTTTAAAGTTACATTAATTATTTATTAATTTTAAGTTTTTTAAAGTATTTTAAGTATGTTTAAATTAATTATATGTTTTATTATATTAGTTTTAAATTACTTTTAAGATATTTAAAAAATTCAATATTTTGACTGTCTATATTTTTTCCTATCGATATTTTTGAGTCGATATTTTTGTACTTACCTGTTTGTAGATAGGAAGTCGATATTCTGGCATTCTATATTTTTACCTCAATGTTTTGGCAATTCAATATTTTGACTGTCGATATTTTGTCAGTGATCCCTATGTTCAGGTAGGTAACAGCCTTTATTTCAACAGCAAACTGCTTCCCAATTCGTTATTGTCCCTTCGCCTTACACGTTTCAGGGAAAACATTCCCTTTCCTCAGATGCCAACCACGAGCAGCTTCTTTACGTGCGCCTGCAATCCTCCCTGCATGTTGCTTCAGTGACGAATGTAACCTAGGGGTTGCTTTTACTCATTTCAGGTTCGCTTGAGTTGGTATTTTACCAATTCAAAGCTGTAATATTTTGCCTGGAGTGATAAATGTGTTTTGTTATTTTACAGCTCGGCAAGGACAGCACTGTACTAGTCCTATGCTTAAAGACTTTGCTGTATAAATAGCAAAAGACTTTGTCATTTTCTATCTCGGCGTGGATAGCACTGTGCTAATCCTATGCTTAAAAACGTTGATAGAAAAACAGACATTTGAGGTGAGCAGATCTAGAGTTTCACTTGTGTTGAGAGTGCTCTAACAGGAGCTGCTTTCCACCTAAACTTGAGAACTTCCCAGAGTTCTCTCCTTCTTTTTTGCATAATGTATGCGTCACTCCATGCCTGAAAGGGTTTTGTTTTGATATATATATATATATATATATATATATATATTCCCACGTTATAGTTAGTTGGACTCACTATAACTTGCGCGCCTGCAATGCACTGCTGATGACGTCACATATTACATCACTCATGACATGGTCAGTGACATCACTCATGACATCACTGATGACACCATCCAGTGACTGTGTGTCTTTCTGAAAAATAAATATGTTTTATATATGTATATGTAAAAGTTGATGGAAGAATAAATGTTTAAATTATTGTCTTAATTAATGTTTTTTTTTTAAAAAAATGATTGGTTAACTGGCTTATTAAGTGTATCTTAGTGAATACATATATTAGCGAGTAATGTTTAAATATTTAAATATATGTATCAGTGTTTCACTTTGTGTATAAGTGGCTGCATGGGTTGGTGAGTAGCTATATGTGTGTGTATAGGGGTTATTAGATATTTTTTTAGTATCAGTATGAGTGTCTGTATGGTTTGGTGGGGGTATTACTTAGCACATAAATGCATCAATGACTGACTCACTGTTTGTATGTGTTTTGAAAACAGCATATATGCAGGACTGTATGGGTGGATGAGTGTGTATATGTGTGTGTTAGTGAGTGAATGACTGTGTCACTAGTGTCTTTATCAGTAACGACATATGTTTTAATCTAGTGTATGTGAGTATTGATGTATATAAGTGAGTATATGTGAGAGTGAGAGATTGTAAGAGTTCCTGTTTAATTAAGTATGTGTTTCTATAAGTGATTGTTTAAGAGAGTAAGTATGTGTAAGTTCCCTTAGAAGTGAGGTGGTAGTGTGTGTATACTTGTATATGCAAATAAATGGATGTTCAATAGTTTATTTGCATGTGTGAGTATGTGTGTGAGTAACTTTTGGATGACTGTCGGTGTGTAACAGGATGTATAGGTGTATCACTACATATGATGAGTGAGTATATATATGAGTGACTATATAGAACTGTTTGTGAATGAATGGATGTGCATATAGATGGTGGAATTACTGAATTGTTTGTTGTAACTGGTATGGGTATCTCCACTTTTTTGAAAATGTTAAATACTATTTTTGAATATGTGTTTCAAGGCTTATATTACACTGAAAGGAGGTCTGTCACTCTGTCACAAGGATGGTGTCATCAATGATGTCATGAGTGATGTCACTGACAATGTCATGAGTGATGTAATATGTGACGTCATCAGCAGTGCATTGCAGGCGCGCAAGTTATAGTGAGTCCAACTAACTATAACGTGGGAATTTCAATGGTTTTATGTTAATAAAATTTCCAGCTAACTATAACTGGTGTAAAACCTATGTTTTTTTCAGTGAATTTAATAGGTTTTTTAAATGCTAATTCCTAACTATAACTGGTGTGAAACCTATGGTTTCTTCAGCGAATTTCAAAGGTTTTTTAAATGCTAATTCCTTTCTATATCGAGTTTCTAACCTTTTTTTTTTTTTTACAATTTGCTGTTTTGTGTAAGTATTCATTTTTGATTTTTTTTTATATAATTTTTTTCTTTTGCGCTCTGGGTACGCGCTCCGGTAAGCTCTTCGGTAAGCTTTATGGTAAGCTCACCGGTAAGCTCACCAGAAAGTGCACCCAGAGCGCTACTTTCGTTCGTGAAAAAAAATATGAATTAAAAGTTAATAATAATGCAAAACATTTCGTACCATACAAATAAAATCTGTTTTTTTTTATAAGGAAAATGATTATGCATTTCCGTAAAAGTTTGATGACGTCACTTCAGCGTGCAAAGTAAGCGCCCTCGGAAGCGGCTACGTTCGCGCCGCGTAAACGCACCCGGAAGCGCCTACGTTCGCGCCACGTATGCGCCCCGGAAGCGCCTACGTTCGCGCCGCGTTTGCGCACCCGGAAGCGCTCCGGAGCGCGCAGCGTAAGCGCGTCGGGTCAAGTGACCTTAAAATAACACTTTTCATTGGTTGCTAACAGTTTTTTTTTACAAAGAATGAAATCCCCACCCATTTCCTTCACTTCTTCTTTCACTTTTGTGACTGAAAGACCTGCCTTTTTGCTCCTGGATATTTGTTGGTTTTACCATGGCTGCCAGACAATCCAGCAGTGAGGATGAACCAGAATTCATCAATGAAGAGCCTCCTCAACGTAAAGTTAAGGAACATTTCATTTGGAAATTTTTTATAATCCCACCTGGACTAAAAAAGGTAAATGCTCCAAAAGTGCAGTGCAGGATCTGCAAAGAAGAGCTGTCACGAGGAAACCCTTTGAAAAAGTACTCTTTTGGGAACTTCACAATGATCCGGCATGTGGAGAGGAAGCACCCCCAGAATTTTGCCCGGGAAAGTGTCAGGGCTCTGGCACAAGAGGTTCCCAGTGATGGGGCCTCTACATCAACCGGAGAAGCAACTTCTTCTGGGAGGGGGCAATCGCAGGAGCAGGTGCCAAACATTCAACCTGCATTTAACCATGGTGTCCTCAGATGCAGATACTGCAATCAACTCCTCACCTATGGGGAGCAAAGTGTCCAGCTCATGGTTCGAGCATTGGAGAACCATCGCTGCCCTTCCCACCCCTAATTTTTTTTGTTTTTTTTGCTCCTGTTGAGCAGTTGCCATTCCCTGTTTTTGTTCCTGTTTAGAAAAAAGAAGAAAACCAAAAGTTCTTTTCAGAACTACCTCCAATTCTCATCAAAGAGCTATATTCTTAAAAAATGAAAAAGAGTAAGTGAAATAGAGTGCATTGATAATGGAAAGGAGAATGAGTAAGAAAAAACAGAAAGGTATGAGAGGAAAAAGGAAGTGAAGTAGGAGGACTGAAAGAAGGTGAGTGTTAAGAAAGAAAGTTATGAGAAGAAGAGTGAATATGGAGAATGTTGATATTCAATGAAAATGTTAAAAAGGAACAGGGGTGTGGAAGGATAAGAAAAGATGCATTGCTGGACTTGAAGGCAGAAGGCCTCATTTATGAAGCCATGCGTCACTTTAACGCCACCAAAGCATCACTTTTTGTGACCCAACAGTCCAATAAAAAATGCACCTTATTTATTCATATTTACAAAGTGGTGTTTCTAGGTAAATACGTCACTTTGTAAACCCCTGTGCCACATTATTCCTACGTCAGGTGTAATGTATGCAAAAGGGACGTATTGACGCAAGAAAGGGTCGTAGAGGTGACACAGTGAATAAACTGAAGGCCTCATTTCTGAAAAGTGACGCATCGCTACGTGAAAACAGCGATGCACCACTTTTCTGGGCGCACTCCTTATGACATTCCAGATGTGTCATATTTAATTTATGACTAATCAATTTGCAAGGAGTTACAGATACGTCAGTATTTCTGACGTATCTGTAAACACAAAAGTGACGCATTGCTGGAGTGCGTCACAAAAGTGACGCAACTCCAGTAATGTGTCCTTTCACATGGGGAAAGCACCATCTGAAAGGTCTTGCGTTAGTCTTACACCTGCTGTGAGACAGGCGCAAGATTTTGACGCAACAGCATCCTAAAAGTGACTCAGTGAAATCTCATAGATTTCACTGCGTCGCTATTACCAAGCTTTTTGCAGGGGAACGCCCCCTCTGCATACATTATACCTGACGCAGGTATAATGTGGCGCAGGGTTTTAAAAAGTGACCCATCTACCTAGATGCGTCACTTTTTAAATATAGCGCAACGAGGCGCATTTTTTTACACCGCTGGTGCGATGCGTCACTTTTCTGCGCGCACTCCTTATGACATTCCAGATGTGTCATATTTAATATATGACAAATCATGTCGCAAGGAGTTACAGATACGTCAGTATTTCTGACGTATCTGTAAACACAAAAGTGACGCATTGCTGGAGTGCGTCACAAAAGTGACGCGACTCCAGTAATGCGTCCTTTCACATGGGGAAAGCACCATGTGAAAGGTCTTGCGTCAGTCTTACACCTGCTGTGAGGCAGGCGCAAGATTTTGACGCAACAGCATCCTAAAAGTGACGCAGTGAAATCTCATAGATTTCACTGCGTCGCTATTAACAAGCTTTTTGCGGGGGAACGCCCCCTCTGCATACATTATACCTGACGCAGGTATAATGTGGCGCAGGGTTTTAAAAAGTGACCCATCTACCTAGATGGGTCACTTTTTAAATATAGCGTAACAATGCGCATTTTTTTACACCGCTGGTGCGATGCTTCACTTTTCTGTGCGCACTCCTTACGACATTCCAGATGTGTCATATTTAATATATGACGAATCATGTCGCAAGGAGTTACAGATACGTCAGTATTTCTGACGTATCTGTAAACACAAAAGTGACGCATTGCTGGAGTGCGTCACAAAAGTGACGCAACTCCAGTAATGCGTCCTTTCACATGGGGAAAGCACCATGTGCAAGGTCTTGCGTCAGTCGTACACCTGCTGTGAGGCAGGCGCAAGATTTTGACGCAACAGCATCCTAAAAGTGACGCAGTGAAATCTCATAGATTTCACTGCGTCGCTATTAACAAGCTTTTTGCGGGGGAACACCCCCTCTGCATACATTATACCTGATGCAGGTATAATGTGGCGCAGGGTTTTAAAAAGTGACCCATCTACCTAGATGCGTCACTTTTTAAATATAGCGTAACAATGCGCATTTTTTTACACCGCCGGTGCGTCACAAAAAGTGACGCACAGGCGGCGCAAAACTGGCAGCGCAAGGCCTTCATAAATATGGTCCTGGAATTTCCCCTTACTTCGCTCACCGGTGCGCTTCCCGGTGCGCGTACCGGGCGCTCCCCCGCGCAAATCGAAAAAATATTTTTTTTCAAATGCCCCGCGGGACCCTATTTTAGCCCCCACATTAAACCTAGAGGGTCAGGAGGGGGTCTACCCTGCCCCCTTATGGTCCATTCCCCCCTTTGTTTTTGCCACCTCTTGTGTCTCGATTTTACCGAGACACAAGATGGCGGCCGCTCCAGACTGTTTAGAATGTTTACAGACACCCCAGAGCCAATCAGCTTTCTGCGCGCAAGTCGCGTGTCGCGCCTGGTGCG